>NC_134491.1:58082917-58692911 GCF_040206685.1 Ascaphus truei | reverse complement strand
ACCCTTATTATCATACAGACAACCCCATAATCTCAAGAATATTATGGTGAGGAGTAAAGTATTCAGCAGTACAACTGAATGCGGGACAAAACCATGCCAGGACCCAAGATGCAAAACCTGCGCAATGCTCTACACAGCGGACACAATACAAATACCACACAAGAATCGGGAATACAAAATCAGAGGAGGGTTCACCTTTTCCTCCAGCAATGTCGTGTACCTCATCATGTGCATGAAATGCCCAGGGGGCTGCTACTACATAGGTGAGACAGGACAGGGGCTAAACAAGAGAATGAACCTGCATCGCCACAGCATCACACGCGGAACAAGAGACAGTCCTGTTGGCGAACATTTCTCTGACTCTGGCCATAAGATGAACGATCTGAGGGTTGCCATACTCAAAGGTAATCTTAAAACCCCGAAAGAGAGACGGTTGCATGAATACAAATTTATGCAACTGTTCGGGACACTTAGCAGTGGCCTTAACAGAGATCGAAATTTTATGAGTCATTACTGACACTAGCGAACTCTCTTCCCATGAGCGCTAAAGGCCATGTCTGTACATACTGTGCTATATGTATGCACACACAGCTGTCTCTCACACATACTAATACTGCTTATTTTTCCATCCATATACACCAATAGGGACCACATAGTATCCACACACACTTTTAGTTGTGCTACAAACTCTCACATTTCCACACCCACCCACACCATTTATATCCCTCTCACTCCACACACACCTTGTGTAGAGCACAGTTTATACTGTGGTCTCTCCATTCATTTTTATTCACACTGATACACATACACACTCTTTCTTCACTTGCTTTCAGTTACCCTTTGACACCTCCAGCCATAAATCTCATCCACACGGGGGAAGGAGAAGCACAGATAACATTGCAAGAGACACTGTTTTTAAGTTATCCTTGCTTCATTCATTGTAACATCGCCGGAAGAAGAGATCAGTGTATCTCGAAAGCTCGCACAAATAAAAGCATTTCGTTAGCCACAGAACGGTATCATCTATTTATTTTTTGATTATTGAAGCTCGGCTAACACGGTACTGATACCTCTACATATATATATATATATATATATATATACATACACACACATATATATATACACACACACACACACACACATATAAAAGAGCAAACAGTTGGCACACTACTAACCAGGTAAAAACAGATGCTTATCCCATATGAATAGAGCAAAAAGTATATTTACCAGATTGGGGTCCAGCAAAAAAAGAGACAGCACACTGCATGTAGTCTTCAGACAAAAACTGTATTGAATCACAGGGCACTGCAACCAACGTTTCAGTCACCCAGTGCACAACCCTGATGATGGTCCCCCTGGGTGACCGAAACGTTGGTTGCAGTGCCCTGTGATAAAATACAGTTTTTAGTCTGAAGACTACATGCAGTGTGCTGTCCCTTTTTTTTTGCTGGACCCCAATCTGGTAAATATACACGTGTGTGTGTGTGTGTGTGTGTGTGTGTGTGTATTTATTTCATGATATATAAAAATGCACCTTATTGTCCTACACAATTCCCAGACCTCCCTTTACACTCATGTTTTCATCAGAAAAGTGACTCTCCCTAGTGCTAGGTTGCTGAACCAAAATGCAGTGGTTATAATAGTATCAATTACATATGAAAAGTGTCATCAGAAAAGAAAACCCAATTGTTTCATGTTATATCTGCCTTCTGCATTGCAGATCCTGTCACCATGCGATCATCTGTGATATTTCTTGTTTTCCTTGTTGCACAGTAAGTCAAAACGATACAGACCTCTACAATGCTACTAGCCAGGAGTTTCTTATCTATAACATTATTTAACTTTGTTATTTAATAGTCAGTGCTAAGCCATGGGGGACATTACACTCCGTTGATTTGAATGGGCTGTAGGTGCCGCACGGCTTAGCACTGCTTTATAAATAGGGCCCTTAATGTCAGAACTATATTGATACAAAGTAAAGAGATTCACGTTGCAGACGTAAACTCTTGGAAGAATGTATTTGAGATAAGTGCTACTGTATGTACAAGCTGAGGACAGTTACCCTTGGTGTCTGGTTTCTGCTTGCATCAAATATACAGAACTGTATCAACTCCTGTGATATTTGAGATACTTTTTTTAATGGAATAACAAAATCTTATATTGACAAACTTCCTAAAGCCAATATTCCCTCTTCATCAAGTCAGAGATAATGAGAAAATACTCCTAATGTCCTTTAACGTCAATTATAATATTTTGTTGGTCTATTAAAACAGCATCACATACAAGTGACATGTTTCCTTCTATGTATTTGATTGGACTAAAAAGGCTTCAAATTATCCATCCATCAGATAATGTATTTTTTGCATATTGGCTGTATCGCGTAGTACTGTATATCATTCTTATTCATATACAAATGCTACGTCCCGGCCAAAATTAATGAAAGTCATCTTGTGATTAATTAGGGCAGTCCCATCTTGAATCAAATATCTTATATATTTCGTTTTATTAAAGTAACCTAGTGAAAGTGGCAGGTTTAATAGTTAAATATTAGTGATTTATGCCTTTGTTTTTAATAGACATGGTATTAGGGCAAAAATACAGCACCAGATTTATTTTTTCAGATTTCCCTGGTACTTTTACATCTTAACAATGAATGGTTATGAAATACTTGCACCCATTCTGCATTCCTGCCTCTCGCTTCTTCACTCTCTCACCTGCCCAACTCTTTCGTTCTGCCTAAGGATGTCTTCTCTCTACCCTTTTTGTATCTAAAGCCAACTCAAACCTAAAACCTCTCACTGTCCCACACCTCTGGAATATCCTTCCCCCTTATATCCAACTAGCACCCTCAAGGACCATCTTAAAACTCGCCTCTTTAAAGAACCATGAGTACTGTAGCTCCATAGTATAAGTCCCATGGCTAGTACTATATGGCTCATATGCATATACAGTGCCCCTTGCAGACGCACTTACCATAACACCCTCCTACTGTCTCTGTAAGTTGTCCCTACTTACCACTTAGATTGTAAGCTCCTCAGGACAGGGACTTTTCCTAATGTTACTTTTATGCCAAAGCACTTATTCCTATTATGTGTTATATTATTATGTCACGTGTATTACTGCTGGGAAGCGCTATGTACATGTATGGCCCTATATACATACATACATACATATTAAGATATACATACATACATACATATTAAGATATACATACATACATACATACAAAGTTACAGATAATACAAAACGTACAGTTTTAGAATACATACTAATTATTGTTATATGTTTTTTTGTTATAGGATGGTGCAAGTGCAGAATATGTAAGTTATCTTAATTTACCACAATACAGGGGGCCAAAAATGACAGACACATACATGATAATAATAATAATAATAATAATAATAATAATAATAATAATAGTATCGCAATCTGTGACATGAGGCAAAACAGGTGTAAAGTACTTAGATAATATTGACGCTAAGAGGCACAAGACAGAAACAGCTCAAAACATCAATTAACCCCAGAATTGCTTGATAGGGGATTACTGATTTAATTCCATTCTTCGTTGTATTTCCTTCAATATCTGATTAGAAACCTCGTTGTTTCACCCATGCATTGCGCTGTGTAAGATTGACTAGATAGTTCGTGGCAACCAACCTTCCAGGGACAGTTAAGTCCTTTACATTAACCAGCCAGATGTCCGGCTCCTCACTAATAACTCTTTCTTCTTGATATCTAAACGTTAGACGATCAATTTTAATTATATTCATTGTTTTCATAACTCAGCTGAAAATACAATTGCGATTCCGTTTAATCGTGTGATCTGCAAATATTAACTGAAGCTGGAGGGCTTCTGATAAAGTGCGTTTAAACTAAATCGTTTATTTAGATATAGCAAGGAATTCAGTGCTTATAATGTCATTGGAGAAAGATCCAGGTTTGCGCATATGACATTAACATTTCCCAAATCATAGCGTATCAAGGGTTACTTCCCACATCCTGTCCCACTTGTCATATTCATAAGAGATTAAATGTAACGTGAGAAGGATCAAAACTGATTTCCCAATTTGAAACTCATGTTAATATTTATTTATTTACAGAAAATGCCCTTTGTGTATAAACTCGACGCAGGATTTCTTCCTCACACCTTAGTAACAGTAATTGGACAAGTGAACAAAAATGCCAAAAGGTGAATAAATACTTGTATGTGTTATTTCTTGGGTCACGTTTTCCAAAAACTGTAATTGATGCTGCATATTTGAATAGGACCAAGTGAATTTCTTCTTAACGCACCCAAAATTTCCTCATGAAAGCAAAACAGAACCCTAGAACTAAATATATATGGTTTCACGTCCCCTGTAGCAAAGGGTGTAAATGAGGTTAGGGTAGATAATTACATTGTTACATTACACTAGCTGATATACCCGGCGTTTCCCGGGATTTAATTTTCCCGCTCCCCCTCGCTTTCTGCTCCCCCCCCCCCTTCACAGCTGCGTCCCCCTCCCACGTTCACATGTCAGATTTCTCCCCCCCTTTCACAGCTCCATTTCCCTCCCTTATTATTACATAGACGGGAAGCTTGTGGTCCCCAGAGCTAAAAGGCGCTATTCTCTTAAGAATTAAGATGCGATACATCAACAAATGTATTTGATGCAACATGGATGTTTCATTATATAGGTTAAAAAATTTTTTTTCACAAAATGGCTACACACACACACACACACACACACACACACACACACACACACACACACACACACACACACACACACACACACACACACACACACACACACAAAGATATGCAAAGATACACACAGGCCTAAACATATACTGTACTGAAAATAGAGAAAAGAAAAAAGCGCAAAGCCCATAGTGTAGAGAGTTTAATAATAGATGAGAGAAAACGGTTAAAAATCACTTACAAGTGTACGTTGATATCAGGCACATAAATATGTGTGAAAGTCTGTGGAGAAGGATCCGCTGAAACAGACGCAGCTTCTTGCTCTCCTGTCGTGGGATCTCCTCCAATCTGTGTAGTCTTCCCCAGGGTGACCGGTGTGGTCCCGCTTCCGCGTCACGTGTCGTCAACGCGTTGTGACCTCACGTTGTCCTTCGGGGGTTGGTCTCAGACTGACGCTCACTCCCCCACTGGATACCACAAGCAAGCTCCGAGCACTCCAACGGAGCTTCTAATTAGGCAACCTTAGTAGACACAGCCCTACGCGTTTCGAGAATAGATTCCTCTTCGTCAGGGGCACTGTGTCTACAAGGGTGCCGTAGTCTCTATAGTGTTACCTTGCTCCTGTCCACCAATGAGAATGATTGGAACATTAAACTAGAAAACTAGTGTGCTGTCTTGCACCCTAATGTGCTATAATATTCTACCTCAATTGTTGATTTCTACAATGCTAGCCCTTCATAATGATCACCAATAAATTAGAAAGTTCATCTAGTATTCCCCTGTTAGATTCACTTGCAGATATTATGGTCCTTTTTTTATATCAACTATCTTCCTATTAGCTATTATCTCCCACTAGTTTTCTAGTTTCAATCCAATTTTAATAATTGAACTTTAGCACATTATGTTGCAATTACTCTTGGTCCTGTCCCACTTAGAACTTTTATTGTTGAAATTTCTGATGTAATGTCTCTTATCCTAAACATACGCGATTGGATTAATGTTCCAATCGTTCTCATTGGTGGACAGGAGCAAGGTAACACTATAAAGACTACGGCACCCTTGTAGACACAGTGTCCTGACGAAGAGAAATCTATCCTCGAAACGCGTAGGGCTGTGTCTACTAAGGTTGCCTAATTAGAAGCTCCGTTGGAGTGCTCGGAGCTTGCTTGTGGTATCCAGTGGGGGAGTGAGCGAGTGAGCTTCAGTATGAGACCAACCCCCGAAGGACAACGTGAGGTCGCAACGCGTTGATATCACGACACGTGACGCAGAAGCGGGACCACAACAGTCACCCTGGGGAAGACTACACAGATCGGAGGAGATCCCCCGACAGGAGAGCAAGGAAGCTGCGTCTGTTTCAGCGGATCCTTCTCCACAGACTTTCACACATATTTATGTGCCTGATATCAACTTACGCTTGTAAGTGATTTTTAACCGTTTTCTCTCATCTATTATTAAACTATCTACACGATGGGCTTTGCGCTTTTTTATTTTCTCTGTTTTCTGTAGTTTCTATCCAGACCCGAGGGTTGGATCTGGCGAAGTAAGCTGCATACCCATAACATTACTGGATATTTTCCTTATTTTTGCACATTTTGGACGTTTTTCATTGTGCCTCCTATTCATGGTAAATTTATTCCATTATACATTGTACATCTTGTATCAATTATTGTCATTGGCATGCACGCTGGCTGAATTTGTGTAACCTATGTATACTGTTTTTAATTTATTAGGGGTCGCTCTTACCCTGTATTAATTTTTAATACACAATTCATATAGGTGTTTTTTAGTTACACAAGCATTGAGTGGAATATATTTTTATGTCTAAACATATACTGTAATAGATACTGCTGACACTGTCTGATTCTGTATATTTCTATATGGATTGTATGCCCCTGGCCGTCACATTCACAATAATTCATTCATCTCCTTCACAGGTTTACAGTTAACTTTGCAAGGGACAAAAAAACATTGTTTTTTCATTTCGACCCACGCTTCTTCAAACCCCCAAAAATAGCTTTAAACACTCTACTCAACGGTGGCTGGCAAAAAGAAGAGTCTTTGAAGTATAATCCTATAAAGATTGGGGACACATTTAAGGTAACTAGTAATAATCAATTCTTATATTGTGCTGAAGGGGAAATAAAAACGACCACATGAAACTACTATGTCCGGAGAGGAAGAGGTGTTTTCTAATAGGCAAAATGCAATCTTAAAATGTTACATTTATGTACAGTATACAAGAATTATACAATACGAAAGGTTACATGGAAATCGGCAAAATATTTGACTTGGTCCTAGAGAGAAAAAAGGCAGCGATGTATACACTGATACACTCATAGTACACAGATTTGATACACTGATGCACTTATAGTACACGCTGATGCACTCATATAACACACACAAATTGAGACACTGATGCACTCAGTAAACACACATTGATACACTGATGGTGTCATGGTTTCATATATGACAGAGGTGCAAACTTCTTGAGCTGCGGCCCCCTTGCTGGGAGCCGCAGCGTTCGCTCCCCCCTCCCCTAAGACTCGGCGTCAAATGACGTCACGGGTCATTGACATCACGTGACCCAGCCACGTAATTTGACGCGCATTGCCATGGCGAAGCGTGACGGCACATGACCCCGCGGTGCAATTTGATGCCGCATTGTCATGGCGATGGGTCGCCGAAGACTGGGCAGAGACCAGGTAAGAGAGTTACGGAGGCCTCACGCCTCCCGTAAAAGCGCTGGACTTCTGTAACTGCTGAAACCCCCCCTTAGAGATTCTCGCGCCCCCACGTTGTGCACCGCTGATATATGATATTGGTTTCAGTGTATTAATGTCTCATTAGCTCGTTCTCTTCCTCTGCACTCTGTGTAAAATATTTAGGGCGATATTCTCTTAGCTGCGAGATCACCAATCCGTGAGATCTGTCATGGAGTCAGTGGGGCTTCTGGGTCACATCGCACACGGAGCGGGCAATCTCACAGTTGTGAGAATCTTGGCCTATGAGGCCCAATTAGCTTGTTTGGTGGATACAAAATAAGCCCCTAAGTAGAGAAGAGAGAAAATGGGGGAGGGACGGGCTTGTATCGTTCCAACAGCAGATTAAGCCAGTGGTGCTCAAATTCAGTCCTCAAGCTCCTCCCCCCCCCCCCCCCAACAGGTCAGGCTTTCAATGTAGCCATGCATAATAATGGACTGCAGACATCTTCCCTGTTGGCAGTAAGTCCTGGTAAGAGCAGGTATGCCAACAGTAGTTATGGAGGTTTTCCCTCACACCCTGGTGAGGTGCCCTATGTATGGAGGGGAGTGGCCATATGCTTTGAGTCCCTGAATAGTGAAATCAGAGATGTGCCTGCCTCCTGAAGTATATAAGGCACAACACTGTTAGTTGTTAGTGTGTGGTGAAGTAGCTGGAAAAGTGTATGCTCCTGCATAAGGGATTGTAGGAACACTTTTGTGACCCTAGTGCAGTAACTAGCGGTACAGGTTGACCAATCAAGTCTGCCAGGGACCTGGCACAGAGGTGATCTCCCTAGGAGGAGAGGGAATTCCACTCCAATACGGGAGGGCGTACCTGGCAAAGGGACAGCACGGAGAAATGTGCGGCTAGAGCCGGCAGCTGCATGGGGCAGTCTGCTACCGAACGATTATCAATAAAGATGCCCTGTTAAAGATATCCCCACTGTGTGAGTGTGAGATTACTCAACAGTGGACGGCACCAAGAAGGTGTTCCTCACCAGGACCATCTCCCTGCGAAAGCACAGATCCTGATGAGGTGGAGGCGCTGCACGTGAAGTAAGTTGGACTCGTACCCACTACCTCAGCTACCTGTCCTGATGACATCCCCTAATACCATCAAGCGGGAGACTCAGGAGTACTGTTACTTGCAGGTGCACCACCATAAACGATCACGTAATGGGGACAGGATAGACCACACGGGCCAATGTGAGATTGGGTGGGTCAGACTAGGGGATACACCCGTTACACAACATATCCCTGCTTCAGAACATGTAGCTGAAACAGAGGCTCAGTCAAAGACTAAGCTTCTGATTGAGCCACTGGTGTTGAAGCTGGGACTGATTGAGCCACTGGTGCTGAAGCAGGGACTGATTGAGCCACTGGTGCTGAAGCAGGGACTGATTGAGCCACTGGTGCTGAAGCAGGGACTGATTGAACCCCCTGTGCTGAAGCAGGGACTGATTGAGCCACTGGTGCTGAAGCAGGGACTGATTGAGCCACTGGTGCTGAAGCTGGGACTGATTGAGCCCCATGTGCTGAAGCAGGGACTGATTGAGCCACCTGTGCTCAAGTAAAGATATCCTGAAAACCTGACCTATTGGGGGGGGGGGGGGAGCAGGGCCAGCCTTAGGGAAAGGCGAGCACGGCTGCCGCCTAGCGCCCCGCGCCTCCAGAGGCCTCTCTGTCCTTTCTCTCCTGTCGGCGCCAGGATCCAACTTTCACCCACCAGAGGGGGGCTCTGGAGAAAGGAGCGTGGGGCCCCCCCTCCTCCAGCTCCCTCCCACTGATGTGAATTTGGATCCCGGCGCTGACAGGAGGGTGAGGAGGAAGCGCGGGGCCTCTGCACCGGCAGATAGGTGTGTCTGGGTGGTGTGTGTCCCCTCTTATCTTCTCTGCAGCGGGCCGCCTCCTGCAGTGTCACGTTGCCATAACAATGTAATGTCACATGGCGCCGTGATGTGCGTTGTCATGGCAACATGACGTCGTGACTTGATGCCGCCGTGACGATGCAGGAAGAGGGCTACTCGTCTAGGTATGTGTCTCTCTCTCTTTTTTTAACAGGGGGGTCCTGCTGGCAGCATATTACCTTGGGCCCCACAAAGCCCGAGGCTGGCCTTTGTCGGGCTTGAGGACTGGAGTTAAGCACCTCTGGATTAAGCCATCAGAAGCAGTTATTAACCTAAAATCACAAATAACTTTGCATTTGCCAATAGAAGCTTGTTACTCTGAAGTTTATTTCCCTTGGCTTCATCAGTAAATCCGTCAAATAAAAACATATTTAGAAAAATGTGTTACTAAACTATTATATTACTCGGTGATTCTGAACTGTAGTATTTCACTAACAACAACACAGAAACCCTTGCTCAGCCAGCATATTATTGAATGCATATAAGTGGGAGGTGCACAAAAAAGGGATATGATCAGTGGATATAATCACCGAGAACAAAAAGAAACCCTATAGATGGCACTAAACTCCCTAATACCAGGTTGAATTGTGAGTTACTTATAACTTCAATTATGTGAACGAGAGCAAGATGTGTGCAGACACCATTATCAGTGGCGCTCTCAGAGATGACATCATAAACAGCCGACGTACGTTTCACTTGAGTTATGATTTCTCAAGGCTTATGGACGCCCCCCCAGCCAGGCCCTTTTTTAGTAGGGTGTTCAGTTAGTGAACTGAGGTTATTAACTCATTGTTTCCCGCAGGAAACTGTAAAACTCCAGTAGTTGTTGTGTTTGAGTTAAACTTGTTGTGGTAGAAGTATACATTTATTCAGGTTTTGTGTAGCTACAGTATCACCATATTGTGTACATATAATATTTTCAGTTATTCAGTGACTTACTCATATCGGGCTACTTCTACTCTAGGTGTATGTGTCCTCCCATCATTGTAGCAATAACTTCACTGCTGCATTATCTCCAGTGAATGGCTCCAAACATTAGAACAAATTGTAACCAGACACAGAAAGACGTCTGTGATTAACTCAGTTTATTGACAGACACTGCTGTAGATTTGTATACTCAATCTCTGTTTACCACATCTATAACCACATACTAGCAGCAGTGTGTATGGCATGTTGTTTCAACTGTAACTGCAGTGATTTATTCTCTACAATAACAACTAAACATAAGGCACATGGTCCCTTTAAGAAAACCAAACCATAAAATAAAAACCCCCTCCCCTTTGGGAGACTGACTACACAGCAGGTCACTCTCTTACTAGCTGGCCAGTTAAGCCAGTCACCAGCCCCAAAACATACGTTTAGAGAGATAATATAAATGACAATATCAAAGTCCATATCTATTGTTGTGGGAACTCGATCTCAGGAGAGTCCAGGCAATCCCTCTGGACACAATAATTTGGACAGGACAGCACTGCTCCCTCATCAGTCTAAGGAACACCGGTTCCTTGTAGTGAAACCCCACATCCAGCAGGATTTCAGTTTTATGGAGTCTTGTCCTGGGTGTGCATTCCAGGCAGTCCCAGCTAGCCCTGCATACAGCAGGCCTGGGCAACTGTACCAATCAGCTCTTCCTCCTGGTTGGGGAGAAGTCTTGCTACCCTCCTGGGGAAAAACAAGCTCTCTTTGTGACCGCTTCCTTCCTGCCTTTAAAGCCCAGTTCATTCAGGTCTGCTTAATAAGCGCCATCTGCATCTAGCCTCTCCAGGGGAGGTTAACTGCTTGCATGCTGGAACATACACTCTGCAAGCTCTTTCCAACCTGTGCAGACAGTGACTCTGTCACGTGCCACAGGGAAACCAGTTAACCAGGGGTCTACCTGATATTAGCTAGTAAATTATTTCTGTCATCTTGTTCATCACTAAGAGATCACATTAACACTCACATTTGAATATATTTTTGGTATTATATACCTTATTTGAACTATATTTCAAGTTCTGAAAACAAAATTATTTATTTATTTATAAATATTTTACCAGGAAGTAATACATTGAGAGTTACCTCTCGTTTTCAAGTATGTCCTGGGCACAGAGTAAAACAAATAATACATGGTTACAAATATAGTTACGTAAATGAACAAGGTATACATTATATACAAGACATTGCGTGCACAGTTAAAGAAAATATATATTATGAGCGTATGAAACAGTTACAGACCAGATTAAAGTGTGAGACAGCCTTAGATTTGAAAGAACTTAAGCTGGTGGTGGATGTGAGAGTCTCCGGTAGGTTGTTCCAGTTTTGGGGTGCACGGTAAGAGAATTATATCTATGGTGCTCGGCTTACACAGAATAATTATACATTTGTAAAGGATATATACACAACCAGAAACGATGATGCTGGCAGATCCAATATGATACTCCACGTGTGGATGATCAAACATGAAAGGAAAAATGAAAATACATAGTATAATACTGTAAAACACTTAATGAAAACTAAAAACAAACAGAGAAAACAGATGCTGAGAACAACAGGTGACTATAATAATTAAAAAGCCGAGCGCCATAGATATAATTTTGTTTTCACTATCTATCACCTGACCTGGGGTCAGTGTTATATCGCAGGCAGCCAGCTGGCCATCTATCTACTATATATTTCTGAAAGCAGTGTATGTCTGCGTCCCTAGCGGCAATCTCATTGGTCCCTTGGCCCGCCCGCCCCCGCACACCTCTCATTGGCCTGAGGCGGAGTGACGGGCCAAAGGACACACAGGGACACACACACACACACACACCTCTCTGTCCTCTCCCCCCCCATCACTCTCACCTCCCTCTCCACTCACCTCCCGCTCACCTCCCGCTCCACTCACCTCCCTCCCGCTCAACTCCCTCCCCGGCGCGGGACAGGCAGTGGGCAGGGCAGCCTGCCGCCTCCACTCACCTCCCGCTCCCTCTACTCACCTCCTGCTCCACTCACCTCCCCGGCGCGGGGACAGGCAGTGGGCAGGGCAGCCTGCCGCTGCCTCCACTCACCTCCCGCTCACCTCCCGCTCCCTCCCCTCACCTCCCGCTCACCTCCCGCTCACCTCCCTGGCGCGGGGACAGGCATTGGCCAGGGAAGCCTACTGCTGCCACGCGGCACCTAAGATGGCGGCGGAGGGAAGGACCCCTTCCTCCCTCGCGGACTAACTAACATGGCTGCGGCCAGAAGGAGAGGTGAGTGTGTGTGAGTGACTGAGTAAGTGAGTGAGTGTGTGTGTCACAGCGTGACAGTGTGTGTGTGTGGGACACTGTGTGTGTGTGCGTGTGTGTGTGTGTTACACTGTGTCTCAGACACTGTAGAGTGGGGACCGGAGCTACACATGGGGGGGGGTGGGGGGGTCAGGAGCGGAGAAAGATACAGGGGGAGTGGAGAGGAGGGACCCATCAATTTAAAGCAAACCAACCCCCCTCCTGTCCACTGCCCCCCCCCCCTCCTGTCCACTGCCCCCCCCCTCCTGTCCACTGTCACCCCCCCTCCTGTCCACTCTCCCCCCCTCCTGTCCACTGTCACCCTCCCTCCTGTCCACTGTCACCCCCCTCCTGTCCACTGTCACCCCCCCCTCCTGTCCACTCTCCCCCCCGTCCACTCTCCCCCCCCCTCCTGTCCACTCTCCCCCTCCCCTCCTGTCCACTCTCCCCCCCTCCCATCCCCTCCTGTCCACTGTCCCCCCCCTGTCCACTCTCCCCCCCCTCCTGTCCACTCTCCCCCCCTCCTGTCCACTCTCCCCCCCTCCCATCCCCTCCTGTCCACTGTCCTCCCCCCCACCCGCCCACTGTCCCCCCCCCTCCCGCCGGCCACTGTCCCCCCCCTCCTGTCCACTGTCCCCTCCTCCTGTCCACTGTCCCCCCCTCCTTTTCCCCCGCCCCCCTCCCCTCCTTTTCCCCCATCCCCTCCTTTTCCCCTCCCCCCCTCCTTTTCCCCCCCTCTCCCCCCCCCTTTTCCTAGCGCTAAATGTAACTCACGGCCAACGCCGGCTCTCCCCCCCCCGCTCCCTTTTCTCCCCCCCTCTCCCCTTTCTCCCCCCCGCTCCCCTTTCTCCCCCCGCTCCCCTTTCTCCCCCCCCGCTCCCCTTTCTCCCCCCCCGCTCCCCTTTCTCCCCCCCCGCTCCCCCCCCCCTTTCTCCCCCCCCCCGCTCCCCCCCCCCTTTCTCCCCCCCCCCTTTCTCCCCTTTCTCCCCCCCCCCGCTCCCCTTTCTCCCCCCCCCGCTCCCCTTTCTCCCCCCCCCGCTCCCCTTTCTCCCCCCCCGCTCCCCTTTCTCCCCCCCCCCGCTCCCCTTTCTCCCCCCCCCGCTCCCCTTTCTCCCCCCCCCCGCTCCCCTTTCTCCCCCCCCGCTCCCCTTTCTCCCCCCCCCGCTCCCCTTTCTCCCCCCCCCGCTCCCCTTTCTCCCCCCCCCGCTCCCCTTTCTCCCCCCCCCCGCTCCCCTTTCTCCCCCCCCCGCTCCCCTTTCTCCCCCCCCCGCTCCCCTTTCTCCCCCCCCGCTCCCCTTTCTCCCCCCCCGCTCCCCTTTCTCACCCCCCCGCTCCCCTTTCTCACCCCCCCGCTCCCCTTTCTCACCCCCCCGCTCCCCTTTCTCCCCCCCCCGCTCCCCTTTCTCCCCCCCCCGCTCCCCTTTCTCCCCCCGCTCCCCTTTCTCCCCCCCGCTCCCCTTTCTCCCCCCCGCTCCCCTTTCTCCCCCCCGCTCCCCTTTCTCCCCCCCGCTTCCTTTTCTCCCCCCCCCCGCTCCCTTTTCTCCCCCCCCGCTCCCTTTTCTCCCCCCCCGCTCCCCTTTCTTCCCCCCCGCTCCCCTTTCTTCCCCCCCGCTCCCCTTTCTCCCCCCCGCTCCCCTTTCTCCCCCCCCGCTCCCCTTTCTTCCCCCCCCGCTCCCCTTTCTCCCCCCCCGCTCCCCTTTCTCCCCCCCCGTTCCCCTTTCTTCCCCCCCCGCTCCCCTTTCTTCCCCCCCGCTCCCCTTTCTTCCCCCCCGCTCCCCTTTCTCCCCCCCCCCTCCTCCCCTTTCCCTCCCCTCCCCTTTCCCTCCCCCTCCTCCCCTTTCCCTCCCCCCTTCTCCCTCCCCCCTTTCCCCTCCCCTTCCCTCCTCCCCTTTCCCTCCCCCTCCTCCCCTTTCCCTCCCCCTCCTCCCCTTTCCCTCCCCCTCCTCCCCTTTCCTCCCCCTCCTCCCCTTTCCCTCCCCCTCCTCCCCTTTCCCTCCTCCCCTTTCCCTCCCCCTCCTCCCCTTTCCCTCCCCCTCCTCCCCTTTCCCTCTCCCCTTTCCCTCCCCCTCCTCCCCTTTCCCTCCCCCTCCTCCCCTTTCCCTCTCCCCTTTCCCTCCCCCTCCTCCCCTTTCCCTCCTCCCCTTTCCCTCCCCCTCCTCCCCTTTCCCTCCCCTTTCCCTCCCCCTCCTCCCCTTTCCCTCCCCCTCCTCCCCTTTCCCTCCCCCTCCTCCCCACCCCCTTCCCCCCTCCTCCCCACCCCCTTCCCCCCTTCTTCCCCCCACCCCCTTCCCCCTTCCCCCCTCCCCCCTCCTTCCCCCCTCCCACCCCCTACCCCCCCTCCCACACCCTACCCCCCCCTCCCACACCCTTCCCCCCTTCCCACCAATCTTCGCCTTCCTGCCCGCCTTCCTGCCTCCCCGCCTCTGCTTTCGCGCCCACCAGCCTCTGCCTTTCACCCGCCCTTACTCCGCCCGCCTCTGCCTTTCACCCACCACCTCACAGCCGCTGCATGCACTCAACAGACTCCCGCCACACTCGACACATACCTGCCGCCACACACACCTGCTGCCTCCCGCCCCTACGCACCGACATCACTGACCCACCGCCTCACACCCTAGCAGGACCCCCACTCACAGAGAGCACTCACAACCCACGCGACACCTGCCGCCTCACACCCTAGCAGGACCCCACTCACAGACAGCACTCACAACCCATGTGCCACCCGCCGCCTCACACCCTAGCAGGACCCCCACTCACAGACAGCACTCACAACCCACGCGCCACCTGCCGCCTCACACCCTAGCAGGACCCCAACTCACAGACAGCACTCACAACCCACGCGCCACCTGCCGCCTCACACCCTAGCAGGACCCCCACTCACAGACAGCACTCACAACCCACGTGCCACCCGCCGCCTCACACCCTAGCAGGACACACGACTCACATTTTTACATCTGTTATGTCACCAAAATATACATTGTACTGTGGTGTGTTTACAATAAACCATTTTTATACAACATCGTATTACATTTTATTCCATCTTTCTTTTCAACATTATTATCCAACCTTTACAACAAACACTCACCTATTGTTCCGCGATTTATAAATAATACTACCTATTACGCATTTACATCCCGGGCAACGCCGGGTCTCTCAGCTAGTACTATATAATATTCACCTCAGAGATTAGCGCTACCTATCTGTTTTTTCTGTTGTATATTTCAAGCTCTGTAATAGAAGCCAAGTCATAAGCAACTCATAACTCAACCTGGTATTCGGCCGTTTGGTGGCATCCATAGGAATTTCTTTTTATTCTTCGTGAGTGTGTACTGTAGGATTTCATGTTTTAATTGTATTAATGATATTGACATTAACACTGTTCATGCTGATATTTTATTACCTTTCAGCTTGGGATACAATGTGAGGAGCAATATTTCAAGGTTTTTCTGAATGGTAAATTTTTGGTGCAATTCAAGGCACGTATGCATCCTCTCAGCAACATTAAATATATCGAGGTCGTTGGTGACATTACACTGAAACAGATGAGTCTCTCTGCAATGTAATTTTGGAAGTGCCAAGCAATATGTGCTTAAAGAATAAACATTTCTAAAGAGTCGACGTGTTTGGGTGGATGGTCTTTTTCTTTCTTTAGGTAATACTGTAATTTGCAATCATGTCTTGAAGGCGCTTATTATGTGGCTCAGTATGTGCTCTCCACAAAACTGTGCCCACCTGGTTATTTGTGTGTGAAAGTACCCAAAATGCAGTCACGACATTTTTAGTGGGGGGAGTTTTTCGGCCAATTTTGCTATATGGCAAAATGTTTGGCCGAGCCTCATGGGCTGGTGTTATTGCAAAATGAGGCTTATAATTTGCAATCTTTAAGATTATGTATTCATGCTCATTTGCATGCCATTTCCCAGAATCCCTGGCTGCAGTGGAAGCATTGCATGCTAAGAGATAATGGGGAAAAGCAGGGCTGTAGACCAGCGGTCTGTGAGCACGGACTGTGCTCACAAGTGATATAGTTATTTGCGGCAAGCGTTCAGCAAAATATCGCCAGGCAGTGAGCGAAACATAGTGTATGGGCCCTACTTAGTGTCAGCAGTAAGCAAATCTAGAGATTTTCGAGAATTTAGTAAATTAGCATGTTGGCGAAATTGCAATGCTCAATGCTCGGAGAATCGCTTGCAAACTCCAACAGGAAAATCTTGCAAGGTTTGTGACTATGGGGGAAAGTTTTGCACATCTTTAGTAGCTATGCATCAGCGCAAAGACAAAACTTTGCTTTGACACACTGCACCAATTCCTGCTTGCAGACGCATCAAAAGCAAGAATATTTCGTATTAGCAGGGGAGCCCTTCCCGGGACAGATGCTCCAGGCGTCGATTTCAGTAATCCATAAAGAGGACAAAGATCCCACTAGCTGCCAAAGTTACCGGCCAATATCATTAATTAACACAGATGTAAAAATCTACTCTAAATTACTGGCCAATAGATTAAATATAATCCTGCCAGGGCTCATCCACCCGGATCAAGTTGGCTTCATTAGAGGTAGACAAGCGGCCGACAATACTAGGAGAATAGTGGATATAATAGACTATATGGGAGCCAACGAGATTCGGGGTATAGCCCTAAGCTTAGATGCGGAAAAGGCCTTTGACAGGATTGATTGGCCATACCTGGAGTCCACGCTTGGCGCATTTGGGTTTGGAGGCATATTCCAACAGGCTGTTAAGGCATTATACACGGCACCTTCAGCCAGGGTGGTTCACCAGGGATTCCCCTCGGAACTATTCCCAATTCAAAGTGGTACGAGACAGGGATGTCCGCTTTCGCCCCTGCTATTCGCCTTATGCATCGAACCACTCGCAGCACAAATTCGGAACAACGCTGATATCTCTGGGGTACAGATCCATTCGCAGGAGCACAAAGTGGCTCTGTACGCGGATGATATCATTCTAACCCTTGCCAAGCCGCTCATCTCGTTGCCCAATCTGTTCGAGCTTCTAGAGCGTTTTGCCCAGATCTCTGGTTTCAAAATAAATCAATCTAAATCAGAGGCCCTAAGCCTTTACATGCCAAGAGAAATGGAGAAGCTGATAGAACTCAACTTTGAGTTTAGATGGCGCCCCTCCTCCATGAAATACCTAGGAGTGCAGATCACCAAAAAGACGAGCTCCTTATATTCGGCAAATTATCCCAAACTGTTGAGGACTCTCAAAAAAGAGCTACAGGAGTGGAAGGCATATGGTATTTCTTGGTTGGGGAGGATCTATAGTGTCAAGATGAACATCCTTCCCCGAATTCTATATCTGTTCCAAACTCTCCCAGTTGCCGTGGTTAGAGCAGACATTGCAGGGCTCCAAAAAGCTATTTCTCAATTTATTTGGAAAGATAAAAAACCACGGATTGAAGTAAAAATTATGCAGAAAGCTAAGGAAGCTGGTGGCCTGGCAGTTCCGAGCGTCATATCCTACTATAAAGCGGCACAATTGTGCCAAATCACGCAGTGGCATGGGGACCCGGGGCTCAGGAGGTGGGTGGCACTGGAGAGGGAGGTGTGCGCCCCACTGGAGCTCAGGGACCTGATCTGGTACCCGAGGACACGGGTGAAGGATGTGCTCATTTCTCTGTCCTCTGTGCGCAACTCACTCTCGGTCTGGGAGGCTTCTAAAAGTAGCTGCTCTTTGACCTCCAAACACACACTGATGGCTCCTTTATATGGCAACCCGGACTTTGCTCCAGGGCTGGCAGAAAAACGCTTCCCGCGCTGGCGGCAATTAGGGATTAGTCGATTGAAGGACCTGGAGGTTAAGGGCAAGATCAAATCTTTTGAACTATTACAGTCAGAAACGGACTTACCTAACACTGATTTCATGAGGTACCTCCAGGTTCGGGCATTCTATAACGCACACCCGGTGAGACCACCGTTGACTAAATTCGAACAGCTCAGCGTGAGCGGAGCAGACACGCGGGGACTGATCTCTGCCTTGTACAGAGAGGTGGTGAATACTGACTCAGACAGGACAGTCAAACCCCGTTTCATGGCACAATGGGAAGAGGATCTCCAGGCTCAACTAGAGGACGAGGACTGGGCCGCGGTGTTTAAAGCCGCGGCCTCAAGCTCCATATGCACGACATTGAAGGAGAACTCATATAAGGTATTATTAAGGTGGTATCTCACCCCAATCAGATTAGCTAAATTCGTCCGGGGTGCTTCCCCGCTCTGCCCCAGGCAGTGCGGGGAACAGGGGGATCTGGTGCACATGCTGTGGTCTTGCCCGAGATTAGTGCCGGTCTGGACCCAGATCCGAGATTGGCTACAGAGGATCTTTTTAGGGCTCAACATCCAGCTGGACCCGTGGCTATTTTTATTAGGTAAACCTACAAATGAGGTATCTAGATCGGGTAACAAGCTGATAGCACATTTTGCTACCGCTATGAGGTGCGAGACCGCAGCACTGTGGAATCAGAATGCGATTCCGTCTATTGATAAAATCAGAAACAGAATTTGGTTCATTTGCAGAATGGAGAAGTTAACGAGTTTAGTTAACGACTCAGCCGACAAATTTGAAAAAGTGTGGTCATTATGGCTTGCTCAGACTGATATTCAGGGGATGAATGAGGCCACAATATGGCTTTGATAGAGATAGGTGGGCTCTCCTTGGATGTCGGGCTGGGAGCTTGATGGGACGATCTGACAGTAGGGCTCCCCCCGAGGTATAGCGGTGGACCGATTTATTGATCATCGGAAAAACGAGGTGAACCGGGTTTAGGCTCCTTTGTGAGGTGGACTGGAGCAGAGCAACGGCAGTTGTGGTGCAGGACTCCTGAGAAACGAGGGAACAGCGATTCTCCCAGGCCGCCCCCCCCATCCTTACCCCCCCCCCCCCCTCCCCGCCATCCTTCCCCTTTTTGCCCTGTCCCTAGATGTTGTCAGTCGGTCTTTGTCCTGTCCTGTGGTCCCCCCAATGTCCGTCTGTTCTTCGTAATTTGTTTCCGTAAGTTTGGTGTATACCTGAAACACTTGACAATATTCTGTACGCTATGATGTGTATGCACAAAAAACTAATAAAAATAAAGTTGAAAAAAAAAAAAAAAAAGCAAGAATATTTCTAATACAGGCACACACACTTACATACATATACTTACACAGACAGAAACACACGCTATCATATTCACCTAACTCACTCATGGAAAGTCATACCTCTGAGCCAGGGGCTTGATCAGTGACTCATGACCATTGGTAAGTCTATACCTATAGACCCTATACAGTCTATAGTGACATTGTCTGGAATCCCTATTCTACTGGCTTATAATTCCAAGGTTGGCTCGATCTACACAATCGCACAGAAGACAGGGAATAGGAGCTTGTTGGGGAAGCTGGAGACATGGGAGAGGTATACATGAATAGGCAGTGTAGTTCCTTCCCTTTCCTTGGGCAGCTCAATGATGGCATATTTTAGGGATTTGTTAAAAAAAAAGTATTTTTATTTTTTATTTTCCCATTAATAAAAGATCTGACGTGAGCAGATATATTGGGATTTTAATATGTGTGCCAATATGAGCATCAAAACAATATAGTTTAGCTAGTTAACTTCTAGTGTCCTTACCAGGAAAGACAAAAACATTAGTAATGCAGGACTATTTCCTTTTCTCCAAAGGTAAATCTGTAATATTAATATTAAGTATGTAATATTAAGCTCTCCAAGGGAAATCCCAGTAAACACTACATCTACGTTATAATATTACATTTACTACCTTTAATATTGGACGCTGGGGGACTTGAGAATGAACACACCGATACCCAACAAGCTCTGAGAAACCCCAAACATTACCGCATAATATATATGTATATAAGTGTCAAAAGGAGTAAATGTATACAATGTATACAACAAAAACAAACAAAGATGCCCAAAGCTACTTCCAATGTGACAAAAATACACAGTGCAATACCTATATTCTCTTGAAAAAGGGTAATTTAATTCAACCCTTTGGCCAAAGCGTCTTAAGCCTGCTAGCCACTTCAAGGCATGGCCGTTAGCAGGTCCCAACACAGTTAAAATTCTTATTTACCTCTATAATTAGGGGAAGAATGATCAGCATTGGATCTGTCGTAACCCAGCAACATGAAACTGACCTGCAAACTTGAAAAGTGGGGAGGGGCAAGCGTAAACCTTGGGGGGCAGGGGGGCACTAACCTCCCAAAAACAGCTGAGACCAGCTGCACATAGTTAACAAACACACAAATACCTACCAAGCTCTGAGAAACTCCAAACATTACTGTGTGTGTGTGTGTGTGTGTGTGTGTGTGTGTGTGTGTGTGTGTGTGTGTGTGTGTGTGTGTGTGTGTGTGTGTGTGTGTGTGTGTGTGTGTGTGTGTGTGTCAAAAGGAGTGCTAGTGGGTGTGGCTAAATGTATACAACAAAAAACGAACAAAGATGCCCAAAGCTACTTGAGAATGGTTGTTATGAATTTTCACGTACGGCGCTCTGCGAGCACACGACCTGCATACGGGACAAGGGTTAATACTCACGCCCTCAAGTGCTCCCACTTTTCACCTCTGCAAAAGTCCATCAAATGAACAATATCTCCACTACAGGATCCAGGATCAATACACAGATCGCAATCTGCCCCACCCTTCACCTCTGCAAAAAGTCCCTCAAAAGAGTTGTGTATCTCCTCAATCCGTCCCAATAGACCACCGCCACGAACAGCCCACAAGTGAGCACGTAACTTAGATATGCAACAAGGGTTAATACCCACGGCTACTCTAGCCGCCCCACCTTTCTCCTCCGCAAGGAACCAGTGAGTTAATATTAACCCCTATTCAATTGCAAATCTTTACTATTCACTGCCACCACCTGGGGTATGCAAATAAGATGTCAAATGAATATTGCCAGGGCCTCAGGTCCCTGTTTATTATAGAATAAACTATGCACTTTCACACACCAAAATCAGTTGTAGCTAAATGTGTCCAAATCGTAATTACTCTCCCCAGTGTGCAATCAGCTCATTCACAGCCCAAAGCATTACTTATTAAATATTTTAATATATATAAAAATACCGTGCTTATATTACAGAAAAGGTATTACAAAAAACATACAGTTACAATAAAAGGCAAATCAGCTTCTGAAAAAAAAGGGGGAAAACATAAAAGAAAACCTATACTTTACCAAATGCCATAGATTTTCCCCCAGAGAGGTCACTGGTAAGAGACGATGAAATATCCTGTATCTGGTCTCAAATACACCTCTATAGACATCTGATTTTTAAAATCTTTTGCCATGTCGTAAATAAATTTTTCCTCATGGCACTGGCATAAGCCCACCCCTTCTAGAGGAGGCTTTGAAGCTGCTCTACACAGACCATGTCTATAGAATTTGTGTAGAACAGTTGACACCTTGAGTGGGCTGTCCAGGATGGACCCCCACTCCAATTAAGTCCCTTTGAAGTTCAGAGTAAACCAAAGAAACAGGCCTGACCTGTTTAAAACCCAGCATTTTGTATTTTGTTAACACAAGTGTAGCTCATTAACCCCTCAAGCACCAAAGGGATTAACTACATAATATTTCATGATATTATCATGACATGAATCATGAGGTGTGTGTGGGATCTGACTAGTAAAGTAGGAAAAGCAAAGTGACAGCAGCGCACAGCCAAGAGAGTCAGGGCCAAAATTGTAATAAAAATACGTTTATTTGTTGGATATAACCAAAAATAATAAAACACCCAAAGGTGCGAAACGCATAGGAGGGGTTTTCTACCTTCCTTTTGGTTATGTCCAACTATTAAACTTATTTTTATTACTATTCTGACCCTGACTCCCTTGGCTGTGTCCGGCTGTCACTTTGCTTTTCCTGGATTTTTTACATCTCCGGCTTGTCGCGCTTCCAACAGAGACTCAAGGAACGGGTAAGGAAAAAGGAGCAAAAAAAGAAAATGTGGGTACCAGGTCTTGATGAAGAAATGTATTTGAACAGACATTTCCAATGGGGTTTCAGAATGTGTGGATTCTTTCACGCACCTTCATCTTCGGGGTATATTTTTTGTTATTGTATTGTATGTCTTTATGTTATGAAGAAGAATGCAAGACTTCTCATCACTCTGAACTTTTTCAGTTACCTTTACCCACTCTGTGATAGAGTTCTCTTCATGTGTATTTGTTATATTATTATTGATGATACCTCCATCTTTAACTATTGGAGCAACTCACAACCCCCCACCCTCTCATTTAGTATACTCTACTAGTATAGGGATTGTCAAGCAAAAATATGGACATTTTCTTGGTTTGACTTGTGGGTAAGTTCATGGAACATTTATATAAATTCATGTTTTTTTGTTAAATTTTCTTTTATAGTGAACAAAATGAGTAGGCAACAGAATAAAGTAAAGCGGCACATTGTTTCCATTTAGCTGACCTTCTATATGAAGAGTCGTTAGTGCAGTGTTTCTCACTTGGGGTTCCGCCGTACTCTGGGGAGCTGTGGGAGGAAGAAAGGGGTACAGCGGGATCTCTCCATTCTCCGAAAGCAGGGCAGTTCCCTCCATCCTGACTGGCTGCTGCTGGGTAATGGAGGCAATCAGGAGGAGGTGGTGGAAATATGTGCATGGGGAACGGAGCCAAGCAGAGGCGGAAGCAGCATGGGCAGGAGAGAGCTGTGAGCAGAGGGAGGTCAGGAATCGTGCCTGTCTATCCTGTTTTTTTTTCTGTGACAGACTCACCTGTGTGTGTGTGTGTGTGTGTGTGTGTGTGTGTGTGTGTGTGTGTGTGTGTGTGTGTGTGTGTGTGTGTGTGTGTGTGTGTGTGTGTGTGTGTGTGTGTGTGACTGTGCTCTGATTTGTGTGCATAACCGTTTCCACTATTGTAGGGGAGCCTTAGCAACTGAGCATTATGAATAAAAAGACCCCCGAGACAGGAAAAAAAAAAAAAGGATGAGAACCACTGCATTAGAGTTTTTGGCAAACTGTGCCTCTCTAGTTGAGGAATTCCTACACAGCCCAGTGCTCTTCACAGAATCACATACAGCAGGGCCCCGCTTCTCGGCGCTCCACTTTAAGGCGATCCGCCGATACGGCGGCACCGAGAAGGGGGCCGTCATGTTGGATCCTAAGTCACGCATGCGCAGAACAAGCGGTTGCGCCCGGCGCACAAGCGCAGATCGTAGTTTGCACATGCGCAGATCGTAGTTTGCGTCCGCAGACCGTAGGTCGCGCATGCGCAGAACGGTGAAAAAGCCGGTTTGCGCATGCGCAGAACTGAAAATCGCCGGATCCGCTTTCCGGCGATTTTTACTATACGGAGGGCCACTGGAACGCAACTCGCCATATACCCGGGGCCCTGCTGTATTCTATTCACATGTGCTTTTACAACCCTAAAGATGGTTATTCTTACATTTAAAAAATGTGACAGCCATCATCTTTCTCTCCTACTGCACATAATAATTTTTCCTCATCGTGATAGATGAAATTTAGCACAGTAATGTTACTACCATGTAAGAATCCTTAAGATTAATGGTAGACAAGGGCAGTTTGATCTTGAGTCTATCAACTTTCAGCATCATCGCATGATCACATGTATAAGCAGAGCCGCCAACAGATTTTCTGGGACCCAGGACTAGAGTTTCAACCGGGGCCCCCTCAAGTGTCAGTGGCCTTGCGAGACCCCTTTTTCACACCCATGTGAGCCACCTCCTCTATTATCCCCCCTCTCCCTATATATTTCTCATTCTCCACCCACCCCCCACCTCCACTATCACTTAATTACCCCCCTCTCATTCAATCCCGCTCCCTCAATCCCCTCCTCCTCATACTCATTCCCCCCACTGGCCACCACACACACACACACACACATACATACTTCCCTCCTCTCCCCTCGATACCCATAAAATTCCCTCCCATAATACCCACATAATCCTGCCCCCACAATAATTACCCCCCCTCACACACACACAAAATGCAACACACACACACACACACACACACACACTTACCATGCTGGTGGTCTGAGGCCACCGGGCCCCAGCTCTCCCCAGCTCCTGCGGGTCTCTCTCCCCGCCGGACTTCTCACCAGCTGCAGGACTACCCCTCTTCCCACGCCGGGCCCCTCTCCTGCTGGGCCTGGTCAGAAGTCTGGGCCAGCTTCCGGCACGCACCTGCAAAAGAGAGGGGGGGGAGATAGGGGCAGGTGTCCCACAGAAGTAGGGGAGAGCTTGGGCCTGGCGACAACCAGGGGCCTGGTAGACTGATGCAAAAGTTGTGTCGGGCCCAACTTCTAGTGCCGGCTGGCTGGGCCCCTCAGCAGCCGCCAGGACGCGGGACCGTCCCGGCACTCCCCCTTCCCCACCCCCCCTGTCGGCGGTCCTGCATATAAGGATATTTTTACTAAACTCTCCCAGCTGCCAACCTGCAGCAAAACAGCACTAAAGACTTGCTTCAGCTTTATCAAAGGGTAAACTCAAGTTACTTTCAATTGCTCTCTCTATCACCTCTGGGAGACTATTCCACAGACCCTGAGAATCGCCCTTTCCATAAAGAGACTCATTTTTTTTTTACTTTAAAGTGTGAATATTATATTAATCTTTGAAAAATTACTATTACTTGAAACCAGGCACCACTCGTTTTTCTTCCATCAGACACCACCCTCATTATCACCAAGAAAGGCAATGAAATGACCCAGACCAGGCCCAAACTTTTAAAGGAATCTTAAAACTCCTAAATCTTTTATCCTCAATTGAAAGGCTGCCAACAAATGTATAATTTCTTGCATTCTTACAATGCTAATGTTGAACAGGATGTCTGTCAGCAGCATCCTGAATACAACGCTCGTTAATTAGTGACATGTTGCACATGTGCAATTTTAAAGTAATCATGAAGCACAGAATAATATGTACTGAATAAGACAAACCTGTATTTGCTGTAAGTGGACGCTGCAAATGTAGAATTCACACAAATGGGCCAGCAGAATACTAGCCGCCTTTTTAAACCAGTCTTCTTGACCCAGCTTCATTAAATAGTGCTTAGACTTTGCATTTCGGAAATCCTATTCAAGAGAATGTTACTTAAGAACTGAGGTTTATCACTGTGTAGTGAATATGAGTCTCTGATCCAGTGTTTTTCAACAGTGGTTCCTAAGAACCCTTGGGTTCCCCGGGGCGTCCCTAAAGGGTTCTCTGCAATTTTTCAGGTCATTTGAAAATTGTACCAAATACCGAACAATTTACAATGCATCTGATCGCAGACGCGCTGTTAGAGAGGGTTGGGGTTCCTTACAATGTATCTGATCTCAGACGCGCTGTTAGAGAGGGTTGGGGTTCCTTACAATGCATCTGATCTCAGACGCGCTGTTAGAGAGGGTTGGGGTTCCTTACAATGCATCTGATCTCAGACGTGCTATTAGAGAGGGTTGGGGCTCCTTACAATGCATCTGATCTCAGTCACGCTATTAGAGAGGGTTGGGGTTCCTTACAATGCATCTGATCTCAGATGCGCTATAAGAGAGGGTTGGGGTTCCTTACAATGCATCTGATCTCAGATGCGCTATTAGAGAGGGTTGGGGTTCCTTACAATGCATCTGATCTCAGACGCACTATTAGAGAGGGTTGGGGCTCCTTACAATGCATCTGATCTCAGTCCCGCTATTAGAGAGGGTTGGGGTTCCACAGAATTTCACAATATAATTATAGGGTTTCTTAACCTAAAAAAGGTTGAAGACTACTGCTCTGATCCAGTGAGGTCTGTGTCTTAACAGCCCTCTATTTTTGTGAAAAGAAAGACTTGGAGAACCAAAACAGGACTACAGTATCATAACGACAGGCAATTCTGAACCCTTCCCCATAAGTGCTGTAGGGGCCAGTGTAAGAAAATGAGATGGGTGTGTGTATATTCATACATACATACACACACACACACACACACACACACACACACACACACACACACACACACACACACACACACACACACACACACACACACACACACACACACACACAAATACATAAATGGGTTACGCTTCACCCACAGAGTTAACATTCCTAGCTGTCCTGTGTGAAAGTAAATATCTTGGCTTAATCAATTGTAACATTGCCCGAAGAAGAGATCAGTGTATCTCGAAAGCTCGCACAAATAAAGGGATTTCGTTAGCCACAGAATGGTATCGTCTATTCATTTTTTATTTTAATATGTCAGAAGAAATCCAATCCAGATTGAACTGTGACTAAGACTGTGTCTGCACTCAGGGCCACTGACAGATTTCCCGGGACCCAGGACTATAGTTATGACCGGGCCACTCCCCCCCCATGTCGGCATTCTTGTGAGCCTCCCCCCCCTCCATTTCACACCTCATGAGCCTCCTCTAATTCCCCCTCTTCCCATGTATGTCTCTCCCCTACATCTCACTCCATCTCTTCCTCACTCTCCCCCGTCCATCAATTACCCCACTCCCACTCAATCCCTTCCCCCCGTATGTATTTCTCTCTCATTCGTCTCACTCTTACTCCCTCTTTTCCTCAATCTGTCCTCTCCCTCTCCCCCCATCATTACCCCACTCTCACTCAATCCCCCCACCCCGACACAGACAACCCCCACAAAATAATACCCCACCCCAACTATATATAAAAGAACCCCCCCCAAATACATATAAAAGAACCCCCAAGCCCCCTAAATACATATAAAAAAATCCTACCCCAGACCCCCAAATACATTTACTTTGGGGTTGGTCAGACCAGGACCGGTGGCTGTGGAGGGCTGCAAGTTGGACCCGACTTCTGGCCGGGCCTGGCTGCCAGTCCTCTCGCCGCCGGGCCTGGCTCTCCCCAGCTGTGAGCTTCGCTCACTCTGTCACGTGGAGCTCAGCGGAGTTCGGTGCAGGCAGTGCAAGAACAGAGTGCAGGCCAGAGGGAGAAACAAACAGCATCACACAGCACACCGGGGGTTAATAAAGAATAACGTAGCAATATGCATATTCTCAAGTAAATTATACAGTTGTAAGTTGTATAAATAATAGATGGAAAGGTCACCAAAAAAATAGATAAGGCTCAGTAAAAACGACCAAAAATCTATATATAATATACAGTAACACAATATTTATTAAAAATGATAATACACACAAAGAAATGTGTGTAAGTGATAGCCACTAATAACACAACCCTTGTAAAAATGCAAATACAATTGGATACAATAAAAAAAAATACAGTGAGTACAAATAACAAGTAACTAATAACTCAGTTGTAGACATACAAACAAACCACAAAGGGGGGTGCTGAGATATTGACCGGGAACGGTATACAAGCGGGACTTCTGTGATCAGCGCTCATGTTATAGTCTGGACTGCACCGATCCAACAGCCGCTACAGCCCCCCGGCGATCTGGCACCAGCCAATGGGAAGGCGCGCTGAACAGCCTCACGTGACGTCTACGCATTTCACAACTACGTGATTCGGCAGGGGGTCTTTTACCTCCCTTGCCAACCAATGAATTGCAGGCCAGAGCGTTTGAGCAGCAGCGCACACAGGGAGGAGGGTACCCAAGGACCGAGGGGAGCGGACGGCACCTGTGTCAAATAGGTGGGGTAGCTCAATTGAAAGATGATTTTAATCCACTATCTAGGACTATTCCATAGGTAGTTCCAATACGTAAAGCATGAAGTGAGCTAATTTCAAGAGAATATATAATATGGCTATCCATTGCATAATTAAATAAATGAACCATGTTAATACAAGTCATTCATAATAATACAGCCATAATGACAAAGGATTTCTATTCAACTAAAATAATATTTAATAACAAAAAAGTATTTATATAAGCTTACTTTAAAAATGTTATATTACACCGACGTTATTCTTCTCCGTAACTCTGTGCACCAATACTACAATCTATAAATACAATTGCTGTTTGCAAATGTCATGCAGGAGAAGAAACAAAAGGCACCCTTACCCTGACAGAAGGGACTCTATTTACACATTTGCACAGTTATTTACAACTTCCAGGAAGCTCAAATATCGTCTTAAGAAAGATTCCACCACAGGTCAACAAATACAGCTAGGTCAGGAATTATGTTCTCACATATACTGTGTATATATCGTTCAACATTACCCTATATCTTTTTGAGAGCCAATTGTCCCTATTTTGTATGGTAATAGCACCATCTGTTGGCGTCTGAATTTAAAAGATGTACGGATAAAATAAATGTAGTTGGTGTATTAGTTCTTTATTAAAACAGCAATCTAGCCCATGGAACACAAAATAACAGGCCCTGCGCCCCTACCAGTTTGGGCTAAAATATACTAGTGCCATGTTTACATCTACATTGGGGGAGAGAGAGAGACAGAAGGGATTGGGGAGAGAGGAGATTGGGGAAAAAGAAGGGATTGAGGGGGAAGAGAGAGGAGGGAGTGGGGGAGAAGAGAGAAGGGATGTGGGGAGAGAGAAGGGATATGTGGGGAGGGGGAGAGAGAGAAGCGATGGATGGAAGTTTTTAATGTATATATCTGGATCTATTTATTAAAGTGATTACGAGCGTTGCACCCGTTAACCCCCCCTCCCCAAAAAACAATTACTTGAAACTTTATCAATGTAAAAAAAAATGGGGAGCACCCTAGCGAGGGGGGGAGGCACCACATTTTTTTTTCACAGAGAGAACTGATATGGCCAAGGTTTAAATGTCCTTGCAGTGTTTAGTGAACCTGGGCCTATTTTCACATGGCTGTGTAAGGACACTAAATTGATTTAGTGGATATTTCTGCCCATCCTTAGAGGCAATTCAAGTGGCACTTGAATTTTTTTTAATGTATGCAGCATTTGATTACCTTTATTGAAACCTAATTATCTAAGCTGCCGATCGTTTAGTTCTCTTGTGATCGATCAGCCAAATCGTGCTTCCTAGGGTTCCTAAATGGCCGCCTTTCATTTTCAAGCAATCCTTCAGTCAGTGTAACTCAGCAGCTACAATGTATCCTTATATTACTGCGGTAACATTATCTATTGTTACAGTTTGCAGCTCAAATTGCTGGGAACATTGGCAACAAATTATAACAAGCAGGAAAGTGTTGCAAATATCTTGCACTGATGGGATGTGTGCTAATAATTCCTGCTTTATAAAATCAAAGGATGATCAGTATAGTAAAACTCATTATAAATTGCATTGAGTTGAATTTAAAAAAAAAGGAAGTATTATCTAATACTACAGAACTGATTAATTAAAAAAAAAAAAAAAAGCATTTCTGCATTGCTTGTTTTTTTTAACCTGAACCTTGGGGTCCCACGGAGCTGCTCCTTTCTCCCCTGAAGATGGGGACCCCACCAGTTCTCCCACTCCGGCATCCAGCATAATATGGCGGCGGGGTCAGAGCTCAGCGGCTAATATACATTTTCAAATGGTGACCCCACGTCCATGATTGTAGTCAGGCGGACATGTATGTATGTATGTATGTATGTATGTATGTATGTATGTATGTATGTATGTCTTTATTTGGACATATTTGTTGAGTTTGGCACAAATAAGACACACATTTCCAGAACCGCAGGATCACTGGGCAAAGGGGGACAAGTAATATGATTTTAAATATAAGTATATTCATTTGGTGGGGAAATGCTGTTTTACATTTCCATTAGCCATGTGAGAGGTGTAGACAGCATATTAGCGCCACCTTGTGGACAAAATTGACATTAGAACAGCGTTACATCATTGGTGAATAAAGCAGCAGTCTGCTCTGATCAGATTTGTTTTTAACATTCCCATTTATTTTAATTTACTTTAAGAAATCTGTTCTTGCCCTTTGCAGCACTGTTATTTTGACAATCTGATGCTTTGTTCAGGAGCTAGAAGCGTCTTAGTCCAGGACAGGGGAGGCCAACTCCAGTCCTCAAGGGCCACCAAGAGGTCAGGTTTAAGGATATCCCTGCTTCAGCACAGGGTGCTTAGTCTTTGACTAAGCCACTGATTGAGCCACCTGTGCTGAAGCAGGGAAATCCTTAAAACCTGACCTCCTGGGGATCCTTGAGGACTGGAGTTGGCCACCGCGGGTCAAGGAGGTGGAAATGGCACTCTCCCCAGAGCTCAGCGCAGCGGCACGGTTACCATGGCGACCTTGGAGGCTAGAAATGAAGACAATCATGATTTAACACTAACTTAAAAAGAAGAAGAAAGAAAAGTGCAAGTTACACTCGTACAGTACATGAGTGAAACTCACAAAGGATTCTGGGTAGCTTTGCTGGTTTAGGGGCACTGATTATTCAGCTTCTCGAAGGACATTCATTGTGATGAAAGTCTCATTTGGGGATTGGAGCACTACATTTACATGTAATTATTTGATGCTTTAAAATCAGCCTTTTCATGACCACTGATTTGGCCGGCGGCCATTTTTGAATTTCCATTTTACGATCCGAGGATTGCTTGAACCAAACAAGAAACCACCTTCTCTACAAAAAACACCGGAATTTTTTTTTTTTTTAACAGTGAACCCTTCAGGAGTTTAAAAGCTTCTTCCATGGTCTACCCTACAGCGAACACCTCTGCCCCTCTCATATTAGTTTTAAAGCTGCAGACCAAGCAATAGCCTACGTGTGTGTTTAAAAAAAAAAAAAATCAGTTCTGTACTATGAAAAAATATTTGAAGCAATTTTTTAAACAACTCTGAATTACATTTTTAAGTAATCATAATGTAACAAGCATTTTTTGTTTCTATAGCAACCATTTACAAAGTAACGCCCCCTTCCTCTTCTGAAACAGGCTCTGGCACACCCCTTTTCGAGCCCTGCCCTCTCTATAGCAGTGCACCAATTGTATCTAGCGACTGCCTGGTCACATGATCTTCCCCACAGAACTTTGCATTTTTGGTCCTCTTCTGCTGCACTGGCAGCCATTTATTGAACCCCCGAGCCGAATCTTCGTCGATCGATCACAGTAGAATGGATCGATCAGCAACTAAGCAAATGACTTATCATTGTGTGGATTGGACTGCTGCTTTAAAACCCTCTTGGATTTATGTGGCCTCATTGAATTCTATTCTAGCAAAATTGTTTTAATAGGATGGCAGCTTCAGACCCCGTGCAGTTTTTGGATGTTAAGAAAAATGAAAAAAAAGAAGAGTAGCATTTCATGCACGCCATTATTATAGGCAATATGTATACTCTCCATATTACACAAAGGTGGGTGCAAATCACTACAATACAATGACATTGAGAGGAGATGCGGGGTGAAAATGCCTTTTTTAGCATCAATTTAACACCCAAATGGGCCTGATGGTGGGGATCTGAGATTGCTCTGCTGTGACAGAGAATTTGGGAGAGAGAGACACAATGGGGGGGAAGGGGGGAGGGGGGGAAGGGGGAGAGAGAGACACTGAGAATGGGGGAGAGAGACACAGAGAATGGGGGAGAGAGAGAGACAATGGGGGGGAGGGGAGGGGGAGAGAGAGACACACACAGAGAATGGGGGAGAGAGATACACAGAGAATGGGGGAGAGAGAGAGACACAGAGAATGGGGGAGAGAGAGACACACAGAGAATGGGGGAGAGAGACACTGAGAATGGGGGAGAGAGATACACAGAGAATGGGGGAGAGAGAGAGACACAGAGAATGGGGAGAGAGAGACACAGAGAATTGGGGGGGAGAGAGAGAGACACAGAGAATTGGGGGGAGAGAGAGACAGAGAATGGGGGAGAGAGACACACAGAGAATGGGGGAGAGAGACACAAGAGAATGGGGGAGAGAGACACAGAGAATGGAGGAGAGAGAGACACACAGAATGGGGGAGAGAGAGACACAGAGAATGCGGGAGAGAGAGACACAGAGAATGGAGGGGAGAGAGAGACACAGAGAATGGGGGAGAGAGAGACAGAGAATGGGGGAGAGAGAGACACACAGAGAATGCGGGAGAGAGAGACACAGAGAATGGGGGGGAGTGAGAGAGACAGAGAATGGGAAAGGTGGAATGAGAATGGAGGGATGGGAGGGTGACCGGGGATGGGAGGGGAACGAGAATGGAGGGATGGGAGGGGGAACAGGGATGGGGGGGAACAAGAATGGAGGGATGGGGGGGAGGGAATAGGCTGTGTGTGTGTGGGGCGGACAGACAAAGCGCAGTTGATGATGTCATTTGTTTTATAAATATTTTTCTTTAATGTGTCCCAGTTTTTACTTTTGTAAATCTGGTCGCCCTAATTTAACACCCAAATAGCCCTGTTGTTGTACAACCCGTTGTGTATATGTGACCCTCTTTACTGATAAAGTTCCTATCCCCCCCCTCACACAAATTGTATATATATTACACAGGTGCCCCCGCTGTGCTGAGCAGCAGATAAGTGATGTGATTATAAATGTTTTCTGAATAACACTTTCACTGATGAAATGCAAACAATAGCTCCGAACCTGCCTGTCTCATTCTCCCAGAGAACAGGTGGTGTTGGGGGAAATAAAAAAGAAATGAATCTCATTTATCCTTTATTAGCGTCATTTGTTTAGCAAGAAAAGCAATTTGAATGGAGTCGCTGTTGTGTTGAGAATCAGAGACTCGTGTTTCATGGGGTGGGTGCCTTGGCTTCTTCTATTAACGCTGATGGATGATACAGTGTTGGGGAACCCGCTCTCTGGCGCTGGGAAGTACTCATGTGTTGCGGCCTCCCTGGTGACACTCAATTAGACACAAACAGGTTGTACAAAAGACTGGGAAAGAAATATGCCCCGGAATCAGCCAAGAAGGGCAGCTTCAATGTCTGAGAAAATGGGCAGTCAGCACTTACAACAGGGGTGGGTGACTCCAGCCCTCAAGGGCCCCCCAAATGATCAGGTTTTCAGGACATCCCTGCTTCAGCATCGGTGGCTCAGTCTTTGACTGAGCCACTGTTTGAGCCACCGGTGCTGAAGCAGGGATGTCCTGAAAACCTGACATGTTGGAGGCCTTTGAGGATTGGACTTGCCCTCCCCTGACTTATAAAGATTGCAAACTTGGGTCCACTGGCATCTGTCCACTTGCTGTGTCAGCAGGAAGGCATTTTAACCCCTTATCAGCTGCACTTTTTTGGGGGTTATTCGTCAAACTGTGATAGGGCCCCCGACTGGCGCACTATCTCATGGAAATTCTCGTTGACGTCATTGTTTGAAGAGGCATTAGCAGGATTATATTCCAGGGTTCGTCGTTCTCCATTTGGCTAAATAAACAGCGTCACCTATGGCACTCTGCATAATTTAGCCCAAAAAATATGGGCAGAGGAGAAATCAAATGAGATGGCTCAGGGAAAGCAGGGCCGGCTTCTGCGGCCCATGTTCCCTTCTCCTGTCGGCACCTAGAATCTGGATCCAACTCTGTGCCAAGCTGGGAGAGGGGAGACGGACCGCAGCCTCTGTTAGTAGGCAGTGCCAGGCTGGGAGAGGAGAGACGGACCGCAGCCTCTGTTAGTAGGCAGTACCAGGCTGGGAGAGGAGAGACGGACCGCAGCCTCTGTTAGTAGGCAGTACCAGGCTGGGAGAGGAGAGACGGACCGCAGCCTCTGTTAGTAGGCAGTGCCAGGCTGGGAGAGGAGAGACGGACCGTAGCCTCTGTTAGTAGGCAGTGCCAGGCTGGGAGAGGGGAGACGGACCGCAGCCTCTGTTAGTAGGCAGTGCCAGGCTGGGAGAGGGGAGGCGGACCGCAGCCTCTGTTAGTAGGCAGTACCAGGCTGGGAGAGGAGAGACGGACCGCAGCCTCTGTTAGTAGGCAGTACCAGGCTGGGAGAGGAGAGACGGACCGCAGCCTCTGTTAGTAGGCAGTACCAGGCTGGGAGAGGAGAGACGGACCGCAGCCTCTGTTAGTAGGCAGTACCAGGCTGGGAAAGGAGAGACGGACCGTAGCCTCTGTTAGTAGGCAGTGCCAGGCTGGGAGAGGAGAGACGGACCGCAGCCTCTGTTAGTAGGCAGTGCCAGGCTGGGAGAGGAGAGACGGACCGCAGCCTCTGTTAGTAGGCAGTACCAGGCTGGGAGAGGAGAGATGGACCGCAGCCTCTGTTAGTAGGCAGTGCCAGGCTGGGAGAGGAGAGATGGATTGCAGCCTCTGTTAGTAGGCAGTGCCAGGCTGGGAGAGGAGAGATGGATTGCAGCCTCTGTTAGTAGGCAGTGCCAGGCTGGGAGAGGAGAGATGGACTGCAGCCTCTGTTAGTAGGCAGTGCCAGGCTGGGAGAGGAGAGACGGACCGCAGCCTCTGTTAGTAGGCAGTGCCATGCTGGGAGAGGAGAGATGGACTGCAGCCTCTGTTAGTAGGCTGTGCCAGCAGAGATTTTCCCCAGTAGACCGCGGCACCTTTGGCAAAGGTTTGGTATCGCAACACCGCAGGGTTCCGCCAGCACCCAGGTTGAGAAACACTGGTCTACAGCAGTGGTGCTCAACTCCAGTCCTCAAATCCCCAAACAGGTCAGGTTTTCAGGATATCCCTGCTTCAGCACAGGTGGCTCAATCAGTGGCTCAGTCGAAGATGGATTTGCTAAGCTCCATTTGTAAGTCTGATACAAGGGCTCTGCATTTTGCGTGTCTGATTAGTTTAATCGGCTATTACTGCCATTTGATAATGCTAATGTACAGTACTTCTCTGTGAAGAGAGAAACTCACGTTAATCCAGGTAAGGCATACAGTAGATAGTGTGGGATGTATAAAGGATCTCTCTGAAATAAATGAGCAGGTAAAGTCACTTAAAGATATTCACCACTCTACTATGCGCCTTAAATACACCCTGTGATATCTGTTACAAATAGGCTTGCCAGGTGGCTTCTCCAAAAATACTGGACACAATGGTGAAAGGTGTGACACGCTGTCACGGTGACTTATGACAGGCTGCAATTTACACCAAAATATATATATAATATATAATATATATATATATAACTGGGTTGAACTGGTACGAGACTTAGATATGATCAAATATAATTTATTCCTTGATAAAGGTGAACACACAAAATATACAAATAACAGGCAAAATATGGACACTTACTTAAAGATGGAAATGATGAAACAGTCACATCTGGACTGGCAGTTCATACAACATTCTTCATCATCCCAAGACACGAAAAGCCATGAAAAGACCTTGCATGCAGACATTGCATAGCATTTCTCTCAGCAATCAAGATGGTACAGGCATACCCCGCTTTAAGTACACTCACTTTAAGTACACTCGCGAGTAAGTACATATCGCCCAATAGGCAAACGGCAGCTCACGCATGCGCCTGTCATCACATCCTGAACAGCAATACCGGCTCCCTTCCTGTACCGAAGCTGTGCGCAAGCGAGGAGACTATAGAGCCTGTTACACATGCGTTATTTATATCAGTTATGCACGTATATGACGATTGCAGAACAGTACATGCATCGATAAGTGGGGAAAAGGTAGTGCTTCACTTTAAGTACATTTTCGCTTTACATACATGCTCCGGTCCCATTGCGTATGTTAATGCGGGGTATGCCTGTATAGAAGAACCCAGGACAAAGGGTTGACCACAGATTATATACCTTTTGTAACCCTATCCTTAACATTAAGTACAGGTGATTGGTTTTCAATTACCTGTAGCCACTCACTAACATGGGAACACATTTTGATACCTGCCCCCCAGCTAGTTGGCACATGCTCAGTTGGACTCTGGGGTCTCATTTCTGCAGCCCCACATTTGCATCAGGAATGCCAGCCAGTCTACTAAATGGAATTTCTGGCAGGAAACCCTTGGTTGTAAGGTGTGAAATGGGACACTTATAGCCTGCTCTGGTTTGAGTCATCTCCGCCCTCCTGTAAACAGTGTAGGGGATAAACTCCTTTGAACAGCACTTAAATTCTAGACATTAGGGCGCTTCCCTGGCCATCTGCTAACTTATGGCCAAAGGAATTCCCTCTGGTTTCTGTCCCTACCTGGGGACACAGTGTTAAGGATAAAACACAAACATATTAAAATATCCGGGTCCGTTGGGACCAGCGGGTCCAAACTTCCCAGTTCTCAATGCACCCTAGGGTCCAATTTGAGACTTGCTATGACCCTCGGAGCCGGAGTTACACAAATACACCTTAAACCGTTTCCTATTTTAATACAATAATCTCCGCTGTAAATTAAATCACGTTTTTTCACTAAATCCCCATTGAAAACAACGGGCTTCGCCGCCATAGACTTTCAATGGCAAACCGCCGCCGTTGGCGGCTATCGAATTCCGCTGCCATAGACTTTAAACGGAGCCATGCCACCGTTGAAGTCAATGGGGGTTTTCCGCCATAGCCGGTCAACGGAAATTGGCCGCCATTGAAATCTATGGGAAAAGTCCCGAACTTTCAAGGGGGTCCATACTCCGTCGGGTTGGTCCAAGAGGGTCAAGGATGGTTCTGCAGAAATGCCAGAGCAGTGACTACAGGTACCCCAAACCCTGGCCCTCTGGACCCTCCGGAACCGGAGCTATGGATTCCTAAATTTCAGCTTTTCACACTTAGCCGTTTTCTTGAGCTTTTTCTGCTGCCGCCATTGGAACCTATGGCGCGACCTGCTCTTCTAAGTTCGACCCTTATCGAGGGTCCAGGATTCGGGGACCCGGTGGTGGTCGAGTGGGGGGAGGCCTAGGAACTAGGGGCAAAAAGAATTTTATTTCTAGGTGCTCTAGAACTGTTTATTCCCACGCCACTTGTCGTTGAACTTGGCTAATAAGTGATCAAAGCTCTCTTTTAGAAAAAGTATCCGCTTTGCGGTTTGAACGGCAGCCAACTCGTTCCTGGAAACCTCCTTCGAGGAATCTCCATTGAAGTCAATGGGCCCATTGACTACAATGGGAAACCGCCACTCCTCCTCTCGGACGCCATCTGCTGGTCTTCACAGGAAACAGGACCAAAACAGCAAGATTCGCCATTAGAATGCATTAAGCCCTAATGGCGGCCTATGGGACCCTGCAAAATGGTGCCTGAAAAGGCAGGAAAATTACACAAAGGGCTATAATCATTAAAGAACTATTAACCCTTGTACTCCCGGATGGATCCTAGTGTGTGTGTGATGCAGACACTGATATAACAATAAAACCTGGGAACAGGGGAATACACATTTTCATGTTATAACAAGGGTTAAATCACATTTCTGGACCTCAGCCCAGTTAACCCCTTGTCTCCCTGGTGAGGTCAGGGGGTGGCCAATTGGGGTGTAACCCCTTTAATCCCGGGCCAAATCCTCCCCATCGTCACACACGCTCAAGACAGACAGAGACACACAAACACACACACACACACACACAACTCTCATCTCTCCGCTCCATGCTGTTTCCTCCTCTCCTTGTTTTTCATCATATTTTATATATTTCTCAATCGCCATGAATATTTGCACAATTGTAGGTCTGTGATGTAGATTAACACTATATAAGAAGCACAATGTAGACAATCAATTGCTGTTAACTAAATTGATGTCACTGTGTTATGTCAACAAGTACCTGATACCCTGCGGTAGGTTCATGCTCATTAGGCTTCGTCCATACTACAGGCTACGAAGCTCGTGCCGAAACAAACACTAGGACGGCAATGTAGTAGTGCATAGTGCACATGCACTACAGGGAGAGCGGCGCTTTGCAATACAAACAAGTTTGTTTTGCAAGCGCGAGCTGCGTGACGTCGGTGAGGAGGAGGAGCGTGGAAGCTAACGCTTCCTACTATGGACAAAGCCTTAAACTGGAAGTTTTTCCTTTGTAGCTCGTAAATGTGTTTAACTGTTGTAATCTAATCTGCACTAAGCTTACTATAAAGTTTGAGTTCAAATTATGGTTCAAAGTTTATGTTTAAAATGTCCTCCTTCTGCTGAAACGTACACCCGATTGATTGTATAATCGGGAACGCGCTGATCCAGCTGCTCCCACTCCTCAATGATACAAATTAGATTTTACAATCCTCCTAGCGACTGATCTTTATCAGCAAACATTTTATGTTTTGGACCACAATTCTTCCTCTGTCTCAAGCACTTTATAACCCTCTGTGGGGGTACCCAGGCTCTGTCCTGGGACCTCTTCTCTTTTCTCTTTGCACACGCTCTCTGGGTGACCTTATCACATCTCTAGGGTTCAAATATCACCTCTCTACCTGCTGTGCAGACCAAAGTCTCTGAATGTCTTTCTGCTATGTCATCATGGATGGCCCTCCGCCGACTCAAAATTAAGATGTCCAAGACGGAGCTGCTCATACTTCCTCCAAAGCCTGGCCCTACTGCCCCCTTCTATTTTACCGTTGGCACTACTACCATATACCCAGTATCACAAGCACGCTGCCTAGGGGTCACATTTGACTCCTCCCTCACATTAACAATGTAGCTAAAACCTGTCATTTTTTCCTCAGTTACATTGCAAAGATACGCCCTTTCCTCTGTCCCTCTACTACTAAAACGCTAACACAGACCCTCATTCTCTCCCGTCTCGACTACTGTAACCTTCTGCTGTCCGGCTTTCCTGCCTCTCACCTGTCTCCCCTACAATCTATCCTCAACGTTGCTTCTAGAATCACTTTACTCTCTTCTAAATCCCCCTTCCTTGCTTCCTATCAAATATGGTATTATTACAAAATTCTCCTCCTCTCTTTTATTGCTATACATTCTTCTACTTACATCTCAGCCCTAATTTTTCATGCCAACTCTTGCGTTCTGCTCAAGGATGTCTTCTGTCTACTCCTTTTGTATCTAAAACCCTCTCACGCCTAAAACCCTTCTCACTCACTACTCCACACCCCTGGAATGCCCTTCCCCTCAATACCCGACCAGCGCACGCTGTCTCCACCTTTAAGCTTATGGGTAGCACCGTGGCTATTATACATCTTATATGCACTGACCTTGGCCCCTTGCAGACGCACTTAGCAGAACACCCTTGTTCTGTCTCTGTAAGTTCTCCCTAATTACCACGTAGATTGTAAGCTCTATGGTGCAGGAACCCCCTTTCCTATTGTTACTTTTATGTCTGAAGCGCTTCTCATTATGTGTTATATTATTATGTTATGTGTGTAGCCAGGACTGGTTTGTGGCTACCAGTTTGCCCTCCCTGGCAGTAAGCCCTCATAAGAGCAGGCCTGCCAGTACTAATCATGGGGTTTCCCCACTCCCTGCAGTACCCTTGAGGGAGAGGAGGTGGAACTAGGCCTGAGTATACCCAATCCTGGGTCAAACCTGGTGCCCTACTCCTGGCCGTACTTAAGGGGGATTGCCACCCAAATTCAGGAGTGCCTCTCCCCGCTTGAGAGAGGCAGGTCACACAGCAGGTTGCCTGACATTGGGCCTTCTCTGTTCCTCTTCCCCTCGGGGGAGAGTGAGTGTGCACCTTTCCCCTGCTCTTGCTAGAGGGGCAGGGAAGAGCAAGGACAGCTGCGGGGACCCTTGACCCGTAGTGGATGTCCAGGAACCATCCTAGAGCTAGGTCGTCGACTCAGAGACTGTATTGGGCCAGCCACTGCCGTGCTTGTGAGTGCTGACCCAAATAAGGCCGTTCCTATTTCATATACCTCCTGCCTGGTGTGTGATCTTACTGGGGAAGGAGAGGGTGTATTTCTATTGTAGGAGATCGCCTCCATACATCTGGAGCCTGAAGCAGATGAAGGCGTTGTACTGCTAGAGAACCATGTGGGGTATTTACCCCAGAAGCCTGTCCTGTGTTCCCACAACCATCAGCGGACGACTCAGCCCTCTTGCTTACCAACAGGTAGCATGCACCACACACGCGGTAATGGCAGAATCTCCCACCAGGTGGGGGAACAACTGTTACACATGTATTACTGCTGGGAAGCGCTATGTGCATGGATGGTGCTATATAAATAAAGATATACATACATAACGTGCTTATCTGCTTCTCTGAACAACACTTTGTAACTAGGCACTTTATGAGCTCATCACGCTGTCACCAAGTCCAAATAATATTTATTAGATTATCAAATATTTCTTAAATGTAATAGTCTCCTGTGACAGGCCTATAATGTGCTAACATTCTCATGAAAATGTAGTGATTTTTCTGCAAGATATGCCGAAAAAAAATAAACATGTCCGTTTTTTCTGAAAACTGTGTGTGTGTGTGTGTGTGTGTATATATACACACACACACATATATATATAATATATATATATATATATATATATTGTGACAAACGCCCCTCTTTTGTAGTGCTGACGTCTGTCTGGGTTCTTCCCGACACAGTCTTCTAGGGTTAATTATACAACAAACAGGATCATGCAAAGTATTATGCTGCTTAACTCAGGCTTCTGCCTGCTTTATTTTCATCCAAGTAAGGTACTGCAGCTTTAACATGTGTAGGTTAGAGGTACTCAGATACTTTCATTCAGCAGTTCACACATTTCAGTGTTACAATATTTCCCACACTGTTATTTCAAGAAATAAAACCAAAATCATATAAGCAAATCCTATCCCTTTCAGGGATCTAACTACACATCAGAATCAGTCTCTCTAACAGCTGCTGGCCAACTAAACTGGTTCCCCAGCTTAAAACAATGCTCTCTCATTTAGGGACACAAGATACAGCACAGTCTTTTAGCAACAGCAGTAATCATTTGTTTTGTCTTATCTGTTCGTGGTGTCCAGGCAAATCCTCTGGTACTGTCATACGTGGAGAGGCCGTCAACCTCGATACTGGATGCAGGAGAGTAGCGACACCCCCAGCCCCCAGGCTCCAAGGAGAGAGAGTGAAATGCAAAACCTCTCTGCTCTAAATACCTGTGCATGTGATTAGAAGAGCAGGTGAGGGAGAACTAGAGCCATTGTAATCTGTGGTCTGGATTTTCCATCCAGCTGCCTGAGGTAATGGGAAGCTGTGGAACGGATCATTTGTAACTATTCCTGCACTTTCTGCTCTAAAATGGGGCAGAAAGCTGCCTAACATCTTTGGACTATGTCACATATCCCCCTCCCCAGCTCACACCTACTGGGGTGAGCGGCCATGGACCTCACTGGGGTGAGCGTCCTACCTGAAATACTTGAGCTAACTCCTCAGTACAACATTAAGTATTCACATGACACGAATATGAACTTCATTATATAATTTACCAACTGAAAGGTCCATCAACCCTGTATATTAATTTGTAGTTTAGATACATTTTCAACACAGAGAACCAATATAACACTGTACCCTTGACAAAATGCTTATTCTAGAGGCCTAATATACCTTAACTACAATAGCTTATTTGCATAGTTAAGTGTCCGTGACATAGTCCACACGTGTAATAACAAAAAAATATCGGTCAATTCCCCAAACACATTTTTTTTTTTTTCTTTGACTTCCAGTCCATTACATTTCCTGACTTTATTTCATAGGCCGCTGCAAACTGCAAATGACTGGACTGTTTCTTTAGCTTCTGACAGAACTCTGGGCCCGGATAGTCTTTGTCTTTATATTGTGGCCCAGAGTGGCGAGATCCGGAAAAATTCAAGGCCAGCGTTGACCTTCGTCGCTTTTGATTTGCGACCTTTGAACCTTTATGGTACTTCTTACTGCCATGTATTTTCTCATGACCATCACTCACAGAGATTTGGGATTTTTCCTTTGGGGCAATTATATGGTATTTAGAAGATGAAGCACTGATTACCTGGAGCACCTTCACCTTGATGGGGCTCTCACTAACTCTGGCTGTACCCTGTGGCATTTTACCTTTGCAGCCGGCAGGCATGTAGTCTTGGACCTCTCTTTCCTGAGGTCTACATTTATTCAGGCGGAAGTACCGCTGGATAACCAGTGACGCATTTCTCAGGGTTTGAAAGCGAATCCTGTTCTGTGTCATCCTAGTCAGAGACTGGATTTTTATAGTTGCTCCTTTCATAATGAGGAACCTGTTTCGTACCATGCGGGCACGGTAGAATGATTGAAGAACACAGGCTGCTTTATTCCGGTGATTGAACACACGAATTTTCATCCCTCTGTAGGCAGCCTGTAGGATGATAGTTGCGGCGCGTTTACGCTGATAATTTTCTCTTTCCCTTCTTCCTTGGATAAGAGCTTTGCAGTGCTTCTGAATTATTCTAATGCTTTTCTCCTTTTTCAAAATGTTAAGTTCCTCCACGAGAGAATTCTCTTTTGTGCATACATCTCGCAATTCTGTTCTCAGAGCGTCCATTTCTTCCTGGTGCTGGCTCTGAGTGTGCATCAGTGCTTCCTGCACTTCTAATTTTTCCTGAGTCAACTGTTTCTTTATTTTTTCTGCTTGGTCAGTCAAATCTGAATTTTCCAATTTCAGAGTCTCATTTTCTTGCTTTACAGTCTCTAACTCACTTAGGGCAATCTCATGGGTTTGCTTCAACATTCCCAGCTCTGTGTTCAGACCGTGGCCCTCCAGGCGCAAGTGTTGCACCTCTGTGCTGAGCGCATGAACCTCTTGTAGAGCCTTCCCGTATTTCTGTTTTAGGATAGCAATCAATTTGTCAGACTTAATCTGTTTTTCATCCATGGTGACAATTACGGTGTTGGCCTTTTCCAGACTAGTCGTCACCTCTTCCAGCTCACTCCGTAAGAGAGACTCTGTTTTCTTCAAAGCCTCGTGCTCTTGTAAAGCTGGAAGTATACACCTCTGTAACTCGGCGTTCGCTTCTCGCACCTTATTGTTAGATTCTTGCTCCTTCTTCCAACATTCTCGCTCCTTCACCAAATCCTGCCACAGGACTTCATAATTATGGCGGGCAGCTTGGAGTGCAGAAACCAAAGCCTCTTTATCCTGGTTCAAGGATTCAGCTTCCCTCTGCTCCTCCTTTTCCTTTGCCACTGTTCCCGTGACAATTCTGCCGATCACTCCGGTCTGCAGCACATCTCGGCGCCTTTCTGACGCATGTCCTGACAGCGCAGGTTTAAGTGGCTCGGTCACTTCCCCTGTGACTTGAGGGACAGTTTTCTTTTTCTTCTTCTTTCTTTTTGCTTTATTAGCTCCAGAGATATCAGTGGTACTGGGCACACGCTCACTGGTATCAGCTTCCACATCTTGCTTGCACACATAGGGCGTTGCTTGCTTTTGCAGCTGTTTGTCTTTGAAAATTTTGGGGCACACATCTTCCATGTGACCTACTTTATGACAGGCCCAGCATACTAAATTCATCTGTGGGTACGGCTCTCCTCCAGGGGCCACATACGAGTCGTCATCATCATCATCATCATCGTATGGCCTGAAGGGACACTGTTTTTCATGATTATGTACATTACAAAATAAACATTTCACGTCGGCCATTTTAGAAACCCGGCAGGAACAATTTGCTAGCTGCAATTTCACTCCCTTCAGCAACTTGCATACAGCACTTGCTAGCTGCAAATTCACTCACTTCAGCAAAATGCATTAGCTTTACAAACAGCACTTGCTAGATGCAATTTTTTTTTTTTTTCTTCTTCAGCAAAACATTTTGGTTTTCTGTTTGGGTTCAGGGTGCTATTGCATCCACACTTCGCACATTCTCTGTGTATGCTAGAAGCACAACTGATATACACATTGGGACAGACTTCACTCATAGCATCTGTACTTTAGTTCAGCTCGGCGGCCATTTTAAACCCCCGCATTTATTTGCAAACCCACAGACTTTTTAGTGTCGACCCGCATTCTCCACCATATGTGACAAACGCCCCTCTTTTGTAGTGCTGACGTCTGTCTGGGTTCTTCCCGACACAGTCTTCTAGGGTTAATTATACAACAAACAGGATCATGCAAAGTATTATGCTGCTTAACTCAGGCTTCTGCCTGCTTTATTTTCATCCAAGTAAGGTACTGCAGCTTTAACATGTGTAGGTTAGAGGTACTCAGATACTTTCATTCAGCAGTTCACACATTTCAGTGTTACAATATTTCCCACACTGTTATTTCAAGAAATAAAACCAAAATCATATAAGCAAATCCTATCCCTTTCAGGGATCTAACTACACATCAGAATCAGTCTCTCTAACAGCTGCTGGCCAACTAAACTGGTTCCCCAGCTTAAAACAATGCTCTCTCATTTAGGGACACAAGATACAGCACAGTCTTTTAGCAACAGCAGTAATCATTTGTTTTGTCTTATCTGTTCGTGGTGTCCAGGCAAATCCTCTGGTACTGTCATACGTGGAGAGGCCGTCAACCTCGATACTGGATGCAGGAGAGTAGCGACACCCCCAGCCCCCAGGCTCCAAGGAGAGAGAGTGAAATGCAAAACCTCTCTGCTCTAAATACCTGTGCATGTGATTAGAAGAGCAGGTGAGGGAGAACTAGAGCCATTGTAATCTGTGGTCTGGATTTTCCATCCAGCTGCCTGAGGTAATGGGAAGCTGTGGAACGGATCATTTGTAACTATTCCTGCACTTTCTGCTCTAAAATGGGGCAGAAAGCTGCCTAACATCTTTGGACTATGTCACAATATATACACACACACATATATATATGTATGTGTAGGTATATATATATATATATATATATATATATATATATATATATATATATATACACACACATATATATATACATATATATACACACATATATACATATATATACAGGCATACCCTGCATTAACGTACGCAATGGGATCGGAGCATGTATGTAAAGCGAAAATGTACTTAAAGTGAAGCACTACCTTTTTCCCACTTATCGATGCATGTACTGTACTGGAATCGTCATATACGTGCATAACTGATGTAAATAACACATGTGTAACAGGCTCTATAGTCTCCCGCCTGCACACAGCTTCTGTACAGGTAGGGAGCCGGTATTGCTGTTCAGCACGTGCTAACAGGCGCATGCGCGAGCTGCCGTTTGCCTATTGGGCGATATGTACTTACTCGCGAGTGTACTTAAAGTGAGTGTCCTTAAACCGGGGTATGCCTGTATATATATATATACACACACACACACACACACACACACACACACATATATGAGCTTTATCCCCTGAGGAAGTTGCTCTATGCGACGAAACGCGTAGGGAAATAGCTGGCACTGTCCTTTACGTATATTTACTTTCAGTTGTGCAATTGTGAGGAGTCTTGTCCTGCCCTGTTGCCGAGCTGTTTCTGTGTCTCATTTATTTTGGACTGCATTAAGGGAATCTGACCGCTGTGTCCATACCCTGTCACGTTGGAGGATACATACTCTCGCGGGACTCCCATTCAGGGGGAGAACGGGTGCGCGCATCCTTCAGGCATCCACGAGAGGGGAGAGTGTTGGACTCTCTATACAGCAGAGATTTACGGAGGCTCGACCGGGTGACTGACAAGACTTTATTCAATGTCATTTATTTTAGTGCACATTGTAAGTGTCCTCGATTCACTTGCATGCTCATTTTAACCATTACATTACAATATTATGCTATGGGAGCCGCGCTGTCTTCTTTTCGTTAATATATATATATATATATATATATATATATATATATATATATATATATATATATATATATTATATACACATACATATATATACACACATACATATATATATACACACATACATATATATACACACATATATATATATATATATATATAACACACACACACACACGCAACAAGAAAAGATTCCCAAGAGGAGCACTCAGGTTACCAGAGAATAATAAACAATTTATTAATAGAACATTGTAAAAATAGGGGAGAGAAAAAAATAAAATGCATGGGAACCTCCAGAGTGACTCCTCGGCAGACCCTAATGGACAAAAAATGTCATGACAGACATGATTTATACTCAAGAGAGGGTAATAAAGTATACAGTATATCTGGAGTGACTAGGCTCAGTAAAGATAGTTCTACTGGGCTAGAGAGGAAGTTGTCAAGACTTGTAAAGCACAGCAGGTAAATATGTGCACCCAAAATAGAGGTAAAGTACTACAGAGAATGATATAACTGTGCCAATAGAGACAAAATCCTCAAGGGGTTAACTGCTACAGTGAAGCATATAAATGTGAATGGGGAAAACAGTATACCTCCAAAACCTGCCAAGATAAGCAGCCATACCCCATGTCACACAAAAATCACAGCATCTCTACACATATGTAGCAGCGACTAGCTGCAGATGTCACAGAGCATGTTACAGTATGAGTTCCGAATGTGCGTGGTATTTTTCTGTTTTTTATATATATATATATATATATATATATATATATATATATATATATATATATATATATATATATGATTTACATCAGAGCCATGAAATCTGGACTGTTTTGATTGTTTGATTATTTTATGAGCATGATAGACACTCAGGGGGAATCCACCAGACCCCGCACCATGAAACCTAAGCTAAGAAGTAAACTGCATTTAAAAATAGCTGAGTAGGCTACACATGGTATACATACTTGCTCAGAAGAAAAATATAGCACTATACATAGTACAGTAGGATCATGTCACATAGCTGCAGCACAACTATAGCCTACTCATACGACCTTAACCCTTTCAGTGCCAGAGGGTCATACCATGGATACTCCAGGAAATCCGTATCACGTGACCTTTCTTCGACACGATCACGTGACGCTATTTCTGTTGCGGCAGGACATGACCCGCCTTTTAGTGCGATACACGATCACGTACAGCCCCTAAAAACCGAGCACGGGGCGTGGCTGTCTCCAGTCCTCAAGGGCCACCAACAGGCCAGGTTTTCAGGATATCCCTGCTTCATCACAGGTGGCTCAATCAGTGGCTCAGTCGTTAACACAACAAAAGCAGGAGATGCAGCTAAGACCGGATGTCACCACCACAACATCCAAACATAGAGAAAAAAGAAGAATGCCCACCGCACTCACTAAGTGTCCCTGTAGTAAGTACAGTGCTAATACAGAGGGAAGGAAGGAGTGTGGTCAGACCTGTTACAGCAATCCCCCCCAAAAGCCCAAGTAGCATTATTATTAGTGTTTATTTGTCATACACCAACATATCCGTGTGTGGGATGAAATCATCTCATGGGAGAGGGAGTGGCTCAGTGAGTAAAGACACTGACTGGCACTGAGAGTTTGAAGTAGGGGAGCCTGGTTCAATTCCCGGTGTTGGCTCCTTGTGACCTTGGGCAAGTCACTTTATCTCCCTGTGCCTCAGGCACCAAAAACATAGATTGTAAGCTCCACGGGGCAGGGACCTGTGCCTGCAAATATGTCTCTGTAAAGAGCTACGTAAAACTAGCAGCGCTATACAAGAACATGCTATTATTATTATTATTATTATTATTATTATTATAATGTTGGTATCTTATCGCATGAGCTGCTGTTTTATTCATGGGTTTTAAGTGTTACAAATCATGATTTTCTTACTCTCTAGCTTTGGATGTTACCATGGTAAAACGTATAGACTGCCCTGGACAATGGGGGGGAGCTTCATTTTAACCTCCCGACACTTAATATTCCAAAAAATGATATCTCCTGAACAAAGCATCCGATAAAACCAGCTTTAGAAAGGAAAAGGGAGACGATTTAAAGCAAGTCAAAAAATAACGTGAACATGTTTATAGATGAGGTTTTCACACCTCACATGTTCTGTCTGGAGACGGGCTGCCAGACAAGCAGTATGTCGTTAACAGTGAATCTAATGGAGATGTGGTGGCCAACGCCAGTCCTCAAGGGCCACCAACAGGTCAGGTTTCCAGGATATTGCAGCTTCAGCACAAGTGGCTCAGTCTTTGACTGAGCCACTGATTGAGCCACCTGTGCTGAAGCAGGGACATCCTGAAAACCTGACCTGTTGGTGGCCCTTGAGGACTGGAGTTGGCCACCCCTGTATAGAAGAGACCTGTGAGGTAGTGAAAGTCAATGTAAAACTATTAATACACGTAATTGTCTTGTTGGTCTGTAATAAATCTGTACTTCTCGAAGGCTATTTTGGAGAGCCTGAGACCGATTCAGCTTAGTGGCTCAGTGGAGGCGGTCAATGACCTTGGTGCATATTGGAATTTAGGGGCAAATGTCTTGAAAACTATTAATGTTTTAGGTAACATGCCGCTCTGCTTCTGCCAAGTCTGACTACAAATAGGACAACCCGAGACCTTCTCTTTGGGGACAACACTTGTAGGAGTTGTGGCATTCGCAGACTTCTGATGAGGATCAGATTGACAGCTCCTGTGCTTAATTCAAGTGGATGTGGCTTTGGCGTAGAATCACCAACATCGCGGTACCATTGTACGGGGGGCGATAGGGTGAGTCGCAATGCGGTAATTATCTCCACCGATAATTATGGGTTAATTACAGCATTGCGATATAATGGGGGAGGTAATCTTATATTTCTACCATTATGTCACCAACTGCCCCCATCCGGGAGGTGCCAAGCTTTGCAAGCAAGGCAACGGCACTATACATTGACACGGAGTATAACCAGACCGTATTGGTGCAATGCCAGGTCACCTCTGCGGTGTGGTGCTAATTCCTTCCGACAGCACACTGCGCTTTGTGCAGAACGCCATTAGTGCCCCACCACCAGCCCCAAAATGCATAACCTCAGGCAAAGTCCCGTCCACGCCCCATGTTGAGATGGAAGCGAGCAGCACAGAGCGGGTAAAGCAAACTCAGTAATGGCTTGGTAAAGTAAAATATGACACTGCTTTTATCATTATCACTATAGTTTTATATAACTTTCATTTGTCTTCAAAATTACATCTACCAGCTCAAGATATCGATATTTTTTTGAAAACCATTAAGATAATACAATACCGGTGATAATTGCAAACTTACCCTGATGCCAAAAAAAATGCAACGTTCATAACTTGTTTTATCCCATACACCATAAAAAGCCAGTTTCGGAAATGGTGTTATCAGCTGTGATGCAAATGCCACTGTGCCTCAGTGTAACGCTCTCATTCAGTGGTATGCAAACAATGCTATTTAAAGCAGGTTCCCTGGCGCAATAACTCACGGAGAACAGCCACGGATTTATTAAAGAATAAAATTCGATTGCTCTTAGTGAAATCTTAGGCCGTGATTATACCGAAAGTCGCCGGACATGTGACGCCGCGCAGCTGAAAAACAAATTGCCGTAATCAAATGTAATTAATACCCAGCGCGCCGCGCATACTGCAAAGCGTCAGCCGCGTGGAGACTTTCAAAATTGTGTTCTTGAGGCGACGGCCGCGTCATGTGAGCGGTTCAGCCAATGAGGGTGAACCGCTCAAGGCCACGCCTCCGCCACACCTCCCTGTCTCCTCCCTCTTCTCTCTTGTCTCCCCTGTATGTTCAAGATAGCGCAGGGTGATGTCAACGGATCACGCTGCCGCTTAGGCCTTGGGCTGTGATTATACCGAAAAATGCCGGCGGCGTCGCATGGCGCCGCACGGCACAAAAACTAAATACATCAATCCAATTCAAGTAAATATACCTGTCGCGGCGTGCACGCCGCCTGGAGCTGCAGGGCGGACGACTGGAGAGGAGAAAGAGGATTTTGTTATTGGTCGGCGACGGTCGCGTGACGTGAGCAGTTCATCCAATGAGGGCAAACCGCTCATGGCCACGCCTCCAAGCGTCCTCTGCTACTCTCCTCGCCTGTCTCCCTGGTATAATCAAGATGCCGCTCGGCGGCAGCCCAGAGTGACATCACAGGATAGCGCTGCCGCCCTGCAGCTCTTGGAATAATCAAGCCTTATGCTATTTTGTTTTGTACCAGGGAAGCATTGATACATAGTTCCACTTCCAAGGCTATATATTGTATGTTCAGTACACAAATTGACACATTTAACCCCAATCCCTGCCAAAGACACCCGCAACGGGGAAAACGTCTTGGTTATTTAAATTCCTAGTTTAACCATTTCACCACTTGCTCCAAAATAATAAAGAAAAATAAGAGATGACTAGAGCAGGGGTGGCCAACTCCAGTACGCAAGGGCCACCAACAGGTCAGGTTTTAAGGACATCCCTGCTTCAGCACAGGTGGCTAAGTCAATGACTGAACCACTGGTTGAGCCACCTGTGCTGAAGCAGGGTTATCCTTAAAACCTGACCTGTTGGTGGCCTTTAAGGACAGGAGATAAACACATTACCCATGCGCTTTCTTTTATCTGAATTCATTTAAAAGCTAAGTTTCCTCTCTAATATCTGTAGCCCGGAGGCAATGCATTATGTTCATGTCCAACCACATTTCCCGAGTGTAACTGGACAATGAGTGCTCTGCACTTTGTGTTATTTGATCCAAGTCTTCAATGCGTCTGTCCTTGCTCCTCCGGCTCAATATCCAGCGATCTGCAAATGTTGAGCGCAGAGTTATTGGTTAATCCCATTTACCCATAATTTGGCGGTGTTCCAGGCGCGCGTCACTCATAGGCTGGACGCCAAGTGCCAACGTGAGCATAAGCAAACATCATCAGGGTAACAAGAGAAAAAAGAACTGGAAAATGCGGAGTATTGCGGAGAAATAGCCCAGGATAATAATGTCAGATTGCAAAGCTTACAGAAGGCTGCTGGATATGGGAGTGATTGAATGCGCAAAGCTTTGTGCTTCTGGCAGGGCTGGGTTATAACCACAACTTGTTTTTAGTCACAGTTTTAAATAGTAATACAAAAAGAAAACGGGAACGGATGGGAATACGTGACATAAAAGTGATAACAGTAGTTATGACGTGAAACATAATCATATAGAAACCATAAGCAACATCTTTAATCATAAAAACTTCTGCTCAAGGATGTCTTCTTTCTACCCCCTTTGTATCTAAAGCCCTCTCCCGCCTTAAACCTTTCTCAATGACTGCCCCATCCCTCTGGAATGCCCTTCCCCTCAATACCCGACTAGCACCCTCTCTATCCACCTTTAAGACCCACCTTAAAACCCAACTCTTTACCGAAGCTTATGAGTAGCTCCATGGCTAATACTATACACCTCATGCATAAACCACGGCCCCTTGCAGACGCACTTACTAGAACGCCCTCCAACTATCTCTGTGCATTCTTCTACTTACCAATTAGATTGTAAGCTCTTCGGGGCAGGGACTCCTTTCTCTATTTTTACTTGTATGTCTGAAGCACTTATTCCCATGATGTGGTGTTTGTATTATATGTTATTTTATATTCTTATGTCACGTGTATTACTGCTGTCAAGCGCTATGTACATGAATGGCGCTATATAAATCAAGATATACATACATACTGTAAATACATGCATATACCACTACCATTTACATAATACAAAAAAAGAGAAGTGGGTAGAGTTGACAGGGGGAGAGTGGGGGGAGAAGGAGGAGGAGATTGGGGGGGAGGGAGGGGGAGAGTGTGAGGAGGAGAGTGTGGGGCGGGTAAGGTGGGGGAGTTTGAGTGGGAGGGAGGGGGAGATTGGAGGGTGTGGAGAGTGTGGGGGGGAGGGAGTGAGAGAATGGAGGGGGGAAGGTGGAAAGTGTGGGAGGAGGATAGTGGGGAGGGAGGGGGAGAAGTGGTCACCATTGTCCACACACTATGGACAGAAGTCCGGAAGGGTTGCGGCTGTGCTTAGGGAGCTATTGTCAAGTGCGACTCACAGTCTAGGGCAGGGGGGCACAAACTTTCCAGTCTGTGCCCCCCTGCCTACTCGTGCTCCTCCCTCCCCCTCCTCCCTCCCCGTACCTGGTGTCCGGTGTTTTGTGAAATCATGTGACGTTTGACCCCACGGCGTCTGGGAACCAAAACTTTTATACAATGACGATATAATAATAATAACTTTATTTCATGTAGCACTTTTCTCCCAATGGAACTCAGAACGCGTCACAATTACAGCACAGCGCGCGGTACGCAGCACATAGGAATGTTACAGACAGGGATGAAATGTATCATGATAACGATATTTATCGGGATCAATATCTAGTGGGAAGCATAGCAAAGAGCACTAAGCCCACAATACAAATCCAGGTATCAATCCCTTAATTATTAGGAATGCATTTTTTCATAATAAATGTTAAGAAAAAAAAAAAAGCTTGTGCAAGGTATTACTTTTAACAAGTATAAAAGCATTTTAAAATAAACTACATTTGAAAATAAAAACCTTACTTTGCCCTATCCCTGGACATAAGAGATTGGGATAAGGAGAATGGGGTCAATGCAGGGGGGTAACGCTATCCTCAACCGCCAGTGAATGCCATGTCTGATAGTAATACCGTGATAACAAAAATACAAACATCGACCTTCGTCATATCTTATTATCGCACTAACATGGCTATGTCACCCGACTCCAGTGTCTGGTTATACAAGCCCACACGGGAACATGTCTAATACATACACCATGTATGATGTGCTGGGTACATTATGGATTTCTCCAGTTTCTGTTCTGCGTGTCATGCGCTGGTGTATTAAAGAGCCCCTGAACTAAAAAGCTCGTTGTGCCTGGTTGCCATATCATTGTCACTGGATCAATATGGAGCATTCGCACAGCGAGTATTAGTTTTCAGGGGTTTAGAGGAGATTAGCAAAACCTCATCCATTAGCTCCACATGAGCTGTGAAAATAGCTCAAATCTACTATTAAACGAGGTATTAACGCCGCTGTGCGTCTTGTATCAGTGAGAGTCCTGTTTTGAGTAGATGGACAGGTCTGCCATTGATATTGGAACCTACTAGACATGGAGACTTTGTTAACCGAAGGCAAATTCAATTCAGTGGGCTATAAACTCTCTCTAACAATAAAGGGGTATGTTGCTGCCCAAGGGTAGTAGTATTAGATAACTAAACTCGTGTAAATGTTACGCGTCCAGTGGATTTATTTAACTCCTTTAGTGCTTGTTTGGCCTTTATAAATCCCATATGAAAGATCCTATTCATGGATTTTGAACATAGTATTTGACCCTGACCCAAGACTTATTTGTTTGACATCTCTTTGATTGTGGAATGTATCCTTGCTAAAATAAATCCCAAATCATAACCCGTTTCTGCCGTAGAGGGACCCGCAACGCAGTGCTCTGCATACCTTTCAAGCCCCTCAGAAAGTAAAGAGGTTAAAGTTCATGCACATGACTACTATTCTCTGGTAGAAAAAGGGGTTACAATTGTAATGTGTACTCTAAATATAACATTCTACATTTGTTTTTAGACCCTGATAAAATCATTGTTTACCTAAACAGCAAGGGCCATATTTGCTAAGCGTTCCCAGGGTTGACACCACTCCGGGTTTGACCCGGAGACTACGGGTTTCGGATACGTATCTCCGGGCTACGGGTTTACCTGAAAGATCTCCGGGCGGCGGCACCGGCATCTTCCCCTATCAAATCCGTCCACATGGCTCCGCAACGTTAAATGGAGGCGCATTGCCATGACAACGGGGACGCTATGTGACATCACGGCGTAACACGGTGTCACGTTGGCATGATAACGGGACGTTACGTGATGTCACGTTGCCATGACAATGGACGTTACGTGACGCCTCGGAGCCATAAGACATCCCGTTGTCATGGCAACCTGGCACCACGATGTCATGTGGTCATGGCACCGCGCGGCATTGGACGTCGCAGAGCCATGCTGATTGGACCTTGCAGGATGAGATGCCGCTGCCGCAGGTGAGAGAAATTAATATATAAATACTGTACATGCAAAAAATTGAATTGCAAAAATTCTCCGGGTTAGCCTTCCATGAAGGTGGCAGTCCTAAGCGTTGCTCTTCTGCAAGACATCTTCCGGTGCCAGAACCTGGCCCATTCAGGTGTGTGAAGGAATAGTGCTGCTTAGTAAATATGGCACTGTGTTTTATTGTGATCTAGATCCTTGTTATCTAATGTGCAGCCTTCAATTGGTTGTTAAGTAATCATATAGCATCCTCTTCTGTAGAGTTTGCCAACATTACTGTAATGATCACCAGGAAAGTGGTAACATCTGTCCCAGTGAACAGCAGCTGGTAATTAGACAATTTGTCAATACAACTTTAGGGTCGGTCTTAATAGCTCCTTTTCTAAATATTACATTTGTGTGCTTAGTGACTAATGGGAGCCTGCAGCTCGGAGATGAAAACTAGGGGGAGGGATGAAATCAAATATACCCACCAATAGCAGGACAATCTTTTGGCTCGGGACTACATTCTTATCTTATTCCTCCCATAATGAAAAGTCAAAGCCACAGCTGTTTGCCTGAGTAACATTCAGAAACTGGAGAAGCCTGTATTTTTTCTTGCTGGACTTAACTGAAGGGTTCGATCATTTTTCCTGTGTTTCTCGGAGTAGAGGGCAAAAGAGCTTCTTTTCTCATGATGTCAGACAGCGAAGGAATAACTGTGGGTAAGTGCCAGATTTATATTTACCTCTGTATGCTGCACAGTGGGGTGGGACTGTCTCACGTTTCAGCGTCCTATAACTCTACTAACAGGGCCACTGTTAGACTTTGAGAGGCCTAGAGGAACTGGCACATAGAGGTCCCTGTCCCCAGAAGGACGTTCTGGGCCCCTTAAGAATAGAAGCAATTATATATATATATATATATATATATATATATATATATATATATATATATATATATATATATTTAGTGATAGTGATAACGTTACTATACTTGCAGTGGGTGCACCTAGTTTGGATGTCAGCACTGTGAGCTCTACAGAAAGGGACGTCACTGCCTCTCTGGCCAAGAAGGAGTTAATGACTAGAAACAATTCTCTGTGCACCACTGTACTTAATGCAGTGCGCATGTATGTACTGTATGTATATATATATATATATATATAATATACATATATACACATACATATATTATAAATATTATATATATACATACAGTACATACATGCGCACTGCATTAAGTACAGTGGTGCACAGAGAATTGTTTCTAGTCATTAACTCCTTCTTGGCCAGAGAGGCAGTGACGTCCCTTTCTGTAGAGCTCACAGTGCTGACATCCAAACTAGGTGCACCCACTGCAAGTATAGTAACGTTATCACTAAACCACTTCTCCTACTATAAAGCAATTCATTGTGTTAAAAATACTAATTAAAGCACCACTGAATTCTACCCCAGTCGCTCATTAACTAGCCCCTTAATTTTATCTGTATCATGAGGAACTTCAGGGGTAAAGAGTACGGGTCATACACTTCTGCAGGCTTGAACAGCACTAACGTGTTTAATGTAGCAATCTGTGGTACTCATTAAACCTTGTTAATTTTGAAAGATTCCTCTGGCAGTAAATGGGGTATTGGTGCTCTCTGCAATTAAGTGCTGACAAGGCCACTGCCCAAATCCACTTATACAAAACACCATGCAAATACAATAACTGTAATACACACACAAGGGTGCTGATAGACATAGATGCTTATTCCAAAAAGTAATCTTCAGCCCTTGTCAGGCCACTGCTGGATGCTGAATGACATACATTCTTTTAACCAACTCATTATGCAACACATTTAGAACCAGTATCTTTGTCGCCTATCCTCTTGTTTATGGGTACTTTCCCGTATACAGACACTGAGTGCTTGTTGTAGGGACTTTGCCGTTTGGCAGAGTCTATGCTCCATCTGTGTTTTCTATTCACTTCCTTACACTGCATCGGATCTCAGAGTTGCTATTAGAGGGTTGTGGTTCCTTACAATGCATCTGATCTGAGACGCGCTACTAGAGAGGGTTGGGGTTCCTTACAATGCATCTGATCTGAGACGCGCTATTAGAGAGGGTTGGGGTTCCTTACATTGCACCTGATCTCAGACGCGCTATTAGAGAGGGTTGGGGTTCCTTACATTGCATCTGATCTCAGACGTGCTATTAGAGAGGGTTGGGGTTCCTTACAATGTATCTGATCTCAGACACACTATTAGAGAGGGTTGGGGTTCCTAACAATGCATCTAATCTCAGACACGCTATTAGAGAGGGTTGGGGTTCCTTACATTGCACCTGATCTCAGACGTGCTATTAGAGAGGGTTGGGGTTCCTTACAATGCATCTGATCTCAGACACACTATTAGAGAGGGTTGGGGTTCTGCATAATCTACCAATATAATGATATGGTTCGTTAACCAAAAAAGGGTTGAAAACAACTGTTCTAGGTACTGCGGTTGCCTCTCTTCTCCATGTTGCTCCATCGAATTTTCTGATTTCATCTTCTTGTGGTCTTGATCTTTTGATATCCTTCGGAATCCAGTGGCGTACAGTACCATCTTTGTCCAACAATGGTCATTTCTTTTCCTATACTGTATGTACGGCCCACTGCCGTTTTTTATTTCTTCACCCTTGTGATGATGTCACAGACTTCTGTTTGACCTCTAACCCAGTCATTCCTTTTCCTGTCTCTTCGGGTAATACCCAGCATGCATCTCTCCATACTTTTTTGAGTTATCTGAAGTTTCTGCATTATCTTCACATTTAGGCTTCAAGGATCGCATGCATACAGTACGTGAGCACAGACAGAATACACTGGGAGGGAGGGTGAGAGGGAGAGAGATTTGCACATGCGCACACACAAGTACAAAATACATTCCGAGCCACACATGCTTATTATATACTGTTATATACTGCTGACATTGTAGGCCTGTTTTTTTGGATGCTACTCCCTTGTTTTTGTTGTTGATAACACGCGTTTGCAAGGCATTGTAAGCTTTCTAAGAGCTGAATATTTGGGATTTGCTGTCAGAAGCCATCTTGGTGGATTAGAAAAGTGTCTATGACCCCTAACATTCAAATCAAACTCAGCCATGCTATTTATGTCTGTGTAATATTATGCTAATTGTACTGCTTAGTTTTATGGACCGTTATAATTTTCAGCTCCAGTGACCATTGGTTCCCAGGATACTTACTAGGGTGCTGGATTGCGGCTTCCTATTGGCCCACGTGACGCAGAGATTTATATACCAGGAAGAAACCCGGGAGCACATTTCCTGGTACATAACATGGTCCCTATCATACGTGTTCAAGAGGGACCCGGGCATGCGGCGGGTTCCATTCTAAGGGCTCACCGCAAAGTGAAAATCGTCGGAAAGCGGAATCGGCGATTTTTGCCATGTATGCATGCGCAAACTGGCAATTCCCTCCTTCTGCGCATGCGCAACCTCCGTTCGGCGCGCACAAACTTTGTTCTGCGTATGCGCACCCTCAGCAACTGCCCGTTCTGCACATGCATGACCTCTGACTTCCCCATTCTGCGCATGCACAGACATGGCGGCCCCCTTCTCGGTACCGTATCAGCAGATCGCCGAAAAGCAGGGCCCTACTGTATAATGGGATTGTCATAACATTTTATGACTCGATACATAAAACGTCTCTGCTCTACAGACCCATATTTTATCATAAAAGATTTGTTCAACAGTTTAAATGGCCCAGAAGCCAAACAAAAAAAACCCCAACGTAACAGATATTAAAGATTTCAATAACCACTACATGTTGCTTTTGTTAGAGTCTAGTTTAGAGTTCAGACCTGACAGAAGAAAGAATATTGCAGCAGAGACAAATAATGAATTAATTAGCGTCAAATTGTTATTAAGCTCCTGCAATTATTTTGTGAGCATGTGTCCAAAGAAGAAAACCACTGAAGAATTTTCAAAATGGTAAAGTTATGAAAAGAGTCAAATAAATGCAGTTCGTGATGATCAACCAAGTAGATTTCTATATTCATACGACCCATTTACCAAGATAACCCACTTGTAGTACTCACAATATCTGCCGTTAATACTGAACTTGGTGTTGCATCCTAAGCTGCTGTAGGAGAGATCAATGCTCTGCATACACGGGCAGCAGTTATATGGAACTTAATTGATGTGAAACAAACAGGCCACCTAATCCATCGCTTACCTAAACTATTACAAATCTGGTGGCGTTCAGAGATATCCATAATGGTCCCCATTTAATTGGCGGTCTTCTTTGTACAGGAAAATATGTGAATCCCTTTTTATTTGGATCTGAACTCTTCTCCAACACACACAAGGTGGTTCCGTTCTCAGCATATTGATTAAGGGCCAATGATTATTTCACCCAAGTACTCGTGTTCTACGTCCCTTATTACTAACTCTCACTCCCGCAGCCCACGCTGCACCCCAACTCTGCGTTCTCTACCACTCACAATCAGACTCTCCATTAACATATAAAACTTTTTCAAGGAGACCTATCCAACTTCTATCTTTTACTTTCATCCTAGAACAGTATAGTCAGAGTCCTGATGATAATAGCTAAGAAACTGATAAGTGCTAAGAAACACACACAAATTTTAGCCCAACCAACTGGTCCAGGAACCCAGCAGCCCACACAGCATACATGGACGCATGCTACACATGTACACACCATGCAATAGGCAAGCACCGTACACATGCCAATGCACCAGATATACAACGCACAAACTCCATCTACTGGATGGAGGCCTCACCAATGATCTTCCAAAATGTATATTATATCCGTGTGTCTGTCTGCCCAGATGAGCTTACAATCTATGTGTTTTTAGTGTTTGGTGCCTCAGGCACAGGGCACAGGGAGATAAAGTGAATTCCCCAAGGTCACAAGGAACTCAGCCTGGGATTTTAACCAGGTTCCCCTGATCAAACTATCATTGTATACAGAGTCGGTGTCTTTACTCACTGAGCCGCTCCTTCAACTCATGCATCATGTATACAAATCACATAAACAAATCACATACGTAGCCAGGTACCCCTTAGGCTACTAATTTCCATGCCTAACACATAAATCCTGGTACCACCGCAGGCAGTGTTAGGGCTAAATCTATGCCCTGCTGCTGTAAACAGCTCCATAGACTGACAGGAGGTGTATGCCTTAGGCCTTGGTACTGCCTGTCACGGGGACCAGGACTAATACCAGGGATCAATATCGCCAGACAGAACATGAGAGTTTATAACATTAATTTATTGGAAAAGTATATCCACAACTATACAAAACACCAAAACATCACAAATACCAAACTGGGGAAACTGGGGGATACCCTGCATACCTAGTTGCAGGGACCACTTTGCTGAGATTTCCCCTGTTCTCTCTTCTTGCCCAATGCCTACAGGACTGGTTTTCAGGCCTGAGACCAGCACTGGAGTGGACACTGCAGTTTCTCCCTGTCACAGCAACACCTCTGTAACTCTCTGCAGGCTCAGTCTCCTAGGGGCCTCCCTCCCCACCTCTTTATACACTTAAAACATAATATTGCAACACTCAGGGCCAGGTGCTACATACATGCCCAGGCCCTGATTGGTGGGTAGGAAGGTGCTGCCTAAATGCCCAGGCCCTGATTGGTGGGTAGAACTGCAACAAAACATTTGCAACATAACAAGGATACAGGGAAAAGTCACAGGCCAAGTTGCAACAACTCTGCTACAAACATATTAACCCCTGATTGCTGAGGTGCTGGAACAAAGCAAAGACATATATATACACATAACATATAATACAATACCAATGTATTACTGGCAGGTAGGGGTAATGGCAGACTTAACCTTTATTACCTGCAGCCATATTTACCCCTACCGTCACACTGCCCACACCAGGACTAAGACCTGGGACCCTCCCCTGGTAACAAAAAGGGGCTGCAGCCAAATTCAGTGTTCTCCATCCTCTCCCCTCTGGGGGAGTGGGATGTGTTCTGTGCTGGACCAGGGACCTGGTTTCAGACCTTCCCCCCCCGCAGGGGAGCACCTACCCCATATTCCACCAGGGAGTGTGGGAGACAAGGAGAGACTCCAGGGACACAGAGAAGAGGTAGCTGTGTTATGTCAGTGTGCTGTGAGGTATGCTGTGCGACAAGAATAAAGACCACCGTTATGTTTTACTCCTGCCTGGGGCTGCAGTTTTTCCGGGGGAGGGAAAGAGGTTTTCCTGCAGGGATTGCACCTATCTGCGATAGGCCCTGTTGGAAAGGTGGAGCTGCACCGAAGATAAGAGCTACCGATCCTAAAGCCTGTCCTGTCTATCCCCACTAACACCGGAGGACACTCAGAATCCTGTAAGACTAACAGGTGAGCAGCGCTGCACCCAGTAACAAGAACCGAATCTCCCTTAGGGTGGGGGAAAAGGGGTTACCCATATACAAATAACATATACACACCATACATATGCATCACATATGCACCCCCTCCCCATGAATCACATACGCCCCTCCCCCACCACATACACATGCATCATATACGCCCCCCTCTGTCCCATACACATGAATCACATCCCCCCGCAACATACAGATGAATCACATACCACCCCCCCGCTCCATACACATGCTACTTAGGGCAGGGGCCTCTATCTTTTTGTCTTAACATATATGTACTCTTTTGTCATACAATGTTATTGTCCTCCCTCCCACACTGTACTGCGCCATGGAATATGTTGGCGCCATACAAATAACAGATACTAATAAAAATGTATCCCTACATTGTGTAAACTAAAGGTGCGCTGCATCATGATTACCACTAGGAGGAGACAGATCGTTCAGGGTATTTTATTATCTGAAATATGTTTTGATATCAGTATGTTATGTTCACCTGAGTGGATTTTCCTGGTAAAAAAAAAACAGGCATGTAGTATTGCTGCTTTTAAAGAAAAGAGTGACGCACTGTACTCATTTGCATGTCATTACCCAGAATCCCTGGGTAGCATTGTTTGGTAGCGATAAAGGGGAAAGGCAGGGTTGCAGACCTGTCGACATTGAAATGCACAAATGGTGTTTTTATTTGCTGTACACTGTATGGTGGGGTTTTTTTGTCACTTTTTCTACTTAACACAATTTTTTTAATGTCTGGTTATACAATAGTATTCCAACTCTAATATAAATACATCTGCTAATATTAGGGTGACACAAATGTCACCTAGGCGCAGTCGTGAGCGTCGATATGCAGTCGCAAGCATTGATTGCGCAAACAGCGAGCGCCGAGTGCGCATGCACAATTAGCGTTTGTTGGCCGCGCTAGTTGACAGCTCGCGCGCATGCGTGATCGGAGCGGCCAGCGAGTGGCCGGCAAGCACCGATAGCACATGCGCGGCCAGCGCAGAGAAAAACCGGGACAGGGGCCAAAAATTCAGGACCTCTGACTGTCCCGGCTAAAAAACAGAACTGTCCCAGCTGAACCGGGACATTTGGGCACCCTAGCTAAGATTCACTGGCACCAAATGCCTTCTAAAGCCCTAAAAATCTTCCAATAAGTAGTTCAGGATCTCTGGAAATGCAAAGCAGTACTCCGCATAATAGTGCAATATGTTCATTTTGGGGGCTAATGGTTAATAAAAGCCTATGGATAAGGTTGCTACACCAAAAACATTATAATTATTAGTTGTATTATTATTAGGACGAAAAAACCTTATTATTTCACAAGAGCTGCAGGTTTAAATATTCAGGAACCTCTGGAAGGGTTTCCAGTAATGAATGGGGTTAAAAGACCAGACCAAGTCATTTCCCGTAAGTAGCGCTTCCCATATTCCATTAGTGCAGATTGCTAAGATTTTCTGGCATTCCTCCACGCAGATAAAAGCAAAACTCATCAATTATTTAAGGAGCGTTCCTTCTGGGTACCAATATTCCTTTGTATGTTGGCACAACATCGATTCTGCTCCATGTATTGCATTTCTTTTTCATTAATGATGCATGGCAGAGAGACTCTGTCTTCTGTAGGTTCTGCACACACCAGACGGCCTTCATCTCTTTTAAACAGGTAAACAGGTGGGAGATGTTTATTGATATTTAATGGCATGAGGGTTGATTCTAATATGCTTCATATGATGTTCGTTCATCTTGTCACCGTGGGCAAGTCTTTCTGTAGCTCAAGTACCAAATTAGATTGGGAGATCTTCATGGGAGGGACTTATTTTGCCTGCCAAAAAAAATAAAAATGTACAGCGCTGTGCACACTGTCAGTCAAGCAAATGATATGAATATTATATTTTGTACATTTGGTATGTGAAATGTTTCAAAAAGTACATTTTGAAATGAATTGCCTACACAGGTCTTTACGTAGCTATGTATAGGGTTGAAAGGTGGCTTCTCCAAAAATACTGGACACAATGGTGAAAGGTGCGACGCGATACACACACACACACACACCTCTCACCTCTCTCTGCTCCATGCTGTTTCCTCCTCTTCTTGGATCCCCGCCCCCAGGCTCCTGACAGCTCTTCCTGATTGGCTGATGCTGGGTAATGCAGCCAATCAGGATAGAGGGAGCTGGCCAGCCCTCTAGCAATAGTCCTGCTCTCTCCCTGCTCAGGGAAATCCCACCCCCCCCCCCCCCCCAATGCCAGTCTTGTCACTATGTCCAGAGAGGTAATACTGGTATACAGATACATGTCCAGTATTACCTCTAATTTTTTACTGGACAGTGAGTCCAAATACAGGACAGTCCGGTTCAATACTAGACACCTGGCAACCCTAGCCCTACCCCTGCCAGAGCGCTCGCTCAAAGGGTTAAAGGTCAATGGTCCTTGAACCGCTGAACCGTGACACCCAAGCTGGGCCCACGTGACCCGGCTGTTAATGCGAGTGGGCTCCCCCGGAACTCGTGTTTAAGTGAGCCCCGTCCACTCACCACTCCCAGCCCCACTGGGCTTTACCAAGTACGGAGCCCCTCTGGGGAAAGATAAGCACACTTACCCCCCAACTTCCGCCATGAGAGAGGCAACAACCACCACAACACTTTGACCCAGTGGGGGTAACAAAACGGAGGTACCTCAGTCCTTATTCTCATATTTCTTATTTGCTTTTTTAAAAAATAATAATAAACTTCAAACGGAGTTGCAGGGGAATTGCTGGAGAATTCTGGAGACACAGCGGCACCCGGAGGTTCATAGTCTAAACCCGTAGCCCAGAGGTAAGTGCCTAAAACCCGAAGTCTCCGGGTCAAACCCGGAGAAGTGGCAACCCTGGATAACTGTGTGGGCTGACTGAGGTTTCTCCTGCCCCATCATGTGATGTAGGATGACTTTGCAGAAGGGATTGCCACTCCCCAGTATGTCTTGTGACCAGTGATGTCACCATAGGGAGGTATAAGGGTATATATAGCTTCAACCGATGCTCTAGAAACCGGTTCACCAGAGTTCTACTGGGATCCTCACTGTGAGTCCTGTATATAAGTTTAAGTGTATAGCTAAGTGTATTAAGACGTGCCCTGTCCCCGTTTGTTGTTTCAGTAAGCGCTAGTGGTAATGGTCCGAGATTGCTCTCACTATTGAGAAAGAGGAAGTATGCTTTTAGCAAGGAGTTCTCGGTGTTAGTAACTCCGAAGTGTGGGTTTGGATCAGGCCCATTTAATGTGAGGCCTCACTGACTCTATGCAGGAGACTGCCAATGTAACCCTTGCTACGGGTAACAAGCCAAGTACCTCCCCAGCATAAGAGTGTAGGCTACAAAGGGGAGGGAGTTCAGAGTATTATGTTTTGCTATGAGTTTCTGTCAAGTGTGATGTGGGTCAATACCTGTGGACCCTTCTAGACGGATGTCAAATAAAGCACCTTCAATGTTTTACCAAAGGTCCTGACTGGCGCTTCAGACATAAAAGTAACATTAGGAAAAGGAGCCCCTGCTCCGAAGAGCTTACAATCTAAGTGTGATCTATTCTCTCTTTCAAACATTGTTTTTCTTTTTAAAATATGATGCTCCGTTCCTAACAGGAGTGAGGGTAACTTTCCCGCTTTACAAACAGCTGTGTGATATGTTTCCTCATTCATAGAATTCTAGCATATGTCAGAGATTCACTTCGCTGACACAAAGACAAGAGACAAAGGTGAGCTGTATTAGCAGAAAGCAAATAGACCAAAGTTCAACTTATGCCTGACATACAGTAACAGGAGCCTTGGCAGGGAGGATCCTACAGTATACAGCATATAAAATGTATCGTTTAATTGTTGTTGCTAGAGAGTGTACAGGTATGTGTATGTATGTATGTATATATATATATATATATATATATATATATATATATATACACAAAAAAAGCACAATATACTGTATGTATATATGTATATATATATATATATATATATATATATATATATATATATATATATATATATATACACACACACATACACACATGCACAGTATATTGTGCGTTTTTTATACAAAAAAGAAGAGGTGTCGGTACTCAGGGCCACAGACAGTTGTTTGCTGGGCCACCCCCTCCCCAGTGTCAGCGGCGTTGCGAGACCCCTACCCGTCCCCCTTTAACTCACACCCCCAACTCTCTTTTTCTCTTTCTCTCCCACACGCCCACCTCGCTTTCTCTCCCCCACCTCGCTTTCTCTCCCCCTCCTCGCTCTCTCCCACATGCCCACCTCGCTCTGTCTCCCCACCTCGCTCTCTCTCCCCAACACGCCACCCTCGCTCTCTCTCCCCCACCTCGCTCTCTCTCCCACACGCCCACCTCGCTCTCTCTCCCCAACACGCCCACCTCGCTCTCTCTCTCACACGCCCACCTCGCTCACCTCGCTCTCTCTCCCACACGCCCACCTCGCTCTCTCCCACACGCCCACCTCGCTCCCTCTCCCACACACCCTCCTCGCTCCCTCCCCCACCTCGCTCTCTCACACCCCCACCTCGCTCTCTCACACCCCCACCTCGCTCTCTCACACCCCCACCTCGCTCTCTCACACCCCCACCTCGCTCTCTCACACCCCCACCTCGCTCTCTCACACCCCCACCTCGCTCTCACATCCCCACCTCGCTCTCTCACACCCTCACCTCGCTCTCTCTCACCCCCCCACCTCGCTCTCTCTCCCACACGCCCACCTCGCTCCCTCTCCCACACGCCCACCTCGCTCCCTCTCCCACACGCCCACCTCGCTCCCTCTCCCACACGCCCACCTCGCTCCCTCTCCCACACGCCCACCTCGCTCCCTCTCCCACACGCCCACCTTGCTCCCTCTCCCACACGCCCACCTTGCTCCCTCTCCCACATGCCCACCTCGCTCTCCCACAAGCCCACCTCGCTCTCTCCCACACGCCCACCTCGCTCTCTGCCCAACACGCCCACCTCGCTCTCTCTCCCACACGCCCACCTCACTCTCTCCCACACGCCCACCTCGCTCTCTCTCCCACACGCCCACCTCGCTCTCTCTCCCCAACACGCCCACCTCGCTCTCTCTCCCACACGTCACCTCGCTCTCTCTCCCACACGCCCACCTCGCTCTCTCTCCCACACGCCCACCTCGCTCTCTCCCACACGCCCACCTCGCTCTCTCTCCCACACGCCCACCTTGCTCTCTCTCCCACACGCCCACTTCGCTCTCTCACCCCCACCTCGCTCTCTCACCCCCACCTCGCTCTCTCACCCCCACCTTGCTCTCACACCCCCACCTCGCTCTCTCACACCCCCACCTCACTCTCTCACACCCCCACCTCGCTCTCACACCCCCACCTCGCTCTCACACCCCCACCTCACTCTCTCACACCCCCACCTCGCTCTCTCACACCCCCACCTCGCTCTCTCACACCCCCACCTCGCTCTCTCACACCCCCACCTCGCACTCTCTCCCACACGCCCACCTCGCTCTCTCTCTCACACCCCCACCTCGCTCTCTCACAACCTCACCTCGCTCTCTCTCCCGCACCTCGCTCTCTCCCCAACAAGCCCACCTCGCTCTCTCTCCCACACGCCCACCTCGCTCTCTCTCCCACACACCCACCTCGCTCTCTCTCCCACACGCCCACCTAGCTCTCTCTCCCACACGCCCACCTCGCTCTCTCACACCCTCACCTCGCTATCACCCCCCCACCTCGCTCTCTCTCTCACACGCGCACCTCGCTCCCTCTCCCACACGCCCACATTGCTCTCTCTCCCACACGCCCACCTCGCTCTCTCTCCCACACGCCCACCTCGCTCTCTCTCCCACACGCCCACCTCGCTCTCTCCCACACGCCCACCTCGCTGTCTCTCCCACACGCCCACCTCGCTCTCTCTCCCACACGCCCACCTCGCTCTCTCTCCCACACGCCCACCTCGCTCTCTCTCCCACACGCCCACCTCGCTCTCTCTCCCACACGCCCACCTCGCTCTCTCCCACACGCCCACCTCGCTCTCTCCCACACGCCCACCTCGCTCTCTCTCCCACACGCCCACCTCGCTCTCTCTCCCACACGCCCACCTCGCTCTCTCTCCCACACGCCCACCTCGCTCTCTCTCCCACACGCCCACCTCGCTCTCTCTCCCACACGCCCACCTCGCTCTCTCTCCCACACGCCCACCTCGCTCTCTCTCCCACACGCCCACCTCGCTCTCTCTCCCACACGCCCACCTCGCTCTCTCTCCCACGCGCCCACCTCGCTCTCTCTCCCACGCGCCCACCTCGCTCTCTCTCCCACACCCCCACCTCGCTCTCTCTCCCACATCCCCACCTCGCTCTCTCCCACACCCCCTCCTCGCTCTCTCTCCCACACCCCCACCTCGCTGTCTCTCCCACACCCCCACCTCGCTCTTTCCAACACGCCCACCTCGCTCTCTCTCCCACACGCCCACCTCGCTCTATCACCCCCCACCTCGCTCTCACACCCCCACCTCGCTCTCATACCCCCCACCTCGCTCTCACACCCCCCACCTCGCTCACAACCCCACCTCGCTCACAACCCCACCTCACTCTCTCCCACACGCCCACTTCTCTTTCCCACCCCCCCCCCATCTCTCGCTCTCCCACACTCAATAACCCGCCTCTCCCAATACACACTAAAGCCGCGTTTATACTGGGTGTGATGGCGCTCGCTCTCTCCCACACGCCCACCTCGCGCTCTCTCCCACACGCCCACCTCGCTCTCTCCCACACGCCCACTTTGCTCTCTCACCCCCACCTCGCTCTCTCACCCCCACCTCGCTCTCTCACCCCCACCTCGCTCTCACACCCCCTCCTCGCTCTCTCACACCCCCACTGCGGCACAAACAACAGACCTCTTCTCTATGAGGCCGCCCATTGTGCGTGTAACCACACGAGCGATTAAAAGCGACCACGCGGCAGATTTTTAAAAAGACAAATAATGTTGTCTTTTCGCATAACGGCCAGGTCACGTGGGCGGTTCAGCCAATGACGGGAACCGCTCACATGATGTCATGTTCACGCCTCCGCCCCGCCTCCCTGTCGCGCAAACCCTATGAGCACAAATCGCTCGGGCAACAGGCGCACACACTCCCACTATAAACGCGCCCTAAGCCCCCAATACACATAATAACCACTCCATCCGCCCAATACACATACTAACAGGTATATACAGCTTATTTGTAAGTGTATTACTTTTTACTGATTCCTATATAACGCAGCCTGCACTATCTGTGTGTCATCTCTATTTTTCACATATGGGAATTTCGTTCCCTTGAACCTACCCACCTGGCTCTGTGGGACGCGGTCTCGAGTATCTGAAGAATTACACACGAGTTGGTTACTCATCACAACCGCACGGCCTTTACCACTCACGGAAAATGTGAGCGAGACATGTATTATCTTTTCATTTTCACTTAATGTTGAAAACACTATGGCACTGTGGGGTTTTTCCTCCTTTTTTCCATAAAATCTGGGTTTATTTGCACTCCTGGTTTTCTGTTTTTGCTTACTTCACTTGAACTTGGATTGAGTCCGTTCTGGGGCAGCACTATCTCCAGTTGTATAAATGTTTTATTTATCACTTGTGTGTTCACTGGGTTTAATACAAACAGTATTTGTGCTCGATTCTTTTGACTTCCAAGGCTATAAATAACACTGCTCCTCTCCATCTCTGACCTCATTTCCATTTACTCTCCTGCACGGAGCCTACCTTCTGCTTTTGATCTATGCTTGTCCACCTCCCTTATTACTTCCCCTTAGTCTGGCCTCCAAGACTTCTCCCGTGCTGCACCCCGACTCTGGAATTCTCTGCCACACAGAATCAGACTCTCCCCTACCATACTGTAGATATATTTCAAAGTTCCTTAAAGGAGTAATCCAAGTGAGTCTTTTTTGAAAAAAAATATATAATTAAAATGTTTATGTCATTACCTACGTTTGAAGCAGGGGGTCTCCGGAGCTGAACCACATTACTTTCAGCCCCCAAGACCCCCTGCTTCTCAAGATACTTACCTCCGAAGGGGGGTGCCGGTATTTCTCTGCAGTTTAAAGCTCCCTCATCACGTGAGCCAATAGGAAGCTGCGCTGGATGACATCACGGCTTCCTATTGGCCCGCAGGACACGGGAGCTTTGAACCGCTGCATAAAATGAACCCCAGCTAGGAAGCCAGAGCGGCTACTGGCACCCCCTAGGGAGGTATCTCCGGAAGCAGAGGTTCCCTGGAGCTGAAATGAATGGGTTTCAGCTTCGGAGACCCCCCTGCTTCAATCCTATGTAAAACATTAAAAAAACAAGGACAAACTTTTTTCAAGGAGGCCTATGTAACGCTCTCCTGACCTCTTTCTTTTATTTTCATTATAGAACAGCATATTCTGAGTCCTGGTGTTGATAGCCAAACCTTTGCTAAGTAACACACACACTATTCCTTGTGTCTCCGCTCCCCTGCTTCTAGAGTGTAAGCTCCTTGGGGAAGGGACCTCCTTCATATCGTCTCAGTTTGTCTTAACATATCTGTACTCTTCGCTCATACGGCGGGTTCCGTTCCATGGCGCCGCCGCAAAGGCGCCTCCTACCCTTCTGCGCATGCGCGACCTCGGCCGCTCCCCCTTCTGCGCATGCGCAAACTCGGCCGTCTCCATTCTGCGCATGCGCAGACATGGCGGCCCCCTTCTTGGTACCGGCGTATTGCCGAGAAGCGGGGCCCTACTGTACAAAGTTATTGTCCTCCGTCCCACATGGTACTGGGCTGCGGAATATGTTGGCGCCATTCAAATAAATGATAATATTAATAATAATAATAATAATAATAAATGTCACTCCTGTGGACCCTTGGACTTGACAATACCTAATCGACACAAATTTGCCGACTGATAGAACTAACAAACCAGTAATGATTGACTACTTGATGAGAGAAGAGCACAGCTGCCTATATCAAAGGATGCAGATGAATGAGATTTGAAGATTCTGGACCAAATGCCACTTTAATGACAAACGTCTGGCCGGGCATCTTTAAACCCCTTTAAGAATTAACAGTTAAGGATTACCAAGTCCATTAGTAAATGACTGACCGTGTGACTCCCTGTAGTTCGCAATCTGTTTTTACGGTAATGGAGCTTTTTTTACGGTTATATTTTATTGTTTGTAGGAATCTGTCCACTGAAAAGACGAGAGAAATAGAAGATAAGGAGGTGGTTTACTTAGAAGATAGACTGTGACATGACAAATACATTGAGCAGTCTGTTATTCTCTACACTAGTTTAACATGATTCACCTAAAAGCATGTGATATAACAAGTGATTATTCACTCGCTACGTGTAACCCCTGGAGACGCATTTTAATTAGTTCACTGAATAATTGCTGGTGTCTAAACTGCATTGTGCCTAACATATTGACTTCAGTCTACATTTTATCAACTCTAAAAATACTTATTATTTGTAATATCCTACAAGATAATAGAGAACAGATTAAACTGTAATAAGGCAATTCAAATATATATAATATTTACTAGGCGTTTTCCTAGAACATTACTTACATCTACATATCCTTTTCCAGGATTATGCATTTATCTCTGGCAGACATTTATTTTTGAAGCATCGCAAATTAACACGGATTATGTCTGTTCTTTGTGTACTCGAGTATGTCTTTGTCTCTTCTTTATTACAAAAGTAATGATTTTGCAAATTCAAGACCATGCCTCACATCTGAGGAAGATAATGTGGAGACCTCCACAGTTCATTTGAAACATCCTCTTGGATACATGCTTATATACAGCAGATCTAATTCGAGTTAGAAGGACCTGCAGAGAAGCCTAGAACCCATATAACGGAACCCGACTGCAAAACCATGGGGGCGGCATGTGAGCTCAAGAAAAAAGTAGATCCAACGCACTACGGTTTTGCTGAACAAAAGAATTTATTTTAGCCACACAAGATATGCCTGTCACGTGATAAAGACCTTCACTGTCAAAACGTTGTGTGGCTAAAATAAATTCTTTTGTTCAGCAAATCCGTAGTGCATTGGTTCTACTTTTTTTTTTTTTTTTTTTTTAGCTCAGATCTGGATTACCATGACGGGTACCCACTGAACCAGCAGCACCGGTAAATTGTATGTATATTCTCTTTATTTGGTGTGCAGCATAACACCCTTTGTTAGGCGGCATGAGAGCAACATAATCTCCTTCCATTTTAGCTTCAGTTCCACTTGTGTGCCCATTTGCCTGTCATTTCCCAGAATCCCTGGCTGCAATGGAAGCACTGTATGCTGAGAGATAAAGGGGAAAGGCAGGGTTGCAGAAGACCTGTCAGAACATGGGAATGTGCTCACAAGTGGTATTTGGATTTACTTATAGTAAAGAAAAACCTGACCAATTAGGGAAAGCAAAGCATGACCCTTGGCCCGAGGGACCATGGAGTGTTGGGGGAGGATGAAGCAGGGCAAGGTTATTTAAGGGGATGTCACTTCAAGACCTACCTCGCTTGTCCTCTGACAACCTCCCCAAAAAGGTGCCCACGCACCCCCTTTTGGGGTTTCAGGTTTATTGGGTAATGTTATGTTTTATGTTATGGCGGGTAAGGGTCAAAGGTGTTGATGGTGGTCTTCCTTATGTCACCGCTGGAGGAGTGCGGGCTGCTCAGTTTTGCCCAAGTGGATAATTTAGAGGAATTTGAGGGGTCCAAAGGATGGCTTCTTGGGTCTGTGCCAGGTCTGGCGGGCCTATAACTGTACTCCTACTAGGGATACCAGGTGTCGCGAACCATGAGTGCTCACTGGGTCATGCAGAGGCGGAGAGCATAATCAGGTTCATGGGGTGGCGCTTCCTGCTGACCAAGTTCATGAGTTTTGATGTTTATGTTTAATAAAAGGCTGTGGCCATTTGTAGCCAATCAAAGAGTCCTGCATTTATTCGGGTCACAAAAATAAAAAGAGTCCACAGCAAAAAGCGCAAAGAAATTCAAGTTTGTCAGGCAATTCTAAAGACATCATAAACATTGTAGCAAACAGCAACATTTCGGATCGCGATGTTCCTTTCCCAAGCCTGCTGTCTTTAGAATGGCCCAACAAGCGAAGTTAATTTGCACATTTTGCTACATTAGAGCTGTGGACTATTTTTATGTTTGTTATTATATTGTGTTCGGGGTTTTCAGGCGCCTCTTTGTCCCCTGTGCATGAGCTATATCTCTTCATTTTTTGGCATATGTCTTGAGCTGGTCCTATTTTTCAGTTTTGTATTTATTCTGGGTGGTTTTTATTAAACAGAATGGGCGAGAGTCGAGGGTGCAAGGGTCATGAGTTGGAGCGATTCATTTTGAAATGTTCCCTTGAGTGGCAGGTATTTCAAACTCAATCCTCAAGGGAAACCAACAGGCTAGCTTTTATGGATATCCCTGCTTCAGCGCAGGTGGCTCAATCAGTGACTCAGTCGAAGAGCCACAATTGATAGCTTTTCTTATTTCTGAATGAGTGGGTTTCCAATAGGTAGAGCTCTTGCTGGGTTAAGAAAGAAAGATCAGCCCTTTAATGTACAGTATGTCATATAGTTGTTATAAATTCCCCTTTTATTTCGCTAGGTATTTTTATTTTGATTCGTGCACAGTAATACACTACAGCTGTGTTGCAACAAAAAATGGGATTATACAGATTTGTTCTATTTTTCTATATCTACTGGATTGGTTCCTTTTGGAAAAATGGGCAGTCTATGGGACGTGCATTTTTTTTGTTTGTTTCAGATTATTATTAATATATTATTTACTTATGTCATTACGTTTTTGAGATTGTATAAAACGGCAAATGTTTTATCGCATACAGGTTGTAGTGTGGCTACCCGTGTGATTTGGGGCCATATTTACTCATTGCCGTTGATCTTGAATGGGATATAACATGTATCGTGGCTTAACACCGCTTACTAAATAAAGCCCTAAATGCCTAATCTATTGTTTCTGAAAATAACCAAACAAACACAGGAATATGGCAGTGCATATTACTTGACATATTCCTTAAATGACAAAAGACCCGAGACGCTCGGCTTTTGCTTTGATCCAATTTAATTACATCTTGCAGCACTTACTCTATTAAAGTCCCGCACACAAAGTGATCTCTGGTCAATAGGTCTGATTCCGTCTGACCCCACCATATGTCTCCCTGTGACATCACCGTATTTAATTAAATTGCCTTCTAGCATTCCTTGTATAAACGGTGCTATCCCCTACAGAAGCCTACAGTATATATACTGTATGAGTTTAACTCATAGTTACATAGTTACATAGTAGATTAGGTTGAAAAAAGACATACGTCCATCAAGTTCAACCTTTGCTAAATTTAGACGACAGATCCTTGATCCTATATCCATACTTACAGTATATTGATCCAGAGGAAGGCAAACAAAACAAAAAACAGTGACATATCATCTAATGATATCTCATAAGGGGAAAAATAAATTCCTTCCTGACTCCAAGAATTGGAGATTTCTCCCTGGATCAACATCCTTCCCATGTATACTTATTTGGTATATCCCTGTATATATTTCCTTTCTAAAAAGATGTCCAACCTTTTTTTTGAACAGGTCTATTGTATCTGCCATCACAATCTTCCTGGGTAATGAATTCGACATTTTAACTGCCCTTACTGTAAAGAACCCTTTCCTTTGTTGCTGGTGAAATCTCCTTTCCTCCAATCTTCAGGGATGGCCCCCAAGTCCTTTGTACTGTCCTTGGGATGAATAGTTCTTTTGAAAGCTCCTTGTATTGTCCCTGAATATATTTGTATATAGTTATCATATCCCCTCTTAGATGCCTCTTTTCTAATTTAAATAAATCTAATTTAGCTAGCCTCTCCTCATAAATTAGATTGCCCATCCCCTTTATTAATTTGGTGGCTCTCCTCCGCACTCTCTCTAGTTCCATAATGTCTTTTCTAATAATGTTTGTATTTTGCCGCCTGAGCATGTCCTGCTTCTTTTTAAAATGTTATTTAGTATTAAAAAACATGTTTCCTTAACCCCCAACATCTGATGTTGTTATGGAAACCTTTAGACTGCACTGGGCTCTGGCGAGAGCTCCATTTTAACCCCCTCAGTCCCTTCATATTTCAAACGCTTATATCACCTGAACATAGCATCAGACTTTTAAATTAAAAACAGCGTTGGGAGGGGCAAGAAGTGAAGAAAAAAATGCAACAAAATGTCTTTTTTTGTGTCAATCTGGGCAGACTGTGGCTTTAACAGAGTAAGACGTAATTACAGAGTGCTATACAATCTGCTTTGAACAATTATGATTGAAAAGTTTCTTGCATCTAACATTGATAGTTAAGGATAGGGGTGGCCAACTCAAGTCCTCAAAGGGCAACCAACATGTCAGGCTTTCAGGATATCCCTGCGTCAGCACAGGTGGCTCAGTAGAAGGCTGCTTCAGCACAGGTGGCTCAATCAGTGGCTCAGTTGAAGACTGAAGCAAGGATATCCTAAAAACCTGACCTGTTGGGGGGTCTTGAGGGCGGGAGTAGAGCCCCCCTGGTTTAGGACATAAAGGATGTGTTTAAAGCACTGTAAAGGTGCATAGTTCCTGTGACTGCTTCTTACACCCTACGGCAGGGGTAACCAACTCCAGTACTCAAGGGCCACCAACAGGCCAGGTTTTAAGGCTATCCCTGCTTCAGCACAGGTGGCTCAGTCATTCTGACTGAGCCACTGATGGAGCCACCTGCGCTAAAGCACGGGTAGCCTGAAAACCTGACCAGTTGGTGGCCCTTGAGGACTGGAGTTGCTACCCCCGCCCCACGGCGGATGCCAGTGGAACATATCGTTTATTAGGAGAACAAGTGATAAATCCATTTGATGATTTCAAGAAGCAGGTGAACCAAGTTCAGATCCCAGGGTCGGTTCTCCTTGTGTCTGTGAGCCACTTAACCTCCTTGTGATCCGGTACTAAAATTGGATTGTAAACTAGATGAAGCAAAGACGTTGTACGTTTCTACTTATTTCCTTTTTAATTCTTAAATACACCAATGTTACTTACCTTGGTGCTCTCTGTGTTTTTTCCTTCTTGCTATGTCCGCATGGTTGCTTTTTTCTTCGGTGGAGCCTGTAGGAGCTACGAGGGCTCCTATACACAGCAGCTGTAAGGAGGGCACGTTGTTACCACTTTACCACACGCTAATTGGAAGCACGAGCGTGGATCAGCCGCTTTGCTATTTTAACAGAATCACCAGAAATATACAGCTGTTCAACATAAGGCCATCTGTTGGTGATGACGAAGGGTGGCCACATTTAAGTGCATTATAATAGGGGCGCCGAAATCCAGTATGAAAGTGCGACGTCATAATGAGTGATGGATGATTTGCAAACGCTTCGAGCTGAACGGTATCTCACGCTTGGCCGCTGTATTCTTTGTTTTTTATGCTCTTGGGAGGGCGGGGAAAGACGCGCACTGAAAAAGTAACGCCAACAGGGTTGGGTTTCATGGAACTATGAGATGAATAGGCAGTGTCCTAACTTTATTATTGTAATAATTTAGTAAGGGGACGTCTATGGGAAAAGGGAACTATTACACTCAAGTATTACGTTGTTATTACAGTAATTTTAAGTTCGCGCATTTCATGACAAAGTGCCAACATACAGGACAATTATAAGTCCCGACAGACCTTTCCGGGACAAGCAAATGAAATAAGGGACAATCTCATATATACGAGACGTCTGGCAACTGTGGGTAAGGTCAGCGAGGAGTCTAAAGATGGGCAGTGCGATCACTTGCTGTAATTCTTGTTACGTGTCATTAAGTGACAAATCTAAGACTTAAATAGTCAAATTAGCATTTAACCTGAATGTGAAAAATGAAAGGGTGAAGCAGTGACACTAAAAACAAAAATATTAATCTAATAAAAATGAAGGAAAAAAAACGTAATAAAATCCTTGCTGCTCAGGCCCAGGTGAGGAACCGTTTTTTCTCCAGACCGGGAAGCGTAGGCAATGAAAAACAAAAGAAACACACAATAGTGTAATGGATCCCCACAGGGAAGAAGTAATGTTGGGATCAGTAGATAATCACATATTCCCAGTCAAAACCAGCATCGATCCCAATCTGTAGCAGGTAATCTCCGAGGAACAGAGATCGGAGACGATAAAGCAGTCTGCACTATTTATCAAAAATATGAAACAATAAAGTGCGCACTCACCATTTGAATGCTCTTTACAACATTTAGCTACAGTGTATCGGAGCTCCTGGGCTGTGGTCTTACTGCTCCGGCTCGCGTTGGCGTCCCATGTGACTGGCTCATTAGCACGTTCAGTACCCGCATGGGGAATGAAGGATGGAGCACCACATTTCACTTTGTGACAGGTTCTTCGACCCAACGCGTTTCACCTTTGCAGGCTTCCTCCGGAGTCAATGATTATATCCTAGCTAACCACTGACATTTATACCTTAATTTCCATGAACTTTAATTGCTCAAACTGGCTCATAATTAGTCCATTTATTCAATGACTAATGACATTTCAAAGGAAAAAACATTATATATATATATATATATATATTTTTTTTTAAGACAGTCCAAATCTATGTAGGAAAGAAAGTTACCTGCTCAAACTGGTTTGTGCAGTTGCTGGCTAGAAGGGTGCAGTCAGGGATGATTTTGTACCAAACGATATACACTAGATCCCTATTGTAGCACTCAAGATACCCCTAAATAAAACTTAACATTTATTGGGTGTAGCTTAAATTAGTGCAGGACACAAACTTCAAGCAAATTAAAAGCAGAAATCTCAGTTTCTCATCTGGAGACGACTTCTGCTCTTGTAGTAATAAGGGGCCCCCTGAATATCAGAACGCTGGGTGAGAAACTTACCATAAAGGGCTCAACAATATAGCATAAAAGTCCCTATGGCCATGTGTGATTAACTTATCAAGTGAGTAACGTGAACAAACACAAATGAAAGAAACATCAGCGGAGACTAAACAAAATAGGTGAGAATATATTATATTCCCAAGAGTGGATATCGTGAGGTGCAGGCACTCGTGCCAAACTAGTTCTGGAGTAGTATAGATCTAGGGTGGTTAATACCCTCTATTGTGGTCTCAATATAGGGCTAAATGCTGGGCATATGAGGATCTCCTCACACTGCCCCTGACCGAGCTAGTCACACTCCCGCGTCACAAACTCGTGACGTCAGAATAACCCGATGCGCGTTTCGTCCAAACCGGAATTCTTAGTGAGAGATCTATTGAAGTAAGATTTTTGAAGTGCTAATGCTGTTATCATTGAACATTAATAACTAGAAAGACTTTGCTGAAATTACGAAGCCATATTAATATTGTGTATATTGATGGGTTAATATATGCCAATAAAAAGTTGACATTTGGCAGCAGTACATTCAATTAATTGTTGCCATTCATGGACTCTTGGTTTGTAACCTCTACACCCCCAATGGGCAATGGTCATAGGAAGAATTCCTCCTTACGCCCCTTGCGGGTAATGTATGACATAGATTTGGATTGTCTAAGAAAATATTGTGTTCTTTTGAAATTTCATTAGTCATTGAATAAATTGGCTAATTATCAGCCAGTTTGAGAAATTACAGTTAATGGAAATGGAGGTATAAATGTCAGTGGTTAGCTAGGATATGATCATTGACTCCTGAGGAAGCCTGTAAAGGTGAAACGCGTAGAGTTGGAGAGCCTGTTGACAGAGTGAGACGTGGTGCTCCATCCTTCATTCCCCATCCGGGTACTAAACGCGCTGGCGAGGTGGTCACGTGGGACGCTGACACGAGCAAGAGCGCTGAGACCACCGACATACTGTAGCCAAATGTTTTAAAGAGCATTGAAATTGTGAGTGCGCACTTTGTTTAATTTTTTTGATACTTAAAGAAAGCTTCCAGCCAGTCTGCACAATGGTCTCCTATCTCTGTTCCCCTGAAATTACCTGCTACACCGACCACTGACACCACGGATTGGGATCGATGCTGGTTTTGACTGGAAATATGTGAGTAAGATCATCTACTGACCCCAACATTACTTGTTCCCTGTGGGGACCCATTACAGTATTGCGTTTCTTTACACACCAACATGTCGATTATCTACAGCATGTAGCAAAAAAAAAAAAAAAAGCATCCCACAGAAACAAAGATCTCTGCAATGCAAAAGAGTTTAGCAACATTATTTACATATCCCTTTCCCAATGACCTTGTTATTGTAAGCGGCTTTTGTGACATTACCCTAATGCTCTGGCTTAACGCAGGCTTACTTCATGGAACAGGTGTGCGTTTTTCATGTGTATCCCCACTGTAACCTTTGCATAACTTCAAGGAAAGGAGAAGGAGCTGCAGCCGAATGAATACAGGACACGTTGAACTATCAGCCCACGGGGCTGCTGTGATGACTATGAATTCCATTCCTGAAGAACCTCTTCCAATGAGTCATTTTGGAGCTCCAGATCCCCATGCAGGTCACTAATGTTTAGTCTGTTTTTATTCTGCTCTTCAATAGACACAGTGGTAATGGATTGAGTGCAGAAGGGGCCTGCAGTACATGGCCATTTGTACAGCGGATGTATATTAACCTTCATTGGTTGCAGGCCCCTCCTGCACTCAATAGGTAAATGCAATACTCTTATGCAGATTTCTGTGCTAAAACGAGACAGGCTCCATAGAATCCTTTCCTTCTGCACTTTAACAATGTGGGATGTTTAGGTGGCTGCAACGGGGTGTAATATTGTGGGTGACGCATGGTGGAAGCTTCGGGGTGTTTATAATACAGGTTAACAGAAATGCAAATACAGGCATAGCCCGGTTTAAGGACACTCACTTTAAGTACACTCGCGAGTAAGGACATATCACCCAATAGGCAAACGCAGCTCACGCATGCGCCTGTCAGCACGTCCTGAACAGCAATACCAGCTCCCTACCTGTACCGAAGCTGTGCGCAAGCGGGGAGACTATAGAGCCTGTTACACATGCGTTATTTACATCAGTTATGCACGTATATGACGATTGCAGTACAGTACATGCATCGATAAGTGGAAAAAGGTAGTGCTTCACTTTAAGTACATTTTCGCTTTACATACATGCTCGGTCCCACTGCGTACGTTAATACGGGGTATGCCTGTGTTACATACATGCTCCGGTCCCATTGCGTACGTTAATGCGGGGTATGCCTGTGTTACATAGTTACATACATGCTCCGGTCCCATTGCGTACGTTAATGCGGGGTATGCCTGTGTTACATAGTTACATACATGCTCCGGTCCCATTGCGTACGTTAATGCGGGGTATGCCTGTGTTACATAGTTACATACATGCTCCGGTCCCATTGCGTACGTTAATGCGGGGTATGCCTGTGTTACATAGTTACATACATGCTCCGGTCCCATTGCGTACGTTAATGCGGGGTATGCCTGTGTTACATAGTTACATACATGCTCCGGTCCCATTGCGTACGTTAATGCGGGGTATGCCTGTGTTACATAGTTACATACATGCTCCGGTCCCATTGCGTACGTTAATGCGGGGTATGCCTGTGTTACATAGTTACATACATGCTCCGGTCCCATTGCGTACGTTAATGCGGGGTATGCCTGTGTTACATAGTTACATACATGCTCCGGTCCCATTGCGTACGTTAATGCGGGGTATGCCTGTGTTACATAGTTACATACATGCTCCGGTCCCATTGCGTACATTAATGCGGGGTATGCCTGTGTTACATAGTTACATACATGCTCCGGTCCCATTGCGTACGTTAATGCGGGGTATGCCTGTGTTACATAGTTACATACATGCTCCGGTCCCATTGCGTACGTTAATGCGGGGTATGCCTGTGTTACATAGTTACATACATGCTCCGGTCCCATTGCGTACGTTAATGCGGGGTATGCCTGTGTTACATAGTTACATACATGCTCCGGTCCCATTGCGTACGTTAATGCGGGGTATGCCTGTGTTACATAGTTACATACATGCTCCGGTCCCATTGCGTACGTTAATGCGGGGTATGCCTGTGTTACATAGTTACATACATGCTCCGGTCCCATTGCGTACATTAATGCGGGGTATGCCTGTGTTACATAGTTACATACATGCTCCGGTCCCATTGCGTACGTTAATGCGGGGTATGCCTGTGTTACATAGTTACATACATGCTCCGGTCCCATTGCGTACGTTAATGCGGGGTATGCCTGTGTTACATAGTTACATACATGCTCCGGTCCCATTGCGTACGTTAATGCGGGGTATGCCTGTATGAGACTATGTATTCTATCTGATCTGTGAGAACCTGGCTTGTGTTTTTTTTTTTTTAACCATTGATATATTCAAAGCAGATTTCTTAGCAGGAGTATAATAATACCACCTCCATCTTATGTTATAATGGTTTATAAAAATGATGGGAAGATGTGTAAGATTTGCTAAATGGGCTTTCTACTTCATTCATAATTGGCATTGAGTAACTCAGCCCCTAGCTCTCGCTATACATTTATGCAACCACTCCCTAAATTGCTTGTTGACAGTCAGGACACAATGGTTGCAGAGAAACATAATTCAACAATATCTTTTAGTTACGGGAGCTAATTAAATGGATTTTTTTTTTTTTTAAACTCGCAATCCAAGAAACGATTTGTAAAGAAACAAGTTTTCTTTTCTAAAGATGTAGACATTCCATCATACATGTTGAAAATATATTTTTTGTCCCATAGAAGGACATAAAATATTTTAATTACTTATTTATACAGTTTATTTTACCCAATATAAAAAAATGGTGCAGAATGACCTGTCCATCAGAATGGAGGAAAGATGTCCGGAGTATGTATTTGTAGGGCTCAGACAGCAAAGCTGAACAGATGGTTACTGGGAAAGTCGCAGGCTTTACCCTTAGCTGTAATGTCATTAATGGTTGGTTCACTCAGTGATAAGAAGGGATTGGTTCAGTGTTATCTCTGGACTGCAAACAAGATTGTGTTTCCGTACTCTACCTGTATACCTGACATCTATGCTGATAGATCTTTGCCAGTCAATTCTTGGAACCTTATACACGGCAGCAGTATGTATTGAGTAGTTGTATGTATGTACAGTGGCGGCCGCCTTTATCCTCCTGCGGCCGCCACCGCGGGATTTTTTAAATCGCGGCGGTGCGTGGCGTTTTTTCGTCCGTTTTCCCGCACCGCGAGCGCTTTCAATTTAAAGCGCCATTAGCGCTTGTCTGTTGATGCGGCGACGCGCGGGAAACTCCGTGACAAATGGAGAACATCCCCGCATTTTTACGGGTAAGTAGGAGGATAGGAGGGGCCGCAGCAGTATATCTTTATTTATATAGCGACCACAGCTGTACTTAGCACTTTACAAGAGAGACAATACAGTACAGGGAATTATAGCACAATAAGTGCAACAAATAAGATCCCATAATAGGAAAGGAAATTCCTGCTCCAGAGAACGTACAGTCTAAGTGGTATGATGGGAAACTAACAGAGACAGCAGGTGTGGGAATAATTGCAGTAGATGGCAGTCATTGGTAGGAGTGACTGTGCGTGTGTAACAGCAGCCATGAGTCTATGCTAATGAAATGCTTCATTTAAGAGGTGAGTTTTAAGGTTAGTCTCACAGGTGGGGAAAGAAGGTGCTTGGCGTAAACAGAGTGTGAGGGAGTTCCACAGGAGCAGCAAAGGGGTGGAAAGGAGACAGTTTTGGGTAGAACACAGGAGACGAGCAGGGACATAGCGAGAGATCAGAGATGATATTTAGGGAGGAGCAGATGAGGGGAGAGCCTTGAAGGTAAGGAGGAAAACTTTGTGGGTGATCCAAAATTTGATGCTAAACCAGGACAGGGATTTAAGGAGGAGATGGGCAGAGACTGTTTTGGGAGAAAGTGAATTTTTTTCTAGCAGCAGAATTTTGGATAGCTTGCAAAGGAGAAATGTGTGGGGCAGGAAGGCATGTTAACAGTATGTTACAGTAGTCCAGATGGGAGATGATAAGGGCATGGATTATAGTTTTAGCAGTAGCGTGACAGAGGAAAGAGCTGATCTTGGCAATGGTATGGAGGAAGAAGCAACAAGTTTTAGCCATGCCATGAATACGAATGGAGAAGAAAGGGAAGAATCAAATGTCACTCCTAGAACCATTTAGGTTGATGGAAAAATGGGATATTGTAGACCAGCGGCGTACAATAGGAATTGAAAGCGCGCCACACTTATGATTGTTGTCTTTTCATATTCACCACATTTTATTATACAAAGCTGTATTAAATATTTTTAAAGGTGTATTATGTAACAATGCCAAGTAAATAATTATTATCTATGTATGAATGGAAGAAGACAAATAGTTAGAAAAAGAAATACCTTCTGGCCTGTGAATTTGCACGAAACTGTGAGATGACGTAATATTCACAGACACAGGTACGGAAACACCCCTCGTTGCTAACGACTGATTGTGTCAGTCGCAAGTGTCACGCTGCCTACCGCATTGCGCCTGTGCCCCCGACGCGTCGATGCACGTGGTAATCATCTTGAGCACGTGTGACGAATTTGAAGAATGATTATTTCTTATGAGTTAGGTATGATTGCAATCGCCACAACGCAGTGTCCTATTTGCCACAAGTGGCGAGTGGCGAATGTAGACCAGTGGAGCGCAAACTTTTCCCCCTGTGCACCTCTGCCGACTCTTCCTCCCTGCTTGTTTACAAAAGTGTTTATCTCGAATGGACACTTACAGTATTTCCTAACTTGGCAAAAATCTGCTCAGACTTTTAGACTGTGTATTTTTGACTTGTCAAGAAACATAAAAACGAAATATTTCTATGATGGTTTGGGGACATGGAATTTCTAAAGCAATGAAGTGGGCATTTCGTGTTCTCATTAACACTGAAATCTTTGCTTGTCAACTGTGCTTAGTGATGCAGCTATAGTGTATTGAAGTGGCTGGAAAAACCTGTTTGCAGTTTATAGATGAATACAACAAGCTATATAAAGATTAAACAAAGTGAAAAAAGTAATTTAAAAAAATTCACTTGTGCCTGGATTTATGCAGAGAAAGATAACTTTGGACGTTAGAAGATGGGACATCTAGCAGACACTTAAGAACCTCTTGTACAGCTTCAAAGCTGCAGTTTCACTTACTTGACAACTGCTTTGTGTTCCAGAGGAAGCCATACAGTACTGCCTTTGAGACCGGGATTATAGCCTACCCAAGACTGGGTGTTTACTGGAGTTTTAGATAAAGGGTTCTGAAACTGCAGCCCCTACACTAGTCAGCAGAAGTTCCACTTTCTCTTGGGTCAGCTAAGGACTTTCCGATCCATCTATCATTATTAGCAAGACAAGGAGAAGAGTTAACTTCTGAACAGCTGTATTGTGCAGACCAGTGAATGCAGTAAATTAAGAGGTATTGATGTACAGAAAGCTGCATAGTACTAGGAATGGACATGGCTGTATTGCTGGCCAGTTACATTTTTCTCAATAAAAAATAAATTAAAATCTTATAACAAATATTAAATTAATGTCCAATATTGTAGCCAGCAGTCATTGATCATGGGGCCTTCTTAGTGGTATGAAATGCCCCCCAAAATGCATGAAGCAGCAGATTGGAGATCTATTCATGACCCTCACACAGTGGTAGCATCTATATACACAATCATCCTGGGCTCATGACACCTAGCCCATGTCCATAAATGGGAAACCGTAGAAAAGAAGAAGATCCTGGCACTGTCTTTGCAACATGAAGATTTATTCACAGCCAAAAAGGTCCAACGTTTCAACTGCACATGCAGTCTTTCTCAAGGTGAGGGCTCACCTTGAGAAAGACTGCATGTGCAGTAGAAACGTTGGACCTTTTTGGCTGTGAATAAATCTTCATGTTGCAAAGACTGAGTGCCAGGATCTTCTTTTCTACAGTGCCTTTGTATGCGACCTCCAGGACATCCCTTAATCCGGTGAGCACCGGCTGATTATTTTGTTCAAGTAAGATGAGTGCCCGATATACTTTTACCATAAATGGGAAGCCCCCATTGCAATTGGGTGGATAATCCACCCAATGGCTTTGGGCGAGATACACCGAAGCTTGGCAGAGGAAGTTAAAAATAGGTCAGATGTGTAATGCGTTTGTAAGCAACATCATTTATTTGTTGCATTGCCAGCTTTTTACCTGCATTTCAAAAGTGAATGTTTACATTTCACAAACAGGGTGTTAAATCTGCAAATTATACAGTATTACTACCATATGACAGATCTACGTGTTTCAGCTACTGAAAGGTGCAGTGATGCAGCCCCGTCTCATTGACCAAAAAGAAGATTTTAAATACAAATAAAACATTCACATTTCTCTAAAACTACAATGAACTTGCTTTACATGTATTAATAGCCTCAGCTACTTACAGTACTAGAAAATCGGATTTCCTGTCGGTTATCGATGGGAGGGAATCATTGATTATGTCGAACTGATCACTTAGAGCCATGCAGTATCCCATACGGTTGAAAAAATGAGAGATTGAGAAGTTGCATCATCATGTATAGTCATTGTATTGATGCGTGTGTATTGTGTGTTGATGCATTCCATCTAGACCTCTTTTAAAATGACTGGCAGTCATTTGATTGTGTTGTTAGTCTTTTGCTTTTTCTACAGGGCAATGGATTGCACCTGTGTTTATGCATGATGTATTTTGGCATTAAAAAGGACACATCTTGTGGAACACGTGCATTGGGTTTTTATCGAATTCCCTCGTGATATTTTTGTTTCTCAGTGTTTTAACCTCTTCGCTGCCATAGGAGTTAGCAACACGTTGCAGTGTCAGGTGAAGGGGTTAAATAATACATATATATATATATATATATATATATATATATTTTTTTTTTTTAATAACCAGCACAGCTTTTTGTTTTCTTTGTGCGAGGGAAACAAAAGGGAGAAAAGCGTGGTAAATAATGATACTGAACAATGGTACAATTGTGGGAATCCCAAGGCAAGACCAATGGTATTTCCATATATGTCAGAGGTATTAACCAGGGATGTCATGTGTGACATAGAACAGGGGGGCTCAACTCCAGTCCTCAATACCTCCCAACAGGTCAGGTTTTCAGGATATCCAAGCTTCAGCACAGGTGGCTCAGAGGCTGTCAAAGACTGAGCCTCTGATTGAGTCACCTGTGTTGAAGCAGGGACTGATTGAGCCACCTGAGCCGAGACTGAGATATCCTGAAAACCTGACCTGTTGGGGGATCTTGAGGACTGGAGTTGACCACTCCTGGCAGAGGGCTATGCATCAAAACATTTTCAGGATGTTAAAACAGCATCAGACTTATTAAGGAAACCACCAAATTGAAAGAAACTAGAGGTTTTCTTTTGTTGGGTTTTTGTTACCTTGTATTGTGCCAGTTTTGCAGTTTAAAAAAGTTTTATAAATCAGCCCCCCTTATGTTAAAACAAAAATACGATGCCCCATTCACGACGATAAATAAGCGCATTTTCCTTTGGTTTTCAACACAACGGATATAATAAAATATTTCTCTTTTACTGAACACTAAGCAGGTAGCGTCATGGGAATAAGTAACCCGCAAGGAGGGCGACTTAGCATAATAGGTCATTTTAGGATTATGGTGGCATGATCCTCCATTCAAAAGAGCTCTGTTACCAATTCTATTTATACCAATCCTTGTACGGAAACCGGATCCTTTTCACTGGTTAAGCAGATCTCAGGTGATTCATGGCTGCTTCTATACTTGCACACCTGTTTGCAGGTGAATGCCCCAGTGATTAGCATCTTGTAGGCGTGGTGCTCGGTGTAGAAAAGCTTTTGTAGGGTGGGTCAGCTTTATCATTCGACAACCCAACCCACTTGTCAGACATGTTTATAGATCAACGAGAAAATAATTAGTATTTACATATTCAATTCTTTTATACTTTGGAAGGGTTGTGGGTGTCACCTCTGGGGTGATAGTAATAGAATCAAAGGGGGCAGGGGGATTCATAAAGCACCGATAATGGGTATTGGGTATCAATTTGTTGTAATGATAGAGCCCTTTATCAGAGCTTTGGGAACCCCTCCCCATGGTACTCTCCTTTAAATATACAATCATGTAAATATATAAACAAATGGTTTTCAACCAGGGTTCACCGGGTATCCCTAAAGAATTCTGTTAAATGTTCAGGTCTTTTGAAAATTGTACCAAATACAGAAGAATTTACAATGTATCTGGTCTAAGGCCGAGTCCATGCTCCCTGCTGGCGTGCTGAGGCGCGCTGAGGCGCAGGGAAAGCGGGTGCTTTCCCTGGCCTTGCGGTTGCTTACCGCAAGCGCTCTCAGCAGCCGTCAGGGGGCGGTCTGGGGGCGGGCGCGTCACTGGCCGGGGGCGGGCCAGTGACGTCCCGGAGCTGGTTCGCCCTCATTGGGCGAACCGCTCACGTGACCGGCCTGTTTCGCCGGCAAGCGGGGGAATTTGAAATTCCCCGAAGACCTGCGCTTCCGCAAGCACGCGGAAGCGCAGGTGAGCCCCTACTAAAGCCGCTCTAATTGCGGCTGTAGGGGCTCAGTGCTGAGTGGGAGCGCGCGTCAGCACGCAGGCAACATGTCTGGGGCCTTAGACGCGCTATTAGAGAGGGTTGGGGTTCCTTACAATGTATCTGATCTCAGATGCTATTAGAGAGGGTTGGGGTTTCTTACAATGCATCTAATTTCAGAAATGTTATTAGAGAGGGTTTGGGTTCGGTAGAATTTCACAATATAATTACAATTATATATAATTATAATATAATTAGTTCCTTAAAAAAAAAAGGTTGCAAACCACTGATGAAACACACAGCATCTACAGTATGATGCAGTCTCTGTTTCACAAGCTCTCCCTGACTTATCAGTATCACTCCAATGTTGTCCTAGTTTTGCATATTATTTTGAGAAATGAATGCACATATATTTACATGTATTTATAATTGCACTGTGACCAGATGGAGTCGTATGTTCTGTATTATCTACTAGAATGCATTGTCATTTATTATTGAAGTTGCAATCAAAAATATCATTGTAGGAAGTCTGCAACATTGTGGCTTAAACTGTTTATTTGGCTAAGTAAAAAAAAAACCCAGGATTTTAGGAGGTGGAGGAGGAATTGTATGAACTGACAAATTCCCAGTCCTGCGAGCATAAAGAACAACGAAAGCATGAGGAATGGATTTACTTTTAGAACAATGTTTCTGATATAAAGCCGAAGCTTGTAAATGTGACTTTGTTCATAAATCTTCTGAACAAAAGTACTGATCTACCAGCTACTTTTACACACACACACACACACACACACACACACACACACACACACACACACACACACACACACACACACACACACACACACACACACACACACACACACACAGACTTTAAATTAGGATGTTAATTGTGTTGGACTAATTGCACAAGGCTAAATAACTGCTACCTCAACTGTTACCTAGGAGAGTACTGAGCTGAGGGACCAACATCTAAATACAACCTTGTGTATTCAGCAACTTAATGCATAGTCGCCAGATAAGAGGCTCCATAGCTTGACTGAACAAGGGGCGTTACGGCTTTAATGAGTTGCAGAAGGGTTACATGTAGACGGCTGAAACTGAATCAGGAGGCGCAACATTTTTTTATAATAAAAGTCTCCCGTAATGCAACAAGCTGAAGTTTACAGAAACAGACTCAATTCCCGAAAAGTTTAAAAGTTGCCAAATATTGTACTGTATCAGCACTTTTCTGAGCATGAAAGTGTAATTTGAGAGAATATATATATACACACACACACACACACACACAATATTACACAGCAATTTCCAATAGTTTTATGTGGGAACGCTAAGAATTTGGTCATATTAGGCCCAAAAGGATATATTCTCTAAGACAGGGTGCACAAACTTTTTCGTTTGCGCCCCCTTTCCTGCTCTCTCCCGCCCCCCTTACGTTTTCTCCTGCATCGGTGGCGTCATGTGATGACGCGTTGCTATTTTACTCCACGTTGTCATGGCGACACATCACCAGAATCCGTCGGAAAGCAGGTACGAGACATTAAAAGGCCTTACGCGCTTCCCTGGCATTTTATTTAAATGTGGTGGGGAAGAGCTTGGGGCCTCTGTAAGCGCTGCGACACCCCCCCCTCCCCCAGAAAATGTCACGTCCCCAGTTTGCGCACCCCTGCTCTATGGAAGGTACCATTGAATAAAATGATTCAGTGTTACACCTGGTCTAAACTTTAGCCATTGACACACTGATTTGCGCTGTGATTTCCCATTATTGGAATTCTGGTGGGTTTGGGGCCCGAGATTTAGATCTAATGATCATGGAGGAATTGGAAATATATAATATGGAGAGAGTGTGCAGGTACCCTTACCACAATCATATAACTGAATACAACGAGAGCCAAGGTATATTTTTAGGATTTTGCCTATGATATACTATGAAAATACTACAATTATCTGAATCTAATTTCCCTATTAACAGTAGCTCTGTAATCTGCTGCTTTTACTGTATTGTGTCAAGGACAGGGAAGAGAACAATGTAGGTTAGAGGAGCCTGCCAATTTCCTCTTCATGTTGGACCCACAGGTAAAATAACAGGTCTGCCAACTGAGGCTCTTTTTATTAGATCATTTCGCTGCAGTGCAAGCAGTGAGAAAATACCATTATATTGTATTTCTAGTTTGCATTAATAAATGAATGTGTTCAATTTGTCATGGATGCATCTGATCCTTCTCCTATTAACCATTTACTACAATGAATGATTTTTCTCCTCATAAGCTTAGTACACGACTCTAGTACAGGAGTGGCCAACTAAAGTCCTCAAAGGCCACCAAGAGGTCAGGTTGGCAGGATGTCCCTGCTTCAGCACAGGTGGCTCAATCTGAGCCACCTGTGCTCAAGCAGGGATCTCCTGAAAACCTGACCTGTTGGGGGGAGGGGGATCTTGATCACTGGAGTTAAACAACCCTGGCTTCACCCAAGGTGTCCTCAGTCCCTGTTTCATATTACTTCCTGGTAAAATATTTTATAAATAAAATAGGGAAATGTCCAAAAATGAGGGCACTCTCTTCAAAAGGTAATACATTTGATTAGAGCTCAAAAGACAGTACATATTACATATTAGATTTAATATTACAAAAAGGTGTATACAGTGCTGGTTACAGAGAAAGGATGATAAAATCCCATACAGAACATAGGGTCAGGCAGTTTTTATAATTGAAAGGAGTAAAACAGGAAACCTATACATTACCAGCGAAAGTCTTGTAACAGGAACGGATCCTTTGAGGGATCATGAGAAGATATGAGATCCACGCACCCAATATGCTCCCCTAATTGGATCTGACTTGAGGGGGGAGATCACACTCTAATGAGAGAAGAACTCCTGATGAGATCGCTGACAGGCCTGTGGGGTGTGGTCTGTCACCCATTTGTCAATTCCTCTTTTTGCCTAGATGCTTTGGGAGAAGGTAATTATTTAATTTCCAAGTTAGTCAGCAAGTATAAAACACTCCATAACTCTCTTTCCATAATCCCCAAATTAATTTGTCGTTTACAGATTTGTACCCGACATCACTGAGAATTGTACCAAACATGAATCTTAATTAATGTTAATCTTATGATACAGGATACAGTGGCCTTTCCATCAGCCTTGGTCATGTGTGTATATTATTATTGTTTACTTGCAAAGCGCCCAACTTATTCTGCAGCGCGGTACAATAGGATGATGAGTATCCCTATGGGTGCATGCACCTCATCATCGCGTCCTTGTCAGTTTAATATAAACAGTTAGTTACGGTTAGTTCCCGAATAAACTGAATGCATTTCTTTCATCGTTTGCCATTTTAAGCCATGGATCCCTAGCTTTTTTTATGAGACAGGCCTGCTACGCCAGAGGAACAGAATAAAAAGAGTTCTTTTAGTAGGAAAGTTAACCCCCCTACTGCACACAACCGTTAACTTTTAGGCGCGTCAATGGTAAGCGCTGCAGCGCGATCAAAATGCCGTTAGGCTATGAGTGTAGACATAGACCGCATGATCGCGGCGCGGGAGGAATCAAATAAGTGATTTTGCGGTGCGATGGCCGGGTCACATGCGTGGTTCAGCCAATGAGGGATGATCCGCTCCGGGAACGCCCTTGTCACACCCCCTGTCTCGCAATCCTACAGGCCGTGTATCGCTCCAGCTACAGGTGAGCGTGACGCCACGCACCATGCGCGCAGCCTTACATAAATTTATCGTGACAGTATCTCTTCGTATGTGTGGATCATGCGCTTTTGCTCCCCGTACTTGTTTGAGATCATTTGGAAAGTGCGCAGATAGGAGTTAGGGAGTGTTTGCAGAGCACATGTGCTTTATCATGGAGTGTGTTTGATGCAGTGATGTGGCAAAAATCCCCACCAAGTCTAAACTGGTGACAGAGCAAAAAGATCTGTGTCGAAATGATTAGTATGTATCTTACATGCAGGGGAAGAAATAGTAAAATACAGTTACATGTACGTTTATGAAGAAAAAATCAGTTACTTTCATGATGTGCGTAAATGAGCCATGTTTATTACTGGACAAATAGGCTGGCAATAGCATATATATATATATATTTACAAACTATAATAGCAGATAAAGTGCATAGCTTAAAGCAGCTGTACAGGTTCAAACTTTGGCAGAGGACATGTTGCACTATAAGGTTGTATCAAGCATGACTTTAAACTTCTAAAGCTTTACCTGCATCGGACTGTATACCCAGACTAGGACTTTTAGCCACAGCCATTTCACCGCCGGGATATTTCGTTGTCGCAGGTAAATGTATCCTCTAACCCTAAAACCCAAACCTTAATTTTTTTACCCTAAAACCCACACCCCCTTACCCGTAACCCGAAGAACCTTAAGCCATAACTTTAACCACCCGTACCCTAAAAACCCGAACCGTAACTCCTTACTGTAAAACCCAAACCTTCATTCTTTACCCTAAAAACCCAACCCTCTTACCCTAAAATGCTTAACCCCTAATTCTAATGCTAATCACCTACCTCAGGGCCGAAACGGCCTGCGGCTAAAAGTCCCCTTCCGTTGTATACCTACAGCGGTCAAAACAGGGCTGACATGCTAGTGAGTGAATATAATATTCCAGATTCCCACTAGTTGCTAATTAAGGGGAGATTCAGATAGATCACATCTCTCATTTTAACATCAGGGCCCCCAAAAATCTCAGTGCTCTCTCACTGATAATTGTGCGAACTTTTTCCTTAAACTACAATTTATTTAACCGTGCAACCCCCGAATATCTCTGATTTTCAGTGGTTGAGCGCTGTTTTTGCTGAAGGGAAATATTAACCCCTCAATGGCACATCTCTGTATTCCATGTGCAGCGATTGCACCCAAAGCAACGCAGAACTCAGTAGCAGCAAAAACAAAAGTTGATGAAACAATGAGTTATTCTTCCAGCCCCAAAAGCTTTTAGAACGTTGTTATCATGGGGTTAGTTGTAGCTTCCTGCATACAAACCCCACACAGCCCAAGCTTATATATGGCAGTATGAGTGCCATATTGAGCCTCAGGCTGTTCCCAGACACACACATGAAGCAGACAGCTCCCCTCGCCTGCTACTGGTCTCTCATTGAGCTGATCCCACCCCTCCCACTTTTTTACAGACCAGTGGCTGGAGTTGTATTTTGAAAGGGAATACCAACTCTGATAAAGGTTACTTGTCAGGGAGGAGGAACTGAAGGGACAGTAGAAGGAGGGGATGGTTTCTTTAACCCTTTGCTTGAAAACCACACACAACTGAAGTAAGCAGGTACTTCTTCCCTGGTCAGTCAGTTCAACATGTCCAATCTAACACAATTTATTTAATTGTTATTATATTTGATGAAATATATGTACACATAAGAATCATCACATTCTCATAGGGTACTTAAAGGGTACTTAAAGAGGGGGCGTGGTAAATCTTGCAAATCAGGCATTATTGTAGGGCATTATACCACTGAAGCGGGGTTAATCAAGGGATGAGGGTTGTGGTTCTTTTAAAGGGAGGGATAGGAGCCTTAAACCTGGGAGTGAAAGTAGAAAATAGTATTTCCCCCAACACACTTTCGCCATCATGTTCCTATTAGGGAGATCTGGAAGGAAAATTAGGTGGGGGTCGATCATTCCTTATTGAGCGACTGCACTGAGAATATATATATATATATATATATATATATATATATATATATATATATATATACATACACACACACTTGCAAAAACGCAGAATCGAACACTGAGACGCCAATGCATAGTGCGCGCATGTGCTACAGGGAGAGCGGCGCTTCGCAATACAAACAAGTTTGTTTTGCAAGCGCGACGCCGGGAGTAGGAAGCACGGAATGCTAGCGCGTTCCACTATGGACGCTGCCTTATGAATAATAAAGATTGTATTAATTCGACATTTCGGTTCGGAACCGAAAACATCGAATACATGCAATCTTTATTAAGTCATTGGAGAGCCTGCCTGTTGCTCATGTTTTTACACTTCCATGTGTGTATATTGCAGGATCACCTAGCCTGTATTGTGTGAACTGAAGATCCTCAGCCATCCACAACACACACACACACACACACACACACACACACACACACACACACACACACACACACACACACACACACACACACACACACACTTTGTTTTAGTTAAAAAATTATAGAGCTCCCTCCCCCCTCCATCAATAGGAATACTAATAATGCCCAATGATCTAACCCAGGGGTCTCAAACTCAGTCCTCAAGGGCCACCAACTGGTCAGGTTTTCAGGATGTCCCTGCTTCAGCACAGGTGGCTCAATCCACTGATTGAGCCACCTGTGCTGAAGCATGGACTGATTGAGCCATCTGTGCTGAAGCAGGGATGTCCTGAAAACCTGGCTTGTTGGTGGCCCTTGAGGACTGAGTTTGAGACCCCTGCAGTCTACCCCCTACAGAGCAGTCTGGCAGCGCAAGGGGGTTTAACCAGAGCTGCATAGGCACTGCCAGGGTTAATATGGCAGCTCTTCCCTTTGCCTGAGACGTCTCAGCCGGGAAGTGGGGGGGCGGAGACACTGCAAGTTCAAGTCCCCATCCCGACAGCAACCCAGCCCCCCTCGCCCACTCCCCTCCTCACTGCAGCGGCTGAACAGTTTCCCGGCAGGGTGGGAAGTAGGGAGGACGAATTATTCGCGGGGGAAGAGCCAGAGAGAGAGGGAGGGAGCGGAGTAAAAGGGAGGAGAGAGGGGGGGGAAGTGCTGTGGGTGGCGTGGGGCATCTCTTCATTCCAACTGTGGCCCCCCATATAGGGTGCAGCGCAGCAGCCGGCCCCGGGGAGCTGGGTTGTCATGGTAACCGAGGGCGGCTGCAGGCCGGAGACAGTACCCCCGGGAGGAGGCAGCACTCACTGACCCCCCGGAGAGAGAGGGGCTGTGTGGGGAGGGGTATCAAGGAGAGAGGAAGGAGGGATAACGCATCCCAGGGAGGAGAGAGGGAAAGAGACATCAAGGAGAAGTCAAGAAAAGATCCCTCGGCATGGAGGACGGGTTCTCCAGCTACAACAGCCTCTATGACACCGCCTCCCTGCTCCAGTTCTGCCATGGTAATCATTCATTGGACATCTTTCTTGCCTTCCATGGGGAAGGGGTTTTTGGGGTTGGTTCACTTAACCTTTCTCCTGCCAGCCACCGTCTTGCAAAGAGTTGTATTACCCACCCGGCAGCTGAAGGGTTAACCGCCAGGGGATAGAAATATATTTGCACCCCCCCCTGTGCTTAAAAAAAAAAAAGTGGGGGTGCTTTACATTGAATTAAGTGCAAATGTAATTTTTGGAAAGAGGTTAATAATTGCTGGCACAGTTATTTCTGCAAAGTTGGGTACTTTTTATATAATTGACATTTTTTTTAAATGATATATTTAATGTATATTTTGTAAGTACTGTAGGTTGCTCCACACCCACAGAGAATAAATAGTGTGCAATATCCTAGTTTCTTGTGTATTCCCGACGAGGAATAGGAATCAATCGTAAAAAAAAAAAAAAAAGCTCCATTAAACCTAAAATGTTTGCTGGGGTCTAATTTGTCTTTTGGGAGTCGTACTCCATTGTGAATATTTGGTTTTAGTATCAAAAAATATAAACATAAAGAAATTTGTGGTTAGTCAAATTTGAGGCGTATAAACCTGTCTTCAAATCGCTATGAAAGATGGGGCAAATGAAACCCAAATTTGTAAAGATGACCAGAATGTGAGTGGGTTGCCTATATCTTAAACACTGAGCAGGTTACCTTGTATACATTACACCAGGGGTCTCAAACTCAGTCCTCAGGGGCCACCAACAGGCCAGGTTTTGTGGATATCCCTGCTTCTGCACAGGTCTTCGACTGAGCCACCTGTGCTGAAGCAGGGATATCCATAAAAAGCTGGCTTGTTGGTGACCCTTGAGAACTGCGTTTGGGGCCCCTGCATTACACCCTACAAATCAGATGTTAATGGGAAGTAGAGTTGGGGAAGCCAAGGACTGGCGGAGTCGGGGTGACGTGAAATCGCTGCTTACAAAGTGATGCGTTTCAGTTACTTTGGCAACCATAGGGTTAATCACCATAATTCCGCACCTGCAGCACCCCCAGCATAATGGGAGAAGACCTACAAAACCAGCACTGACTGACACGGTTAATACCTTAGCTGGCCCATGCTTTACCTTATGCTGTGCCAAAGGGTTTTATGTTGCGGGTCTCTCTGGCAATGCAACAATAAAGCGTGACATAGTTACTTTTCGTGGGTGTTTATCACTGTTTGGGTGACTGTCACCTTTCTGCTCTCACGGGATATATCTTGACCCATTTGCTTCCAGCTAAAGATGCAGAGCAGACCCTGGCAGCAACAGGGTTAAAAAGATGTCCACATTTAGTAAATGACAAGGAGGCGGAATGCGTGACACAAATGCATTTTTTTTCCCAGGCTGTTGCTGCAGTGATAGGGAATTACTGTGGGGAAGTTTATCCAGCGCTTTCCTGTGAAGGCATTCTGTAGACTGGATAATTGTGAATCTACCAGCGGCGTCTGAAACCCATCTGCTTGTTGGTAGGATCAGCGTTTGGGGCGGGGATGGCCAACTCCAGTTCTCAAGGGCCACCAACAGATCAGGTATTGGGGATATCCCTGTTTCAGCACAGGCGGCTCAGTCAACAACTGAGCCACCTGGGCTGAAGCAGAGTAATCCTTAAAACCTGACCTGTTGGTGGCTTTGAGGACTGCAGTTGGCCACCCCTGGGGTAGGGTAATAGACTTAACTAGAAAAAGGGAAATCCCCATTATTTATTGTTACCTGAGCTATAGGTCAGAGAGGTACGTGCTGCATGTTAGAATTTTAAGGGTGAGAGGGCAAGTGAACAAATCGGTTTTAATTAACCCCTCCAGTGTCTACCTGCCCCCTTTACAGGGTTATAGCAGCAGTACAGTAACAATATAACCAGTTCTTATCAGCAAAACCGGCTGGAAAATGGTGCTACCGGCTGTAGCCTACAGCACCACTGGAAACTTGTCAATTTGTTTTGCAACTATAAAATACACATGACCTCCCAAGGTTGTCTGTAAATCTGCATTTCCAAAATGCAAGTTCATTTCTTTGCTGATGGAGGAGGCCTGCAAATGCACTGCAAAGCAATGTAACAGCATTAAAAGGGAGAAAATAAATGACCTGTTTTGCTGCAGCTAAGTGGAGTAATGTGTTTCATATTGGGTATTAGGACAGACCAACACTTGCTGCTTTAAGACTTCTATACATACCCTACAATTGTGGACAGGGAATAGTTCCGTGGGCGCCTATAAAATTTTACCACTATAAAGGATATACGAAAACCAAGCCTGTTGGTTGTGAAGATTGTTGATCCTCACGGTGGGCTTGAAAACAAAGAGAAAGCACAACAGTGCTTTCTCTTTGTTTTCAAGCCCACCGTGAGGATCAACAATCTTCACAACCAACAGGCTTGGTTTTCGTATATCCTTTATAGTGGTAAAATTTTATAGGCGCCCACGGAACTATTCCCTGTCCATACTGTTTTCCTGACCAGGGGGTCAGGCTTTGTGTCCTAGGCAGCCCCTTATGTATAGTTTTAATATATAAGGTAATAGTTACTACACCACACACATTGCGGTTAGCGCTACCTGTTTTGTTGTTTATATACCCTACAATTGTACTAAAGTCTTAAAGCAATAGCGCAGGATTCAACACTATTATGAATCAGAACGGTGTGGAAGGGTTTCCGGCGATGGGGCTTCAGAGAGACACTCAGTATTTATATCACTAGTTATCATATTTTTATCTATCCACAAATATTAGTTTACCGATTTTTAAGAAAGGATGGGAATACCTTAATTTAAGGATTTTCCAAAAAATAACCTGCTTTTTCGTATAATGGCTTAAACTTGCAGTGCTACTTTTAACCCTTTGGCTGCAACGCATTGCGGAGCGTTGCCGTTGAACGCCCCTCTGGCATCCAAAGGGTTAAGACTGTGATGGATCTGCTGTTCAAAATGAATGACTACAATAGATCAAAGTAATATGCACATTATAGGTAAAAGCATGAATCAACAATACCCAAGAAGTACCATGTAAGCATGAACAACCCAGCACTACTAAAACCATTAGCATCTTTCATTTAGTAAAGGATGACTTGCAGTTAATGCAGTAATTATTAAGTGCTATTTTTCCTACAATAGGACAAGCATTTCCTCATTGCAAATATGGTCGAAAAGGAAAACGATTAGGAGGGGATCTGCATTTATCAAAATATTTATTTAGATGAATAAATTCCAGCATGCACTGTTGCAGACGATACACACACATATTGTGTCGCTTGTATAACTGGGTTCAGTGCTACATAATGATCAGGTGGAACAACACAGGGAATTATATTTCAGACAAATAGGGGAAAGCGAGAGGTTTCATTACCTACGAGTGTAGGATTTCTGCTGTGAAAGATGATCCTTATATCTTTAAACTACAAAAGTGTGAAGGTTTGCGCGTTAATTAGACCTTTTCTTAGCTACCTAATGATGCGCACATATTGCTTGTGAAGAGCAGGAATAATTGGAATCATTTTAAAAACTTCTTTGCACAGTTGCATTGTTCCCACAGGCTGTGTTTTTAACGCCCTTAGAAAATGTACAATGCTTCCTGGGAATACAGCGTACAATTAATTGCTGATGATTGCTTTGGTTCATCGCTCTGTGTTTGGAAATACGGGTTCCCAGTCCCTAACTTCACGCTTTGTGGGTCGCAATCACAAATTAGTTGTTAAGACCGCCCGTTTTGTATATGCATCGGATAATTTTAATCCATGTATTCTAAAATAAAACACTAGGAACTCGGGCATCTGTAAAGTCCCCAAGGACAGACCAAATGCCCAAATCTGAGCGAATACGCCGCTTGCATGCTTAAAAGCCTGACACTGAGTCGCCAGCAGGGGCCCCTGGGCTCGTTTATAAGAAACTCCAATTCGGTTCTGATGCGCTTGTGAGAGAGTTATAAAATGTTGTCAATCAGATGTCATCTTGTCAGTTTTAGCGATGTCAAAGAAAGCTATTAAAATGTTGCACCTCCCAAGTCAACACAACATCAGTTAATAGTTTAAATTACCCATCTGTTCGGTTGTCAACTTGCACTGACTGTAATAATAGAAGATTGGAAACAATACGTTTTTATTCATTTACAGGCATACCCCGCATTAACGTACGCAATGGGACCGGAGCATATATGTAAAGCGAAAATGTACTTAAAGTGAAGCATTACCTTTTTCCCACTTATCGATGCATGTACTGTACTGCAATCGTCCTATACGTGCAGAACTGATGTAAATAACGCATGTGTAACAGGCTCTATAGCCTCCCCGCTTGCGCACAGCTTCGGTACAGGTAGGGAGCCGGTATTGGTGTGCAGGACGTGCTGACAGGCGCATGCGCAAAGTGCCGTTTGCCTATCGGGCGATATGTCCTTACTCGCGAGTGTCCTTAAAGTGAGTGTCCTTAAAGCGGGGATTCTCTTCAAAAGTGATGTGACTCATTGAGATTCCTCAAAGGTTGGTGGCTCTTGAACAGCATGGTTGGAAAATGCCTGCTTAAGAATGCACGATTATTGGAAAAATAAGTGCAATCACGTGAAACATTGCAAAAGTAGAATAACGAGATGGACTAAAGCAACCACAGGAGTTTCCAGGTTCTGTGGTGCAACAGAAAAGAAAGTACTAGAAGTCTGATTTCCAGATAGTTGTTCAGAGGTCATCTTGTTGGAAGAGGCTCAGACTGAGGTGTGCGCAAAATCCCTCCTCAACCTTTCTCGGCTGGCCTTCCCTTTAACTCAGGGGTGGGCAACTCCAGTCCTCAAGGGCCACCAACAGGTCAGGCTTTCAGGATATCATTGCTTCAGCACAGGTGGCTGTCTGCCACAGAGCCACCTGTGCTGAAGCAGGGATATCCTGAAAACCTGACTTGTTGGTGGCCCTTGAGGACTAGAGTTGGCCACCCCTGTTTTAACTCCTTGGTTGGCCGAGAGACAGCAGTAATACATATGTGATGCTGGCCCCTCTAGCAACCAAGGGTTTAACTGGAAGAGATCGCCTGTGTTGTTTTCTTGCTTCAGGAAAAAAGTGTGTGTGTGTGTGTGTGTGTGTGTGTGTGTGTGTGTGTGTGTGTGTGTGTGTTTAAGCACACCGCTAATATTGTGGCAAATTTTATTTAGAGGATTTTTCATCAGCCAAACTGATTTCTATAAAAATGTCAACTAACGTAGTGACCCAAGATCCCAAATCATATCACTAAGAAAGCAGCAAAGGGTGTGAAGTGAACAGGAAGAGATTGCTCTGAAATGACTCTTTTCTGCAAAAAAAAAAACCTGGTTATAAATCCATATTTCAGTCAAGGACAACTGAATCTTCGCATTTCAACTAAAGTTCGGTCAGTGGCAGGATTTACTAGTAAGGCTTTTGTTACTGATTTGGTTTTAAGAATAGTCCTATGAAAGATGTGTGTGTGTTTTTAATATAAATCTATCTATCTATCACCCCATTTAGTTGAAGTAAATGCTAAGTACATTATATATGACACTGCAATACTAAAATTGCCTTATTGATTACTTCCCGTGCGTCGGCCTCCATTTTCAATGATGACCTCAGCGCTGAGGAAAATATCCGTGGTTATTGAGAGGATGATAAATCCCCAGCAACCAGAGACAGACTTTTCATTCTTGACAGGTTTGCTTTTAATGCCCTGTGTGCTTGGCTACAGTCCTGGCTTAAATGTGATTGAGCATGGGTTGCTATCCAACAATGAAAAATACATAATTATGTACTGGCATTTTTTATTTCAGACATTGACAGTTTGTGTGTGCTTTATAATCTGCTGCCAGAGGTGCCGGCAGTAAACTTCTTTGTAATCCACTGCAGGCCTGTTGTCACTGAATCTCTTTAATATATATCATCTGCATTTAATATTACTGTCTTCAAAGGTGCGGGCATATTATACAGCAGTACATTGGGGGATGAACAGTGACCTAATACTGGGGAGAGGGAGTGGCTCAGTGAGTAAAAGACACTGACTGGCACTGAGAGTTTGAAGCAGGGAACCTGGTTCAATTCCCGGTGTCGGCTCCTTGTGACCTTGGGCAAGTCACTTTATCTCCCTGTGCCTCAGGCACCAAAAACATAGATTGTGAGCTCCACGGTAACCAGGGACCTGTGCCTGCAAAATGTCTCTGTAAAGCGCTACGTATAACTAGCAGCGCTATACAAAAACATGCTATTATTATTATTATTATTAATACGTTTATAATAGCAATTTTTATATTATTGTAACTTGGAATGGTTTTTCCTAATAACAAGTTATCACATGTTCGTACAAAATGTATAAAAATTCATGTTTCTAATCAAAACCGAGAAAGGGAAGAGATGGCCATGGGAGTGTATTGCAATATGAAGGGTTGAATACCCATCTGGGTTCAATAATAAAGTGACAATCACATACTATTGGGGTTAATTTGTGGCTTGCAGAATCCAATGATTATACCTACAGTGCCCTCTATAAGCCATCATATACAAATAAGCACATGTTCAGTTTTTTCCCCTTAAGCACAATATGTATAGGAGTAAAGGCGTGCTAAAGCTTGGCACTATTTTGTGCATCTGGGTCAAAATGAGATGAGGCGGATGATGTTGGCTCTGTTTTGTGATTTTTAGCTACCTGCTCTGACATCCACTCCGTCAGATAATGAGTTCCCCCCCCATATGCTCCCTTCCTCGCCAGCTTCTCTCCCACACGCTCCCATGTTCCCAGACTTATTTTAGTTAAATGCCAGTTGTTTTGCTAAGTAGGTATAATGAATCATAATGAGATATAAGCACAGCGTTCTTATTTGATGTACCTAAATCAGGGGTGGGCAATTATTTTGGTTAGGGGGCCACTTTCCGAGCTTTGGGTGCCACGCAATGTTGATTCAAGTGTGTTGCCCCACACGCTCCCCTTTTCACCAGCTTCTCCCCCACACGCTCCCCTTTTCGCCAGCTTCTCCCCCACATGCTCCCACCCTCGCCAGCTTTTCCCCCACACACGCTCCCCTCCTCGCCAGCTTCTCCCCTCACATGCTCCCCTCCTCGCCAGCTTCTCCCCCCACACGCTCCCCTCCTCGCCAGCTTCTCCCCCCACACGCTCCCCTCCTCGCCAGCTTCTCCCCCCACACGCTCCCCTCCTCGCCAGCTTCTCCCCCCACACGCTCCCTTCCTCGCCAGCTTCTCCCCCCACACGCTCCCCTCCTCGCCAGCTTCTCCCCCCACACGCTCCCCTCCTCGCCAGCTTCTCCCCCCACACGCTCCCCTCCTCGCCAGCGTCTCCCTCCACACGCTCCCTTCCTCGACAACTTCTCCCCCCACACGCTCCCCTCCTCAGCTTCTTCCCCCCCCCACGCTGCCCCCCTTTCTCTTACTCCCTTCACTTCCCCCCCCCCTCCCCTCGTCTTCCATTCCAGAGTCCTGAGGTTTGAGTACTAACGCAGTGGCGGCAGAGGGGGGCCCACCCAAGCGGTGATTACGAAAGTTGCCTAACTTCCATGTTTGGCCCCACCTGCGTCGGCCACGGCTCTTCCTGCCGCCGTGCAAGGGGGGAGGGGTTTGGAGAGCAGGGGTCCCTACCTGTGGCGAGATGTATTTTGCCCACCCATGGCCTAGATTCTCAATATTTTAGCCATTTGGGTAGTTTACTTGTAAACTAGTTGCAGAAAAAAGTAACTGTCACTGGTATTTTACTTTTAAGTAAAAATCCCCTTGGGTCATGGCATTATCTGGCCATTAATGCCCACGGTGGAAGAGTTGAAGTTGAGAGGATTATTACCACTAGACTACATTTGTATATTATTACAGCACATACAAATCACGTGTGAGCACATTCACATGTCTCTGACAGGTCTGCAACCCTGCCTGTCCCCATTATCTCTTAGCATACAGTGCTTCCGCTGCAGCCAAGGATTCTGGGTAATGGCATGCAAATGAACACCATGTCACCTTTTTGCTTCAGTCCATTTTACCCCTATAAATGTATGCCTGCTGTACATATTGCAGTATAATACAAAAATTGAGAAGTTGAAGATGAAAAACGGAGCACTAACCAATGCAAATATCACAAGGTGGCCCTGTAAAAAGATATACAGTATTTATTGAAGTCTCATAGACCCATGGAAAAACAAATGCACACACCTACATATTTCACGCCATAAGTGCGCTTTCCTTCACCTTGATAAAGCGCATTTGTAGGTAGGTGTGCAATTGTTTTTTCATGGGTCTGAGACTTCACTAAATATATTTTTTACGGGGCCACCTTGTGATATTTGCATTGGTTAGTGCTCCGTTTTTCATCTTCAACTTCTGGATTTATCGTTACGGGTTGCACACCTGGGACTGGCTGGGACTCATGAAGGACAGGAGGCACACATCAAGGCAGATCTATGTATTAGCACTGGGCTTATTTTTATATGGTGTAGGCGTTTCATTCCGCCATGGATATACCTTGTTACAGTGATTATTGCCAACATTGTGAGTACTGCGGGATGTCTCACTAGGCTGAGAACATTACTTTTTTGTTATTTATGACTGCCTGTGCCTGTTCCAACCTAGTCTAAAACCATCCTGCCTGCATTTATTATACTGCATTATAGTGCGTGGGAGGGTCTGTTTAGCTGAGCACCATTTTCTGGACTTTATGAATACAAAGATTGGCAACGGGCGTCTCCTTCCTCCCCCCTGGTTAACCAATTGCTCACGCGGATGGCTGACAACCCAGGTGTGCCGAAGTGATCAGCTAGCCCCCTACTCCTCGCATCACACCCTCCGTTTCTTCAACCCGCCCCATTTCTCACTGCAGACCGCTCGTATCTGCATGCAAGTGCAGAGTATTTTTGTGCAGCACAGCAGGAAATGTTTTATCTTCTAGCTCTCGTAGCTCACATCGCTGGCACAGTCTTATTTCCCTGGGCTTCCAGTACTGTGTCTGCCTGTTTCCAGTTCCAAGCCGTGGGCGCTCCTTCTGCACTGGCACAAGGTTTTTCTCTGCTTTGCCTTCAGTAGGTAGGGTGCCAAGGTGTGTTCTCTTTGTAAGCTGTGGTAGGTTTCCAGCTTCTTTGAGCGCTGGATATCATTTTTCCACATAGTTCTTCTGTGTGTGGTTTTATTTTGGGAGTGAGAGGACAAGTTGTTTGATGGCACAGGGTTTAGTGAGGAACTCGTGTTTTTTTTTTCCCATTGCTCTGTAGCAGTAAGACGGTGGGTGGCTGTTGCTTAGCCCAAATATCAGTGCTCTCTTCTGTACAGTGAGCAGTAGAGGAAAGCGGCCTGGCACGCGCTATTTGATGTACTCCTGTGTACTTGGAGAAAGTGTTTGCATAATTCCATATGGAGTATTGCGGTGGGGTTGGTATCCCATTTTGTAAAGTTTGGGTATGTCGCAGGACCTCATACCTCCACTGCCATACAGAAGGATTGGGGTAGTGATGCTTTGGGAGATTTTCATCCAAACTCTTAGTGGTGGTGGTTTGAGGTGGTACAGCTGTTTTCTTAATGCATAGAACAGGGGAGTGCAATCGTTTTTTTTCCCTGTGCCCCCCTGCCGTCTGTCCCCCTCTCCTTGTGCCCCCCCGCTTACCTTGGTTCTGACGTCCTGGCGTCATTATGTCACAATGCGGCGTCATATGGCGACGCATCACCAGGAGCGTCTGAACCAAGGTAAGGAGAAGTTTACAGAGGCCTTGCAGCTCCCACTGCATTAATTTAAATGCCTTCGGGAAGCGTGCGGGGCCTCTGCAAACCCCATGCCCCCTGCAGCGAATCTCCCCCCACTTTGCGGTATGGTATGTGTAGCTCGCGGTCTGTTCCAGTGTATTGTCATTCAATGTGAATTCTGATTTGGTTACATTTGTGTTTTTTCTTTTCTTTCTGGAATACTATTATTCAGGTTTTGTGTAAAATCACAGAGGGTGGCCAGGTCTGGCTGAAAATTTTTCTAGTATCGCCAAATTTGGTTGGAGGCCCTGGTCGGTTGGTTACGCAGACAATCTGCTCCTGCTGTCATCTCTGTGCCAGCCAAGGGGAGCCCAGGTGCCGAGGAGGATTCTAGGGCTGCTGCCAGCGTATTGAAGTATATGTTAAAGTGTGGGACTCGGGCTGCAGCCCTGTCTAACTCCACGTCCTTGATGAAAGAAGTCTCAGTATCCCAGTTTGATGGCACCAGGGATTGTAGTGTCAGTTCTCCTTCTACAGAGCCAAATACTCTGTCATTTGTAAAGCTGCCAAATAAGTGTGTGAACAGCATGAGTAGGGAGCTGAACGGTTGAATTTCAAGCAACAAAACATGACAACTAATACTTCTAATTCTGTACTCTGTTAACAAGACATGATGGGTAGGAAGCGCTTTCTATTTTACATAAACCAAAAGCTCCATTTTCTATCCAGGCTTTTGAAAGAATTTACAGCAAGAGCCAAGGCGTGTGCTGTGTGTTGCGTGTTGCTATGTTGTTCATAGCAGCCAAGTAAGACATCCATATAAAATGTGTGGTATATAGCATTACATCAGTCTGTTCGCTTCCGCGTTGTACATAATAATGCATTTAAAACTTGGTGCACAAGGCTTCAGAACCCTTCCTAAATGTCTGCTCTGCACGAAGCTTGCATATTTTATTTTTATCTGACTGTACATTTTCCACTAGCAGCATTTGGATCCCAATGATGTATTGCCATTAGCAATCGGCAAATGCCAAATTCCTTCTGCACTGTGCATAGCACAATTTGTTCCTAAAACTTCTGTTCAGTGACCCAGGGAATGACTAAGTTATTCCACTCTCTTTGCATGTGAAAACGTTGGATTTGGACAACTGTACAGGCTAAAGGTTTTGCAGTCTATTGTTATACAGAGAAGGGACTCTACTTGTGTCAAATACATTCCGGTATGGTGTACAGCATGCTCTTTATTTAAATCTAGAAGGACAAACTAATCGGTAAATGGTTAGAAGACCATTTGGCCGTTTATTGAATCAGATTCTCCCCCACCCCCCTCTGCATTTACCACTTGCTTTGTTTGTTTAACCTTGGTGTCATGGAGAAGTCTAAAATGTTCTCCATCCTATTTGCTGAACCCTGAACATTCGGTCAAACAGGCAGTGCACTTAATTTTTAACCCCAAATGAGGCAGTCCTTTTCAATCAACGTTATGCCTCCGCTACGGCCCCAGTGTGTACCGCTGTACGCACGCCTGGCTACCTCCATGGCGCGTGCACAGATAAAAGCTGCGGTCTGTAGGGGAGCGATGGGCGCGGCCAAGACAACGGGGGGGGGGGGGGAGGGGGACACGGCTATGACGAGACATATCTGCCCTTCCATTGGCTGCCGACCACTTGGTGGGGGAAGACAACATTATTGTCTTCCCTGCCAGCACTCGCGCCAGCGCAATACGTGAGCGCCCACACAAGAAGCTACTGGGGCCTGCCTGATAGAGGTGTGTATCTGGTGTTCTGCGCACTCACTGTAGCGGCCACTGGGGACCTGGCCTTAGGCTAACTTGACAAATGATGTAAAGCAAAATGTTTAATCAATAATTCACTAAAATCACACTTAAAATTGTAGAAAAACATGAATTTAAAATGATATTTCGTCAAGAAATTTGCCACCTGCATGGGAGTCATAACTGGATTAAGTGCCTCTTGCGATTAGAGCAACACAGTCCTACTCCCTTTCATAAGTAGCCCTCCATCCAGGGAATTAATCATATTTTGCCCTACTGGTGGCATGTATTTTTTATTTTTGTTTGCCTTCACTTCCCCCTTTCAGCCACTCCCCGATCTGCGCTACTGAAGCACCTGTTGGGAGAGGCTGGAGAATGGGGGAAAGAACCCTGCAGCCAACCTACCTACGGTCTCAGGAGGCCTCTCTCACTTGTGAAGGTTACCTGCTTCTGGGACACTGGGATTTCCTGCTCCGGAGTTCAATACCGTGATTTTGAAGTGAACCCCAAAGTGTGGATAGGAAGACACGGCACATATCAGGAGATGGCATATTTGTGCTTATCCACTTGGATGACTGTCTCATTAAAGCAAATCAAGAGCGGAAGCACAAACTTTCAGGAAATCATAGATGACCAATGGGGAAAAAGAGCACTCTAGATCCTTCCCACTCTATCCAGTTTCAACACAAATAGGCAAAGTATTTTTGCCATCAGAAAAAGTTGAAAAGATTAAAAAATCCATCAGAACCGCTCCACCCACAAAGGATTTTATATTGCTATTGGGATAACCCAACGCTGTAAAAAGTCCTGAAAATTGGAGAGAATCTACAATGTGGGTTTCATTCCCGTTGAAACAGGGATTCAAAAGATCTGTCTCACAAGCTCAAACGGTCACCTCAAGTAAAGAGAAGTCTAAATGGAAGTGTAACGTAAGCAATCTTTCCTAAAGGAAGAATTTAAGCTTGCCAAATGGTAAACATTACCGCCAGATGCCCACATCCAAGGTTGGCATGTAACTTTCTTTCAAGGTCTCCATGCTCGGGAGGTATGATCCCATGTGGAAAGGGGGAATACCAGGAATTGGCCTAAAGCTAAGAGCAATAATCAAAGGATTATATCTTTTCTCAGATCATGTTCACAGCTGTGGCTTTTATCAACACGCAAGGAGGTACCAGAAGTTGCATCATAAAAGAAGTCTCTGAGGTCATGGTATGGGCAGAACAACAGGTTTCCAGGATTTATGCTCTCGTATAGCCAAAGCTTTCAATGTAGAAGCAGGCTTCATGAACAGCACCATTCTGTACCCAGTTTTGCTGACATTGGATCTATCATCCATAGACCTTTTTGGCTAGCTGCATGTACCACAAGCTTCCTCTGTATACTGCTCAAGATGGACAGATCACGAATCCATCAAAGTGCTATGCCAATACATGGGATAGGGCTGTGCAAACTTTGTCGGGCCCCACTTTTCTTCCTTGTAATTGGTAGCGCCCCTCTTCTCATGCAATGGTGAAATGAAGGCCGTTTATGCGCAAATTAAATTAATGCTTTGAACATACCCGTGCCTGCTCCCCATTTGAAAATATTGGCCGCACCCCTGCATTAGACTTATTAACTGGTGTATATCTTTTTGCTGATTGCCGTGATGCAAAGGGTATTAAAGAAAGGACAGGGTGATGGCAGTTTTGATGGCCTTGTTTTGCGGATCTCATAAACTTGGCAACCAAAAATAACTGGACATTGCATCTGTTTCCAGATCTGCAAAAAAGGGCCCATTTATCATCCAAATCTGAAAATGTTTGCTCTAATGGTGAGGAGATTGTGCCGCAAACCTTAAATTTGTCAACCCAGGAGATTCACACAATGTTGCAAGCTATAAAATTATATTCTCTAGCCAGTACAGCATACTGTATGGAGTATATTTTTGGTCGGGTGCAGAAGAAGCATCTCTATAAGCGGAGACTGACATTTCTCGCATTTAGGAATTTATCCAAGAAGGTTTTGATGATGGACCTGCATCTTTAAACTTACAGGCTTCAGTATTAGCAGCTCTTTTTTCTTTTCCAGAAGCCATTTCCAATAATCCCCAAGTGATTCTTAAAAGCACTGGCATAGATAACATCAAGGGGTAGGAATCCTTTGCCCACATTGGATCTAAATTGAGCCCTGAATCTATTGAAATCTCATATTTTGGAGCCTCTGTAGGAAATATCAATAAAAGTAGTTTGCCCTGAACGCCCTTATATATTTTTATGGTCATTACAACCGGTAGAAGGATTGTGTGAGCCTGGTGAGCTCTAGGCTTCATGTATATCGCCCTTATGTTAACATTCACGAGGGCAATATCAAAATGCGATCAGTACCCCAATGTAGGTCAAGTGCTCTAAAGCTTCCACATGAATCAATTAATCACAGCTTCTTCATTTGTGCCTGGGAACAGCTAATGAAAAAGAATAGAAACTTCTTACACTAGTTGTTCACGTTTTGAATATCTTCTAAGAACACAGAATGTAGAAAATCGTACACGTTCTTCCTTTTTGGGGTGGGGGGGGGGAGGGTAGGGGGAGGGTTTGGTGGCCTCCTAAGACTTCCAAAGCTTGATGGCTTAAACTGTATTCGGGTAGTTTTGAGGCAACGGGTAGAAAATGCTTGAGCATCTTCTGCAGAGAACCTACACGGTTGTCCTTACACACATTTTGTAGACCAAGGGTGCTCAACTTCAGTCCTCAAGCTCCCCCAACAGGTCAGTTTTTTAGGATAACCCCAGCTTCAGCTCAGGTGGTTCAATCAATTAGAGGCTCAGTCTTTGACAGCTGCTGATTGAACTACTTGTGCTGACGCTGGGATATCCTGAAAACCTGGCCTGTTGGGGCTTCGAGCACTGAAGTTGAGCACTCCTGTTCTAGACCATACCATTTAAACGTTAATAGCATCGTTGGATGCCATGTTTGGCTGTAGAGTTCTGCATGTTATCCCACTGTTGAGGTATGTCTCTCATTGGCTATGGTTGCCAGGAGGGCATGTGAACAAGTGAGAAATATTTGTAAGAAAAAAATTCCTTTTCTCACAGTCCTATATGGCAGCTACTTTTTTTTACTTTTCTTCCCCCCCCCCCCAGCCCTATTTAGTTCCGTGTGGAGAGTGCAGGGATGAGTTTTTGTTTTCTGAGGAATAGAGGGCTACTTATGAAAGGGAAAACAGAAGTTCTTGCTTTGCAGCTGCCGGGAAGAAGTATTTAATCCTTTATGGCTGCCATGGAGGACAAGAAGAAAATCTTTACTTTTGATTTTAAATTTACAGTTACTAGTTGTTTGGTATTTGATTTCAGTTTCTAATCAGTTTTATGGGAACTTTAACATAACTATTTTGTGTAGGTCAGCAGTTGGTTGTTAAAAATAAGGGTTCCTGGTGGGGGAAGATTGGGATCAACTACATTTTATAGATCCTTTTTAGTTCTAGATTACATACACATGTGGATTTCTCCCAACAATGTTATACTGTACTGCTTTCTTAAATTCAAGTGATCCATTCAAATGATTATGATCAGTGCACTGTACCGCCACATTCTTTTTGCATAGCCCACTAGTGTGACGTGTATTATAGAGGTCTTCTACAGAAAAACCACGTTTTTTTAAGTAGGCATGCGCCATTGACCTTCCGTCAAAGCTTTTTAGAGTGTTGTCTGCTTCAATTTCACCTATATCGCAGCCACTTAGTTTGTACATTAGTTTGTACATTAGTTTGCTAGGTACTGCTGCCCTGCTTGCTTTTTCTAATGTCTCATGAGATCTTGTCTGATGAAAACCAGTTAAGGATTTTCTGTTCAAGTACCAGCTGAATAGTGATGGGAGTAAAATAATTTGCTAATTAATCGAGAAGCTTTAAACAGGACAATGTTCTCACGTCTAATAAGCATAGATGAAAAATAATTAAATCTGTTTTTGTGTTATCCTCCATGGAAATTGTTGATTATATTGATGCAATATACAATAGTATTTATTTCCAACCAATGGGACCATACCTGTTGGATCCATTTAGCAAAGCAATTTGTTACTTAAAATGAAATGTGTGTGTGTGTGGTGTCATGTCAAGTGAAATATCAAATAACCACTTGCTAAATTGGTTAATACCTTTTTAAAGTAGCAATCCATGACCCCGATAAATACATTGTGTACCGCAAGCTAACAATCCAATGAGCTGGTACCACCTAAATAAGCTTATACTCTGATTATGCAGAACTGCAAGTGCTGTGTGTGTTTGTATTGCTGCGTTGATCTCTTTGCTTGACTGTGTGTACTGTAGCTGTCTCTCTTTGAAAACAAAGATCGCCTTTCATAGCTGATATGAGTCTTGGTTTGAATATTATGTCAAATGGAGTTTTGTTTGACATTTAAATGTCATACGAAGGGTCATACCCCATCCTCTGCTGCCAATATAAAAATGAAGAACAGCTACTAATAAAGTGATAAACTTTCTATACCACAGAAGTAGTTTCCCTTTTTTTTTTTTAAACGGCAAAAGTAGAATCTTTAGTTTGTATGTAAACCGATGCACCTTTTTTAAGGAAGGTCACTTACACAAAAATCTTGTAACATATGGTATTTGTTTGATTTTGTGTTTTTGGCCAATCTGACAATATCCTGCTATTTGTTAGACATCAGAAAACAGTGGGGCAGAAATACATTTTGGCAAATGTTGCAATTACTGAACATAAGGAGCAGCGGGACGTTACCTCTTGTACTACTGTAGATTGAACCATTTAGTGCCAGAAGCCTGAAATACTTTTCTTGGCTATTTCTTGCTGGCTGCTCTGGGCATAATAAAGCTTGTGTGTGTTTGTTACTGGCTAGGTAATAATGCTTGGAGAATGGCAGACTCAACTTGTTATATATTGAAGTGCATTATAGCTTCTTGCTAATTGGAGAATCGGGAAGGAAACTTTTTACGTTCTTAGTCTATAAGATAATAAAGAATGTCTTTAGTATAGGTAAACTGGAGTTTACTATGACTGGGTTAGCAGGCTTGAATTATTCTTGGATCTAAAGATCTAACTAAATGGCTCCTTTTGTGATTTAGACATTGGGTTCAAAATGTAGACATCTCACTGATAAATGACAAGCCCATTCTGGGAGGAGCACTGGAATTGTGAATCTGTTTTCCGTAAATGTAAAGCCCATTTTTTCCTAGCTGCATACTCCGTACAGGGAGGGGCGCCAGTTCTATGTATTTTTTTTCTCTCTATCCTTGCATCCCACAACATACTTTGAAACGAGATGTAGGTCTCCGTTTGTCTTTCTTGTTAAAATATGTTGTTACTGTACAATATCTCTTACCTCGGGTAGCAGATGTAGCCTAACTATCCCAGATCTGGTCATACATAGATTGATATGAGTTTAGATGAGCCAATAGCACATTACAGTATACTGTATGCTTTGTAAGCGTCTTCTTCTTTTTATGAGGTCCTATGAGTGGTGCGTTTTCTTGTTTCAGATGACAGTGCCTCAGCCTCGAGCAGCATGGAGGTGACGGATCGTATTGCTTCACTGGAGCAACGTGTGCAGATACAGGAAGATGAGATCCAGCTGTTAAAGTCTGCCTTGGCCGATGTGGTTAGGAGGCTGAATGTGTCCGAAGAACAGCATGTTATGCAGACTAGAAAAGGACCTACCAAAGGTATGCTAGAAGCAATGTCACTATGTCACTTGTCATTGCGATCTGCATCTCCCACGTGATCTTACATTGCATGTTCATTCTCCAAATACCTTTTCAGATTAATTTCCTATAGATAAGCAGTTACGGCCGCATCCCTTCCAAAACTTTTTTTTATTTCTTTTTTTTTTTTTAAATATTATCTGCATCCTGAGCTACCCCGGCGATTAACATTTATATCTCTGGGGACACCCTGCTCTCGAGATATTTAACTTGGGATCATCAGAAGTTACAATTATTTGGGGTATTACAAGAAGTGCTTAAGCATCCTCCCTTGTGTTTTAGATTTCAGCAAGATCACTGCCTGACATGGATGGCACATGTGGGCCCATATTACTAAGCAGTGCTATTTCCCAAGACTCCTTACAGCTCACTCAAGAGGGTGAACTTTAGGGTGTCTTGCGGAATAGCACCACATTGTAAATGGGGACCGTAATGCTGCTTTCATACCCCTCCTTTCTTTATTTTTTGTGCAGGTGGTGTTTAAACATTGTAATAATGTCAGCCCCGGTGGGTGGGAGTTTGTTTAGGTCACCGCACACTGCATGATGTTTGCCACAGACATGCTCCACTTTGAGAAGAGCCTTCTATAGAATGCCTTGTTCATGAAGACTTCATACTACAGCTGCTCCCCTTCCTGACTAATCATTTAGAAAAATATAGTGGAGCTGCCCTTTGGAGCTGGGGTGGGCCATTCCAGTCCTCAAGGGCTACCAACAGGTCAGGTTTTCCGGATATCTCTGCTTCAGCACAGGTGGCTCAGTTTTTGACTAAGCCACTGATTAAGCCACCAGTGTTGAATCCTTAAAATGCAATTCAATCCTCCAGGAAAATGCAATTCAATCCTCCAGGTCCTTAAAACCTGACCTGTTGGTGGCCCTTGGGGACTGGAGTTTCCAACCCCTGCCTTTTGAGGCTACTGTACACCCACCTCATGTTGTTACTTGTTTAGTTAGGGGGCCTGTGTAAACAAATATAATTATATGATGTACAAGAAGAATTGTGAAAAAATGCCCCCTTTTTTAAATTTTTTTTTTTTTTTAAGCTCTTTTGGTTTTTAGTGTTTTCCAAAAATTTTGCAGAAGAGATTTCTGCTTTATTGACCTCTCCATTTCCTCGTTTTTATTAGTTTCTTCTATGCGCTTTCTGCCTGCATAATACGCGTCACCCGTTTAATCTCTAGATCAAAGTATGCTTAACAAGTCAGATGCTGACAAGCCTGGCAGTACTGCTGGCACAGGTAAGCAACAGTCCAAAATAATAACCAGGTGTGAAAACTAAAAGGCTGTTGCTGCGTGTGCTAATGCGTCTCTAACCTTACATGCAAGCGTGGCTCACAAGTGACTTCAAACACTTCTAATTACTTGGTTCTGTGACGTGTGGTTTAAAAAAAAAAAAATCTTTTCTCAATCACGTGCTTTATTGTAAATGCAGAATGATATTTTTGGAGCAGAGCAGTGAACTTCTGTTATGAAATTTGCTAGATATGTTTAATGGCTGCACTGCTTGATGTGTCTGTACATATGTTTATTTTGGTAGGGGGAAAAAATTAAACCTTTTGAAACGCACTGCGATGTTCACAGTTCCACCTCCATCTATAAACTAATCACAACTACATGAAAAAATTATCAATTTTTCATCTACTTTAAAAAAAAAAAAAAAAAGTGGAACAGTAAAGATTTGATGGCAATAACAGGAAACTATTCTGTAGGTAAAAAAAATGGCCCATAAGATAGACATACTGTGCTGTAGACATCAACCCAATGCGTTTTATCCTAACTGAGCTTTACCAGGGGTATCAAAGAACATATTTTAGCATACAATATAATACTTTTCATTCATTTTTTTTTTGTGTATGTTCAGAATCATCTACTACAAATGTTATCTCTCAAAATGTAATGGAAACTGGGTTGGATTTGTACTTAGAAATGCAGAATATATATTTTAAAACAAATGGTTTCAGTTGTAGGGAATTGTTGCTGCAGGAATTCTTTAATTTTATTGTATTCCAATGTTCACAGAACAACTTAATAAAAGTATGCACTGGGCGTGCAATATTTAACATTTCAGGTTCTAGTTACACTTTATTTTTATAATTATTAGAATTGCAAAAATATACTTTATTCCAAAAAAAAAAAAAAAAAATTTGCTCAGACATGGTTTCCCAGACCCCTGTAGCAAGTGCTTGGCGAAACCCATTGACAAAACTAGACCTGCGATTGACATTTCTGGAAATTAATATTTAATTTTAGGCATCTCTTTGCCATGAACATCAAGTTTACACATTATAATGTTGCCACTGGTAACACGTTAACACTGTAATTATTGATGTTCTTAAATTGGTACAATTAAAAAGTATGTTGACTTTTATACTTTGTAAATATATTTATGGTATCATGTCGAGCCATTTGGGTTTTGCAATGCTAATCAATGAGTGTAGCTTACAGACTGTAATATAATTCTAATGCATGTTAGGTACATACAGAACCGTCATATGACCTCACGGGTTATGTGTACATTGCTACTGTATACACAGTCTCCATTTAAGGTGCAAGTTCTCATTAGAACTTTTTCATAATCTAGAAGTGAAGGAATCTGCTGCTCATGTCGTACGTCTTTTGAAGATGTATGACCTTGGGTTTGGCCAGTGGCGATGAGGTTCTAGCTTTTGTAAGGCACTGGCCCGTTTATATGTTTAGATTCCGTCATTACCCCTATAAGAGACTACACCTGAGGGGCAGATGGTAGTCCGTGTAATGTCACATAATTTAGGAAGTTTACTCCTTCCATTACTTTTTTACAGCAAGGCCCCTGGTCCAAACACTGCCGTTACGAAATGCTGTGAATAGCGACTCCATCTTGCCAAAGAAACCAACTGGCTCTCTCCCTTCCCCTTCGGGGATCAGGAAAGATATTGTTCCATCAGCACCCACAAGGTAAGTGCACTAGCAAGAGAGAAATGCCATACTGGCACGGCTCTGTGTGCTTGGTTATATTTGGTAATGCTTGGCTTAAAGCTGCAGTTCAGGCTTTAAAAAAACTTCAATAGTTTCATGTGGGCAATCTCTACTTACCTAAAGAACTGCATAGCTGCTGGTCAATTCGTTCTCCGTCTATTGATCGGCAAAGTTTGGCGACATCTTTAAATATGGGGAATGTTTTTCCTCTGTTTCTGTCACTCAGTGGAAGCTCATGAATATTCATGAGCACTCCTGCACTGACGAGTGCTAGAGGGAGGGCAGGGCTGACAAAGGGGTGTGGCCAGGGCTTGTGACAGGACATGAAGGGGCAGTGCCTCAGCAAATGGCTGTTAAAATAGAATACAAGAAAATTGGTCTTTCAAAGTTGTTTTTTTAAAAACTGAAAATGCTAAAAGTATTTTTTCTTACTACAGAACTGATTTATTAAAAAACTCACACATGAGGATATTGCCTGAACTGCAGCTTTAAGTGGAAGGGTTTCTTACAACACTCAGCTGGGTGGCTGATTTCCCAGAGTCCTGGCAGTGTCATATACTTTAGTAATGCAAGTAATGTGCATCTTTAACTAGTTATGCCAACCCGACAATTACTAGGGGATTTTCAGGGACATTGCTATAAATTAATCTTAAACCGGTTTGGCAGTAAAGTGGGTAATTGGTTAGCAGGATTTCCAACCGACAAAAATAAAAATTATTTGGAAAATATTGTGTGTGTGTGTGTGGGGTGGGGGAGATAGGGGTTAATGGATGTTGATTTGAAAGTATAAAATCTCCTACATGATTTAAAGAATATATTTCGTTTTTTTATCTTGTCGGTTGTCTCATTGTCAGTCTGTGATGTGTCTGTTGATCTTACTTTTTTACTGCACTCATATCTATTCTGCTTCCCTCCTGCATCATTGTGGCCGTAGCAAGTCTGTGCGTCTCTTGAATGCGTGTAAATTAGCTAAATCTACATCCAGGTAACTTTCTTTCAGTACTTATTTGAGAAGGAATCCCAGAGAACACCAAATTAAATGTATCCCATTTCTGAAGCAGGGCTTCAGAGGGACAAAGATTGAAAATAGCAATACATTTATTTTTAGATTGAGGAGCTACATGCCGCCCATCATTAAGGATTTTATCATCCCAACTTTTTTTGTCTGAGTCAAAAATGTGAACGGAGGACCATGTCACTGGGATTAATCAACTTGATTAACAATTCGATATATAGTTCTTATTGTATACAGTCTTGCAAGTGGTTTATAACTATCCACTTTTTTTTATAGGCTTCATTAATTACATGTATATTCCTACATGCACATATCATCATATTGGGTGCAGTCTGCCTTCTTTCCATATTTGGCATTCAAATGGCAAAGGGATTCGCCTAAAAAAACAAAAAACAAAAAAACATCTTTGAGAATCTTTTGCTGTCACAATGTATATTGGTCCTTTTTGAAAGCAATTAGGGAATTAACATTGTATTTTTTTTAAAGTATGACATTAATAACTGAAGCTATGACAAAATAATGCGGTGTGCCCTGATGAAACCCAGCAAATTGATTTAGAATTTTTATTGAAAGCCCAGATGACACCTCTGACTTATAGTATTAAAAGCTGCATTACGATGAACCCCAATGTACAATTGACGACGTTGGCAAAGACTGACCTTCAGCCGTGCGTTTGTTATTTTATTTGCATTCATAGTAATATCAGTGGTCATTTGCTTCTAGTACCATCAAAAGGACCAATTCTACTGAGCGTGTGTCCCCTGGAGGCAGAAAGGAAAGCCCTGGAGAGGGTAAAAGCAGCCGGAATCGGGCCGGGTCCACCAGCAGTTCTTCCAGTGGCAAAAAGAACAGCGAAAGGTATGACATTTCTTATTATGTATATATTTATTTATATAGAGCCCACAGTGTACTCAACGCTATACAAAGAGGCAGTACAGGGGATTATAATACAAGAAGTGCAACAAAGTCTGACCATAGGATAGGAAATACTGGCCCGGAGAGCTTACAATCTAAGTGGTGTGTTGGAAGACATAGACAGCAGGTGAGAGAATAAGTGCAGTAGATGGCAGTGCTTGGTCACAATGGTTGGTAGGAGCGACTGTGGCTGTGGGACAGTTGCCATGAGCCCAGGCGATTGGAAGTCCCTTTGTTTCATAAGGAGAAGGCATCCCGGCCACATCTGTGTGATGGGTTTAAGGAATATTGCCCAGAGACCTCTGTAATATTATTCCGATTACAGAACGCATTTGCCGCTGGGTAAACTCCCGTCCTAAGGTGGAAATAAATAAAAGATTTGAAATGAACTCTCTGGTCACCGGAGAGCCTGAGAAATGCAGCAAGGGGGGGTTAAGGCAGATGCCAAAGTGCAGGATTTTATTATCTGCTGGACTTGGTATTTAGCATGTGACTTTTTTATCTGTGGTGTGCGATTTTATCACACACTTGTTTCAGGATACTGGAGTTTGAATAGCAGTACGTGTGCAAATGAAACCCCAATAATGTTTTCTCCTTGTCAAGCGGCCGGGATATACTCTATCCCTGCTTCAGCAGCACAGGTGGATCAGTCAGAATGACTGAGCCACCTGTGCTGAAGCAGGGATATCCTGGAAACCTGACCTGTTGGTGGCCCTTGAGGACTGGAGTTGTCCATCTCTGCTGTAGGGCAATAAATGTTTGTCTGGGAAGAATACGTTGGAAAAATATGAACCATGTTATCCCAGCAGTGAAGCGGTCACGGCCAAGGCAAAATAGCCACGAGGTTTGCAGTGACATCCCTGCCTCTGATATCTTTTTACACTACAAGATTAAGATAGGCTTCAGTCACAAATACATTCCAAGATGCACTGTTTTTAAGTAAACCCTTTCTTGCTTTATCCATTGTAACATCGCCGGAAGAAAAAATCAGTGTATCTCGAAAACTCGCACAAATTAAAGCATTTCAAAATGGTTATGTATATGTGTATATGTATATATATTGTATATTGTATGTGTGTGTATGTATATATATATATATATATATTCGTTATATACGCGCATAACTGATGTACAGGTAGGGAGCCGGTATTGCTGTTCAGGACGTGCTGACAAGCACATGCGTGAGATGCTGTTTGCCTATTGGGCGATATGTACTTACTCGTGAGTGTCCTTAAACCGGGATGGATATATATCTCTCTATCTCTCTATCTCTCTCTCCTGTTAATTAAATGAAATCTAAAGCCAGAAAATCTCTGTAAAAATACCCAGGTCTGGCGGTGCTATGGGAAAAATATGAACACACAAAGAAAAAAGCGCACACATGTTTCAAAAAATAAAGCAGATATGTTATAAAGATTATCAAAAAGATATTTTAATTTAAACACATCTACATAAGACACACACTTTCAAATGATCATGAAACCAACACACCATCTGCTCCTGCACCTCCTAAAGTGAAATACGAACTAATGGTATGGATTCAGATGAAGATTAATGAAAATCGGGTATAATATAACTATGAGCACGTTGGGGACATTGTACCCAATTAACTCAAGACCGGCCGGTCATCAAACATATATAACTAACTAGCTGATATACCCGGCGTTGCCCGGAGGCAGGGAGGGGGGGGCGTGAATGGCAGGAGGGGGGGTGTGTGAAAGGCAGGGGGGGGGCGTGAAAGGCAGGGGGGGCGGGGGCGTGAAAGGCAGGGGGGGACGGGGGCGTGAAAGGCAGGGGGGGCATGAAAGGGGGGGCGGGGGCGTGAAAGGCAGGGAGGGGGGGCGTGAAAGGCGGGGGGGAGCGTGAAAGGCAGGGGGGAGGGCGTAAAAGGCAGGGGGGGGGGGCGTGAAAGGCAGGAGGGGCGACACGCACACACACACAGTGTCTCACACACACACACACACAGTGTCACACACACACACACACACACACACACACACACACACACACACACACACACAGTGACACACACACACACACACACACACACACACACACAGTGACACACACACACACACACACACACACAGTGACACACACACACACACACACACACAGTGACACACACACACATCACCTACAGCGATACACACGCGACACCTACCTCTACTTCCGGCCGCCGCCATCTTCTCACTCAGCACCGCGAGGGAGGAAGGGGGTCCTTCCGGGCGCCGCCATCTTAGGCGCCGCAAGGGAGGAAGGGGGTCCTTCCAGGCGCCGCCATCTTAGGCGCCGCAAGGGAGGAAGGGGGTCCGCTGCCTGTTCCCCCGCCGGGGATGGAGATGAGGTGAGCGGAGGGAGAGGTGAGCGGAGGGAGGGAGGGGAGAGATGACCGCCGGGAAGGGAGAGATGAGCGCCGGGAGGGGAGAGATGAGCGCCGGGAGGGGAGAGATGAGCGCCGGGAGGGGAGAGATCTGTGTGTGTGTGGCGCGAGCCGAGGGGGAAGAGAGTGGCAGTTGGGTGACATCACACCCACCAATCTGATTGGTCCTCAGCCTCTGGCCAATCAGATTCACCGCAGATAGCACTAACCATTCGATTTTATATATTAAGATAGCAATAAACCTGAATAATAATCAGATGCATCACAAATGAAACATACCACCAAATAAACAGTTCATCATAGAGTGTAATACACTGACATAGCTAGTTTATAACACCGCACAGAATAAGACATGGGAGGTGCAGGAGAAGTTTGTGTGTTGGTTTCATGATCATTTTAAAGTGTATGTGTCTTATGTAGATGTTTTAGATTTAAATTAAAATATCATTTTGATAATCTTTATAACATATGTGCTTTATTTTTTGAAACATCTGTGTGCTTTTATTGGGTTCTTTTTTCTTTTCTTTCTTTGTGTGTTCATATATATCTCTATCTCTGCTGGGGGTTACAGCTGAGATCCATTACACAAAAACACAGTTCAAAAATGTACCCCCATCTAGAGGAAGAGCGCAGAAAATACAAGCACATTGATGCCATGCTTATCCACCCTTCTAATCCAAGTAATTAAGCAGCCTGTACAGCTGCCCTAAAATAGTCTCTAATGACTTTGCGTTGCAAAATATTTGGCTTTTTCATGGAATTAACTTTTATTTATGTGACACTGCTAAATGATGATTTAGCAGTGTCATTTTGATGTACTGTAATATCTTGTTGTATTTAATTTTACTTGGACAGCTCTTGTGACAGAGTTTTTCAACAGGTGTTCCTAGGAGCACTTGGGTTCCCTGATATCCCTAAAGCATTCACTGTAATTTACAATGCATCTGATCTCAGACGCGCTATTAGAGAGGGTTGAGGTTCCTTACAATGCATCTGATCTCAGACACGCTATTAGAGAGGGTTGGGGATCCTTACAATGCATCTGATCTCAGACGCGCTATTAGAGAGGGTTGGGTTTCAGCAGAATTTCACAATATAATTATAGGGTTCCTTAATTAAAAAAAGTTGGAAACCACTGTCCTATGATGTACATTTTGATGCAAAGCTTTAGAAAAGGGTGCAAGCTGCTGTTACATTTCTCCTATGAAACTTTAAACCACTCAAAGGAATTTAATTTTAGTCTGGAATTTGGTTCATTCATATTCATCCTGAACCTCCCCAAACGTTTATACCTTTTATCAAACCAGACCATTTGTTTCCAAGCAACTTCCTGAACTACACTTTTTTTTGGGGGGGGTTGTGGTTACACTATATTATATAATCGGGAAGTGAGCAAGAATGCATGGTTCAAGCGTTGTGTCCAAATGTTTATAGATCCTTCCAATTTTGTTTGTTTTAAATATATATGTACGCTCTTTGTTATACAATGTTAATGCCCTCCCTCCCACATTATACTGCATTGTGGAATATATTGGCGCCATACAAAAAGAACTAATAACAGAAATCTGTAGAAATATATCAAGATCCACAATGTTTTCCATTGGGAGTTACAAAAGATCATAGTATTGTATTGCCCAAGTAACTTCTCCTATAACTGCTCCCTAAACTCCTCACACACTCAAAACGCACCTTCTTGCATGAACACCATTAGACCGAACACAAATTCCTCTTACTGTACTATTCATTAAGTTACTGTATCATTCATGTACCATTAATTCCCAGCTATGGAATTAAATAAATATAGCTATAGGGCAGGAGTGGACAAATCCAGTCCTCAAGGGGCCACCAACAAGTCAGGTTTTAAGGATATCCTTTCTTCTTTCCCAATGACTGAGCCACTGATTGAGCCACCTGTCCTGAAGCTGGAATATCCTTGAAATCTGACCTGTTTGTGGACTGGAGTTGGCCACTCCTGCCCCACGGTCTGTGTCCACCATGAGTGAGCATAAGTCTAACTTGATATTGAATTCTGTTTTGCAGCAAACCCAAGGAGCCCATGTTCAGCGCTGGTGAGTCCTACTCTGTTTATCCTCAAGCTTCTCTTAGAACTATTTAAGCAAGTTCTAGTTTGTACGTGGCTGTACAGTCTTAAGGATGGCATAATTCTGGGACTTAGAAGGAATCAATTTCCCCAACTTATAGGTGTGTTTTTTTCTCTTCTTTTCTAAACACCAACATTTCTACTTTGTTTATAGGCTGCACAATAAAAATGTAATATGGTTTATATGACCTGTGCAGACAATGCGTCTGTGCAGTTCTCTGCTTGCAGCGTTTCCGGCCTTTCCTAAGCCCACTTGCCAATGGGAGAGTTTCGCCTTGCATTAGGGACTCCTATTCAATGAAGTTTGATAGCCGCTTGCTTCAGCAGTATATTGAACACTAATCCATACGCCCGAGCTCCTAAATTGTGACAATGACATCTTCCAACCAGAGTTCCAATTTAAAAATAAAATAATACTTTTCCTTCAGTTGCTGGGATGTATTTATTTTTGCCGCAGGACAGTGAAAACAAGACTTGCGTTGCCATGTTTAAAAGTTTCTTGGAACATTTTCAGTCACTGCACTTTTCTGCCGATCTGCTTAAGAAGAAGATGAAAGTCTGCAGTTGTCTGTGCTGTTTGTTTTTATTGGTGTGTGTTTGTACTGAACATGCAGATCTGTCAAATTCGCTCAATTGGAATGGGACCTTTCTAATGCCAAGCGTCACTGTCCTCCTGGACATCGCGATTAAGCATTTAGGGCCACACTTACTCATCAGTAAGTGAGCCGTACGGATTGGCATCCATCAGTAAGTCTCGAGGTTGTTTCAGTCTACTTTTACATTTTCAGTCTCCAACACGTATTTTTCTGAAGATGGGAAGGAGCCACAACATGGCGATTTCAAAACCTTGTGTGGTGGCCACCTACGCTGTTCTCTAATCGGCTTACAGAAGCAGAATTTTCCATGTTGGTGGCTTTATTGTGGGTTGGGGTTGACCGTGGTTATCAATGATTCGAATGATTGGAGGGTTTCTGTAATTATAATACATGTAATCGCCTTGTTCTCTACAAGTATGTAATTATACTGGTTATAACTTTGTATTAACTAGCCGTTTCTAGGGGAGTGTCTGGACATTTTAAATGCTCTCTTCTGTGGAGCATCACTCGTAAAAAAAGAAATAGTCCATTCATAAACCATTGTTCTGATTTAAATAACACCCCATTTGGGACCTTGGGTCTTCATAACTTTGAGATGTCCAGTCCATTTCTGACAATAGTTTCCTGCAAAATTTGGGATGCAATTGCTCCCCAGCACTATAATTAGTATTTATTTTTAAACGCCATCCACTTGCTGTGGTTACAACCACCTCTTTATAGTTTGAATAGAAATGTTCTTGTCCAATGTTTGGTTTATCGCATGTTGGCCCTCTGGATAGATGAAAGTAGTACTAAGTAAGCCTGACAATGCTGCTATATACACATCTTTACCCAGCACTTCTCTCTCTATCTCTGTAATCACAAGGGAAGCGCCGTGTCACTCACTGCAAAGGTACGATTCACTTGTAGAACCTCCATAAGCTCTCTGAGCAACACTGTTGCCAAGGTGATGGGATCTTCTTGAATACATGGATGCAACTCGCTGCCTGGCGCGTAGTGATTAATTGGCTGTCTTTCACATCGTTTCCCTTGGGAAAGAAAGTGGCTGAAACGTTGTATGCTCTTTTACCATATACTGCATACATTTGAAAACCGATACAGTACATTTTCATTCAGAAGTCTGTTTAATCTTGGCAAATAGTCAGTCCTTGCTCAGAGAGCTGTGTATGTGTGATGTTACCCACTATGCATAGAAAAATGGCTTGCTGAATTTAGTCCCGCGCATCAGAAGTAGATGGCTTTAATAGCTTGCTTTGTGATTTGCATTAGTAGTTTGCTTATCATTCTAATGAAAGTATGACACACACAAAGTATATCTGTTGTATCTCCATGTGAATGCATGCTTAAGGCAGCATTTCCTGTCTGAAGAGATGATTTCTCCCGGCAAATGAACCTTTTTGCCTTATAGAGTAGACTACCGGGCCCTGCTTGTCTATCTTCCAAGTGTATGATAATATAATATTTATGGATTCCTTCCTATGTTCCTTATCGTCTATCACGCCCGACTGTACTGCACTGTGAATAGGTTGGCATCTTCTAAGCAAGTGATACAATATTTAAGTATCTATGTAAAGTAGCCCCAATACTTAACCTTGCCATGCTACATTTCTGTGTTCACCGAGAGAACATTTCACTGGAGTCTTTCCCCAAATATATTTTCCTGTTCATGTTTTGAAGGCTGTCAGAATGAATTAGGGGTGGTATGATGGATGGCTGTCATTAGCAGGTAAGGCTCCAATAAGAAACGCAGGTCGAAAACCTAAGTAGCAGAAGTATTGATTCGTAGTCCTCTTTCATACTGCAGCCTATTTTCTTTCTGAGAGGGTTCAGTATAATTGAATGCTTCCTTAAGCCCCTAATTGCTGGAAGGACCCGTAACCCTGGTTATTTGGGAGATGTTACAAACTCTAGCATTGGGAATAATCCAGCGAAACTAGATATTGTGTATGCATTTAAAAGAAAATTGGCCTATTCATGACTAATTATACTTCTAGCTCTGCATTGTAGGCTTGCTTTCTTGCGATTGCGCCACTGGCATGCTTTCCTTATGTGCGTCTAAAGCATAGGAACATTGTGCTTTGCTGTATTAAATGACTTCCTCTATTAAGCTTGTATTTTGATGTGTCACACATACACTTGTTTTTGTGTTTTTTTTTTAATTTTTGTTCATTATTTCATCAAGGAGATTTGTCCCAGTGCTGACATGTAAATCCAAAGCACCATCATTTTCTCATTTCTTTTCTGAGAGCGAGGCAGATAAGTGCATTTCACAATCGCATTACTTTGCTGCTCTAATAGAAGTGTTAATCCATTCAGTTGTACAGATGTGACCAGTGCCATTGGGTATGGTGCAATATCAAGTAATGGCATACTGTGATCAAACTCTTCCAGCAGTCCCTTTGAATGGTATGGGAAGTCTGCAATATATTGTAACACAGGGGGCTCAACTCTAGTCCTCAAGACCCCCCCCCCACCCCCCACAGGTCAGGTTTTGAGGATAGCCCAGCCTCAGCACTGATGGCCCAATCCGTAACCCAATTGTTGCCCACCTGTAACCCACCTGTGCTGAAGCTGGGATATATTTAAAATCTGACCTGTTGAGCGTGGGAAGGGTCTAGAGTTGAGCCCCCCTGTTGTAACACAATCAGCCAATGACACGCCTCATATCTGTGTAAATGGAATACCCCTTCATTTATTTAACCCATTAATTGGTTACTTCTGCCCTTCCATTTTTCTATGTGGCCGTCCATCAATTCTGTCTAGTAACTGTGCAGCTATTACTGGCTTCCCAACTGCTTGATTCCTCTGCGAACAAGGCGGAATTCATTGAACATCTGATGGAGCAGCAGGAATCCTCAAGTTGTGAATGTGGACTATTGTCATCAGATGATAGAAAGATGCTGTCCCTGCCATTGTCTAAAAGTCCTAGCCAAACCAGTATGCCTTTCCCTAGATCTCCTAGTTTCAAGGTCCCCAAGTCCTCCAGCAGTTATTTCCAGCTTTGCTATTGAACTTTCCCTAATACTTCACTCTTGACAACATAATTTTAGTTTAAAAATGTCTACTCCGTTTATTTGTTTTCTAGTATCTTTATCCCATTAACTGTATTTAAAGATCTATTTTTCAAATGTATTCCCAGATTCCTTTATTGTAGAGCCTTTTGTTATGTTTTGAGGTCCGTTATACCTTCCTGTATTTCTGTACTGTGCTAATGATGTCTTTATAGAGAGAGAGAATATTAACATACCTGTATGTGCATGCTGATTTGACTAATTTCATTAAAACAATTACTAAAATTCCAATATGTGGTCTTGCGTTTTTCTGTATTTTGATTTTGTTGTGATTTTATTGCTGTTGCTTGCTTAAAAGAAAAGAAAGGGGGAAAAAAAAAGATTCTCTGAACCTTTTCTTCCCTTTTTGCTTTTATAATTTCTTCACTTTGCCTGTGAAATGTCTACTAACAACTGAGAGGACCTTGAATAAATTATATATCTGTAAAGCTAAGAAGAGAAAGGGGAGCTTGCTTTTCTGCTCATGCTAGGACGTAAGTAACACTAACTTTTCTGACTTTTTTGTCTTTTTTTTTGTAGAGGAAGGATATGTAAAAATGTTTCTCCGAGGACGTCCAGTTACCATGTATATGCCCAAAGACAACGTTGAATCGTACAATTTGGAGGCAAAAGTAGAACTACCAGCCAAGAAACTTAAACTGGAATGGGTGTATCCTTTGCAATGCATTGCTCATATCCTACTTTTTTTTTTTAATCAGTTCTGTACTATCAGAAAATAGTTGTAACTTTTTTTTTAAATGGAATGACATTTTTAATGTATTATAATGTAACACACATTTTTTTGTTACTATTTCAACTATTTACAAAGTCGTCCCCCCTTCCTCTTCTGAAACAGGCTCCGGCACACCCCTTTTTTTAGCCGTGCCCGCTCTCTAGCGGTGCACCAATTGTATCTAGTCACTGCCTGGTCACATGATCTTCTCCACAGAACTTTGCATCTTTGATCCTCTTCTGCTGCACGGAAAGTCATTTAGTGAACCCCGAGGCAAATCTTGGCCGATCGATCGGCAACTTGGCTAATTACTTATCATTGTGCGGATTGTATGGATGCGCATGTTAAAGGGAAAAATATAAAATTAAAAACAAAAACGCAGCTTGGACTGCTGCTTTAAGAAAATGAAATTCAATTGAATGGATATTTCCTTGTGAAATATCATATTGTAGCCAAAACTGAATGAGTGGGCCATGGTTCATTTTACCTTTAGAAATACATCTGGAGATACTAACACGTGTATGCACCTTTTTGCGTTTGTTATACATGCAATTTAGAAAGAAAAAGCTTTGGAGGTTCTCCTGTTTGTTTGAGATTATATTTCAACACCTGTGGTGCTTGATGCATTTCTGTTTAGTCAAATTAGACTTTTAAACACGCTCTCAGAATCTTTATCTGGCCAAGAGGTACTCTGCAGCATTTCAGTTCCATTAGGACTCCGCATGCAATCCAATGTGTCCGTTTCATTCACACCAAAGCGGTCTTGGGCAGTTCTTTGAAAGCCCAGCAGGAGTTGAACACTGCACATTTAATTTGTTATTAAGCACTCCGTTCATGCGCACGCCAATTATCAGGTGCCACCATCCTGCATGCATGTTACTGGGTATTTGTACCCTGGTCAAATGGATGAGAATCTGATTTTTGTGTTGCTGTGGCTTTCCAAAAAGATTAGATTGTAAACCTTTGAGGACAGATGGAAAAAAAAGGCTACTCCAAGCTCTGAACAGAAAGTAAAGGAAAAAGAAAAGTAATCCGTTTTATACAGGACAACAGTGGCTAAATGTGAGGGTGGTTCAAGCGCTGGGTCTGAGCAGAGAGTGGAGGTAAACACAGGCAGGGTAAACAGTGACCGGATTCCAATGGATAGGAGCTGGTAGGGATGTATGCATAACAGAGGAAATGTATAATTGTACCTCTGTAGTCCTGTTTTCGGCTCTCCGTCAGCTGTATCCTTTTGCTGTGTGGGGCACAATAGAAAATGTGCCGTCCTCCTCTTCCAACGATGCTGTGGAGCTCCCGAGTGCCGGTGATGTGCGTCACAACCTTCTCAACGAGAAAGGGCTTTAGAGCCTGAAACGCGTGGGAGGTTTTTCCTGTCCTGTTACGTTTGTTTTTTTATGTAGTCCAATAAACGATTTTAATTTTTCCACTTACCTGGTGAGCAGATGGTGCTTTATTTTGGACTTGGCTGTCTGCAACCAATCCTTCTTCTGCTGGTGTTGCCGGTTGTCCAGTATTGAACCGGACTGTCCTGTATTTGGACACTGTCCAGTAAAAAATGAGAGGTAATACTAGACATGTATGTGTCCGGTATTGCCTCTCTGGACATAGTTACCTGACCGGCTTGGGGGGCCGCGGGATTTCCCGAGCAGGGGGAGAGATGTGCTGTTTATAGGGATGCTGGGAAGCTTCCTCCATCCTGATTGGTTGCTGCTGGGTAATGCAGCCAATTAGGAGGAGGTGGCAGGAGGCTGGGAGTGGGGCCAATGAGAGAAGGAAACGGCATGGAGTGGTGAGAGCTGTGTGTGTGTCTCGAGCGTGTCGCACCTTTCACCATAGTATCCAATATTTTTGGAGAAGCCACCTGGCAACCCCACCAAACGGTCAGGGTTTAAGGATATGCCTGCTTCAGCACAGGTGGCTCGGTCGAGGACAAGGGATAATCGATGGCTCCGTCTTCGACTGTCACCACTGCTGAAGCAGGCTGTTCAACTAAGCCGCTGATTGAGCCACCTGTGCTGAAGCAGGGATATCCTTTAAAACCTGACCTGTTTAAGGGGGATGGGGGCCTTGAGACCTGAAGTTGAGATCCGCTGACATTGTATTATCATTCCCTGTACTGTATTCTGTCTATCTGTGTCTATCGATCACATCGGCAAGTGTTATTGCTTCTTTACTGCTGTCCTAGCTATGGGTACAGAGGACGAGACTGTCGCAGCAACTTGTACCTTCTGCCAACCGGTGAAACTGTATATTTTATTGCCTCGGTAGTTGTATTGTATAACGTCGAAGAACAGCTTCAAAGACATTACACTGGTCACAATGATGACGTCAAGTGGTGAGTATACAGAAATGCCCTTTCAGTGCTTCCACGACACCGCGTGTTTCTCTCTCTCTGCTGTAACGTGCAAGACCCATTTCCTTGCAAGGTCCCCAATACTGTAGGTATGTTTCCACAGAGGAGCCTGAAACGGACGCCGTCAGGCTGATTTACAATTGGAGGGGAAATAATGACCGTTGCATGTGTTATCTGAACCTGACAACAGTGGCCCTCTGTGGCTTTCTGTTTCATGCACCTCGGCATGCTGACAGATGCTTGGTAGACACAGTATTGGTATTCCTGCTCCCTAGACTTATGTAATTTTTATAGCATCTTAGAAGTGTGTTTAATTATGAATTGCCATGCTGAGGTCTACAGGTCTACACATGTTTCTCTTGCAGCCTAGCTGTCCATCCTGATAAAATCACTATAGCAACTGGCCAGGTTGCAGGTACATCTAAGGATGGAAAAGTAAGTGATCCTTTCCATTATAAACTGTGTGTGTGTGTTTTGTATTACAGCCTTACGGATATCGATGCTTGTGCACATGGGGTTGCAGAAGCCACCTTTTTAAAGTCAAATTAATTTAAAAAAAAGAGGTACGATTGCTGCTCTCAGCAGGTTGAGATTGACGGCTGTTTATCAGTCTCTTAACTACATGCACAAAATAGCAGCATATTATTTCTTTATCAGAAATAAAATCTGTTTTCAGTGGGATATGTTTTCCCTTGAATTTGACACTAGTCTTTTGCACCAGGGAGACTCTGAGCTGTTAGGTTTGTGTGAATATATACAGTACCCACCTGCAGCTCTGTAATGAAGAGTACGCTTGTGTTTCACACGCAGACTTAAGAAGCTAAAGCAAACCTGCCCAGGCCCCGGCCTCCAAACCTGCCCAGGCCCTGGGCTGCAATCCTGCCCGGGCCTCCAAACCTGCCCGGGCCTCCAAACCTCTTTACACTATAACTAATTTCTGTCTATTTTAGTTGAACTGTAATTAAATACAATGTATATTCATCGCCCCCTTAATCACTGCTTTTTATATGGGTCAGTCATATGCTTTTTGTTTGTGCCTTTTGCTTGTCTAATCTTATTTAATGTAACTGTAATGGGTTAAAGGTCTCGAGATCTGGTGCATCGATGTGTTTCCTTTTGTTCTTCCTACTCTGAATGAGGAATTAAGGCCGAGTTCACTCTGCCTCCTACCTCGCGGTGCGTGCGTCAGCGTTTGCGCGCCTCTGTCTGCTGGGCTATGTGTACTCATCCCCAGCAGACTGAATGACGCGATTTGGAGGCGGGACTTAACAATAAATTAAAAAAAAGAAACAAAGTGTGAGTGTTTGTGATTGGCTGGCGAAATACACGTGACGCGGCCGCCGCTTGAAATTACAACTTCAGTTGTCTCCTTCAAGTGCAGCCGCGTCAACGCTGCACTGCGCCGCCGCGAGTCGTTTCCAGAATGAAAACTCCCATAGAACAAACCGAAAGCGTGACGAACGTGCGCACACACATCGCGTAGCAGGCAGACTGCGCGGGGCCTAAGGCTTGCCTAGGTGATGGTGATTAATAAATATTAATAGTAAACATATTTTTATTCCTTTTTATTTAAAGGCATTTTGTGTGTGGAAACACACAATTTATACAGCAAACAAAAATGTAATGCCTCATTCCTTTTTTAGCAATTTATAAAAACAGTGTGTTGGAAAAATCTATTTTTGAGCTGAAGTGAGTTTTACCTTTTATACAATATACATTTAAATAGAAATAGCTCTGTTTACTCCAGTTGTGATATAGTGCAGAATAAACGAGTATTTCGGTATTGGGTGATGACTTTTTTTTACCTTTTTATTTGGACTAACAATTGATTAGTATAAGACAGGGGTGCGCAAACTTTCCCCGCTGTGCCCCCTGCTTGCTCTCCCTCCCTGATTGCGCCCCTCTCCTTAACTTGTCTTCGGCATCAAATGACACCGCGGGGTCACGTGACCCCGCCGCGTTGCCCTGGTGACGAAGACAAGGTAAGGGAAGTTGCAGAGGCCTCACGCGATCCCCCGGCATTCATTTAAATGCCTGGGGGGGAAGAGCGTGGGGCCTGAGCAACTGCTGCCCGCCCCCCCCCCCCCCCAGTTTGCACACCCCTGTTGTAAGACAAACTTTTGAGAGTTCTCTCTTCCCCAGGTCCGCAATACTGACTTACAATTAGAATTGCATGACCATGCTCAGTGTGCTGTGAATAATTGTTCCTGAGTTTACAGCGGCATAGCTCCCTCTTGTGGCCTGTGGTTGTACTTCAGATGGTACCCTTGCATCCTAGAAGTGCAATCTTTTTAATGTACTTGTATAGCTGACTTCGGAAGGCGTATTTTTTTTTTTTATATATATATATATATAATTTATCCTTCGTCTTGTCTTACATACTACACCACTATGTTTTCCAGCAATTACTACCACACGTACGTGTGTGGGATTCCGTCACTCTGAATACATTACATGTCATTGGAATGGGCTTCTTCGACCGTGCTGTTACCTGTGTTGCTTTTTCTAAATCTGTAAGTACTGCACAACGTATGTTTTCCTTTCCATGTAATCCGTGTAGCATCCAATGCTTGGTAGGGTTTGTCAGGCTTCTGGATTATAATAACACAGAAACCACCAGGCGCTCGTGCGGGTGTTCCAGATGGGAGGAAATAATACAGTATAGTAAATGCAGAATATGAAATAGATAATAAAGATAAAATAATATACGACCACTGTCAGATTGCAGCTCGACCTTCAGCGGATCTTCCTTATAGATCCTTATGTAGTTGCAGTGTCCAGGAGTCGGGGAGCGCAGACACCAGGATGAACATATGAGGAGAAAAAACAATAACACAAATGATAGTGCAATCCTGTATCCCAGTTGCATCATTTCCCTATCATACAGGATTGCACTATCATTTGTGTTATTGTTTTTTCTCCTCATATGTTCATCCTGGTGTCTCCCTGACTCCTGCACACTTCTGGATTATAATGCCTCGCGATATTCCTGACTTTGAAGAGTATTCTTCTATTGATTCCTCAGAATTTATTACATTGGGGCTTAGTGTAACTTGGGTAAGTTGATAATATCCACCATATAAATGTTTTAGTTTTTGGTGTACCGTGAGCGTAATGCATTTCACACTACTAATTGGGTATTTGCTTGGATCCTGTTTAGAAAGATTTGCATTGTTTTCTGCCGTCTCGCCTTGTTTTGTATCCCATCAAGGAGCCTGGTGTAGCGTAATGAGATTGTAAGCTCTTCCTAGCAGGGACTCCTCTTCTGAAATGTTACTTTTATGTCTGAAAAGTGGTAAATGCTGCACACCAAATAAGAATAAATGTAAAGTAATTACCGGTGCTCGTGCGTCTGATCCAACAGTACAAGACGAGAGGATATGTGGGCACAAAGAATTTCCAAATGATCTAATTTATTTAGCCAAACAAACACAACGTTTCGACCATAAGGTCTTTTTCAAGTGAGGTATAGTGGCACTATACCTCACTTGAAAAAGACCTTATGATCGAAACCTTGTGTTTGTTTGGCTAAATAAATTAGATCATTTGGAAATCTGCTGTGCCCACGTATCCTCTCTACTTTTGTCTGAAGCACTTATTCCCATGATCTATTATTTGTATTAATTGCTATTTATATGATTGTCACGTGTATTACTACTGTGAAGCGCTATGTACATAAATGGCGCTATATAAATAGAGACCTACATGCATGCATACATTCTCGTCTCTTTCCCCCATCTCGGATATTATTTGTGGTTCTGGTGGTAGATAATTTCCTTTTTTCCTTTGTTTAGAATGGAGGAGGCAACCTTTGTTCCGTGGACGACTCCAATGACCACGTGCTCTCGGTGTGGGACTGGCAAAAAGAAGAAAAGCTGGCGGACGTTAAGGTAACGATGAGCTCGTTGGGTGTACACGAATACAAGTCGTCCTCTCTAACCTACACATATGTTTTTAAGGCAGATACTAGCAAAGCCAACGCGATTACAATGTTTTTTCATTTAAAAACTATTCCAAGAACCTCATATACCCTAAACCAGGGGTGGCCAACGCCAGTCCTCAAGGGCCACCAGCAGGTCAGGTTTTAAGGATATCCTTGTGCTGAAGCAGGGATATTCTTGCAACCTGACCTGTTGGTGGCCCTTGAGGACTGGAGTTGGCCGCCCTAGCCCTAAACCATTTGCCAAAACCTGTCATGGCATATGGCAATGTATGTACCTATTTTACTATATAACAGCTCGTTCGCAGAGTAAAGATTGTGACCGGCACCCTTGCGGGATGTCTGTGTTCATGTTCCGCAGTGTGGCTGCCATTCTGGCTTCCAGTGCTGTCATGTTGAATGGCCCAATAAATGGAACAGTAGAGAATAGACAAGTATTCGGGTTGTGCTAATCCAACAGCTTGGTGCTGCATTTAATACCTGAACATAGATGTAGGAACAAGGACGTGTGTGTGTGTGTGGTGTCAAGGGGGGAGGGAGATATGTGACCCATAAACCTTGGGGTCCCTGTTCTCTACTGTTTAATAACCCAGTCATTTTCTGGATTAAAAAAGGACACTTTACTGTAGCATAGCATGTGTATCTTTTTTCTAAACTCTGTACTTCTCATAAGAGAATAGTCACATATATTCCTGACTTATTTCAAATGTTTGTGCGTTTCTCTCCTGTGTTGTGCGCCTACATGGTTCTTCATTGAGTGTTGCCTTAACTAATGTTTCTCAGCAGTTTGTCTGGACTTTTTTTATGCTGCTTTCTCATTCCATTTTCCAAGCCTCACTAGAAAGAGCTGGTAGCATTTGAAGTGTTTACTTAAAGCACCCATGTGTTTCACATTCGTGAAGAAAATGCTTTGTTATTCAGTGTGTGCATTTTTTTGTTTGTTCTCCTCTAGTGCTCAAATGAAGCTGTATTTGTGACAGACTTCCACCCAACAGACACTAACATTATAGTCACCTGTGGCAAGTCACATCTGTACTTTTGGACGTTGGAAGGAAATGCTTTGATTAAAAAGCAAGGGTTATTTGAGGTGAGGTGGAGCTTACTATGTTATCAACCACCTCCTTGCAGATGTGGGGGAAATGCTTCAGACATTACAGCATGAACTGAGTTCAAGATGCAGATCTTGGCACCCGGAGGATATATACAGACAGTCCTCGTTTTACAACGCTTCGCTTTTCAACGAATGGCTTATCCAACGCTGTGCAATGCATACCTATATTCATTTTTACAACGCCAAAATGGCTTATCCAACGCTCTTACGACGCTTTGCAACGTTGTGTATGTGTATCTATATATACACATACACATAAACAACGTTGCAAAGCATCGTAAGAGCGTATATATATAATATTATACTATATAATATTATATAATATATTATTTATTATGTTATATTAAATATATATAATACAGTATATACACACTATATAATTTATGTGTGTGCTGCATATCTTATTGCCTGCATAAAATATGTGGTGTATTTTAGTGTTAAAAATGCCTTCAGGAACGGAACCTCTCATTTAAACAGTGTTCCTATGGGAAAACGTGTTTCGCTTTACAACATTTTGCTTTACAACGCCATTTTGAGTAACGAATTGTGTCGGATAACCGAGGACTGCCTGTATTGTATTTGTTACACCACAACTGTGCTGTAGCTATTGATGCATTCAATATTGCTATCCCTGCAATCTGCTCATTTTACAGTTCTGTATATTTTCTTAAATGCCATAAATACATGAACATAAAATCTTAACCTTTCCCAGTGTTACTTTCATGTTATGTATACGGATGTCTATATAAATATAGATCGTTTATATAGTGATAGACTATGTATAACATAGACTAGTATTAGTTTGGTCGTATATGTCAGGGGTGTGCAAACGTTTCCGTTTGTGTCCCCCTGTCTGCCCCCCCTCGCTTGCTTGCTCTTAGACTTATGTGGCGTCATGTGACGTCGCGTCGCCAAAGAGCCGGCTGAGAGCAGGTAAGTGAAGTTACAGAGGCCTCCCCCCTTGGGGAAGAGTGCTGGACCTCTGCAAATGCTGTACCTTCCCCCCCCCACCCCCCAGAAATTCCTGCGCACCCCTGGTATATATGCTTACATGTTATAGTTATGTAGAAATAACATGTTTGTAGCAGGAGAAAGAGCTACCAGAGCAGCATGTTGCTAAATATAATCCATCCAAACAACAATGGCCCATATTTATTAAGGGGTGCTACTCTAGAAGACTCCTTCTAGCACAGGGGTGGACCACTAACAGGTCAGGTTTTCAGGATATCCCTGCTTCAGCACAGGTGGCTGTCAACGACTGAGCCACTGATTGAGCCACCTGTGCTGCAGCAGGAATATCCTTAAAACCTGACCTGTTGGTGGCCCTTGAGGACTGGAGTTGGCCAGCCCTGGACTAGAGAAATATATCACTGGAGATAAACACATTACCCATGCTCTTTCCTTTATCTGAATTCATATTAAAAGCCAAGTTTTCTGTAATTCCTGGAGGCATTGCATGATGTTTCTATATCCAACCACATTTCCCGAGCGTAACTGGACAATGAGTCACCTGTGCTCAAGCAGGTTCTACGACTGAGCGACCTGTGCTGAAGCAGTTATATCCTGAGAACCTGGCCTGTTGGGGGCGGGGGGGGGGGGGGTCTTGAGGACTGGCAATGCCCGCCCCTGTGCTAGCACATCTCTGTAAAATATAGCCCTTTATTGCCCGTTCACTTGAATAGAGGCATCTATAAGGTGTCTTCTAGAGTGGCACTATTTAATAAATATATAATAAATATAAATAATAAATATAAATAATAAATATGGCCCATTTAGTCTTTTTTTTTTTTTTGTGTCCTTTTTAGAAACAAGAAAAACCAAAGTTTGTGCTGTGTGTGACCTTTTCTGAAAATGGGGATACAATCACAGGGGACTCGAGTGGGAACCTCCTGGTTTGGGGAAAAGGTAAAACATAATTCCTTTTGGAAAGCATAATATGCGCGTGTCCCAGCTGTACCGCGTCACCGCCTCACCGCGTCACCGCCGCACCGCCACCTCGCGTCACATCCGTACCGCGTCACCGCCGTACCGCGTCACCACCGCTCCGCGTCACCGCCGCTCCGCGTCACATCCGTACCGCGCCACCGCCGTACCGCATCACCGCCGCTCCGCGTCACATCCGTACCGCGCCACCGCCGTACCGCGTCACCGCCGTACCACGTCACATCCGTACCGCGTCACATCCGTACCGCGTCACCGCCGTACCGCGTCACCGCCGTACCGCGTCACCGCCGTACCGCGTCACCGCCGTAGCGCATCACAGCCGTTCCAACGTGTGTTTTTTCCCCCCTTTCTTTGTTCCCATCTTCTGTCACTTTGTTCTGCCAGCCGACATCGAATCAAATTATTTGCACCAAAGAAAATATAAATATACCATCACTTTCCATTCTAAATGTATTGGAGACAAAATATTCCTCTGGTGCAACTATTTCCCACCATTTACACCGAAGCTCCGGCACAGCCGCTTATAATGCAGACTGTGCCTCTCTTTAATGATGAGGTGCTGCAGCAGGGGTGGCCAACTCCAGTCCTCAAGGGCCACCAACATGCCAGATATTGGAGAAATCCCTGCTTCAGCATAGGTGGCTGTCGGTGACTGAGCCACCTGTGCTGAAGCAGGGATGTCCTTCAAACCGGACCTGTTCGTGGCCCTTGAGGATTGAAGTTGGCCACCCCTGCTGCAGTATCTGCATTGATGGGCGGTATTGTAGTTTAGTGCAAATTGGTGTGCTGAGAGCATCGAGTGTAAGATTTGCGCTGTACTAAGCACTAATAATATTCATTGCATTCTCTGTCTCAACATTTTCTAGAAATCCTCATTACCTTCTATGAGAAACTAATTTATCGGAATAGCTTCGGTTGGTGACAAATGTCCAAGTAAACAGTGACTTAATTAGGCTAATGGTGCCATCTTCAGAATATCATTCAACAGAAGGTCATTAACATCAGAAGTATAACACTTCTCATCAAACACCATTATCTAGCAGCAATCACTAAAATATTCTGCAGGGATCCTGGCCTTCCCTGTACATTGTGTCCGCTTTAATACTTCCATTATCCTTAATATTAGCCACATTGTGAATGCAATTCCAGGACAATGTTGCGGTTTATTTTTTGTAGGTACCAATCGAATAAGTCACGCAGTGCAAGCGGCACACGAGGGGGGCATTTTTGCACTTTGCATGCAGAGAGATGGAACGCTGGTGTCCGGAGGAAAGGATCGAAAACTCATTTCATGGAATGGGAATTATCAAAAACTTAGTAAAGTTGAGGTGAGATTTTCTTTAGTCTTTGAAGGTACATTCACATTGATCAGCAATTCCTTGATAATGGTTGGTTAGTCTTTCGATTGTGGGTCATTTTTAAGATTGCATCTGCCCTTCATAGGACCACAAAAAGCCTCCCTACTATTAAAGGTAAGGATCAGAAACGCACAAAGTTATCTCACACTCACTCACTCTCTCTCTCTCTCTCTCTCTCTCTCTCTCTCTCTCTCTCTCTCTCTCTCTCTCTCTCTCTCTCTCTCTCTCTCTCTCTCTCTCTCTCTCTCTCTCTCTCCTCTTTCTCCTCTCTCTCCTCTCTCTCCTCTCTCTCCTCTTTCTCTCTTTCTCTCTTTCTCTCTCTCTCTCTCTCTCTCTCTCTCTCTCTCTCTCTCTCTCTCTCTCTCTCTCTCTCTCCTTCTCTCTCTCTCGCCTGATCCTAGTGCATTATTACTAAAAAAAATAAATGTAATAAATTCCATAGCTCACAATTCAAAATTCACAGACGTCAGAATGCTTGAGACACCTGTGCTGAAGCAGGGATATCCTGAAAACCTGACATGCATTAGAGCCTACTTTGTAATCTTGTTGCCTGATACACAGGGAGAAACGGTGATTTTGCCCAAAGTCAGAAGGGCGGCTGACGCTGGGATTCAAACATGGTTGACCTTTAAATCTGTGTGAAATAATTGCTTTTTAAATGTTTTTTTTTATTTGTGCTCTTTTTTCTCTACCCAGATTCCAGAGCAATTTGGCCCAGTACGGACCGTCGCGGAGGGGAAAGGAGATGTTGTGTTAATTGGCACTACTAGAAACTTTGTTCTACAAGGCACTTTGTCAGGAGACTTTCACACTATTACCCAGGTAAGTGGGGGAGACTAGTTGTTGCTGGTATTGTTTGACTCTATCATTTTGGTTTAAACTGTAAGGTGTGAGTGTGTGTGTGTGTGTGTGTGTGTGTGTGTGTGTGTGTGTGTGTGTGTGTGTGTGTGTGTGTGTGTGTGTGTGTGTGTGTGTGTGTGTGTGTGTGTGTGTGTGTGTGTGTTTTTCTGAAAGTCGGGGTTCCAGTAGCATTGCGTGGTGTAATGGGCACCCTTAGAACACTCCCTTGCATGGAATGGTTAGCAGGGGGGTCGCGATAGCTCATTTTCATTAATGTCAGCTCCGGTGACCCCCTGGATCTCAAGATACTTCCCGAAGAAGGTGCCACCGGTAGGGTTACCTCTAAGGGAAAAAACTGGCAGGCTTTAAATCTCCTGCAATGTGGGGGCCAATGGGAAGACACAAGAGCATCCATTGTGGCTCCCTGCTGATCCACATGACAGGACTTGCATACCAGGAAGTAACTGACGCCATCTTCCCCGGTACATATCTCTGGAACCAGGGCGTCCCCTGAGACACACCGCCCCTCACACACACACATCACACATTGTGAACAGTTAGCAATATTCTTGTGTTATAGGGGCCCCCAATGTACCACATACTGCTATACTGGCCCCTTCGTGCCAGAAAATCTATTAAAGAGGCGGGCAAGACAAAGATTGCTCCTCGAAAGCAGCAATCCCCCCACTGTTACTTACCAGTGAAGCTTCCAGGTTTAAATCTCCCTACAGGGAAAGCAAAAATGGCTGCCAAACCTCTGATCAATTGGAAGCAGCAACATCATCGGTTGCGGCTTCTAACTGGGCAGCCATTTTAAATCCCCTCCTCCCCCCCTTTAAAAACCCAGGAAGTAATACCAGGAACATCCCCGGAAGTATCTCGGGAGCAGAGCTGAAAATAGTGTGGTGCTGCTCCAGAGGACCCCTAGTTCCAATGAATAATAATTTTAAAAAGAAGGGGGGGTATTTAGGGAGGGATTGAATAAAGTATTTACATTGTAAGCTCCTTGTGACCTTGGGCAAGTCACTTTATCGCCCTGTGCCTCAAGCACCAAAACCATAGATTGTAAGCTCCACGGGGCAGGGACCTCAGCCTGCAAAATGTCTCTGTAAAGCGCTACGTAAAACTAGCAGCGCTACACAAAAACAGGCTATTATTATTATTATAAGCTCCTCTGTGCATGCAACCTCAATGTTGTTTGTTTACCGTGTGTGTGTGTGTGTACTTCATACTATACAGTGATAACGAAATATTGCAACCAATAAACACCAAGCTCTTTTTGTTTTCCGTTACATAAGAAACGTTGATATAAACCAGATGCATTTCCACGTCGTTGTTGGTGTTTGTTTTTTTCACATCCTTTTCCTTTGTTGCATTGAATAGGGTCATACTGATGAACTCTGGGGACTTGCGGCACATTCATTGAAGCCCCAGTTCTTAACATGTGGTCATGACAAGCAAATCACACTATGGGATGCCACCAGTCATCGCCCAATCTGGAGCAAAATTATTGAGGTATGTTCCAGTGTTCCCTGAGGAGCTGAGAGCGGAGAGATGTTTTCACTATAGGACAGGTTGGAAGGTGCATCGTCGGAGTTGGATAATGGCTGTGTAGTGCATGTGGTTGAGTGAGACGGTGGCCGTAGCAGCAGCAGCTGATCTTGCCTGCTCCTTGTGTCCCCTGCATCTATTGGTGCCCGGGAGCTGTACACACAAGCAGAGGTTGTATTAGAGAACTAGAAAGATAGTAGAAAAAAACGGCAGAGGGGAAAAGTGGCAGCGAGAAAAGACCAGGGCGAGAGTGAGAGAACAGAAAAGAGATGGAAAGGAAAGTGGGTACGCAGCAATGGGGAAGTGGCAGAAATTAACATCTATAGCGGAAAAAGTGACACAAGTTTTGGAGGTATCTGGGAAAATTCCAGTAGCAACTAAGATCACGGAAAGTTGTTATAAGATTTGACGGTTCTGCCTCACACCTTATTTATTTTATAAAAATGTTTTAACAGGAAGTAGTAAATTGAGAGTTACCTCTCGTTTTCAAGTATGTCCTGGGCACAGAGTTATAACAATACATGGTTACATTAAATGACCAGAGGTTATACAGTCCATTCAGACATCTTTACACCAAACCACACTTATTGGAACCTTTTGTTGGTGAGTGTGTAGGTTACACCACATCTTGTGAGACTGCCCAATTATTCTGCACTTTTTTGGCGAGTGACACTACGGTGATCTGTGATCTGTGATCTGTGATCTGTGATCTGTGTTCCATTGGTATCAGGAGAAGAATAGATACAATATATATAGAAGTTACATTTTCCGTCTTGGTTAAACTACTTGTTGGTCCAATAAAAGTTGGACCAACACCTACTCCGTCTCCCGCCTTTGTTACTACAGTCTTGGTTAAACGTTCTTGTTTTAGGATCCAGCACAGTCTTCTGGGTTCCATCCAACTGGTTCTGTTGTAGCAATAGGCACCCTCACTGGGAGGTAAGAAGAACTATTTCTTTTGGTGCTGTCTATTACAACAAAATGCAATGTTCACCCCCTATATATATCGCAGAGCAAACATCATCCTACTCTCTGTCTTCATGCAGTGAGTGAGAAATGAACAGATTACAGTTGCATTGCTCTACTCTGGAAATAAAATAAAAACTGGAGTTAAAAACCATATTGGATATGGAGCTGAAATGACTAATCCTTCCCCTGCTTGAATTACCATTATTAAGAAATCCTTTACGACATACCAAAATGAGAACCGTTGTTTTTTTATTTCTTTGACTCCCTCTTAAGCCTGATAGAGAACCTGTACCTTTTTGTTGTAGAGGTTGATTTTTGCGATGTTGCATTTTATGCATTAGCCTTAATGCACTGAATGAATGTCCGCTATTTTTAAAGGGTTAAAGAAGAGCGGTGGTTCACTTTGGGGAATTTTGGATTAGATTTTAACTACTTCAACATCTTTTGAGCTTTTTGCTTCAATGGTAAACAATGCAAACAACCTATTTTTGGGGGGGAACTAAATGTTCCCACAAAGCAAGCAATGCTCTGTTAATCACTCATTCATGGGCTGTAATAATGGTAACTTTAGGGGTGCACCATTATCTACTGGGACAGTATTTCTCACGCAGCTGAGCACTTGTAGAAAGCCGCCTTCCTAGTGAACATGTCGCCATTGCTAAACATTTGTCTTTTTGCCAAAGCATCATGGCTTTTCTTATGGAGGAGTGCTGAATAATTGCTGCTTAAATGGTCTCGAGTCACATGACGCAGCCGCTCCCGTAGCCGTCAAAGGGTTAATCTTGTGATTTCTCCTCTTCTCCGGCAGGTGGTTTGTTTTAGACACAGAGACGAAAGATTTAGTCACCGTGCATACCGATGGCAATGAACAGTTGTCTGTGATGCGTTACTCACCAGGTTTGTGCTTTTCTTACCCCTAATATATTCAATTCAAACAGATCTTCAGGGCTCAGTGTTTCAACTCAGCAATTTCCTTTGGTTTAAATAAAAATGACACTTGCGAGCACATTCACATGTCAGGTCTGCAACCCTGTCCGTCCCCATTAACTCTTGGCATACGAGGCTACTACAGCCGAGGATTCTGGGTAATGACATGCACATGAGCATTCGGGGTATCACTTTTTTTTATCTTGCCTGATAATAACAACTTCAAGCTTCACATTGCAAAGCCACTAACCATCCTCACACGGAGACCCAAAAGGTCGGAACGGCTGTGAGCAAAGTTACCGCTTCTTTAACCCGGGCTGTGCTGAAAAAGCTTTGCAATACGGCAGCCATAAGCTTGTATGTTTAGGTAAACAAGAAGTAAAGAGTGACACGTCATTACCCACAATCCCTGGCTGCAGTTAGAAGCATTGTATGCTAAGGCTGCGGCCAGGGTGTAGAGACGCTTGCGCTCGGTGCGTTTAAATACCTTGTTCCTGATAGACGCGTCCTAAGTGCTGGTGCGTGCGTGTGCTTGGACCAGAGATGTGCTTGGGGAGACAGAAGAATTCGTTTTTCCGGCGCGATGGCTGATCACATGGCAAGGGAAGAGCCAATCAAAGTGCAGCAGACTGGAAAACCAATGAAAATCTAGCATTAAGACATCAAATCCAAGCACTGGGAGGCGGTGTGCTGTGCTGTTAAACTTTTGTTGTGATTGCAGCATTTTTGGGAGAGGGGGATGTGACGTCACGGTCGCTCGTCATTGACACGCCCCACTCTAGTGTGACATGCCCACCTCCCGTCTGTGGCACGCCCTCTTCCCCCCCCCCCCCCCTCCACCCCTCCTGCGTGAGCTGATGTGACGCCTCGTGAGCGTGCGTCCCTCACCCTGGCCTCAGACCTAAGAGAGAATGGGGAAAGGCAGGGCTGCAGACCTGAGATGTGAATGTGCTCACAAGTGGTCATTTCACTTGCTGTACACTGCACACTGGAGGGTGTTTGTCACTTTTTTTTTATTTTGACTCGCCATAACAAATTTAGGTTTTTTTGTTCAAGAAATGGTGACGGAGATCAATAGGGAAAAGTCTTTATTTTGACCCATTTCCTGGCACTTTATTTTGCCATCACCTTACCTTTTGGGTTTGAAAGTGTTTTGTTCCGTTCCCTACGCCCCTAAAGACCCCATTGGTTCAATAAATAGTCAGTATCCGTAACAGCAACGTCTTTACTTCATTAGACAGATAATACCTTTCTGCGATGAGTGTTACCGCTGACTCATTTGTTTTGTATCTTTTTTTTTGTTCCTCTAATAGATGGAAATTTTCTTGCGATCGGTTCCCATGACAACTATATCTATATTTATGCTGCTAATGAGAACGGAAGAAAATACGGGCGAATCGGAAAATGTTCAGTAAGGGGTTTGGCTATAAATAGGTTTTGATATGTTCATTTTAAGCATTATGTTGACTCAGGACCGGCTTGATGGCGGCGCCTTCGCACCGGGCCCCGCGGTAACAGAGAGGCCCCCGCGCTCTTCCCCACAACACTGAAACTGATTGCCGGGGGAGAGCGCGGGGCCGCTAACCCTCTTACCTTCTCCTTCGCGATGTCTTCCTGCAGTGTCCTTCATCATTGCGCCGTGACATCAAATGGCGTTGCCATGACAACGCGACACCATGATGAGGGCCCTTGCAGGAGGAGATGGAGACGGTAAGAGGACCCACACCACGTCTACACCTTGCCCCGCAACATTCCCATACGGCCCTGCACCGACCTGTAGTGTGAGGGGGAAATAAATGTGTCTGATACCCACTGGAAATGGTACTGCAATGCATTCAGTGTTGTAATAATTGTTCCGAGCTGTCTCCATTTCCAGCAACTGAGACCATAAACTTTGGAAGATTTAGACAATGGGAAGATTTTGACCATGTCCTTTCTTTTCAGGGGCATTCAAGTTTCATCACTCACTTGGACTGGTCTGTGAATTCACAGTATTTGATGTCTAATTCGGGGGACTACGAAATCCTGTATTGTAAGTGTGTGTTTTTTTTTTTTTTTATAGCAAATATTCATTGGAGTTTAGCATTGAATTCAACATTAATGTTCTGGAGCTACTTTTACATTCATGGAGGCTCCTGAAAAGTTGTCCCACCAACCCGCTGCAACCTATCCAGTTTAACCTTCGCAGCATTAGATAGAGAAGTTCCTGAAGCATTGCCACAATAAAGGGACGCTAAACTTGAGTAGGTTTATGGGGTAAAAACCAGGATGCCACTTGGGATGAAGGGCTTGCTATAAATTCTGTATTCTGTTTGCCAGGCTGCGTTGATCATCTATGCAGAACATTTGATATTAATACGCTGTTCATGTCACGTTTCCATACTTTTTTGCTCCGTTTTAGATTGTTTTCGTCCTCCCTTTTTCTAGGGATTCCCACAGCCTGCAAGCAAGTAGTAAGCGTTGAAACGACTAGAGATATCGAGTGGGCAACGTACACCTGTACTCTCGGATTCCACGTTTTTGGTTAGTTTTCTGAAAGCAAACACTCCCTGGGGCACGTTTTCTTGGATAAGGAAAACGAGATTAAAACGTGATTTGGCCTGGCCACTGTGTAACTATTGTATTTATTTTTGTTGCACTCGCTGTACATATAGATATAAATATCTATATCCGGAAATAGCCGTGTTAGTCCAGTGCAGAATAAATGAGTTCTTCAGTATTAGGTGATACCTTTTTTTTATTTGGACTAACAATTGACAATTGGACTAACAGCAGCAGCAGCATGGAGGGGGAATTATATATATATCTCTATCTCATCACACAGTGCTGAGCTAGCATATGCAAGGTTTGATTCTTGTATGATATGGTATAATTTATAAAAAATTTAAATAATAATAATAATTATATAATATATATAATAAATTATACAATATAATAAAAAATAAAATAATAATTTGTAAATTATGCAGGAATACCGTGTGTGTTTTCAACTGCATTGGAACTGAGGTGTCTTCCAGGGCTCAACTGTATTATTTAAAGCTCTGGGGACCAAAATAATTTCCCGTTAACTTGCTGGTGTACTCCTCTTTCAGAAGTCAATATGGCCACGACCTCCCTCTGGTCTCGCAGGCCAATAGGATGCTGCAATGTGTTGTTGTTGCATGTTCTTGTATAGCGCTGCTAGTTGTACGCAGCGTTGCGGCTTCCTATTGGACAGCCGTGTAAATATCAAGGGAGAACGCTGGTGAGTATCTCATGAACTGGGAGGTCCCGGAGCTAAAAAATAACCTGGTTCAGGACTGCTACTTTGTGGGGGTTCAGGTGCAGGGTTGGTGCTCAGAACAGGATTTCTGGAGCATTCCCGCGTTTATGCGGTTTCCCTTGGCTTCAAAGCATATTCCTGTTGAGAGGAACCCGATCTGCGGCTCTAACTTCAGATAACTCGCCCTTTTACGTGTCCTTTTTCTACAGGTGTATGGCCAGAAGGTTCGGATGGAACAGACATCAACGCCATCTGCAGGTCCATTGATAAAAAACTTCTGGCTACCGGTGATGATTTTGGCAAAGTGCACCTGTTCTCGTATCCATGCTCACAGTTCAGGGTAAGCTATATACTTTAGGCGTAAGCATGTTTTAATGGTGCCTTTTTACAGAACAATTTAAAGTAGTAGATTGCGCTGACTTTTTTTTTTTTTTTTGCATTATTTATTTTTATTGCATATTGTTTAAGATTTAATTTTAAAAGATCTCTTGTTGCCCTTTCAGGGGGTGATTTTTATTAACAAATCTAATGGCAGGTCCCAGGCTGTGTTCCTGAACGCATGTGGAGACTGCGCACTTAGTAAGGCCCCAAATGCACCGTGGCGTGGGTGGTGTAGTTACAGCGAGAGCTTCCAAAACGACTCCCCACAATGCTTTGCATCCACCGCTGCAAGGTATTGTGGGGCGTGACTTTGGAAGCTTCCACAGTAATTGACTGCTGTACCACTCATGCTGTCTGCATACACAGAGGTGCAGTATAGCGCTTTACTGGGCGTTTGTTCCCTCACAAGCTCGGGACACTACCTGGGATCTGTTAAATGGTTTTATTGGTAATAATCTAATTGGGCAATAAGATTTATTAATTGGGCGCTTTGCAGAGAAACTATTTTCTAGCACAGGATGCTCAATGTAAAAAAGGTTGAGAACCACTGATTTTAGGAGATATGAACCGTTGGAATATTAAATGCCTGTGAGGCAAAATATGGCTGTCACCTCGGTGCCCAGTGCAGTCTGGGAGTTACCATGGTAATCTCAGATTAAGAAAACAATGATTTCTAACACTAGGAAATGTTCACGGGCAAAATACTAGCGTTACATGAGTTAAACTCATCTAGGCTTCTTGGGGGGGGGGGGGTTAATGCTTGGAAGTGTTAGTTCATGATGTTGTATTTTTCAGGCCGCGGGCCATGCCTATGGTGGGCATAGCAGCCACGTCACCAATGTGAACTTTTTATATGAAGACGGCCATCTAATCTCCACTGGAGGGAAGGATACAAGTATCATGCAGTGGCGTGTTGTCTAAAGAGAACGACTGCGTGGATTCCCAGAGACCTCCGAGAGTATCTATGTACAAACACACGTCTTTTCATATCTGGCTCGGCTGTTTAAATAGAGTCTCTGAACTGTTTAAAAAAAATTTCAAAAAAAGACACAAACTCAGGAACAACCCTCTTTGCTAGTTACCTAGCCAGACGTCTCAATATGTGTCACCTCTCTCTCTCTGCTTTTCAAGAGGGCAATCTATACATATAATCCTGTCAATCATTACTTTGTAATATGAAGAAGCTTGAAGGTTTACAAAGCATTCACCAATGTAATGTTAAATGTCTATATAATGTACTGTAAATGTGCTGCAACAGGCCTTCTAAAATGCTGTTTACGCCTTCCGTGCTTATTATTTTGCCATTAACAGTATTCAGACATCTGCTTCACGGATGCTAGAAAGCGACTTTGGGTACTTTGTGAAATACAGCGGTAAGACTCCTGATTTAGTTGGAATAATAAATGTGAATATTTTTAAGTCCGGTGTTTATACGACATTTGGACAAATTGTCTTTTTTTTTTCTCTCTCCTTCTATTCCGCAGCAGTCCTATCCCAGATAATTTCAAATAATAGAATTAACATTTGCTAGATTTATTGGGCATTGAAAGCAAATGTCTTGTTTACTTTTGTTTACTTTAGACAATATTTGTTTCTATTTTGACGAACTATCTTTAGCCTGTGTATTCTGCTGCCGTAGGCTGCGCTTATAGTGCCGGCGACGCGATGTCGCGCCAAAACAAATACATTGAATCCGTCGCGTGCGCTTATAGTAAGCACGACGTAGCGACCAAAAATTTGGTAGTCAGTATTGTTTGATTTTTGGAGAGACAGTCGCCACATGTGACTGTCTCTAAACCAATCACAGAGCGCCTATTGCACTCTGCCCTCCCCCTTGGTGATGTCACTGGCCTTGTCGCCAGCGACGTCGCTCAAATTTTAAATACAACTTTCGCCAATGGCGATGGGTGACGTCATCAGTCGCGTCATCGGCACAATAAGCGCGGCCTTAAACTTCAGTAAGACATCTTCTCGTAAGAATGATGTACAATAATATTTGTGGGCTAGTCGCAGATCTCTCTAACTTTGCTGTCAGTGCTGCGATATAACATTGTGCTGCAGCATTCTCACCAACTATAGAAAAGTATCAATTGTGCAGCCGTTGGTGGTGATCCTTTTGTGCTACTCAGAAATGTAATAAAATGGCATTATCATGCACTTATCTGAAACTAGGAGCAGAATGGCTGCTATTTTGCTACCAGGAATCCCTCAGGAGATACAGCTCAACCCCCTTATAACTCTGTGCTTGGGGTCCAAAGAATCACATTGCGTTATAAGCGATCGCGTTAGAAATAATGTACAACTGTATGCATTGTACAATAAAGTATTTAAGATACCAATAATCGTGTTGTAAAGTATTCATAGATACGAAAATTGGGAGCCACGCTTGCATCGCGTTATAAGCGGATTCGCGTTATAACTGGGTTGAGCTGTATTTTTGGTGCTTCAGGAAATGGAAAGAGCCCCAGACTGCATCCTTGCAGCCAGGCCAGTAACTACGGGGGAATGCAGTGTTTCTCTTGTTCAATAAACCCATTAGGATTTCTATAGTAGAAAAAGTAGAAAAAAAACAAACATTATTTTTAACTTCAGAGAATTCCTACATTAAAGCCAGATTAAAATGTATATAATATTTGGGAAGACTGCTGCTTTAAGTCACAAAACCCATACGAAGTGAAGGTGATCACATAGCTAAGTGCCTTTCCTTTGTTGCAATTTAAATATTCCTGGTTGAATGGCACTTTGATAAGTTTGTACCATACAATCAAACTTCTGCTTCAAAAATGGGGTTGCAGTGACCTGGTAAAAGAGAATGCGCTTATGTAAGAATGATACCAATGAATTATGTTGATTTGATGTACATTCATCACTTGAATACTGTACTGAGCTTTCACTGTATCACATTTTATCAATGCGTAATAAACAGTAAGGCTATGCTTTACGTTTTATTCCTGTGAGTATTGTATATTTGTATTTAAAAAAATCCAACATAACTACAGTATATTCAATCTCTTAAAGAGGCAATCCAAGCAGGCGTTCCCCCCTTGTTTTTGAATAAAGCAGGGGGTCTCCGGAGCAGAACCCCATTAATTTCAGCTCCGAGAACCCCCCTGCTACCAAAGATACATACCTTCATAGGTGGTGCCGGTAGCCACTCTGGCTCGGCTAGCAGGGTTCATGTAATGGCCGATTTTTCAAAGCTCCTATACCCTGCGGGCCAATTGGAAGCCGTGATGTCATCCGGTGCGGTTTCCTATTGGCCCACGTGATGCAGGAGATACTGGTACCCCTTCAGAGGTTTGTATCTCCTACATCACGGCTTCCAATTGGCCCGCAGGGTATAGGAGCTTTGAAAAATCGGCCATTACATGAACCCTGCTAGCCGAGCCAGAGTGGCTACCGGCACCACCTATGAAGGTATGTATCTTTGGTAGCAGGGGGGTCCTCTGAGCTGAAATTAATGGGGTTCTGCTCCGGAGAACCACTGCTTCAATCCTATGTTACATTTTATTTAAACATTTTTTTAATTTTTTTAAATGGCTTGGATTGCTTCATTAAATGTACATTTGCATGAAAGAAAACTGAACTTAATAAGAACTTGCATGAAGCGATGTATGACTTCCGGAGGACCCTGTCTCCAGAGCATGGTTAGCTGTGAAAAGAGGATCACTAGAGGAAGTGAACAGGTGATTGTATATTGCTTACATGCTTATGAGGTTGGATTGTTTTAAGGGGTTTAAAATGCATTGTTTACATGAGAGCAGGGGAGAAAGTATATCTGGAAAAAATGTTGACATTTGTTATTGACTGAAGATGTAACTTTTTTTTTTTTTATTATTAAAAAGTGAATAGTTACATTTTATTAGTTGTGTCATAGCGCCCACAGTGTGTCGCTTAACCTTGCACAGCTACGTGGCAATGAAAGGGTTAAAGAGACTGGATTTTTAAACGTTGTTTCTTTAATCGGCTTGGGAAGTTATGAGCGCAGGATGCCAAAATGTGACCCATATTTGATTAATTGACTTTCACAGGTTTCCGGTAATGAATCGGTGTTAATGCAACAGTGTTTTGTATTCGGATGTATTGGACTTTTTAGATTTTTATATAACGTCGTAGCGGCTCATGCAAAAAAAAATCTAAAATAAATCGCAACTAAAGAGAGATGGAGATTAGAAATAGACGAAAAGGGACAAACCAAACCATAAATACCCTTATTTGGCGCCGAAACAACCCATGCCGGGAGTTTGTTGCCAAGCGACGTGATTGACGCCATACTAACAGGAAGGAAGGAAAAAGGTTAAAATCCGAAGAGCAGAATATAGAAAGCAACATAAATAGAAATATATCCATTGATGTTTCTGATCTATGTGAAAATACAAAGTATATTTGATGGTATCTCACCCCTGAAGAAGGACCGAAACGTCAGGCAACCGTTTGTGTTATGGGTCAATGAACACCTTTTTAACCATCTTTTTGGATCAACTGCTGATTCTATGATTACTTGGGTTTTAATTAGTTTTTTTTTTTTCTAGACTATTTTTTTTTAAAGATAAATCGTGTGTGTGTGTGTGTGTGTGTGTGTGTGTGTGTGTGTGTGTGTGTGTCCAGTGAGCACACCTTCAACAGTAAGGAACATTATATGCATGGCTTGTGCACGACTCATAAATCACAAATAGGAGCTTGTACATCAACTAACCCCACGGTTGCGAGATTAGACACGGCGGCTGCATCAGTAGGTGGTCGAAAAAAGTGTCAACACCTGAACCTTCCTCGGGAAAAAGCAAGAGCTTTGCAATGTGTTGCACATGTTTCTGGCAACGCATGAGTTAATATTTGCCGTCTCTGCTGGTTGTTCAGCACTGCAGTTTTTACATTAAGAAACACATATGCTAATAAGTAGTGTGGGAAAATCCATGAGAAATGTATCTACGGCTGAGCTCATTTTGTCCGTGTATGAGCTTGTCGGGCTGGTGTGTCACGTACAGTAAATGCTGTCTGTCTTGTGCACATTTTTGAATCCTCATTTCGTGCAAACTTTTTTTTTTTAATTAAATTCCACAAGTTGTGTGAACATTTTTTTTTTTTTAAATGAAGAAATGTTCTGCGCAGTTTCAAATTCCGCAAACGTTTTATTGCACAAACCGTGGTACAAAAGAAAAAGAAATATGGAGGATTTTGTGAAGTGCCAATAAAATACGTTTTGGTGGATACAAAGTGACAAACTCTCCACTGTAAAGTAACTAAAGATATCACCTGTGAGCACGTTCACGTGTGTGAGACAGGTCTGCAGCTCTGCATTTCACCACGATCCCTTGGCATGCAATGCTTCCACTCGGCGGCGGATTTAGAAATCTGCCACCCCGGGGCACTTTGCTGTGGCGGCCGCCTCCTTGCTGCTGCCCTCCTCCCAATTCACAGCGTCAAATTACACCGCGGACGTGCCGTCGCACGGCGTCTCGTTGCCATGGTAACGCATCATTATGGCGCCTCGATGTTACCATGGCAATGAGACGCCGTGTGACGCCATTTGATGCTGCAAATTGGGAGGAAGAGGGCAGCAGCAAGGAGGTGCCCCGCGTATGCAAGTGACTTCCCATTAGGCCTGAGAGCACGCGGCAAATGTATATGGGGCGGACATTTTTTGCCGCCCCAAAATTTTGCCGCCCTGGGCCTAATGGAATATCCGCCACTGCAGCCAGGGATTCTGGGCAATGACATGCAAATGAGCACCTTTTTTTACTTTTGATCAATTGGAACATGGAGCACTATAAGTGAATGCCTGCGCACCAGCATCAGAAGCTCGGCGTGGGACAGTCAGTCAGTGAGTGAGGCCCGCAGCTGAGGAGAGCCGGGCCCTGGCGGCAACTAGAGGACCGGCAGCCGGGCCCCCTACAGCCACCCGGCCTGGGACACTTGTCCTGGCTCTGCCCACCTGTTGGTGACCATTACCCAGAATCCCAGGCTGCAGTGGAAGCACTGTATGCGAAGCGATAATGGAGAAAAACAGGGCTGCCGACCTGCCTGAGAAGTGAATGTGCTCACAAGTGATCATTTTTATTTGCAGTAAGATGTGCAAATTTTATTGACTAAATTGAATCCCTGAATAAATTGTTGGTGTTTTCGATTTTGAGCTTTTTTGAAAGTTTCCATTTAAAATTTGCCATTTACACTTGAACATTTTTTTTTTTGTGCAGATTTATGCATAAAAAAAAAAAATGTTCATGTACATGGACATTTTTTTTTTACCCTTCATATTTCCTGCACCAGACCTTATTTATAATATGTTCGTAATGTTGTCATCACAGCGAGCTGACAATGGGATTGCAGAATGGTTTACATGCTGTACTTACTCGCACTTCCAATAATACATTTGATAATGTTAATAAAAAAATCTAAACATTTTTTTTTTTTTTTTTAAAGGAAGGAATAAGTCTGCCACTAGGTACATTTTCCACCTCTAAGTTATGTTTTTAATCCTTTATTTATTTTTCCCTTGGTTTTGCAGGCAACATGGGAAATATCAAATACTTGCTCCTAGTTGGGAGAAAAATAGGGAGATACTCCTGATCTAAAAATATATATATATATATATATTTTTTCCCAACATTTATTATATTAAATATGTATTGGTGGTCATTTAATCAAATATAGACAAAAAAATAAGCATAATCCTAATTGACCCTATCACACATATTATATAACCTACACACAATGATAAAAACAAAACCCTGAATCTCTGCTTGTGGCCATGAGGTCATATACTGCCCCTCTATTGCAGGGGGGATCAACACCAGTCCTCAAGCCTCAAGCCCAACAGGTCAGGTTTTCCGGATATCCCAGTTTCAGCATATGTGGCTCAATCAGAAGCTCAGTCGCTGACTGGGTCTCTGATTGAGCCACCTGTGTGGAAGCAGAGAATGATTAAGCCACCTTTGCTGAAGCAAGGATATCCTGAAAACCTGACCTGTTTGGGGGTTGAGGGTGGGCTTGAGTATTGGAGTTGAGCAGCCCTGCTCTATTGTACCAAACGTCTTTTAATGTTTAACTTCTTTGAAATTCAATGGTGATACCTTAGATACATTGAATATTATAATTAGGCTGAGCAGGATTGTTACTTCACCTCCTAAAAGATATTATACTGGTCAATAACGTTAAAAGACGTTTGGTACAATAGAGGGGCAGTATGTAATCTCGTGGCCACGAGAAGAGATTCAATGTTTTTATTTTATCATCATCATTACTCTATGTGCAGGTTATGTGTGATAGGGTCACTCCAGGCTATGCTTAATTGTTGTGGATTTGATGAAATAATCACCAGTATATATATTTTATATAATAAATGTTGATATTTTTCATAAGATACATCTTACTGTAATTTTTATTTTTTTATCCCCACTCTGAGTGAATTCCAAAAATGAAATACATAACTGTTTTTACTGCAACTCCAGTTCAATGCCTTTTTTTTCTTTTTACATGATTGGGGTGTACATGCAGTTAGCATCATCTCTAAGGGGGGGGAGGGATTACTTACTAAACCCCATTGAGAACATTTTGAGGGATATTTAATTATTATACTTTTGATAAATGTATTATTATAATAGGCTCAGCAGAATGTTCTATATGTTCTATAACATAGAAACCTAGAATGTAACGGCAGATAAGAGCCTCTTGGCCGTCTAATCTGCTCGTTGTCCTATTTATCGTAAAAACTTCAGACCCTGTCTAATCCTTGGCGTTCACCGGTTGGGAAACACTGCACTATATTATGAGTAAAACAAATTCCTCAAAGTGCCGGTCTCGTCTAGGACAGAGGTACAAAGCAGAGCTCTACTCACAAGTTCACAATGCAAGTCTTCATTTATTGTGACAGCCAAGAAGAGAGGAGAAATAACGTTACAGGCCCCATATGGACCTTTCATCGCCGGAAGCTGTTTCCCCATACTTTGGAACTGTACTATTGTATGAGTGATACATGTAGGGTTGCCAGGTGGCTTCTCCAAAAATACTGGACACAATGGTGAAGGGTACGACGCGCATGACACCCACACACCCACACCTCTCCATGCTGTTGCCTCCTCTTTGGCTCCACCCCCAGCCTCCTGACACCTCGGTCTGATTGGCTGCATTACCCAACAGCAGCCAATCAGGATGGAAGAAGCTGCCCAACCCCCTAGCAGCAGCCTTGTTCTCTTCCTGCTCAGGGAAATGCTGCAGCTCCCCTAGCCGGTCAGGTCAGAGGTAATACAGGTATTCACGTACATGTCCAGTATTAACTCAAATTATATTTTTACTGGACAGTGTCCAAATACAGGACAGTCCGGTTCAATACTGGACACCTGGCAACAACTCATGGTATATCACTGCAGTGTGTGACCACCCCCTCTCCCCCCACCCCCTACCCCCCCCCAAAAATGGGGAATCTATCATATTGTTCAGGGGTCTCCAAACTCAGTCCTCAAGGGCTGCCAACAGGCCGACTTTTATGGATATCCCTGTTTCAGCACAGGTGGCTCAATCAGTGGCTCAGTCTTTTTTTTTTTTTTTTTTGTAACTATTTTTCCTTTATTGGTGTCATACATCACGGGGGTACATATTATCGACACTGGCTCACAGGCCAACTTGTAAATACGGCGCAGTGCATGTACAAGGCATAAAGGAGGTAAATGACACACAATAAACCCTTTTTCCTTCTTTCAATAATGAAAAAGAGAGGGGGAGACGAAGGAAAGGTGGATAGTTGGGAACGACTTTGGAAAGAGAGGGGGGGGGGGTTAGGGTTCGTCGGCCGTGGGGGGGGGGGGGGGCGAGGGGTAGCTGGGGGGTTTATGTGGGGGTTGGTAGTCCTATCCAGGGTTCCCAGGTGGAATAAAATTGTGGGGTTTTTTGCTTTAACATTGCCGTCAATTTTTCCATGTTCATAATTCCGTCTATTCTTGTAATCACAGTTCTTCTGGAGGGGGCTTTAATTTTCTTCCATGCCGCCGCGATACAGCATCTCGCAGCTGTCAGTATTGCTGCCGCGAGTCTGGCCGCCGGGGCAGGAAGGTCGTCAATTGGTTTTCCCAGCACGTAGGTCAGCGGGTCCAGGGGTATCTCTATATCCAGGGTCTCGGTCAGGAGGCCCTGGATCCGGGACCAGAATCTTTGGATCTCCGGACATGTCCACCAAATATGGGGCATGTCCCCCCTTTGACCACAACCTCTCCAGCATTCGTCTGAAGTGCCTGGGTAGATTTGGCTCAGTCTACTCGGGGTCAGGTACCAGTGGAATAATATTTTATAGATGTTTTCTTTCGTGACGGAACAAATTGAGGTTTTGGTGGCTGCCTCCCAAATATCCTCCCAATCCTCAAGGTCCAAGTTGGTGTTTAGGTCTGCATTCCATTTCTGCATGTATTGGTGGTTAGGGGGGGGCTGAGATGCTTCGAGCGTTTTATAAATTTCTGATATGAGGCCCTTTTGGTATTTGCCTTTGAGGCAGAGTGTCTCGAATCTAGAACGCGGCGGGAACTTGAGAGTAGGGGATTGGGTTCTTAGGAAATGTCGGATCTGGAGGTATTGGAAAATGGGCAAGTTGGGGGACGTGAATGTGGTTCTTAATTCTGGGAGGGACATGGCCTCATCTTTTTCCAGCAAATCCGCAACCACTCTGATGTTTAAGCCTTGAAATTGGCTGAATTGGAATCGGGCGCATCCGGGTGGGAAGTCCGGGTTCCCGAATATGGGGGTCAGTTGAGAGGGGGTTGAAGCTAGGCCATATTTCCCTTTGGTTTTTAACCATGTCGACCTCGTGCATCTCATTGCCCCGAGACCAAGTCTCAACGATTTCCTGTTTTTGAGAGCTGGGGACCACAGTAGGGTCGGGAGGGGGTTCGGGAAAGCGTGGTGTGTCTCGATCTCCAGCCAGCAATTGGTGTCGGGGGAGCTGTTCCATACTACCGCCTGCCTCAGTTGGGCCGAAAGGTAGTATCGGAGTATGTCCGGGGCCCCCAGACCACCTCTCGACCTTGAGGTTAATAGGACCGATCGTGGGACCCTGGCTCTACGTTGTTGCCATATAAATTTTAATATATGGGCCTGGATATTCCTTAGTTCTGCTAGTGGAACAGGGACGGGGAGGGTCTGAAAAAAGTAGAGCAAGCGGGGTAGGATGTTCATTTTGGTAGATACTATCCTTCCGAACCAGGAGATCTGGTGGGATAGCCAGGTCTCAAGATCTTTTAAGATCTGGCGGAAGAGGGGGGGGTAGTTAATTTGATACAGCGAGTTATATGAACTTGCTATTTTGATTCCGAGGTACTTGATGTGGGAGGTGTTCCATTTATATTTAAATTTCTGTTGTAGGGCTGACCATACGGGGTTCGGGAGGGAGATGCTAAGCGCCTCTGACTTGTCAGTATTGACTTTATAGTCTGATAGTTGGCCAAATTCGTCAAGGAGTTTTTCTAAGTTAGGGAGGGAGGTGAGGGGGTCTGACAGAGTGAGAATTATGTCGTCGGCGAACAGGGATATTTTGTATTCCCTGTCTCCGATTGGGATACCTTTAATAGTGGGTTCAGTTCGAATTCGGGCGGCCAGGGGCTCTATGGATAGGGCAAATAGTAAAGGGGAGAGGGGGCAGCCTTGTCTGGTGCCGTTTTGAATTTTTATTGGGTTGGAGCGGCCTCCTGGGAGTTTTAGTAGGGCTGTTGGATTAGTATAGAGGGCCCGGACGCCGGTAAGAAATGGTCCGGAGAAGCCGAATTGGCGCATCGTTTGGTCTAGATAGGACCATCTGATGCGGTCAAAGGCCTTCTCCGCGTCGAGACTTAGTATCAGGGCCCGGGATTGTTTGAGGTGCACGTGGTCTATAATATCAATAATTTTGCGGGTGTTGTCAGAGGCCTGTCTTCCTGACACAAATCCCACCTGGTCTATATGAATTAGCCTTGGGAGAATAGGATTCAGCCTGTTTGCTAGGATTTTGCTGAAAAGTTTGAGGTCAGAGTTTAGGAGGGATATTGGGCGGTAGCTGGCGCATTGAAGGGGGTCTCTACCCTCTTTATGAATAATAGCCAGATTGGCTGCTGACATAGTGTCTGGGATCTGTTGGTCTTGCATAAAGGAGTTGTACATTTCTAGGAGGTGGGGGGACAGGGGGCCTACAAATTTTTTATAGTACCCGTTGGAAAATCCGTCGGGTCCGGGGGTTTTAGCTAATTTAAGTGAGGATATCGCTTTTTTTAGTTCCTCTAGGGTTATTTTCTTGTTTAAGAACTCAAGTTCTTCTTGAGTGAGAGATGGGAGGTTGCATTTGGATAGATAGTCGGATGTATTTTTGGCGATATCTTTTGGCATGCTAGTTGGGTGGAGATTGTAAAGATCTGTGTAGAACTCTGCGAACTCATTCGCGATGTCCTTCTCGTTATAGGAGACTAGGCCGCTTTTAGTTCTGATCTTTGTGATCTGGGACTTTGTCTTCAAGCCTCTTAATTTGGAGGCCAGAAGTTTGTCCGCTTTGTTGCCCCTATCGTAGAACCGCTGTTTGGTCCATTTCAGGGCTCTCTCCACCTCGTCAAGTTGCAACACTTTTAGGTCGGATCTCGCTTTCTCAAGTGTTCTGAACACCTTTTTTGATAGGGATTGTTTGTGTGAGTGCTCTAGCGCTAGGATTTTATCTGTGAGTTCCTTCTGGGCTCTCTGTTTAAGTTTCCTCTTGTAGGAGGCTATTGATATAAGTTCCCCTCTGATGGTGGCTTTGTGGGCCTCCCACAGAGTTGCTGCTGAGGGCACTGAACCTTTGTTTATTTGGAAGAAGGTGAACAGTTTTTGTTTCACTGTTTTGACTACTAGTGGATCGTTGAGAAGCGAGTCGTCGAGTTTCCAATTGTATGTTAAGGACTTGACGAAAGGTAGAGAGAGGGTGAGTACGATAGGGGCATGGTCGGACCACGTTATTGGGCCTATTTCGGAGTGGGAGGATGCCTGGAGTACATTATTGGTGCCCAGAAAATAGTCGATCCTCGAGTAAGACTGATGGGGGGTTGAATAGAAAGAGTAGTCCCGCTGACCCACGTGCTGGGCCCGCCAGATATCTGTCAGGGAGTACTCCCTGAGGATATCTTGGAATTTTTGGGCTTTTGTCTGTAGTTGGATGGAGTATGGGGTAGTAGTTTGGCCTGATCTGTCGTGGGCTGGGTTAAGTACCATATTTACGTCTCCGACTAGGAGGAGGGAAGAGAGCGTCGGTTGGTCTAGGGTGCTAAGGAGGTTTTGTAGAAAATGGGTTTGGTTGGCGTTTGGGGAGTAAATATTTAGGATGGCTAAGGGGGAGCCTGAGAGCGTACCTTGGAGGAGGATGTACCGTCCCTCGGGGTCTTTGGTTACCTTCGTCAGAGCAAATGGTATGTTGTTTTTAATCAGGACGGCCACTCCTCTTTTTTTACTGGGGGAGGAAGCGAAGTACGCTTGGGGGTACACGTGTTTAAATGTGTTTGGCGGGTCTGCGTTGTTATAATGGGTCTCTTGGATACAAATTATATCCCCTTTAGTTTTTTTAAATTCTTGAAGGGCTAGTTTACGTTTGCGAACCGAATTAAGGCCTTTGACATTCAGGGAAATTATTTTGATCGTCGCCATCAGTGGGGAGGGGGTGTCTCGGGGATAGGCCCCTGTCCCTGAGTTATTCCCATGTCAGGGCTGGTTCGTGCGTCGGGTAGAGTATGTGGGGGGTAGTCCTTGGTGGTCCCGCCAGGGATATTGGGGGGTGGCCGACGGGGGGAGGGTGGGGTGGAGGGGGAGGGAAGGGGAGGGGGGAGGACACAGGAGGACAAGAAAGAGAATGGGCTATCTTGGAGCCCGAAAAAGGTTCCTCTTGACATTGTGGTGTCAAGGGGATGGGGTGTATGAAGCACCCTTGGGAGAACTTTCGGGGCGTCACTCACGGACCGTAGCCAGAGAGAAGGGTCCAGCACCCCCATCCCATTGCTTATGGGAGGGGGGGGGGGGGAGTCCCTGGTAAGGAGGGGCACCTCTGGCTGGTGGAGGCCTAACTCTCCTTTGGTTTGGGCCATAGATGATCTTGTACATCCTTAGTACACATTGTTTTCTTCCCTTATGTTAAGTCCTTGTCTGGGTGTTCTTTATGGGTGCTGGGGGGGGGGGGGAGGAGGGGGGGTGGGTGGGGGGGGGGAGGGGGAGTGGAGAGGGGGGGGTAGGGGGTGGAGGGGGGGGGTGGGGGGGGTTGGAGGGGTGAAGAAAAAGGGGGGGGGTGTGGAGAGGAGGGGGGGGGGATGGGGGGGGGGGGAAGGGTGGGGGGGGGGGGGTGGAGGGGGAGGATGGGGGGGGGAAGAGGGGGGGGGATGGAGAGGGGGGGGGGGTGGGTGTGGGGGAGAGGGGGGGGGGTGAGAAGGGGGGGCATCTGGTGGGGGAGGGGGGGCATCTGGGAGTAGGGTGGGGGAGGGAGGGGGGGGGGGCATGCGGGGTACACCTAGATAGCACATAGGGTAATCATTGCTCTCGGGGGGAATCTCAGTCTATGGTTGAGGCTTCCCTTGTGTCCTGATATTGTCAGATTTATCAAAAAAAAAAAAAAAAAAGAGGGTGGGGGGGGGGACGGGGAGGAAGGGGGGGGGGGTGGTAGCATCTAGTATACACCTAGTTAGCAGGGGGTTGGAACCTTGTGCTCGGGGGGGGGGGGGGGTAGGGGGGGGAGCTCTCATCTCGAGCCTAGGTTTCTCCTGTGTTTTGCTGTTAGCAGCTGCTCATTGGGATGCGTTCAAACATTGGTATATAGCACTGCGTTTTGGCGTAACATGGCGCATTTCTCCTCTGGGGGGGGGGGGAGGGGGGGGCACATTGGGGGGGGGAGTGGGAGCGGATATTATAGCAGAGTTCAGCAAGGAGTTTAAACATTTTACACATTGTCACATTCTTAGGACGGGAGATCTCTTACATAGCACCACTTTAAATTAGAACATCGTTAGTTATTCATACATTGGCATATAGCTATACACATTGGGTAAACATATTCCGGATCTCTGTTTCTGTGGGGGGGGGGGGGCAGGTCAGGGGGGGGGGGCAGGTCGGGGGGGGGGGGAAAGCTGTCCGCGGCAGGGAGGGGGGCGGGGAGATCTTTTGGGGGGCAGTTTAACTTGGTCTTTACTTTGACTAGTGGGGGGGGGGGGTAGGGAGAGGAAAAAATGGGGGGGGGGGAGGGGGGGGAGACATCTGGTCTACTCGAGTGCTTGGGGCTAGGCTTTGAAGGGGGCTTAGTTTTGGTCTGGAGGGGTGTTTGGAGGAGAATAGCTGAGACTTTAGTAGTGGGACAGTTGTTGTGAGGTGGGCTGCAGTATCCAGTACCACTCCGGCTCAGATCCGGGGGGGGGGGGTAGGGGGGGTGGCGGGGGGGGGGTGTATGGGATGGAGGGGGGAGGAGGGGGATTCAGAGGGGGGGGGGGCGTACACTTGCGGGATCAGTTGGGGGGCCCTATGATTCTGGGAATGAGCCTCGGTATGGGTGCTCAGTTGATTTAAGGCTTTGGACATACGTATTTTACGGTTTGAGAGCAAGGGGGAGAGATGGGGGGATAGTTCGGGGGGAGCGCGGTAGTCTGGAGACATGGGGCTTACTTTGGGGGGTATCGGGGTACAGCAATTTTACCATTAGGATAGGAGAGGGGAGAGGGAGGGAGGTTTTTTGTTCATACAACCTGCCACTTGCGGGAAGGGAGGGGGGGGTGGTGGTTGCCACCGGGGGCGGTTCACGGGGTGCTGAGTCCAAGTGTGGGGTCTCCGGGCCTGATGTCCTGGTGTGAGGGCTCTTTAGGTTGGGGATCTCGGGCATCTCTTGATCATCGGGAGCGCCAACCGGAGGTGCTTGTGGGGGAGTGTAGCAGCAGGTCCGCGGCTCGGGTGTCTGTGTCTCCGCTGGTGCAGCTCTGGAGCACGTGAGTGGCCCACAGTAGGACCGCGCCCGGAGAGGAGCAGCTTGGTTGCCGATTCCTCCCGTTGCTGCCCGAGACGCCCCGAGTGGGATCTCGGTTCCTCTCGGTCTCAGGTGGGAGCGGTGAAGGTAAGTAGGCGTTTAGCGTGTGTGGGGGGGGGGGAGGAGGGGAGGGGGGGAACATAGGGAGATAGTGGGAAGGGGAGGGGGGGGGGGGTAGGGTTGGGGGGGGAGGACAGGAGGGGGGGGGGGGGGAATCGGGGGGGAAGGGAAGGGGGGGGGAATTTCGTGGGATGTAGGCCAGGGGGGCTCGGGGTCAGGGGTATGTTTTGTTTATTGTGGGTTCTTGTGTTGGGTGTATGTTGTGGTCTTTAAGGCCTCTGGAACTTCGTGGGAAGACTGTAGAGGCCGCGTGTAGTTTCCTTGGGTCTCACAGCTGGCTGGCTCGTCGGGGTTCACCGGAGGCGTTGGCTCGCTAGTCTTTCCGATGTGCGGGGAGTTTCTTGGGGGGTCATCTCTGGCGTCTCCTCAGTACTGGGGCGGGTGTTCTTCTGCGGTGGGAGCGGGATTCCTAACGCCTTCAGGAAGTTCTTGGCGTCTTCAGGGGTTGTTGCTGTGTAGTGGCGGCCATTGCGCAGCACCACTAGTTTGAAGGGGAATCCCCAGCGGTATTTCACCCCCTGGTCTCTGAGGTAGGAGGTGAGTGGACGCAGTGCATTTCTTTTATTTATTGTTAATTGGGAGAGATCGTTGTAGAGTTGAATTTGCACTCCATCCATAGTCACAGACCTCAATTCCCTAGCCGCTGTCATGATGCGGTCTTTAGCAGAGTATGCGTGCATTCTCAGCACCACATCTCTGTGTCGGTTTGGGTCTGCTGATTTCTGGGCCAGGGCTCTGTGGGCACGATCTGTGTGCAGGTCATGCTCTGAGAGGTCAGGAACGAGCTGCAGGAAGAGTCTGCGGAGGTATGGTTGGAGTTCTTCGTGGGTGATGGATTCAGGTATATTTTTGAGGCGGATGTTCTGCCTCCGCTCCCTGTTCTCCATATCTTCCAGTTTATCTTGTATATGTCGGATCGCCTCTCCGCATCTCAGTACTTCCTCGTGGGTCTCAGCCTGTTCATTTGAGATTCCCTCCATCTTCACCTCCAGATCTTCCGTCCGCTCCGTCAGCGCTTCCACCTCTGCCCGGATGGTTTGGAGGGCCTTTTCTGTGTCCTCCTGGACTCCCTTCCTCATTTTGGTAATTAGGGCATCGAAAAAGTCTTTATTTAGGACGGGGGGGTCCGAGTCAATCGGGCTGTGTCTGCCGCTGCGCACCTCGTGCTCTGGTTCTCCCCCGACGCCATCTTGCTCCTCGGAGCTGATTTCAGCATGGCGTTGCGCCGGAGGGAAGAACTTGGTGACGGGGCATTGGTTTTTTTTCTGCGGCTTCCCTGCCATCTCTCCGGTGCTTATTCCTGCTGTGGGATCAGTTTTCGGGGGGGTTGGGATGTAGAGTCAGCTTATTCTAGTGTGTAGATTGGTGAGGGTGCCGGGAGCTCTTCCCCTAGCAGACCATCGGCTGTGACGTCACCGGAAGTCTCCCAGTGGCTCAGTCTTTGACCTGTGCTGAAACAGGGATATCCATAAAAGCCGGCCTGTTGGAGGACTGGAGACCCCTGAACTAGTTGCTAAAGAAACATGACCGGTCCAGTCTGAAAGGTTGTTCTGCGATTGTGCAAATGAGCTGGTTTTCGCCTTGTCTTGTGTTATTGCCACGCATTAATAAATATGCTGCTATATTTTTCAAACAGGACAAAATGCATTATCACTTTCTTTCTCACAGTGGAATCTGTTCATTAATTCCTCCCACGATTGCCTTGGGGTAGTTTAGCCTTGTTGGTGTCAGAATGGCCTGTCTTATATGGCATTTAAATTGGTTCAACCTGATGAGATTTTGTAGTGAAGCTTGAAGGCCTAAGAACCAGTGTACGTGACTGTCACTAGGTACATATCGCCCACGCATCTCATGGAATAAATTAACATTTCTTATCTTAGATCACAATGATTAATGCTATATTTGGCAAGGGTGTTACACCCCAAAATATGCCTGTAAAAAAAAAAAAAAAAAAAAAAAAAACAGCAGTATCTGAAATATTTTCCTTTGTTGTTTTACTTGTCTTACAAAAGTTAAAGGGTATCTTGGCTGCACTAACATCAAATGGCCAGGGAAAAAGCGGGCTTTCTAAATGTGAGCTGACAGTGTTTCATCAAACCCTTTCCCAGAGAGCCTACAATGCAGGCTGTTAGTAAAAGAGTAAAATACAGCAAATGAGTTATTGTATGCAAAACAGAACCAAAACGCAGTATAATCTTTATCAATGCACTTCTAATCCTGCTGAATATCTGAAGGGAACAGTCTACCCTATTTGTTTTGTGAGCCGTGAAGTAATGAAGCATACAGCACAAAGCCCCCATCCATGCAGCTTGCAAATCTTAATGCACAGCAAGAAATTATTCAATGCATAAACCTTGCCGAAATGGCATTCTGCATATCAACCCGGAATAAAGACAAGATCTATCACATTATCCATGTTGTGTCTCTGTTAAATACATGCATGGTACAAGCTGTTACATTACCAATAATATGAGCAGGATATTTTGGGTTGCATTGCACAGCCTGTCTGATTTAAACACTGTTGTTCATCAATTAAAAATTAGGCCTAGAGCAGGGGTGGCCAACTCCAGACCTCAAGAGCCACCAACAGGTCAGGTTTTAAGAATATCCCTGCTTCAGCACAGGTGGCTCAATCAGTGCCTCAGTCGTTGACTGACCTGTTGGTGGCCCTTCAGGACTGGAGTTGACCACTCTTGCACTACATCATAGGATCTTGCACTCCTAGGATGCCATGGCTTAGTGCAGGGGGCGCAAAATGGAGGAGATTTTCTGGAGAGGGTGCGGTTGTTACAGAGGCACAGCGCTTCCCCAAAAGCATTGAAAATAAATGCCGGGGGTCGCTTGAGGCCTCTGTAATTTTTACTTCCCTTCCAGTGACGCGTCTTCATGGCAACCCGGTGTCAAATGACGCTGAGGTTCCACATGGCCCTGCGACGTCATTTGACGCAGGAGCCGGGGTGGGGGGGGGGGGTGTATGCGAGATAGGAGGCGTTTGTAGGAAACTTTGTGCACCCCTGTCCTAGTGACCACGTCGTGCCCTGTTTGTGCTCGTTTTTTTAGCGGATATCGCGTTCTGCGCTCATACGCGATCTGACACTCCTGGCCTAAATGCACTAAGATCCGTTATACTACCTACTGTAAGTTATCGTCACATTAATGGTAACACTGTATTTACGTTAAGCCAAGTTGTCTACCGTTGAGAGCACCGTTGCCTACAACGGACATGAGTGATAATGAGATGCAAACTAGGTATCATATAATTTCCTATTCACTAATGTCCTTTACGGTTAACACGGTGACTTAATGTTACTTAATGTTACTTTATTTAAGTCATAGCTTCACTTGGCGTTACCTCCATCTAGACCCTGACTAGAGTTTGTGCAGTATAGGGATCTGTGTAACGCCTCCGTAGAAGCCCTGTTGCAGGGTCTGCATACTTGTACCGACTTACGGAAGTAAAAACTTACAAAGCGTCACGTTACTGGAAGATTACGCAATGTTATCCTGCAATAACGTGACATTAAACCTATTTTGTTACCCTGATTAAACAGAGCTTAGTGCATCTAGGCCTAAATTGCATTTGACAAATTTGTTGATTTAGGACTGAGGGCCTGATCTACAGAGGTCTGTTATCTCAGGGCTCAGAACGCCACGTTAGCAAAATCAGTAACAGGTGTTATTTTCCTTGAGGTTACCGCATATCCACAAAGCTAATTATATGCAAAAAAATATGGCCGTATTGTATCTCACTGCAGGGCCGGTTTGTATCTCAGTGCAGGGCCGGTTTGTATCTCAGTGCAGGGCCGGTTTGTATCTCAGTGCAGGGCCGGTTTGTATCACAGTGCAGGGCCGGTTTGTATCTCGGTGCAGGGCCGGTTTGTATCTCGGTGCAGGGCCGGTTTGTATCTCAGTGCAGGGCCGGTTTGTATCTCAGTGCAGGGCCGGTTTGTATCTCAGTGCAGGGCCGTTTTGTATCTCAGTGCAGGGCCGGTTTGTATCACAGTGCAGGGCCGGTTTGTATCACAGTGCAGGGCCGGTTTGTATCTCAGTGCAGGGCCGGTTTGTATCTCGGTGCAGGGCCGGTTTGTATCTCGGTGCAGGGCCGGTTTGTATCTCGGTGCAGGGCCGGTTTGTATCTCAGTGCAGGGCCAGTTTGTATCTCGGTGCAGGGCCGGTTTGTATCTCGGTGCAGGGCCGGTTTGTATCTCGGTGCAGGGCCGGTTTGTATCTCTGTGCAGGGCCGGTTTGTATCTCAGTGCAGGGCCGGTTTGTATCTCAGTGCAGGGCCGGTTTGTATCTCGGTGCAGGGCCGGTTTGTATCTCAGTGCAGGGCCGGTTTGTATCTCGGTGCAGGGCCGGTTTGTATCTCAGTGCAGGGCCGGTTTGTATCTCAGTGCAGGGCCGGTTTGTATCTCAGTGCAGGGCCGGTTTGTATCACGGTGCAGGGCCGGTTTGTATCACGGTGCAGGGCCGGTTTGTATCTCGGTGCAGGGCCGGTTTGTATCTCAGTGCAGGGCCGGTTTGTATCACAGTGCAGGGCCGGTTTGTATCTCGGTGCAGGGCCGGTTTGTATCTCAGTGCAGGGCCGGTTTGTATCTGGGTGCAGGGCCGGTTTGTATCTCGGTGCAGGACCGGTTTGTATCTCAGTGCAGGGCCGGTTTGTATCACAGTGCAGGGCCGGTTTGTATCTCAGTGCAGGGCCGGTTTGTATCTCGGTGCAGGGCCGTTTTGTATCTCACTGCAGGGCCGGTTTGTATCTCAGTGCAGGACCGGTTTGTATCTCAGTGCAGGGCCGGTTTGTATCTCGGTGCAGGGCCGGATTGTATCTCAATGCAGGGCCGGTTTGTATCTCAGTGCAGGGCCGGTTTGTATCTCGGTGCAGGGCCGGTTTGTATCTCGGTGCAGGGCCGGATTGTATCTCAATGCAGGGCCGGTTTGTATCTCTGTGCAGGGCCGGTTTGTATCTCTGTGCAGGGCCGGTTTGTATCTCAGTGCAGGGCCGGTTTGTATCTCAGTGCAGGGCCGGTTTGTATCTCGGTGCAAGGCCGGTTTGTATCTCGGTGCAGGGCCGGTTTGTATCTCAGTGCAGGGCCGGTTTGTATCTCGGTGCAAGGCCGGTTTGTATCTCGGTGCAGGGCCGGTTTGTATCACAGTGCAGGGCCGGTTTGTATCTCAGTGCAGGGCCGGTTTGTATCTCAGTGCAGGGCCGGTTTGTATCTCAGTGCAGGGCCGGTTTGTATCACAGTGCAGGGCCGGTTTGTATCTCGGTGCAGGGCCGGTTTGTATCTCAGTGCAGGGCCGGATTGTATCTCGGTGCAGGGCCGGATTGTATATCGGTGCAGGGCCGGTTTGTATCTCAGTGCAGGGCCGGTTTGTATCACAGTGCAGGGCCAGTTTGTATCTCGGTGCAGGGCCGGTTTGTATCTCAGTGCAGGGCCGGTTTGTATCTCAGTGCAGGGCCGGTTTGTATCTCAGTGCAGGGCCGGTTTGTATCACAGTGCAGGGCCAGTTTGTATCTCGGTGCAGGGCCGGTTTGTATCTCGGTGCAAGGCCGGTTTGTATCTCGGTGCAGGGCCGGTTTGTATCTCAGTGCAGGGCCGGATTGTATCTCAATGCAGGGCCGGTTTGTATCACAGTGCAGGGCCGGTTTGTATCTCGGTGCAGGGCCGGTTTGTATCTCAGTGCAGGGCCGGTTTGTATGACAGTGCAGGGCCGGATTGTATCTCAATGCAGGGCCGGTTTGTATCTCAGTGCAGGGCCGGTTTGTATCTCGGTGCAGGGCCGGTTTGTATCTCAGTGCAGGGCCGGTTTGTATCTCAGTGCAGGGCCGGTTTGTATCTCAGTGCAGGGCCGGTTTGTATCACAGTGCAGGGCCAGTTTGTATCTCGGTGCAGGGCCGGTTTGTATCTCAGTGCAGGGCCGGATTGTATCTCAATGCAGGGCCGGTTTGTATCACAGTGCAGGGCCGGTTTGTATCTCGGTGCAGGGCCGGTTTGTATCTCAGTGCAGGGCCGGTTTGTATGACAGTGCAGGGCCGGATTGTATCTCAATGCAGGGCCGGTTTGTATCTCAGTGCAGGGCCGGTTTGTATCTCGGTGCAGGGCCGGTTTGTATCTCAGTGCAGGGCCGGTTTGTATCTCAGTGCAGGGCCGGTTTGTATCTCAGTGCAGGGCCGGTTTGTATCACAGTGCAGGGCCAGTTTGTATCTCGGTGCAGGGCCGGTTTGTATCTCGGTGCAAGGCCGGTTTGTATCTCGGTGCAGGGCCGGTTTGTATCTCAGTGCAGGGCCGGATTGTATCTCAATGCAGGGCCGGTTTGTATCACAGTGCAGGGCCGGTTTGTATCTCGGTGCAAGGCCGGTTTGTATCTCGGTGCAGGGCCGGTTTGTATCTCAGTGCAGGGCCGGATTGTATCTCAATGCAGGGCCGGTTTGTATCACAGTGCAGGGCCGGTTTGTATCTCGGTGCAGGGCCGGTTTGTATGACAGTGCAGGGCCGGATTGTATCTCAATGCAGGGCCGGTTTGTATCACAGTGCAGGGCCGGTTTGTATCTCGGTGCAAGGCCGGTTTGTATCTCGGTGCAGGGCCGGTTTGTATCTCAGTGCAGGGCCGGATTGTATCTCAATACAGGGCCGGTTTGTATCACAGTGCAGGGCCGGTTTGTATCTCGGTGCAGGGCCGGTTTGTATGACAGTGCAGGGCCGGATTGTATCTCAATGCAGGGCCGGTTTGTATCACAGTGCAGGGCCGGTTTGTATCTCAGTGCAGGGCCGGTTTGTATGACAGTGCAGGGCCGGATTGTATCTCAATGCAGGGCCGGTTTGTATCACAGTGCAGGGCCGGTTTGTATCACAGTGCAGGGCCGGTTTGTATCTCAGTGCAGGGCCGGTTTGTATCTCAGTGTAGGGCCGGTTTGTATCTCAGTGTAGGGCCGGTTTGTATCTCAGTGCAGGGCCGGTTTGTATCACAGTGCAGGGCCGGTTTGTATCTCAGTGTAGGGCCGGTTTGTATCTCAGTGCAGGGCCGGTTTGTATCTCAGTGCAGGGCCGGATTGTATCTCAGTGCAGGGCCGGTTTGTATCACAGTGCAGGGCCGGTTTGTATCTCAGTGTAGGGCCGGTTTGTATCTCAGTGCAGGGCCGGTTTGTATGACAGTGCAGGGCCGGATTGTATCTCAATGCAGGGCCGGTTTGTATCCCAGTGCAGGGCCGGTTTGTATCTCAGTGCAGGGCCGGTTTGTATCACAGTGCAGGGCCGGTTTGTATCTCTGTGCAGGGCCGGTTTGTATCCCAGTGCAGGGCCGTTTTGTATCCCAGTGCAGGGCCGGTTTGTATCTCGGTGCAGGGCCGGTTTGTATCTCGGTGCAGGGCCGGTTTGTATCTCGGTGCAAGGCCGGTTTGTATCTCGGTGCAGGGCCAGTTTGTATCTCGGTGCAGGGCCGGTTTGTATCTCGGTGCAGGGCCGGTTTGTATCTCAGTGCAGGGCCGGTTTGTATCTCAGTGCAGGGCCGGTTTGTATCTCAGTGCAGGGCCGGTTTGTATCTCAGTGCAGGGCCGGTTTGTATCTCGGTGCAGGGCCGGTTTGTATCTCAGTGCAGGGCCGGTTTGTACCTCAGTGCAGGGCCGGTTTGTATCTCAGTGCAGGACCGGTTTGTATCTCAGTGCAGGGCCGGTTTGTATCTCAGTGCAGGGCCGGTTTGTATCTCAGTGCAGGGCCAGTTTGTATCTCAGTGCAGGGCCGGTTTGTATCTCAGTGCAGGACTGGTTTGTATCTCAGTGCAGGGCCGGTTTGTATCTCAGTGCAGGGCCGGTTTAACCACTAGGCAAACTAGGCGGCCGCCTAAAGCGACACAATTTGTGGGGTGGCAAAAAACTGGTGATTCCATGTAGCAGTAGGGTCAATGACGAGGTGGGGTGGGAGGGGGACGACAGCTGGTACTTCTGTCCAGGGCCCAGAGAGTCAGGGAGACGGGCACCCTGACGGTGATCCTAACGTGCCAGATCTTTTGAGGTGGGGGCCTGCTGGAGGCCAGTAAAACTGACAGGCACCTCCGCAGACACCCTCTGACAGTACCCCTCTGACAGACCCAGGGCCACCGACAGATTTCCCGGGGGCTCAGGACTAGAGTTTTGTGGGCACCCCTAAAAACCTCCCCAGCAGCGGCGGCCATCAGCTCCCCAGCTCCCCATGCAGCAGCCTGGCGGGTACTGCAAACCTCTCCTTCCTCCTGTTGGTGCTGGAAGTTGCGTCCAACTTCTGCCTGACCAGAGGAGGGAGCTGCAAAGACTCAAGACTGGAGAAGCACTAAAGATGTCCTCACCTCAAGGTAAGATTGTTTGGGGGCGGGGTGGGGGGGGGAGGAGGGGGAGTGAGAGGTGGAGGAGTGAGGGGAAGAGAGAGAGGGGAGACTATAAAGGTAAAAGAGAGAGAAGGGGGGAGTGTAATGAGAAAGGGGGGAGTGTAAGGGGGAAGAGAGAGAGCAGAGGAGTAAGGGGGGAAGAGGAATGGTGAGTGTAAGGGGGGAAAGAGAGGGGGAGTGTAAGGGAGAAAGAGAGAGGGGGAGTGTAAGGGGAGTTTGAGAGGGGGCAGTGTAAGGGGGAAGAGAGGGGGAGTGTAAGGGGGGAGTGTAAGGGGGAATCGAGAGGGGGAGGGTAAGAGGGATGGGGAGTGTAAGGTGGGGAGAGAGGGGGAGTGTAAGGGGGAGAGAGAGGGGGTGTGTAAGGGGGAAGAGAGAGGGGGAGTGTAAGGGGGAAAGAGGGGAGAATAAGGGGAAGAGGGATGGGAAGTGTAAGGGGGGAAAGAGAGAGGGGAGTGTAAGGGAGGAGAGAGAGGGGGAGTGTAAGGGGGGAGAGAGTGGGGGAGTGTAAGGGGGAAGAGGGATGGGGAGTGTAAGCGGGGGAAAGAGAGAGAGGGGGAGTGTAAGGGAAGAGAGAGGGGGTGTAAGGGGGGGAAGAGAAAGAGAGGGATTGTAATGGGGAAAGAGAGGGGGAAGTGTAAGGGGGAAGAGAGAGGGGAAGTGTAAGGGTTGGGGAGAGAGGGGAGTGTAAGGGGGAAGAAAGAGATGGGAGAAAGAGAGGGCAGGGGTTCCCCAGAATTTCACAATATACTTATAGGATTTGCGCTCGGAATTTTAACCAGTTCACTGCCAGAGGGGGCCAGCAAGACCTTTCCTATTTGCCCTGTAACCCCGTCTGTGCCACCAATGCCTTGCAAAGGGGGGTTTAAAACAATAATAAATAAATTAAAACAATAGTGAAAATAGGCAGTATTTTAACCCTTTCTTTGCCAGAGGGGCCGCCTCCCTGGAAACGAAGGGGTTACCTTAAATGGACTGCGCCCAGGGCTTTTGCAGGTGCCCCAGTGCTGTGCAGTGCTGTGTGCTGTGTGCTGTGTGCAGTGCTGTGTGCAGTGCTGTGTGCTGTGTGCTGTGTGCTGTGTGCAGTGCTGTGTGCTGTGTGCTGTGTGCTGTGTGCAGTGCTGTGCGGTGCTGTGCTGTGCGCTGCCCAGTGCAGTTCTGTGCTGTGTGCAGTGCTGTGCAGTTCTGTGCTGTGTGCAGTGCTGTGCAGTGCAGTTGTGTGCTGTGCAGTTCTGTGCTGTGCGCTGCCCAGTGCAGTTCTGTGCTGTGTGCAGTGCTGTGCAGTTCTGTGCTGTGTGCAGTGCTGCCCAGTGCAGTTCTGTGCTGTGCGCTGCCCAGTGCAGTTCTGTGCTGTGCTGTGTGCAGTGCTGTGCAGTGCTGTGTGCTGTGTGCAGTGCTGTGCGCTCCCCAGTGCAATTCTGTGCTGTGTGCAGTGCTGCCCAGTGCAGTTCTGTGCTGTGCGCTGTCCAGTGCAGTTGTGTGCTGTGCGCTGCCCAGTGCAGTTGTGTGCTGTGCGCTGCCCAGTGCAGTTGTGTGCTGTGCGCTGCCCAGTGCAGTTGTGTGCTGTGCGCTGCCCAGTGCAGTTGTGTGCTGTGCGCTGCCCAGTGCAGTTGTGTGCTGTGCGCTGCCCAGTGCAGTTCTGTGCTGTGTGCAGTGCTGTGCTCCTCCTGAGTCTTGCTATGGGAAGGGAGAGAGAGGGGGAAGCAGCACGCTGGAGCCAGTCTGTCAGCAGTGGGCAGCAGAGCTCAGCTGATTCTGTGTCTGCTTCTGCAGCAGCCTCACCTCCTCGGCTGAGAAAAAGATGGCAGCGCCTCTAAAACAGCTGTCAGCCGGGAAGGACCATCTCAGCCGCTAGCCTGGACCCAAACATGAGCTGCAGGGGACCCTGGAGTGAGAGTATTAGCAGCAGCACGTCCAGGACCGAGGACAGCGAGCAGCAGATCCCTCCACCGGTTATTATTATCCAGCAGATGCATGATCAGCACTACCCGGAGAAGCAGATCCTTCACTAATCTGACAGCACAGCTGCAAGGCTCAGCCCTATAATAAACCAGCCACCCTAAGGAGAAAGAGAGGGGGGTAGCAATCCTTTCCTACAAGAATGAGGTGAGAGGGGGAGTGGGGTGTGTGTTATAATGGGGGGGCATGTCGTGCCTGGGTGCAGGGATCCTGCACACAGCGTGGCTGTCTGCACTGATTGAGAGGTGAGCTCCATTCATTGTGCCTCTGGTCAGTGGAGGTGGGTGTGGGAGCCGTGTCTCAGTGTCCCTGCAAGTGCTGGGCTCCAGTGATGCATTAACATGTCTGTATTATACTCCCACCTATGCTGCATTCATTGTGCACACAATGCAGCTGGCACATGACAAGGGGGGGGGGGGGGTTCTCATGATGCCACAAACAAGGGGGGGGGGGGTTCTCATGATGGCACAAACAAGGGGGGATCTTATAGTATGCCTCTTACTAAGTCGTTTACATATGTATTATTCCCTTTGATGACAAGGTGATAGAGTTAACCCCTAAGATAGATGCTTAAGTAATGCCATTGGGTAAGTGCTGAGCTGCCAGCTTTGCCCTGTGACAAGGAAGGGGTTAAGAAAAGTCATCATCATCATCGTCATCATCATCAATGATTTTAAAATATGCCACCCATATTATCACCATTAGATGGAGTGTATATGGTACATATTTCTGAAGGGGGGTGGGGGGGGGACTGAAGACACCATATAATTAACCCCTTTTGTGCTGTAGTGTTATATAAATAATTTACATGTCTCCCATTAATGAACTGACTGCTACCTATTGTTTGGATACCATGCTACAGGCGCCGGCTCCTTTTTGAAGCCATATAATGGCCTAACAGCTATTGTCATGTAAATAATAAAACAGTTGGATTTAGGGCTTCAGGAACGGGGTTATTGTAGCATGGACAGGCTCTCTTGGAAAGCATTACAACCTCCCTTGGGCGGCCCTATGTTTGAGTGACAGACACACGTTACTGTAGCTCATGAAGCAGACTGTCTGCTCATTATTTATGGATTGGCTCTTTCATTTTACAAGGTACAAGGCAGCCATACTTAAAATAGGCTACCCAGGCCCAGTGGATCTTTTTATTCAAGCATCCTACAACTTTGAGAATACCTCCCAGTGGTCCAGACCCACACAAGGGTGCTAAGCTTTGGCATTGATTTCAGTGTGAGTAAAGGTTTGCTAAAGCGTAGCACCATTTTCTGGATATAGACCTGTGTTGTGTATATCGCTTTACTAAAATTATATGGATGGGTAATACAATATCCTTTCACTGGGGCTGCGGAAGGCCTACATTTGCCCCATGCTCCCTGAGTTCTGAGGCCATTTGAAGGTTATTCATTAAACGCGATAGAATCAGGGACCGCACAGAAACTCCCATAAGCCTCTACGTCTTGTCAGCCACAGTTGGGGTTATTTGGTCATGAACCGGGGAGAGTCGCCGACGCTAAACGTACACATATTGCTCCTATTGTGACTTGCCTGTGTTTGAAGACGCATAGATCTCCATTTTAGATGGGTCATGTTTTTGGACGTTTGCATCAACTTGTTACGGAAAATACACTGAAAATGATTCACATATTCTGCACGGGCCATTGATGAATCATTCCACCATCCGATAGCTTTCTGTGACAGCTTCCCTTACACACAAACCCACTCTTGTAGAGGTTTCCCTGGTGGTCCTTACGTACTCTCATTCTATTAAGTACAGAGTTGCTCTGGACATAGTTACATAGTAGATGAGGTTGAAAAAAGACATGCGTCCATTAAGTTCAACCTATGCTAAATTTAGACAACAGATACTTTACCCTATATTTGTATTTACAGTATTTTGATACAGAGGAAGGCAAACAAAAAACCCTAGTGACACATCATCCAATGATATCTCATAAGGGGGGATATACATTCCTTCCTGACTCCAAATAATAGCAATCAGATTACTCCCTGGATTAACATCCTTCCCATGTTTACTTATTTGGTATTTTCCTGTATATCTTCCCTTTCTAAAAAGATGCCCAACCTTTTTTGGAAGATATCTATTGTATCCGCCATCACATGTTTTATTATGATGACTAAAATCCTTATCAGGAATAAAGTTAGTATTTCTGAAAGCCCCATTTGCGTAGCAATGCAGGGTGGCCTGACATGCTCTTATTTTCTTGTTCCCAATGATAAATATCAGACTGTACTAAAATGAAGCTGGATCTTTATAAAACCTTAAAGTAGCATAAATCGGCTGCATTGCGTTGAATTAATTTTTTTTAAATATAGGTTGGAAGCAGGGGGTCTCCCGAGCTGAAGAGTGCTAATTTCAGCTCCGGGACCCACTGCTTCCAGAGATACTTACCTCCATAGCGGTGCAGGTAGGGAACTGTGTGCCTAACATAATGGTGGCTTTAAATGTCCTGTGTCATGCGGGCCAATAGGTAGCCGTGATGTAAACTTCACAGGCATACGGCACCCCCTACAAAGGTAAGTATCTCTGGAAGCAGGGGTCCCCAGAGCTGATATTAACACAGTTCTGCTCCGGAGACGACCTGCTTCAAACCTGTAATAAAAAAATGACATGATAAACTCCATGTACTTGTAACCATGTATTATTTGTTTTACTCTGTGCCCAGGACATACTTGAAAATGAGAGGTAACTCTCAATGTATTACTTCCTGGTAAAATATTTTATAAATAAATAAATGCAGCTGCTGCTTTAAGGGCCTTCATTTAAAGATTCATTCTTTCAGTGATTAGATTTTCTTTTAACAAGTGTAGATGATATTCAAGCCTTTTCAGTAAAATACGGTGTGTGGAACAGCCTTAGGTCTTCTTGTTTGGATTCAAAAGACAAAGGAACAGAGATGGTGCAGAAACGTATTTACTATCAAATATTTGAAACTAGATCAGGAACACACATAAACCGATTCTATAATACAGGCAAAAAGAGTCGCATGCGGACGATGTTCCCACATGGAAACCACACAGTAGTGTTAGACCAGGGGTCCGAAACTCAGCCCTCAAGGGCCACAAACATGCCAGTTTTTATGGATATCCCTGCTTCAGCACAGGTAGCTCAGTCGAAGCCACCTGTGCTGAAGTTGGGATATCCATAAAATCTGGTGGCCCTTGAGGACTGGGTTTGAGACCCCTGTGTCAGACCCTCACTGCCTTAGATCTTTCTTGGCATCCTCGGTTTGGCTACATAACCTCCCGATGTGGGTCTGGTGACGTCACGTCTGCGGTCGTGAAGGGAGTCTTCACGTGTTCCTCTCTGCCTCTGTCGTTCTTATCTTACGTCCTACGCGTTTCGCTGTAGACTCCACTTCCTCAGGGGCTTATTTGTTGTCTTGGAAATCATTTTGGACACGTTGCAAGGTCCTTTAAAGAGCAGTATTTCATTTGGGACTATACTGTGTTTAAAGGTATATTGTATCACTTAGTGTGCACTATTTGTTATATTGGGAGCAGTTTGTGCTTACATTTTCTTTTCTCACTTTGGTATGAAACATTTAACTCCTATGTTGCCAGCGAAGGTGTTAAAACTACTTTAGGCACAATGAGTCATTGTGATTTTATTTTGATCGGTTTATATTGTGTGCATGGACTAACCTGCTAAATATTTGTATGTAATGGTAATGTACAGTAATTCAGCATATCATTAAATTAGTACAAAAGTAAAGCAGCCATTCCTAGAGTAAAACTACTTGAGATTTGTGTTCCCATTGAGTGGCCTGGGGCCCTGTGTACTTATTTAGCCTACTTATTATATGCCTGATATCACTGCTAGTTATAGGGTTTTATATTGTATCTCTGTTTGTCAAATATTACAGAAAACGAAAAGTCACAATTAATTGTAATCACTGCTAAAAATACTGGTGAATACTGCACTGGAGAAGAATTGATTGTAACAGGGGTAAGTGATAGTGTATTAACAGCCTCGTGGTGATACCAGTGTCAACCAATAAAAAAGCTGCTAATGTATATGTACTGATGACATCACAGCTTCCCATTGGCTCGCTGTAGTGAGGCTGACGTTAGCAGGCCTACTTCCGCCCCCAACCCCCCCAGACATAACGTAAAAACATGCTAAAATCTTGGGAACTGGGTCTCCTTGGAGCTGTAAGTAGAACGGGTCAGCTCGGTGGGGGGACTCTTCTGTTCTGGTAATTAAAAAAAACAAAAACGAATGAAATAAAAATACACAAAACATACTGTAGATGCCGCGTTAACGCAAAAATATTATCCCGTATGAAGCATAGAGCTTGTGAACTTGGACCATCATCTGGTCTGAAAAATATATACAGCGGCTTTGAGTTGGGCAACAACAACCATTTTCCCAAAGAGGAAAGAAAATAACTGCCAAATGTTGGGCCAATAGGCAGCGGCAACATCATCGGTCGTGGCTTCCTATTGGATGGTAATTTAAATCCCCTTTAACAAAAAAAAACAACAGGAAGTAATGCCGGTAACTTCACCAGTAAATATCTCAGGAGCTGGAGGGGGGGGGGGAGGGGGGGAGTTCAAAATAGTGCATTTCAGTTCTAGGGGACTCCTCTCAAATCCAATACTGTAATTGAGGTTAGTCAGGGTCGATGGCTGCTTCAATATCACAGTCATAACAAATATGAATACTGACCGCGTCATTATTTGATTATCATGCTATTCCTAGCGTATCTGTACGTAGCCCAACTCTACAATGGCTTATGTATGTTACACGGGAAATAATGATGATACGACTCCGGGAAACTGAGGCGACGCTTGGTTCTTCCAAGGCCTTTCACTGCCCCTAAATCTGATCGTCACATGAACGGATAACACAGATGATTTATTAAACAGCGCCAAACCGTTAAAAGGAACAAGCAGAGCAATGTGTGTCTCGCTCCTTTGGAGGCCAAGTGGTTTCGGAACATTAATGGTGACTTTTTAAAACATTCAGCTGAGCCAGTAACTTCCTTTAAAGGGAAGATTTGGGGTATTAATAAAATACATTTTGCCTGGGATACTTTATATGGTTGTCGGCGCAGAACTTTGAGCAACTGCATGTTTATACACAGTTAAAGAATGTATAAATAGTGACGGTATTAATGTGGTTAAGATGCTAGTACATTGTGCATAGCAGGTTACAGATGCTACAAAGCGTGATTTATAAAACATGAATTCTTTCCTGCTTAGGCGTGCTAGATTATTAGGGCTCCTGCCATATGTTTCTGTCTCTGTCTTCTGATTTACAATTCTACTAATCCTATATTTTGGATATTCAGGATTCTCTCCAGGAGAATGTGCAGCCTGCCGTATAAATGAATGCTCAGCACTGGTACTCATTTCTGCGAGCCAAAGGATTTTCTTGTTTAAAGCAGCAAAACACCATGTACTACATCTTCTTTTAGTTGTTCTAGGGTTGAATCAGGGGGTCTCCGGAGCTGAACAGTGTTAATTACAGCTCCGGAGACCCCCTGCTTCCAGAGATACTTACCTCCCTAGCAATGCCGGTATCTGCAGCCAGGGAGCTTGTGTGCCTAACAAAATGGCGTCACGCGAGCCAGTAGGAAGCCGTGGCATCATCTCTCGCAGCTTTCCTATTGGCCTCCACGTTTCAATTCCACAGAGATACCACCAACCCCTACAGGAGGTAAGTATCGCTAGAAGCAGGGGGTCCCTGGAGCTGACATTAACGCAGTTGAGCTGCGGAGACCCCCTGCTTCATCCCTAGAGCAAAAAAAAAGAAAGAAAAAAAGATGTAGAGTATGGTGTTTTTCTGCGTTAATCACAGCAACATTATTTCTGCAACATAATAGCTATTGATTTCATATGCCTGCTGTGAATATCCTCCAATTGGCAATACAAAAACCACTATGGCGAGAAAAGACTGTCATATGGATTATAAATGTGGCTTAGTGTGCTGGTTGGTTAACACCATGCACAACATAGCAGACCTGGCAAAGACTCGGTTTACTTTAAGTCGTATATATTCCTTGAACTTTGGTGTGCTCAGTGTGTACTGTTTAACATATTAGTACTTTGCTTGTCATGTTTCCACCAGACGTGATATTTTGCAATGCCCCTCTGGGACAGAAGGTAGGAGTACTTACAGGGTTTGAACAAGGAAGGAAAACTCTTCACAGGGAGTTTTGAAGGATTTCCCAACCACAAACACCCAAAGCAGCACCTGCCTCCTCTCCAGGACGTCCTTGGTCCAGAAGGAACCTCTGTATCGTGAGAAGCTACTGATATAACACTAATTAAGGCAGACGTCTGAGGCGATCTGGGTGTGTTTTGAATCTTCTACAGGCACTTTTGTAGAGATAAAACCCAGTAGACTTACATAACAGTGTCCACTGTTTGGAAGTCTCTGTGGTATGTAGACATTTATTTAGTCATCTTTATCTTCCTAATTTCTTCCAGTGAACCTGGTAAAGTCCTTAACCCCTTAATTTCCAGAGGGGCTAGTCATCCTCTTTAGGGTTGCCAGGTGTTCCGTATTGAACCAAACTGCCCTATATTTGGACACTGTCTAGTAAAGCGTTAGAGGTAATACAGGACATGTATGTGTATACCAGTATTACCTCTCTGGACATAGTGACCTGACCAGCTTCGGGGGCCGAAGGATTTCCCTGAGCAGGGAGAGGACAGGGCTGTTGGTAAGGGGCTGGGCAGCTTCCACCATCCTGATTGGCTGCACTAGCCAGCAGAAGCCAATCAGGAGGTGGTTTCAAATGCCTGGGGGTGGGGCCAAGGAGAGGAAGAAACAGCATGGAGCGGAGAGAGGTGTGTGTGTCGAGCGCATCGCCCCTGTCACCATTGTGTCCAGTGTTTTTGGTGACGCCACCTGGCAAACCTACTCTGGGCCCACAGGCAGTGTGCAGGTGCAGGAGATATATATTTAATTGTGAGGCTATTGATACAAACCCCGCACAATGAAGTCTTGATGAAAGGGCCGCAGAAGCCTCAAATATTGTGCCCTCTGTATTCTTACTTCCCAAGCTAAATAAGCACGCAGGAGTTTTACATGGGGATGTGAAAACCCCCTCACTGGCCCCCTACCAAAGCGGAATCTGTGCCAATATGTTCGTTATTCTCACTTACAGAAATACTTTTGCCCCTAGGTAAGATGTTACATTCACTTTCAGTTTATTGCTGCTTTTTTCTGTGTGACCCATTCATTGCCAGAGAGGTCTGCAAAGCACTTACCAAAATATAAACTGCTACAGCAGCTGACATGTCCACAAGCAGGACAATAAGACTGTTAGTTCATGGCTGTGATGCTTGTTCACTTGCATGCTAATGCCCTGTGAAAGTAATATGTTCTCACACAATCCAGATACAGATGCTTTATCTTACTTACTGATAACATAGAATATCACAACATACTATAACGCGATTTATTTATTTATAAAATGTTTTACCAGGAAGTAATACATTGAGAGTTACCTCTCGTTTTCAAGTATGTCCTGGGCATAGTTAATATGACAAATAATACATGGTTACAAATACAGTTACATAAATGAACAGGGTATACATTATATACAATACATTGCATGCACAGTTAGAGAAGATGTATATTATAGGCTTATGTAACAGTTACAGACCAGATTAATATGTGAGACTTAAACTGGTGGTGGATGTGAGAGTCTCCGGTAGGTTGTTCCAGTTTTGGGGTGCACGGTAAGAGAAGGAGGAGCGGCCGGATACTTTGTTGAACCGTGTGACCATGAACAGTCTTTTGGAGTCAGATCTCAGATGATAAGTGCTGCATGTGGTAGGGGTGGGTAGCTTGCCCAGAAAGTATTTGAAGGCAAGACAGGAAAGGTGAACTTTGCGCCTAGACTCGAGTGATGACCAATCTAGTTCTTTGAGCATTTCGCAGTGATGTGTGTTGTAGTTGCATTGGAGAACAAAACGGCATATTGAATTGTAGAGGGTGTAATAACAAAAAAACAAAAATAAAATATGCAAAATATTAGAAAATAATTAATAACAATCAAAATAAGTATCTATGAATAGAGAAGATGAAATCCCTAAGAAGAATAAACCTAAACCAATGCTGTGGAGGTGGTGAATGAAAAAAGATACCACCAGATCTACAACAAATGGCCAAGAAACATACAAACAATGAGACAAAAAGACAAAATGAACAAACAAACAAAGGACAGCAGATGCTGTACAAAAGGAAGGTAGGGAAGGAGAGGGGAAAGGAAACAAAGGGAAAAAAACAGTCACCAAAAGACAAACAACCCCCCCCCCCACCACAACAACCACCAAAATAGAAAAAAAACACCAAAGCTTCTCACTTTAATACCCTTATCCCTGAAGTACCCTATTTGAAGGGTTAATCCTAAATGTGCTATAGAGTAGCATAATTACCAGGGAGTATATAAGGGAGTGTAGTGCTTCCATGTTTCACCCCTGATGAAGTCGGAACCCTGGCGACGAAACGCGTAGGGTGTTTGGACATTCCTAAAAGTCGGTATGCTTTTGTTACTGGGGAAACCAGGGAGCCTAGGAACTGTAAGCTGTGTACTCCATTCCAGAGGAAGAGCTCAGTGGGCCCACCATGTGATCGTGACCGGAAGCGGACACGCGTCATCAGCCTGGCTAGGAAGCAGTGTTCCTGATACTGGTCTCAACTGGCACCCGAGGAATTATCCCATTTTTGTTCTATGCTTATATACCAGCTACACTTGTAAGTAGTTGGATTACTTTGGTGCAAATAAATTGTTTTTATTTATGGAATAATGTAATCAGATGTAATGTGACCTACGAAACGTGTCTTACATGGTGTCCAAAGAAAGGAATATCCCATAGACTGAATTTTAGAATAGTAGAGAAGGTGTTACCTTCCTTGTATTACATGTCCGAATAAAATTAACCTGTTGGGTTCCCAGTCATAAAGAATCCCCAGACTTTGTGTGCGACACACCCCTGCAGTAAAAGCAAGGTCCTTACACAAAGACACAAAGGGTGCCGTTTTGAAAAGATTTATAACACTTTTAATCCCCCAGCCTGTGCGTGCAGCCAAGAGTGTCTGGGCAGAGTTCCACGGGTGTTTAAACAGTTTTAAACTAAAGACTAGACACAGGGGAAGATGATATTCTGACACTCTTCAGTATACAGTAGAGGTATAAATACATAAACATGAATGAGCTCTTCTGTACAGGAATGTTCCCTCGCAAGGTCACGCGTAAACTTCAGATAAAAAATGGCACATTAGGTTTTCCATGGACCGCCATGTATTTCAGCTGTGTCAGTGCCAAAGATTGAGCATCTTGAGGTCTTTTTAACCTCTCCCGTGGTGAAAGGAGCTGTTACTCACCTAAGTGACCCTTTATTCACATTTTTTTTATAGCCGTATCTTTATTAAAATATGTTGAATAGCTTTCAAAATGTAAACTTAAAATGCTCATCTAAAAACCACGAGGTCAAAATACAACAGAGTGCTAGATACTGTTTTCTATATAGATGGAGTCCCGCGTAGAAGCATCGGTTGGTGAAAGGACTCGGGCATGAAACCCTCTGTTTGATATTATTGTAATTAATGTGCCTACATGTAAATGTAGGCTCTAAAAGTCAGTGTAGTACCACTAATTCAGTGTAACCATGAAAATCACTTTGACAAGTGTATTTGGGTGTACAGAATATATACTGATGTTGTTAGGGATGCCAGGTGGCTTCTCCAATACTAGTGGACACAATGGTGAAAGGTGCGACGCTCTCGAGAAACCCATGCTCGAGACACTCGCAGGCCTCTCTCTGCTCCATGCTGTTTCCTTCTCTCCTTGGCCCCACCCTCAGGCTCCTGACACCTCCTCCTGTTGGCAGCATTACTCAGCAGCAGCCAATCAGGATGTAGGTAGCTGCCCATCCCCTAGCAACAGCCCATCTCTCTCCCTGCTCAGAGAAATCCCACGGCCTCCCAAACTGGTCAGGTCACTATGTCCAGAGAGGTAATACCAGGCACATACATGTCCAGTATTATATTTTTACTGGACAAAGTGTTCAAATACAGGACAGTCTAGTTCAATACCGGACACCTGGCAACACCACCATGGTGTTAGGAAATCATACCATACTAGGTACACAGAGGTTGCCACAGTATCTTTAACATTCATTCGTCAACATTTTCTTGAACTAAAAAGCTTTTGGAGAATTTCACAATGAAATATGTAAATAGAATAAAAATGTTTTTTGCTACTTCAAAACTGAGGAAAAAATGTTTCAGTAATTATAATGCTACAGTGATCAGGACAGGAAAATCAGGACTAGGAAAAATCCCAGTCCTGTCCAAATGTACTTATCTTGTACATCTATGTTTAATTGATATTGAAAAGTAGTAATTGAAGAATCCACAACAAAAGATATGATCTGTATGAGATACTGTAGGACAAGCATCTTTAAACTCTAATTGTGTACTATATGTTCCAAGCAATGCTGAAGCCAAATTATTACACACAGACCTTTATTGGGTCTGTTTGAATATATTCAAATAGAGATTAAAAATATTTTATAAAGAGTTATATATACACATCATTATGAGGTCCATGCATCCATGTATCCAGGCAAAAATGGTACAATTTTGGAGGTTTGTATCAGGTGTTTCAAAGAGCTTTTGACTTGATACAAAGGGGACGATTCAGTAAGATCCTGGTATGACACTGTGATTCTGAGTTAAATTCCATTCAAGTGAATGGCAGGATAGCAGTGAAGTACCAAGCATGGGAGCTTAGTGAATCGTGGTGAAATACCCACAGGTGTTTATAGGAACTCTGGTAATGTCAAATGGATTTAAGTTGGTGGGACAGATCGATCAAGTCTAGTTTGACCTCCCTCCCCCTGTGTCAGCCCCCCCCGTCTTGCAAGCCTCCTTCTCTATCCCCCCCTCAGACCATGTATGTCTCTCCCCATCTCACTCTTATCTCCCTCTCTTCCTCACTCACCCTCCGACCCCTCACCCCTCTCTCACTCCCCCCTCCACCATCGCTCACTACTCACACTTGTTCCCTCCTCCCTCCCTGGCCACACACACAATTCCCCCCAATACCCAAACACAACCCCCCCCCCACTCCCACAAAATACATTCTTACACTACCCCCCAAATACATACTAACACTATCCCCCCCAAATACATACTTACACTACCCCCCATATACATACTTACACCACCCCCCAAATACATACTTACACTACCCCCCATATACATACTTACACCACCCCCCAAATACATACTTACACTATCCCCCCAAATACATACAGTACTTACACTACCCCTCCAAAGCATTCTTACACTACCTCCCCCAAATACATTACACTACCCCTCTCCCCCCACACCCCTCCCCAAATACATTCTTACACACCTTGGGACGGGCCTGTCTCCCACGCTGCTACAGGCCTCTCTCACACTCCCGCACCGTTAGGCCAAAAGTCTGGCCTAACTTGTGCGCCTGGCTGCCAGACCTCTGGTTGCCACCAGGCCCTGGCTCTCCCACGCTGCTGCCGCGGGCCTGCCTCTCTCCCTCACTGTCCCGCGCCTGGCCTCTCTCTCATGTCGGCTCGCGCCGGAAGCTGAGCCCGGCGTCTGGAGCTCACCGACGTCAGGCTTTGAGAAAGAATGTAAAAAAGCGAATCCTGTACTGTTGCCATAAGTGTATTTGGTAACGCCATCTGGCAATATTCAACATCTTAACCGTTTATAAAGGACTAAGGTCCTGGGTTTCCATAGAGCAAGAAAAGTAGAGATAGGACACAGAAAATACAAAATAGGTACATATTTAATAATAATGTTGTAAATTCAACCCCTCTTACTTAAATATTAGTGTCCAAAAATGTGTTGCATGAACATGTTATATTGTGTTGTTTTTACTGTTATACGGTGTTTCTTGGAATAATGGACTTCCTTTACAGTAGGTTAAAGAAAATGTTAATTTCTCTTCCATCAATTAGCGCCGGGGTGCGCTAACTTCTTGCCCTGCGCCCACCCCCCCTCTGCCTGCTCTTGTGCTCGATCGCGCCCCCCCCTTACAATCAACGAAGCGTCAAATGACGCTGCGGGGTCATATGACATCACGTGTCTCGCGGCGTCATTTGAAGTCACGTCTCCACGGTAATGGGCGTCATTTGAAGTCACGTCTCCACTGTAACGGGCGTCATTTGACGCCACGTTGCCGTGGAGGTGCATGGACAAGAAGCTGGTGAGTACCCCAGTAGCACTTCTTTTAACACAAATATATATGTTGCGGTGGGTTTGGGCTCGGTGCTGGCAGGGGCGGCGTGAGTTCATATACCAGCTCTGCAGAAATGAGAGAATGATTGTACAGTAGCTGGTGCGCTAGCTCGCACTGCTGCCGTAAAGTTAGACGTGGCCCTCACCCGCTGTATGATGGGTGATGTAGTGCAAAGGTGAAGTCATATGAGGCACGATAAATGAGATAAGAATCTGTCACTTCAGACCTGTAAGTTGTCTTCTCCGAGTTTTCCTTCAGTAACACACCATACAACAGAAACATCTCTGTTTCCACAGTAACCAACCCTGGGCTGATTCTTCACTATCGCAGCCGTACAATGTGACTTTTAAGTCAGGGTATTTTTTTAACGAACCATTGTTATTTCTCACCTCTTTTCAGATTTTTGTCTGCTTCACTTTCTTTTAAACCTTCCGTGCTGGGGAACTGTCATGCATTACTCCCCAGTGAGTTAGTTATTATTGTGTCCATATATATTGCAGTCATGTATGAAACACCCTGTGGTGTAAGCAGCGCTTTTTTTGTAAAAATAATAATAGGTGATGGAAGGGCCTGTGCAACCCCTAGACGAGTTAGGCAGCTGCCTTGGGCAGCATATTTTGGGGATCGGCAAAGGAAGCGTGTGGGAGGCCAGGAGCAGAGCAGGCTGCTTTCCCACGTTGCTGCTACTCTCCACTGTGGAGAAGCTATAACATGCTCTCCCTTTTGCACAACACTATTGAGGGTGGGTGGGGGGGGTACAAAAATGGAGGGGGGGTGGGTGGGTGAGTGCAAAGACAGAGGCAGGGGGTGGAGAGAGAGAGAAAGTGGTGGGTGGGGGAGAGAGGCATGGGGGGGGGAGTGAGAGAGGGTGAGAGGAGTAGGAGGGTGAAAGAGAGGGGGATTGAGAGAGAAGGGGAGTGAGAGAGAGAGGGGATGAGAGAGCGGAGAGGGTTGGGGGGGAGAAAGCGGTGGGTGAGAGCGGTGTGTGAGAGCGGTGGGGGGAGAGACAAAGGGATGGGGGGAGGGAGTGAGAGAGAGGGATGGTGAGGGAGGAATGGGTGGGGGAGGGCATAGAAGGGAGAGGGGGAATGGAGGGGGAGAGAGATGGGTGGGGGGGAGAGAGATGGGTGAGGGGTGGGGGGAGAGAGATTGTGGGGAGAGGGGTGGAGAGGGGGAGAGTTTGTGGTGGGAGAGAGAGGGATGGGAGGGGAGAGAAAGATGGAGGGAAAAGGGGGAAGGAGAGGGAGGTGGGGGAGTGTGGCAGAGGGGAGAGAGATGGAGGGGGAGAGAGAGAGGGGGGAGGGGGAGAGAATTTGGGGGAGAGAGAGATAGAGGGAAGGGCAGAGGGGTGGGGAGAGAAGGTGGTGATGGGTGGGGGACAGAGGGGAGAGAGGGGGGGAGAAAGAGAGGTGGGTGGTGGAGAGGGGGGAGGGGAAGTTTAGGAGCGGGAGAGACAGAGGTGGGCAGAGAGGTGGGTGGTGGGAGACAGGGCTGTGGAGAGAGTGAGGGGTGGGAAAGAGGAGTGGGGTAGTGGGGAAGATAGTGAGAAGTATGGGTGGGGGGGAATGGAGCGGTGAGATGGGTTGAGAGAGGATGAAGATGGGATTAACAGGGGTGAGAGGACGAAAAAGGGGGTATGAGAATGAAGGGTTTGAGGGAGGATTGTGTTGGGCTGGGGCAAGTCCAGCCAACATACAAAAGATTCAGATATTTTTGTGGAAGTGGGAAGGCCCCGCTCGTTTCCCCGCAAACATTAAACTGATTACCGGGGGAAAGCATGGGGTCTCTGCAAAGGTCTCTTACCTCCACTGCAACGACGCCCTCCTCCTTCCGCAATGTCGAGGCGTCAGATGCCGCGTTGCCATAAAAACACGACGTCTCATGGCATCCTGTTGTCATAGAAACGCGTCGACCAATGACGTCTGCAAAAGGAGGAGGCCAGGGTGGCAAAATTCTAAAACCGGCCCTGCCTGTGAGGACTTATAAGCTCAGCGCACTATAATTGTATCTATGAAGAACTTGAATGTCGGTCTATTGAAAGCATTACAGCCAACAGCAAATCTACACTCTTCCAAGAGCAATACAGGTTTTAGAATTGTGAATGACACTTTGACACTAAGCATGGGAGTTTCCGATAACTAGTCAGAATAACAATATGTTTTCTTATCTAACAGGTTTGTTCCATGTTGTAATGCATTTGAATAGGATTCCACTTAAGAGAAGATGTGCTTGTGCGGGAGCTTTGGAGACAGGACAAGTCTGTTCTCGTGTGTTGTATTCTGTCAAAATTACATCTATGAAGAGCGCTCCTGTTTTGGCTCAAGAAAGTATATATCACAGGAGGTTAATGTTCTTCAGGACAAATGCAATCACGAAAACAGTTCAACTATCATCTAACACAGGGGCGCGCAAACTTTTTTTGCTGCGCCCCCCACCCCCACCTGCTTCCCTCCGTTGTGCACCCTCCCTCCTTACCAAGGCAACTGTGACGCCGCGTTGCAATGGTCACGCGTCCTGAAGCCGGCTGAATCCCATTAAGTAGAGGTTGCAGAGGCCTCGCGCGGTCCCCCGGCATTTAACTTAAATGCCTGTGAGGAGAGCCTGGGACCTCTACAACCGCCCGCGCCCCCCCCCCCCCCAGACAAATCTCCCCAGCTTGCGCACCGCTGATCTAGCAGCAAAGATTAATCGGGCACCTGTGTGCTCAGTTGCGTGTTTGTGTGGGATGTTGCTACCACTACTAGAGCTAACATGTAATTTATAAAGGACATTTTGTGACATTTAGTGGGAAAGAAGCTCTGACGTAAGTTTTTATTTATCCACTTGCTCATCAACAGTATGAGTCATGAACATTAACCCTTGGCATCCCATGCCATGGGTTTGGGAGGCTTTGGAGGGCAGTGGGAGTTGCCCTTCGTAAACATTTGAGTTCTGTGATAATGTTTATGGGTTTGCAATTTTCAGCTCATTTGAAAATTGTACCAAGTATAGAAGAATTTACAATGCATCAGATTTCAGACGCGCTATTAGAGAGGGTTGGGGTTCCTTACAATGCATCTGATCTCAGACACGCTATTAGAGAGGGTTGGGGTTCTCTGATATCAGATGCACTATTAGAGAGGGTTGGGGTTCCTCCTTACAATGCATCTGATCTCAGACGCGCTATTAGAGAGGGTTGGGGTTCCTTACAATGTATCTGATCTCAGACGCGCTATTAGAGAGGGTTGGGGTTCCTTACAATGCATCTGATCTCAGACGCGCTATTAGAGAGGGTTGGGGTTCCTTCCAATGTATCTGATCTCAGACGCGCTATTAGAGAGGGTTGGGGTTCCTTACAATGTATCTGATCTCAGGCACGCTATTAGAGAGGGTTGGGGTTCCTTACAATGTATCTGATTTCAGTCACGCTATTAGAGAGGGTTGGGGTTCCTTATAATGTATCTGATATCAGGCACGCTATTAGAGAGGGTTGGGGTTCCTTACAATGTATCTGATCTCAGTCATGCTATTAGAGAGGGTTGGGGTTCCTTACAATACATCTGATCTCAGTCACGCTATTAGAGAGGGTTGGGGTTCCTTACAATACATCTGATCTCAGATGCAATATTACAGAGGGATGGGGTTCCTTACAATGCATCTGATCTCAGACGCGCTACTAGAGAGGGTTGGGGTTCCTTTCAATGCATCAGATCTCAGACGCGCTATTAGAGAGGGTTGGGGTTCCTTACAATGCATCTGATCTCAGACGTGCTATTAGAGAGGGTTGGGGTTCCTTACAATGCATCTGATCTCAGACGTGCTATTAGAGAGGGTTGAGGTCACGCAGAATTTCGCAATATAATTACAGGTTTCCTTAACAAAAAAAGGTTGTTAACCACTGATCTAGTCCAAGTCAGTATAGAGTTATATTGTAAAATTTTTATTGGTGGGTCTTCAGCATGAAATGCTTCTCTGAGGGAGTCTGGATAACATGAATTGAGACAAAGGCCGTACATATTTTAATAATCCTTTCATTTCTGTTGACAGTTTATCTGCAGCTGGCTTTTTTTTTGACTAATGCCTCCCAAAAATAGCTACACTAATAGAAAACTATGGAGACACGTCTGACAAAAGCAAATGTCTCCCACTGCAGTTTGTTTTCAGTTGTACAGTTTCCATACATACAGTATAATGTTGTCTTTGCTTGTATAACTGATAGCTGCATTCAAGCACTGAGGCTGTACTGTACATGATCCATTAGAATGACACGGAATAGGAACAACACTCAGGTTGTTATTGGGACAGTGACACATTCTGAGGGCTTTAGATGCACCGGCAGAGACATGTTTTGTTGACACATCATATGTGCACTGCGCATATTAGACTGTGCAGAAGAAAATGTCCTGTCTTGTTTTTAGATACATATTATTTCTATGTAAGTTAGGGTTGCCAGGTGGCTTCTCCAAAAATACTGGACAGAATGGTGAAAGGTGCAACACGTTCGACACACGCAAACCTCTCTCCACTCCGTGCGGTTTCCTCCTCTCTTTGGCCCCACCCTCAGGTTCCTGACACCTCCTCCTGATTGGCTGCATTACCCAGCCGCAGCCAATCAGTATGGAGGAAGCTGCCCAGCCCCCTAGTAACAGCTCTGCTCTCTCCCTGGTCGGGGAAATCCTGCGGCCCCCCACGCCGGTCACGTCACTGTGTCCAGAGAGGTAACACCGGTATACACATACATGTCCAGTATTCCCTCAATTATTTAACTGGACACAGTGTCCAAATACAGGACAGTCCGGTTCAATACTGGACACCTGGCATCCCTAAATTCTAAGTGTAATCTAGAACAAGGTTGTATATATGTATAATTGTATTTATATTGCGCCACAGTTTACACAGCTCTGTACAACATAACAACACAAGGTAAAGACGTTGCACACAATGGGGATAAGCGTGACAAGTAAATGACAACATAAGGCAAAGAGAAACCCCGCCCTGCACAGCCTCAATGAGGAATACACGAGACAAACAGAATGATTTATTTTGTAGTGCGTACATCACACAGACTAGAGCACCGAGTCGCAATGAATTCTGGGTATACGGCCTTCTCCTGGGCACAGGAAGTGGTCCTCTAACACAGAGGTGCTCAACTCCAGTCCTCAAACAGGTCAGGTTTTCAGGATATCCCAACTTCAGCACAGGTGGCTCAATCGGTCCCTGCTTCAGCACAGGTAGCTCAATCAGAGGCCCAGCCTAGAAAAATCTCGGCGCGCGCCCCACTTCGCGCACCCCTGCGCTAGGATCTTAAATGTTGTATTGTCTTTCCTGTGATGTCACATTATTAGGACATGTTACTGTGCCCGTAGCAAGAGAAAAGTCTGGAATACTAGGCTTGGCTTCGCCATTTAGTCGAGTGCAAAAAAAAGGGATAATTTTGTCAAAATGTTATATACTTATCAGAACTAGAATGAATAACAAAAAAGTGCAATTTTTCAGGATTGGTATATAAAAATGAAGTTTCAAAGTAAACAATCCAGCTAAGAGATCAGCTTCTGTATCAAGGCAAGCAAACACTGAAAATAGCATGCTTCATAGTACCTTCCATCACCAATGATATTCATTAAGGTTCTTATTTTAGACACAAATCCAAGTAATTACAGTATGTTATTTCCCTAATTAGGATGTTGTTTAATGCAACAAGCAACCAAACTGATAGGAATTCTCTCGTCCGTGCTAGTGCTTTTACAAGTCTGTGCACAAGGCAAGTTGAACTCTGACAAGTTACCAATCAGAGAACTCGGTAATTAGCAGTTAGACCACAATGTGCGATTAAAAGGAGCAATACCTGTTTTGTCGGCCTCGGGATTTTGGCATGTGACAAGCTGTGTAATACGGAGGGCATAGGGCATAGGGCCGCATGTTAAAATGGATAAGAAGTAAAGAGTGAAACACTGCATCATTGGACACTGGGGACCAGCCTCTTCCCCTTCACATTCTCCATACTCTTGTTATCTGTAACAAAGCTCTGTCCTGGATCTCCTCTTACCTATCCCATTGTACTTTCAGTGTCTCATTTGTGAACACCTCCTCCTCTATCGATCTCTCTGTGGGGGTACCCCAGGGCTCTGTCCTGGGACCTCTTCTCTTTACACACTCTCTAGGTGACCTAATCACACCTCTTGGGTTCACATATCACCTCTATGCTGACGACACACAAATTTACTTTTCAACCCCTGACCTTACACCTGCTGCACAGACCAAAGTTTCTGAATGTCTCTCCGCTATATCATCCTGGATGGTCCTCCGCCTACTCAAACTATAAACGGAGCTCCTTCTATTTCCTCCCAAACCTACTACCTCCTTCTACATTACTGTTGGAAGCACTGTCATACACCCAGTATCACAAGCACGCTGCCTAGGGGTCACACTCGACTCCTCTCTCACATTCTCCTCTCATTCTCCTCTCACATTCGCCCCTCACATTCAGAAGGTAGCTAAAACCCGTCGTTTTTTTCTCCGCAATATCACAAAGATACGCCCTTTCCTCTGTTACTCGACTGCTAAAACTCTGACTCAGGCCCTCATTCTCTCCCGTCTCAACTACTGTAACCTCCTGCTGTCCGACCTTCCTTCCTCTCACCTGTCTCCCCTACAATCTATCCTAAATGCTGCTGCCAGAATCACTTTACTCTTTCCTAAATCTGTCTCAGTGTCTCCCTGTATCACACACTCAATTCTCCTCCTCACTTTTAAGGCTTTACACTCTTCTGCCCCTCCTTACATCTCAGCCCTAATTTCTCTCTATGCACCATCCCGACTCTTGCGTTCTGCTCAAGGGTGTCTTCTCTCTACCCCCTTTTGTATATACAGTAAAGCCTTCTCCTGCCTTAAACCTTTCTCACTGACTGCCCCACACCTCTGGAATGCCCTTCCCCTCAATATCCGACTAGCACCCTCTCCCTCCACCTTTAAGACCCATCTTAAAACCAACCTGCTTAACGAAGCATATGAGTTGCTCCGTGGCTGATGCTATACACCTCATACATCGACCTTGGCCCCCTGCAGAGACACTTACCAGCACACCTTCCTACTCTCTCTGTCCGTTCTTCCTACGTACCAATTAGATTGTAAGCTCTAGATGGGCAGGGACTCCCTTTCCTAAATGTTACTTTTATGTCTGAAGCACTTCTTCCCATTATGTGTTATTTGTTATTTATATGATTGTCACACGTGTATTACTGCTGTGAAGCGCGATGTACATTAATGGCGCAATATCAATAAAGACAGACATACCCAGAATCCCTGGCTGCACTGGAAGCACTGTTGGCTATGCGATAATGGGGAAAGACAGGGACAAGTCTGAGACAGGCACATGCACCACGAGTGCTATTTGAATTTATGGCATATGACAGAAATGAACTATTTGGGGGTCATTTCCTAAAATATAGTAGGTAAATGATATTGTCCTGTAACAGCTCCTCTACTGCGTTTATAATGAATAATTACCTCAAGGTTTTTTCTGGGACACGGAAAAGAAATTATCCAGATTCAGAGCTTGTAGATGGCATATACCAGTGATTTCCAAACTTTTTTGTTTGGAGGAAACCTTGAAGTATTTCGAAAAATCTCGGGGAACTCCTATCTGGCGGATACATATTAGGTTCGACAGGGGTCAGTCACAACATTTCACACCTCACGAGCCCCCTCTATTTCCCACCCTCTACCCATCTATTTCTCTCCCCTCCATCTCACTAACTCTCCCCCCTCCCGCCTCGCATGTATTTATCCCTTGCGTCTCACTCTTACGCCCTCTTTTCCTCACTCACTCCCTCCTGCCCCCCTCTCTTCTCTCACTCGCCCCTACCTTCCGTCAATTACCCCACTCTCTCTCAATCCACCCTACAAAATACATACCAAAAAACCCCACCCCCAGGAGGTGGGGGGGGGGGGGGGTTGGGGGGGATGTGGTCCATAGGAGGAACCCCTGAGACTGCTTCCACGGAACCCTGGTTGGGAATCGCTGGCATATACTGTACTTTTCAGTTCTTGTGCATAATCTTCCACACAATCTGGCCACTACAAATACTAAGGAGTGTGGGAAGGTTGTAAAGTGTTACTCCAGTTTGGCATTTGGGCACATTAACCCTTCGTGGAGCAGATGTAAAAGTATTAGGCTGCATCCTCTGTGCTGCTGACCGCCCTTGGCGCTTAGCGCGGTCAGCACAATGAATGGGAAGGTGTCCGACCATGCTCACACTGCGCGCCCGTGCCCTCGCGGGCTCTAGGCGCTTGCTGAGACAGATTAATTTGTCTTTCAGGCTCACTGAGAGGTCACATGACCTCCTCAACCAATCAGCACCAATCACTTCTCAGCCACGCACCCGGCAATGCCCCCCCCCCCTTAGAGAGTTGGTGACGTCACCGCTCTCAAGCATGAGCGCGCTCAGCGGCACAGAGGACGCAGCCTTACTTGTAAAACCCAATTCATAAAAGTATTGGAGTAAAATGAGCTCCCAGTTCCAAATTCTGTCATGTCAGGAAGAAGGAGAGTTAAAGCTGTTATGGGGCAGCTCCCTGAGGGGGTTTGTTGTTTTTAGACTGTTTTCACATCTCACGCAAATTCCACGAGTAGGCCCCATTTATTTTCTACAATAAATTCCAATGGGAATTGTGTAAGAGCAGGAGAGGCCTGGGGATCCTGTGTGAGAGCAGGAGAGGCCAGGGAATCCTGTGTGAGAGCAGGAGAGGCCAGGGAATCCAGTGTGAGAGCAGGAGAGGCCAGGGGATCCTGTGTGAGAGCAGGAGAGGCCAGGGGATCCTGTGTGAGAGCAGGAGAGGCCAGGGGATCCTGTGTGAGAGCAGGAGAGGCCAGGGGATCCTGTGTGAGAGCAGGAGAGGCCAGGGGATCCTGTGTGAGAGCAGGAGAGGCCAGGGGATCCTGTGTAAGAGCAGGAGAGGCCTGGGGATCCTGTGTGAGAGCAAGAGAGGCCAGGGAATCCTGTGTGAGAGCAGGAGAGGCCAGGGGATCCTGTGTGAGAGCAGGAGAGGCCAGGGGATCCTGTGTGAGAGCAGGAGAGGCCAGGGGATCCTGTGTGAGAGCAGGAGAGGCCAGGGGATCCTGTGTGAGAGCAGGAGAGGCCAGGGGATCCTGTGTAAGAGCAGGAGAGGCCTGGGGATCCTGTGTGAGAGCAGGAGAGGCCAGGGAATCCTGTGTGAGAGCAGGAGAGGCCAGGGGATCCTGTGTGAGAGCAGGAGAGGCCAGGGGATCCTGTGTGAGAGCAGGAGAGGCCAGGGGATCCTGTGTGAGATCAGGAGAGGCTAGGGGATCCTGTGTGAGAGCAGGAGAGGCCAGGGGATCCTGTGTGAGAGCAGGAGAGGCCAGGGGATCCTGTGTGAGAGCAGGAGAGGCCAGGGGATACTGTGTGAGTGCAGGAGAGGCCAGGGGATCCTGTGTGAGAGCAGGAGAGGCCGGGGGATCCTGTGTGAGAGCAGGAGAGGCCAGGGGATCCTGTGTGAGAGCAGGAGAGGCCGGGGGATCCTGTGTGAGAGCAGGAGAGGCCGGGGGATTCTGTGTGAGAGCAGGAGAGGCCGGGGAATCCTGTGTGAGAGCAGGAGAGGCCTGGGGATCCTGTGTGATAGCAGGAGAGGCCAGGGAATCCTGTGTGAGAGCAGGAGAGGCCAGGGAATCCTGTGTGAGAGCAGGAGAGGCCAGGGGATCCTGTGTGAGAGCAGGAGAGGCCTGGGGATCCTGTGTGAGAGCAGGAGAGGCCAGGGAATCCTGTGTGAGAGCAGGAGAGGCCAGGGGATCCTGTGTGAGAGCAGGAGAGGCCTGGGGATCCTGTGCGAGAGCAGCAAGAGGCCTGGGGATCCTGTGCGAGAGCAGCAAGAGGCCTGGGGGTCCTTTCTGCTGCCTTGCAATGTGGTATCTCTCAGACACTAACAAGCCAAAGATCAATGCAATATACGTACATTTTGTTTATTAAGTCTGGGAGAATATGGAGCGTCTGTATACATGTCACAGGATTGCTTGTTCTCAGCGGCTACAGCCCAATTTGTCCAAGATCAAGTATCACGCAGCAACTAACGCGCATCACAAGACTGTGCCGGTTTGGGAACGCGGTATAATAAACCCCTTTTTATGTTACAACGGCTGTGCTCAACACGGGAAACTTTGTGTTCGCTGCTACGAAAGTACATAGTGCAAGAGAAACTCATTGGGCAAATGGTGAGAGAATACATCCCATCGCAAAGCTGCTGCCAGATATATTACCAGATGCAGCCCATCCTAATTATATGTCTTCATGAGACATTCCAGGAATGAGAGGACTTCAAAAGATAATAGCAGCACAAAATAACAGGGCTTCCTGTCACACTTGGAATACATCAGGCATGTCAACAAGTTAACTCTTTATTATGGTACAGTAGACACAGACTGTAAAAAATGTCGGCTCCTTGTGACCTTGGGCAAGTCACTTTGTCTCCCTGTGCCTCAGTACCAGAAACATAGATTGTAAGCTCATCTGGGCAGGGACGGTGTCTGTAACAGTACTGTGTGCTGCGTTCTGCGCGCTATGCTTTGAGCCCATTGGGAGGAAAGCGCTATAAGAAATAAAGTTATTATTATTATTACTATTATTTAGCCAGCGTGTGCATCTGGCTTTGTGTGCCACGGCTCTTCTCTGTGCAATAACTAACATATAGAATGCGACATGAACAAGATCGCCTGTACTGGAGGGTCGCTGGGAGGCAATCCCGCCATGCGGCTTCTTTCCCTTTTCCGATAGGGTTAAAGACGCAAAGTGTTGTGGGTAATTGTCTGTATATTTGGCCTCTGTGGCGGTCCTTCGTGGCCAATAATCCATCCTTGCCGGCCTGCAGATCTGGGCTTGGTATCACAGGGAATGAGACGAAACAGGGTTCAAGAGAGTGGGAGCAGAGTACTGAATAACTAGAAAGGCTGCTTCTGAGTGGGACAGCACAGATTGCTACTTTAAAAGGCCACATCAATAAACCTTCTTTTTCTGAGTAGTTTAGCCCGTATAGGATAGATATTTAACCTTATTTTCAGAGTAGAAGACCAGTTACTGTACGGTTCTCAACTCCAGTCCTCAAGATCCTCCTCCCTACCCCCCCACAGGTCAGGTTTTCAGGCTATCCCTGCTTTGATTGAGCCAGCTGTGCTGAAGAAAGGATAGCCTGAAAACCTGTCCTGTTGGGGAGTGGGGGGGTTCTTGTGGACTGGAGTTGAGAACCCCTACGTTACTGCATTAATCAGACTTGCAGAAATGATCACATGCTGCTCTTCTCCCTCTCCCTCTCCCTCGCTCTCTCCCTCTCCCTCTTTCCCCCTGCTCTTCAGCAGCTGGCTGAGCCAGAGGCTGCTAGGGATGCCAGTGAGCCTGTATACTGCATACCCTTCCTCTGCTGATTTTATTTTCCCAACGCGCCGCAAGTAGGAAATGCACCACTCCACAATCCGACACCATCATTCCCATGTCCGTACACAAGGAGCCCTCTTCCCCATGATTCTGGATCGGAATCTGCAATAGGCCATGTTTGCATTTGAAGAATTCAGGTAGGATTTCTCCTCTCTGACATCCATATGCTTGGGGGGGGGGGGGGAGGGGGGGTGTTCCTACAGCCTGATTTTTTGCTGTGTAATGTCAGCTTGCTCTATTAAAGGGGGCAGTGTCTCAGGAAATGGGATACATAAAACCGAAAGACAGCAGGGCACCCGTAAATGGCAGCTTTTTGTATTTTGATCAAATTACTTCGTTTTGTACAGTATGTTGGATTTTATTCAAACCCACATTTGGTCTGGCAACAGTGTCTGTGAACATACGCTGCAATTATACATAGGATCATTTGAATGAAACACACACAACCCCTGCAAGCTCAGAAATATATATATATATATATATATATATATATATATATATATATATATATATAAAATAAAACATGTACGTCCTTTGGTTTTATATATATATATATATATATATATATATATATATAAAAAAACAAAAGACGTACACGTTTATAACATGTTTAACATGTAGTATGTAGGGCAAAAAATGACCTATATTGTTGTGTTTCTGTGGGTGGACATTTATAAAATGTACTACAAAATATATATTAAATGTTCCGTATTCATTCTGTAATTCCTGACATTTAACTGTCCATGTTGTGTTTTAAAATATATTGCAGCTTTATTTTGAATGAATAAGCAAAACTGCATTCCCTGCACATTCCTTACCTTAAACCTTGATTATGCATGTTAATGAATAGGACGTTACCCTATATACAGTACATGTATTTAATGTGCTAGCTCCGAGTTATTTCAGTGTAGAGAATGAGTATTTTGGTATTTTTAATCCGCCATAAGGAATATATTGCTTGTGCCTGCGGTCTTTATTGTTTCTTGGGGGTCAAGTAGATCATATAAACAGCTGTACGAGAAGGGTGACAATATCCTGTCACTTGCAGCGGTCAATAACATGATGTATACATCGCCAATTGAAAGCAACATCCATAACGAGAACGTGCATTTAGATAATGAACACAGAAAATGATATAATCCCAGATATTTAGCAATTTCTGTATACATATAAAAATAATAGCAGTTGTAATCTCGGATGCAGAAAAGGCAGTCAGCTTGTAGAGTAGGAGAAGTGTAGGGAGGAGAATTACAGGGTAATAATACATAGAACAGCACTATTTATAACATACAGTACTGCTGCCTCAGTGAAAGGATTTGACTAGAAACCACCCATGTTGTTGAATTACAGTTATAGCTTTGTTAGGAGATCTGCTGTAGGAAAAGGTCTCTAGGGGGGGAAAGTGTCCAAATGCTGACATGTTTAGTTCAATGGTAAACATGCTTATCAAATACAGGAGACAGGGAACGTAGAATTGCTGGACACTGTCCAGTAAAGAAGCAGACAGAACAAGAATTGTGTATTCAACGACCACACCAGGTTTGTTATTAAAACCAATGCACTTGCATGTAGGTGAATGCACCTGATGTAAATATCAATATAATGCCGGGTGGTTGCCTCCAAACCCTGGTCTAGCGCAAGGTCCTATGAAGAGTTGAGAGACCACTGATCTATGATGTGTATGTATACAGTATATATATATATATATATATATATATATATATCAAATGGAAATATTACTGTATGCTCATTTGCATGTCTTAGGCTAAGTCCCCGCTGGCGCTGAGCACGCTCATGCTTGGAGAGCTCTCCAAGCATGAACGCCGGGTGTCCGACTTGTACGCGTGCACGGGGGAAAGGTGGGGGGGGGGCATTGCGGGTAGTTGAGCGCGCGGGTAAGTATAGTTTTTTGTTTACCTAAGCGCCAATCGCGGCTGAGCGTGTGTGCACGAGCGCCACGCGCACTGCGTGAGCAGGGACTTACATATATCTATATATGTAAGTCTCCTCCGCAAGCGCCGCCCGCTCAGCCCGATCAGCGCTAGCGGGGACTTAGCCTTAGACAGATCTGCAACCTTGCCTTTCACCATTATCCCCCAGCACACAGTGCTTCCACTGCAGCAGGATTCTGGGAAATTACATGCAAATGAGCACACAGTGCCACCTTTTGCTTCAACACCATATAACAGTGTTTCCCAACTCCAGTCCTCAGGGAACCTCAACAGGTCAGGTCTTAAGGATATCCCTGCTCCAGCACAGGTGGGTCAATCAGCGGCTCAGTGATTTTGACTGAGCCACCTGTGCTGGAGCCGGGATATCCTTAAGACCTGACCTGTTGAGGTTCCCTGAGGACTGGAGTTGGGAAACACAGCCATATAACATGGTCCCCTATAAGCTTATGCTTGCTTCATTTCTCAGCTTTGAGCACAGCCTGGGTTAAGATGCATAGCCAGTAAACCCACCACAGACAGCCGTTTCGACCTTAATGGGTCTCATCAGTGTGGGGTTGGTTATACTGGCTTTGCCAAATGAAGTATGGGATAGGTTTCACCATACTTAGTTAAGTTATGGTGGGTAAAAAGTATGCATATGAACATACATACATATCCTACCTCTTCTAACACAATTATAACCTTGTCTGCAACGGTTACATACGCCCCTATTAACATATTATCTCTAACTGTCCATGAAATGTCTGTAAATATAATGTATAACCTCTGCTCATTTAATGCAACCATGTGTTATCATAAGTCTGTGCCCAGGACATACTAGAAAACGAGTGGTAACTCTCAATGGATTACTTCCTGGTAAAACATTTGATACATAATATATACAGGTGTGTGTGGTAAGAATTGTGATAAATACCTTTTGTGAAACATCTTTATCTGCTAAGCTTGAACCTAAACGAACAAAGGCAATGAGATTCAAAGTCTATTTCATCAGAATATATTGTGCTGGGTCTCTAATGACACTTTGAAGATGCAGTCCCACTGAGGACCAAAAGATACTAACGACAGTTGTAGGTTTCACAGGAAATAATTCTATACTGTCTGAAGCGGCCAATTGCACTTTGCACAATATAGTATTAACCCCTAAGCGTAGGTGGTTGACAGCTCTTTAAAAAACAGAAACATTTAAGTTTTTTAAAATCAGTCTTCAGTAAATAAGAATCCCACTGGTGGTGCATTCACATGTCTCAGACAGGTCTGCAGCCCTGTCTTTCCCCATTATCGCTTATCAAAGAGTGCTTCCACTGCAGCCAGGGACTCTGGGTAATGTCATGCAAATGAGCACAGTGTGTCACTTTTTACGTCTCATCCATTTTTACTTGGACCCCTATAAGCTTATGCCTGCCGCATTCACAGCTTTTCAGCACTGCCTGGGTTAAAGGACGTGCATAGTCAGTAACCCAACTTGAATACTTTTTTTTAAATCTGTTTTCTGTTTTAAAGGAAATTCTGAATAGGGTAAGACTGCCCATCTATTTGCTGCGTCCCAGTAATAGAGTAATCAGATGTATGGATAGTTAGGTACCCATTCCAATGATAAGGAAGTAATAAGTAAGGAGTCAGGAATGAGAAAGGCGGTGCTCACGTACCCACGTCTTTAACCTTTTCTAGGCTTCATGCCATTAAACAGAATGGACAAGACACTGTAGGGCAGGGGTGGCCAACTCCAGTCCACAAGGGCCACCAACAGGTCAGGTTTTAGAGATATCCCAGCTTTAGCACAGGGGGCTCAATCAGTGGCTCAGTCAATGTCTGTGCTGAAGCAGGTATATCCTTAAAACTTGACCTTGAGGACTGGAGTTGGCCACTCACTCCTGCTGTAGCGATAAGGGCTGCAAAATCTACCCTATGTTACATAGTTACATAGTAGATGAGGTTGAATAAAGATATGCGAAATTAAGACGACAGATACTTTATCCTATATCCGTACTTACAGTATATTGATCCAGAGGAAGGCAAACAAAAAACCCCAGTGTCATATCATCTAATGATATCTCATAAGGGGAAAAATAAATTCCTTCCTGACTCCAATAATTGGCAATCAGATTACTCCCTGGATCAACATCCTTCCCACATTTACTTATTTGGTATATCCCTGTATACCTATCCTTTCTAAAAAAAAGATGTCCAACCTTTTTTTGAACAAATCAATTGTATGTTAATACTTATTGTCATGGTAAACTGAAAAAAATAATGTAAATATATACATACTAATCAGATATGTCTGTATGTACTACCTTGTGAAGCAAATAAACATTTCTTTGTTGTCAGCTCAGTTTGGTCCTGTGTGGGGGCTTCACGTTTCATCTTTTTAAACTGACAACACACAACTCCTTAAAGACACATGGGATAGAACCATAGTGCATAAACTGGCCCGTTCTAAGTCAGCTTCTCTCCTCACCAGGAACTGTTAGGATTTGTGAAGATTAATTGTCCAATGTGACTTACCATTATATGTCTATTGTGCGTGTATGAATGTGCATTAACTTCCTTTAAATAAGGGATTGCTTCACCTAGTGTGCAGATAAATCAGGATGTTTCTCATATTACGTGCATCAGTGTGGGACAGGCAGGGCCGCCAACAGGGGGGGTCTGCCCGGGTTGGTGTCCCGGGCCCCGTGCTCATGCAGGGTGTCCGGCCTGCTGCCTGTGGGCCCGCTCCCCCCCCCTCTCCCAACGTGGGATAGAGGGGAAGCGCCGTTCGAGCCTGCGCCCGCCAACCCAGCTCCCCACACGCCAGCCTCCTGCCCCGGGCTGCAGCTGCCACAGAATTAGCCCGCCAGTCTTGCTCCCCCCCCCCCCCTCAGCCTACATCCCGCCCCGGGCAGCAGCCGCGGGGGGCAGGGGAGGGAAGCATCTGGCAGGGCAAGGAAGCAAGAAGCAGCACCCACCCACAAGGTCAGTCACCCAGGCAGTCACTCACCCACCCTGTCACACACCCAGTCACTCAGTCACCCACCCAGTCACTCAGTCACCCACCCACCTACCCTGGCAGTCAGTCATCCAAGGCAGTCAGTCACCCACCCACCCCGGCAGTCAGTCAGTCAACTCTGGCAGTCAGACAAGGGAGTTAGTCAACGCACCCACCCTAGCAGTCAGTCAATGGCAGTCAGTCACTCAGGCAGTCAGTCGCCCATACACCCACCCTGGCAATCAGTCGCCCACTTTGGCAGTCAGTCACCCACCCACCCAACCTGGCAGTTAGTCACCCACCCAGTCAGTCACCCACCCACCTAGGCAGTCACCCACGCAGTCACCCACTCAGGCAGTCACTCACCCACCCAGGCAGCCAAAGGCAGTCACCCACCCTGGCAGTCAGTCACCCAAGCAGTCAGTCACCCACCCAGGCAGTCAGTCAGTCAAAGGCAGTCAGTCACCCACCCATACTTAACCCCCCCAGGCCCATACTTTACCCCCCTCCCCCCCGGCCCATACCTAACCCCCCCCCCCAGGCCCATACTGAATCCCCCCCAGGCCTTTTGTCACATTGGATGTAGCATTGGGCATCTTTGTCTTTTGTTGAAAATATAAAAAGAAACAGATTGCATTGTAATGTTTTTTTTCCGTATTACAATAAGAAAAAAACAGTTAAGTAAAAGTTGCGCGCTTAAAATTTTTTTTTGTAGTAGGTGAGCTATGGGGGGGTGGGGGGGGGGTGGCTGCTCCTTTCATTTGTCCTGGGCCCCAAGATTTCAGTTGGCGGTAGCGCTGTTGCCAGCACTTCTGTAATAGTCACTTCCTGTCAACATCAGAGGGGACAAGCAACACCCCACAGAAAAACCCAGCAAAAAATAATAAAGCACGATAAAGATTAAAAAAAAAAAAAATAGCAAATATGTGTCAAATTATTTTTAAAAATAGCAAATTGATCCATGCCAAATTTATCGGAAGAGCAAATGACAGGAGTTATGTATCCAGCAAAGGTTTACATGAAATATATTGCAATGTGTTCAATGAGCCACTGTGCTGCTTTGATCCAGCATTGCTGCTGCTTGTGACACTCATAGTAAAGTATAGTCCGGCTACCAGAGGAGTTTCCGCACTGGCGGGCGTGAAGCTGAGGAGTTTATACATGTGTTTCTCTCTGCCACCTTCATGTGAATGGAATTGTCATTACTTCTGCACTTTATTCCTGGAAATGGCTTTAGTACAACTGGGAGTGGGAAGGAAAAATATGAAAATAAAATTACCTTTGTGCATAAAAACAAAGTCTTTTTGGAAACCCCTGAAATCTAGTAATGTGCTGGAACAAGCACACTGCATCCTTAATACTTATTATACCATTTTCCTTGCACGATACCACCAATATAAACTGGACTATGTGTCTTTATTTAGGTACAGTAAATGTCGGGAAGGAATGCCTTAAGAGAAATCTACTTTATATTTACTCTCAAATTATCCATCTTCGTCTTCCCAACTTCTTGGCCTTTAGAAGTAAACGATGATTCTATTATTCGCCAAAGGGCTAAGAATATAGGACAATAAATCACATTCATTTTTCATAAAAGTAACATTTTCGTTTTGGGGATGGTTGAATTATAGCTAAATTGATAAACAGTTTATTTTTTTTGTCATTCTTTCTGCCGTTATAAATATCTCTTTTTCACCACTGTCACATAAACAATCAACACGTATGTATCCCAACCCTAATAAACACTAGACAATTAAATATCCCTTAATGTGGGAACTTTTCACTTACAGATGTTGTGTGCCTACATATTGTTTCATTTCTCTTCCTTGAAGCATGACTTACTAAAACTAGTAATAATAACTGATGAAAAAAGATGAAATAAACATGAATATGGCAAACATATTTCACATATGCTTATGATAATTTATTAATGTATATTATGCAATGAAGATTCAGTTTTAACCTGTTGGAAACAGTACAGATTTTCTTTTTGTGACAGCTATTGACTAATTCTTTTTTTGCTCTTGGAATCTTCCCTTTACAATATCATATATATATATATATATATAATACATTTTTTTTCATATAGCATTTTCTCCCAATGGGACACAAAGTGCATCACAATTACAGTACAGTGAACGGTACACAGCACATCAGAATTTTACAGACACACTCCCTGCCCAGATGAGCTTACAATCTATGATTTTGGTGCCTGAGGCACATGGAGATAAAGTGCCTTGCTCAAGGTTACAAGGGGCTCGCAGCGGGAGTTGAACCAGGTTCCCCTAATTCAAGCACGGTCTCATTGTTTGCAGTCAGTGTCTTTACTTACTGAGCCACTCCTTCCTAATAATAATAATTGTTTCTTTTTGCATTGATGTACATGTCTCTGATGTGTAAAATACAGGTAATACAACAAGTTCCCAACAGATGTTTAGCCCTCACCTGTACTGAGATGCAGCAGAGCAGGGATGCAATGTAAGTGCAGCTAAGCCTGCATTGAGACACCCCTGTTTGTTAGTGCAAACTCAATTCAATGGAACTGTTACAGATACATACACTGTATCACTTTTATCAGTTCAAGCAATAATGTACTTCATTAGCTACATTTTAAAGATGCAATCCAAGCAATATCCTACATGTGTGTTTTTTTCTCCAATAAATCAGTTAGATCATACTTACTGCATTTATTCTGATTATTATTATTATTATTATTATTATTATTAATATTCAACTCTTAATTACATTTTTTGACGAGTTTTAACATACTGAGCATTCTTTGATTTCTATAGCAGGCTTTAGCACACCTCCACAGCAGTGCAAGATCTCTGTAACACTTTCCTGTTTGTGATAATTTGTTGCCAATGTTCTCAGCAGTTTGAGCTGCAAACTGTAACAATAGATCATGTTACTTTAGTAATATAAGAATACATTGTAGCTGCTGAGTTGCACTGACTGAAGGATTAATTGAACTGAAAGGCAGCCATTTAGTGAACCCTGGCAAGGAGGATCTTTGCTGATCGATTACGGTAGAATGAATCGATTGGCAGCTTAGGTAATTCGTTTTCAATAAAGGAAATTAAAAGCTGCATATATTAAAACAATTTTTCTAAGTGTCGCTTGGATTGCCTTTTTAACATAATTCACTAATTTTTGGGGCTGTACATGCACTAAAGTAAATGACATAAATCACCATGGATAAGGACCTCTTAATTGATCTTTTTACATTTATTCTTTGTAGAGAATGCAGATAGGCCAATGAACATATTAACGCAAAATGTGTCACTGTCACAACATGAAGTTGTTAATTTATGATTTTGTATTAGAGAGTATTTCCCAGTAGATGGAATATGCAGCTTACATGATCAGATTTCAACATAGCAGCAAGAATGGTATTTCATGTTTAATCTTCAATTACCACTCGTGGTTGAAAACAATTCCATCAAGGATAGAGAGAGTCGGATATTATCGTTCTCATCTCATTTTTACTCCGTTTACAGAATGGAAAAAATTCTTTAATTAAACATTTATTTATTATTTTTTACACCGGATTTAAGCAGGAGGTCTTCCCCAGCGCAACCCCGTTCATTTCAGCTCTGGGGACCCTCTGCTTCCGGAGATATTTATCTCCGTAGTAGGTGCTGGTAGCCGCTCCGGCTGAGCTAGCTGGGATTTAAAGTTTAAAACTTCAGAATCGCGTGGGCCAATAGAAAGCCGCACCTGATGATGTCACGGCTTCCTATTGGCCGGCTGGGTGCGGGAGCTTTGAAAATCCTCCATAATGTGAACCCTTGGTAGCCGAGCTGAGCTGCTACCGTTACCCCCTATGGAAGTAAGGATCTCCGGGAAGCAGGGGTCCACGGAGCTGGAATTTATGTGGTTCAGCTCAGTAGACCCCCTGCTTCAATCACATGTAAAAAATGTAAAGCCCACAGATAGGTAACACCTTGTATATCATTTCTTATGGGGTTTTTTCATGGTATGTGAATATAATGGTAAATAAAGAGAAAGCATTCATGTAGCTATGGGGTGGCCAACCCCAGTCCTCAAGGGCTGCCAACAGGTCAGGTTTCAAGGATATCCCTGCTTCTGCACAGGTGACTCAGTCAACGAAGTCAGTGCAGTCTCCGTTATTGATGTAAGAATTATCGCATGGAGATGTCTTGTTTGGTCTGGAGCCGGCATGCTGTGTACGCAGCCCTGGGACGCTGGGACGGAACGAGATTCACCAGTGAGTGAGATTCACTCCTAATGGCCTATTTATTAAACGGTAATATAATCAGTGACAAATCGCCTGATAAAGGAAGACAGAAGGTAGAGAAGAACCGAGGTCTCGCTGCATTCAATCCGAAACATATCTGAAAAAATACTGCTATTAAATAAACACATTTGTATGCCATTTGTGTGACGAGCGGTTTGTTTGTGAGAGATAACACGCTTTGGTAACGCGGTATCAGGAGACAGATTATCCGTGACATGCTTCCGTCCGTTTCTCTCTTTCAATAACTACATGAGCTAACTTGTAGCACGTAAAAGATTACCATAGCCGCGTTAACAATCTTACCGGCCTGGCATAGGCGAAAACAAATGGAAAAAATAGAACCGAAGTTCAAAACCAGTGCTTCCAAGTAGGAACTAGATTCAGGGAGAAAAACGAATCTTCCAACATGCTCCCAGTAATTGTGAAGTATATTGATGCACTGACAAGGGGGACTTAATGTGTAATAAACAGAGTAAATTCAGGTGCAGATGTGGGAGTAGTGTTACTGCTTCCTTTGGCTGTCATGCTATCCCTGGCTTATAAATAAATCCTGTTTCTTTATCAGCAAGTAACCTGTGGGACCCCATTTTTTCTAAAGGAGCTGTGCTTTCCACTAACCTGTTTACAGGTAACTTTCGTAGGTGAAAACAATTGGTGAGATTTTACCTGTCAATTCATACCGTAGCAGTTTATTGAATGCTTAATTTTGAGTTTTTCCCCGTTTACGTATTACACTTGCATATCGCATGAATTTTCAAACACCCCATAAAAATCGCTATTTAAATAACACTTTTCACAAGTTTTTGGCCTTTTTAATGAGCATAAAAAGAGGTCTTTGAGCGATTATGTCATTTACTGCTTGAAAGTCCATTCTAAAGGTTAAATGAGTAGTCTCTCTGCTCTCTATTCTCAACCGAACAGGGCCTAATACATTACAGTCTGGGGAAGGATTCGGTCTGGGGAAAGGTACAGGAGACACGTCCTTACCTTGGAGAATCTATAGACGTTGCCAAAGGCTGAGATACTGTAAGTTAAAGGGCCTTTACGCTCCGTTTCTCTAACACTCTTCACACATTGGCTTAGAAACAAGCAGCATTTCTAACATAGCACTTCGAAAAGAAACCATTATTTATAATATGCAAATGACTGATAGTTCCAAGAAGCAGAAAGGTTACAGGGCCAGACGAAACCACATAACTGCAGATCACACCTATCTAATCGTTCAAATTGAGCAGGGAGAAATTGGTATTTAAAGCAGCAGTGCGTCCTACTTTTATCTTTTTTTTTGTATCCCCTGTTTTCGGCATTGGAGCTGGTGGGTGCCCCAAACCGTACAGTTTTCCGCTCCATTGATTCCTTCCCCTATCCTTCCCATGGTTACCGAGATACCTAACGGTGAAAGGAAACAAAATGGCTGTCAAATATCTGGCCAATAAGAAGCCGCAACATCATCGGTTTAAATCCCCTTTACAAATCAGGAAGTGATGCCAGTAACTTCACTGTATCTCGGTAAGCAGGGGGGCTCCCGGAGCTGATAAAAGTGTGATTCAGCTACGGAGGACCACCCCTCCCGCCCCCCGTTTTCAATCCCGTAATAAAAAGAGGGGTTAATTATGGGGAGGACTTTAGAGCAGAATAACTGGTGACACTTTTTTGTGTTTTTTTTTTTTTTAAATAGAGTTGAAGAAGGGGGTCTCCGGAGCTGAACCGCCATTAATTTCAGCTCTGGGGACCCCCTGCTTCCTGAGATACTTCCCTCGGAAGGGGGCACCGGTATCTCTTTAGAGTTTAAATGTCCCGCATTACGTGGGCCAATAGGAAGCAGCAAGGAATGATGTCATGGCTTCCTATTGGCCCGCGGGACATTTAAGCTGCCATTTTGATAACCCCATCAAGCCCAGCTGGAGACCCTACCTGCACCCACCTTCCGAAGTAAGTATCTCAGGAAGCAGGCGGTCCCCGGAGCTGAAATTAATGTGTTTCAGCTCCCGAGACCCCCTGCTTCAAACCTATTTGGAAAAAAAAACCACAAAGGAGTGTCACCCGTTCTGCTGCTTTAATATGCTTAGAGAATAAACACATTATTAATGATACAATTTCATGCCTCCGGTGCATTTACTGTACATTATATAGTACTTGGTTTGTTGCTTCCTCATAGTAATAGTAAAGAGGAACAAAGAAAAGAAAGTAAAGAGGAACAATAATTTGGCTTTCACATCTCTGAATTCCCACAGTGTTAATACCGAGAGCCACGCACCGCCTAGCTTTGTATGGCTTTCCATTTAATATTTTGCCTCTCTTTGTGGCTGGTTCAAGCTATGGCGCAGATTATAGTAGGCGCGCGATGGAGCGCATGGCGTCGTGTGCGCCTTTCGCCCGAGCGATGGGTGCACTTAGATGGAGGCGATGGGGAGGCGTGGCAGATGCGTCAGCAGGCTGGTTCGCCCTCATTGGCTGAACCGCTCTCGTGACGCAGCCGCCACACGAAAGTCCAAAATGTATTGTCTTTTGAAAAATCTGCCGCGCGGCCGCTCTTCATGGTGCCCGCACGCACTATGGCCGACCCGATAGAGCTGCAGTGCTTTGTTCACGCAGCGCATGCGTCGTCGCGCTCACTATAATCGTGGCCTAAAGCAGTGAAAAATGACAGAACAAGTGCTTATTTGGGTATAAAGCCTGAGCCCAGATCTTACACATGTGAAATGTGGTGTGACAAACACATGCTAAGAATTCTCTCCCTGTGAGGATCACAGCCAGTTGTTTAGATCTGCATAAGAACATTAATAGATTGTATCCGACATAAATGTGCTCAGTTTTGTTTTATTTCAAGGAAGCTGCTAAGCAAACAAATGACAAGAAGTTTACATAGCCCTGAAGCAGCAAAACATGGAGCACTGTGGTATCCGTCTTCAGCTTAATGCCCCGGTCACGTGGGCCAATAGGAAGCCACAACGGATGATGTCACGGCTTCCTATTGGCCGGCGGGACATTTAAAGCCACCATTATGTTAGGCACACCGTTCCCTGACTGCAGATATCAGCACCGCAACAGAGGTGACAATCTCTGGAAGCCGGGGGTCCCCGGAGCTGATATTAACACAGTTCAGCTTCGGAGACCCCACTGCTTCAATCCTGTAATAAACAAAATATTGTGCAGTGCTACATGCTTTGCTGCATTAAAAAATGCAAAAAGAGGAAAGAAAACTAATAGATTAGTCATACAGGTGCATACAGGATAGAAGTGTACTGTAGCTATGAGTTTTACATGGTTTTACAATGTGCGGTGCATCGGGACAGTTTGCATTTTCCTTTAACTCATTTTTTATAGATTTTTTTTTTATATAAAAAATGTTTTTTTATTTGTTGTCCCTGTAACATCCTGCCCTTTTCTAGAGCATTGTAATGTGTTTGCTTTACAAAGTGAATAATGCGTGGCATTTGTCTCATAAAAAGCAATTGTTTTGATCAGATGAGGATTCTATATCAAAACATCCCTATCAGATACACAAGGCTTTGATTTTTTTTTATATTTTTTTCCCTAATTCCACATTTATTCAACAGCATTATTGGCATCCTGTGATTCCTGCATTACCACTGGTATACTGTATATAGGCAGGAGTCTGCTTGGAAAGCTCATGGTTTAAAGTTAAAGCAGCATCACTAGATAATCTCAGTGTAAATAATTAAAACAACAACAAAGATATCAAATCCCTTTTGTCCTTTACACGTCCACCACTAGAAGGTTAACCATTTGGTCTCCAGTGTGGCAACTACATTTTGCAGAGCAGGTAGTGGCATATAATAAAAAGGCCGATTTAATGAAGTATTTGGTAAAGCTGCTTATTTCTTTTTTTTATGCCTGCCAAGGTTTTATAAAATGAATGATTTATTTTGAGTTTCTTTTTTAAATGGAAGGAAAGCGCTGAACCAGTGGTATGCAACTTCCATTTTGTTTCCCCTGGTGAGAACGAGCGCTACCTTTAGTGTTATGTATCTAGGGGACCTGGGGATGCCTGAAATGAACATTGATCAGCCTCCCATCCAAGTAAACAAGGGGGTGTGGGAAACCCTGCAACTTGAAAACATACTGTATCTGCAGAGTCACAGTACGGACAGTACCGGACAGTACCGTTATCTTTATTCTCTCCTCCCCAAAGCAGCTGGGAAATAGTGACAATGAAATGAAATACGTGTATGACTCATTTTAAAGAACCAAAGATAGTACGTGTAGAACCTCTTGGTAGGATAGATCCCTTAGGCCAGGAGCAAAGGACCTGGGGTGACTTCTGAACCCTATGACTCTCCGGAGTGCGGACGGCTGTAACAGAGTCTCACTATACACTTTGACTGGCTTTGTGCCACATTTGCTGTTACTACATTCAGCTGGATCTGATTATAATGGGTTTGGAATTCTCTGTACACTTTGGTGTTTTATGAATAGGTTTTGCTCCAGCACAGACAGAATGTAGTACTTCTCTGCTTCAGCGAGGGAAGGGCCTCCAACGGGTTGCTTGAATTATCGTACAACCGGTGGTTTAAATGCATTAAGAAAAAGTGCAATAATCTTCAATAAAAAGAATATTCGTTTACAAAGCAGAAACGATGTCCGTGTTTGCGGGGAAACCAGTTCTTTTGAAGTGATCTTTATCCTGTAGTTATTGCTACAGCCTTCATAAATAATCTGTTGGTGCCAATCGTCTGTTGGTATTTTCGCCTCTGCTTAACCACGGCTCGAATGGTCAATCAATATTCTGTGGCGTTGCCAACCACTTGCTCATGAGAATGTCAGCTCCATTCATTGTGCAGGGGAAACCGCTTCACACTATAGTGAATGGGAGCCTATAATCTACGATCCCAAAACCTTCAACTTCTAAAAGTCCCCAGTTGGTCGTGGCCCTCCGGTACCGGGCGTCAGGGAATGGAATGCCCTCCCCATAGCCACGAGAAACATCAAAGACCATCTCACTCACAGAAAACACGACTTGGCTCTTTGTAGCAGACCTGTCTGAGCTGTGTGTCTGTGCTCACAAGGGATCTTTTTATTTGCTGTAAAACAATGAAGAAGTTTATCTTGTCACTGCCGGAAGTCCAGCAGCACCAGTGTGCGCCCTCTGAGATTGCTTGGGGGTAGCGTGTGTGTGTGTGTGTGTGTGTGTGTGTGTGTGTGTGTGTGTGTGTGTGTGTGTGTGTGTATATATATCAGTATAGATATAATTCTAGCTATAGGTATAATTTATAGTAGTAGTTCTGGTTTGTTTTATAAATATAGCTCTACTATAAGAGTTAGTTTTATAGGTTTGTATAGTGATAGTTTTATAAGTTTGTATAGTGATAATTTTATTGGTTTGTACAGTTTTATAAGCTCTTACAGTTTTATAGGTTTTAATCATTGTAGCTGGCTGTTTTGGTAGAAATGTCATTGCACTTGATGACAATGGTGGTGTTGGGGAGTGGACAGCGGACACATGTGTTAGTGGTTGCGGGTGGGTGTTGGTTGCTAGCGGTTTCAGGGAAAAGGACATCGCTCTTTATTAATGATGACAGTGTAGTGGTGATGGACACTAGTGTAATAATAATAATAAGTATAAAAGGAGTATGCCCTTTGGTCTTCCCTCCCAACCTTGCATTAGAGATGAAATAGTTAGAACATAAATAGCCTAACCACATGTTACATCTGTGGCCACCAACACTACATGGACTTGCAGATTGTGTGTGCCCCTACAAACCAACCGGGTGCACAGAGAAAATAAATCCCAGAAATGCTGCACGCCACCACATTATTATCCAAATAATGAAAAATGTATCAACTATAAAACGTAACATTTAATATACCCATGTTGCAAAAAATGTGCATAGTATAAAATAAATACAATCGAAAGTATTTTATAGTATGCACATTTTTGCAACATCGGTAAATTAAATGTTACGTTTTATACTTTATTTTTTTTATTTTGCATTATTTGGATAATAATTTAGTGGACTGCACCATTCCTGGCATTTCCTATCTCTGTGTTCCCGGCTCGTACCCTTCCAGCCTTCTCCGTACCTCCCAGGTAGCACACACCTACATCTCTACATTTGCACAAGGTCAGTGAGGTCTCTACGTTTGTTTCGCCTACAAAACAGTAAAAAGTAACTAAGCCGTTAATGATGCCACTGGAAAGTTGACAACTGGCACTGATGATGGGGTTGGTGGTGGACACAAGTGGATGCAAGATGGCGGTGAGCTGCTATGGGCAGGATGGTGTTAGTGGCATGTTAGATTGTAAGTCTTACAAATAAAAGGACTATTTTGAATCCAGTTGAAACATAAATAAGTCTCTTTAATCATAGTTTCATAGTAGATGAGGTTTAAAAAAAGACACACGTTCATCAAGTTCAACCTATGCTAAATTAAGACGACAGATACTTTATCCTATATCCGTACTTACAGTATTTTGATCCAGAGGAAGGCAAACACAAAAACCCCAGTGAAATATCATCCAATGATATCTCATAAGGGGAAAAATTCATTTTTTCCTGACTCCAAGATCTCTCCCGGGATCCCATGTTTACTTATTTGGTACTGTATATCCCTGTACACCTTTCCTTTCTAACAAAAATGTCCAGCCTTTTTTTGAAGATATCTGTCTATCCATCGGTATTGAATTCCACATTTTAACTGTCCTTGCGGTAAATAACCCTTTTCTTTGTTGCTGTTGAAATCTCCTTTCCTCCAACCTTAAGGGATGCCCCGAGTCCTTTGTACTGCCCTTGGGATGAATAGTTCTTTTGAAAGCTCCTTGTACTGTCCCCAAATATATTTATTTATATACATTTATATACATCCCCTACATCCTATACATCCCCTAGATGTTATATCCCCTCTTTTCTAATGTAAATAAATCTTAGCTGGCCTCCCTCATAAGTCAGATTGAATCAGTCCGCAAGAATTAGTCTTCAAAATTTTCTAAAAAACGGCAGCAATAATCAGGCCCACCACTAGCTTATATGGGACCTGGGACACAAATGTAACCCAGGGACCAAAGTGAATGAGCAGGGGAATGGACTCATAGCTTGTGCAGCCTGGGGGGAGGGGGTGGAGCGTCTTGCATTTGTTCTGGCACAGGAAGGGGCCCAGCCGCTCAGCCAATCCCAGAAGTTTGGACCAACTTCATGTCTGTGACATCGGCTAGGCAGGCCTTCCTCAGCCGCTGGGCCAGGGGCAGTTGTCCCGGCGTTACCCTCCTGTTGACGGCCCTAACAATAATTCTCCAGCAAGGCAATCTACACGAACAAAAATAGTACACTCCGCTCAGCAAGGGGCATGTGGGTCACCAAGGTCCCCACCTGAGAGGGGCACTGAAACTTTGAGGGGCAGGGCAAAGGTAAGTGGGTAAGTATTTCCGCAGAGGCTTGAACTAGCCGCTTCCTTTTATTCTTTCGAGTCACAGGGAGTACCTACATAAAGCCTGCGGTCTGCATTACGTTTCTGGGAGTCCTGCCCACCATGGTATAATAACAACAAGTCTGATGGCCACTTGACTTTTCTAACTAACACACTGGGTATAACTGCAGACGCTCTTATCCTTGGAGTTTCCCTTGGAATCTATAGTACCAGATCTTCTTACTCACTGCTCATTGCAAGTGTTACGAAATATAGAATTTCTAAACTGATCCTCTCCTTTATTAAACTCTGCAGGGAAAGGAAAGATCCAATTTAATAATTTACCCTTTGGCGATCACACTGTTGTTTACACTCTTCCCTGTGTCAAATTACCCACTTCCCACAAACATTATTACAATGACTCAACATTACAATTATATATACAATAATACATCATAAATCCACACGCAACTTTAAAATCGTATATATTTTAACATAATACAATACATAACCCTGTCAATACTTTATTTGTGTAGGGTACTACAAATATTTAAAGTTATTCATTGTATTATATTAGTTTCCTAATTGTTTTTAGGAGTTTATACTAATATATAAGCATTTTCACATGCAGAACAGAAAAACAAGCACAAAATAAGATCCCTTATTATCATTTACTGTAGTATAATCAGATCCAGTTGGAGAAACTAATCTACATTATAGTGCTAATGGTTAGTCAACAGTAGGACAGAAAATAGAAGTGCTGTGAGAAAATATTATGAAGGTGCTATAAAACGTAAATGAAAAGTAATAATGGCACAAATGAAATAATGATATCCCCCTTGAGAAAAATGCAGCTTTTTCAAAATATGTTTCCCAAGATCTATATAGTAAGAAAGTGACAGATTCAAAGTGAAAAGAATCTCAGGCTACATGTGGAAAAGCAGATAGAATATACATCATGCAAAGCACCTTTTCGCTATGTATATTTAATCTATTTTTCCACATGTCCCCGGAGATTTTAAGCATTTTCCTGCATATTTTGATTTTTGTTCCTGTAGACGGACGGACGTTCACAGAGGTACACAATTGGAGACTTTTTGTAAGGTGAAATTATTTTTTTAAGGCTTTATTGTGCCTTTTCCTTTTTATCAGGAAACCATCCAAACACAGGGGGGGGGGGGGGGAACAAAGCTTCTATTCACTTGGGAGTATTTCTAGTGAAACACTATGCAATTAATTCACATCTCCCTTAGTCAAGCATTTCTCCCAGCCCCAAACACATAGCATGAAATAAGCAGATATAAGAAGTCTCTTAAGAATGAAAGTCTTATCTGTTTCTTGGAGGGAAAATCTTCTCAGTTCCTGGTTCAGCTCCCTTCTCTCAGGGTGTGTCAGCTTCAGGTTTAGTAGTTTTCCCTGTGTCTTGAAATCAGCTCTGCTGTGTCTTCTGGCAGAGCTCAAGACATGGTCAGCTCCAGAGATCTGTGTTCTCTTGGTCAGTCTCTCCTGGGAGACTCAAGAACCCCTGCTCTGTCTCCAAAGGTCAGCTCACATGTGAGCTAAGGAGTCACTTCCTGTCTCAACAGACAGGCTTTTGTAAGCAATCTAAATCAGGCAGGTGGTGTTTATTAATTGACTACCAGCAGTTAACCACCACACTGCTAGATTAAAGGCACATTACTTGAACAGGGATTACTCCCCTGTTACAGTTCCCATTTTTTTTTTTACAACTCCAAAACCAATTCGAGTTCAGGCAAAACCAAAACACCAAATATTCTTAGAACCAAAATACCAGTGAACGTGCCCACCCTTAGTATACTCATATCAAATCTATGTATATACAGTATGTTTAGGCTCGTCCAATAAATGTCGACATTTAACTCTGCATTCCCTGGCACTAAAGAAAATGGTTGAAACATAATTTCTTTAGCAATGGTCACCTAACTTCGAAAAAATGAAAATGTGCTAAACCGATATTTAGAGCAGTCCACAGTACAGGAAAACTACAAATGTTCTGGGCTGCTCACGCTTTCCCAGGAGCCTTTGCAACAATTTGGAAGTGTATCAGCTTTGTCTTTGTAATATTAAACGTGCATGCGTTCTTTGTGCCTGAATAGAGGTGCATATCACACACACAGGAGATTATCTAATCATTTGTAAAAAAAAAAAAAAAAAAAAACCTAAATCTTAATATATAAAATTGAAATTTGTGGGGTTGTAGATGTGGTGAATCTGATTTGTCCCCAGCCTCTGGCCAATCAGATTGGTGGCTCTATGACATCACCCAACTGCCACGCACACACACACACACCACCACACACACACCACCACACACACACACACCACACACACACACACACACACACACACACACACACACACACACACACACACACACACACACACACACACACACACACACACACACACACACACACACACACACACACACACACACACACCACCTCCCGCCCAGGTAAGTAAGTAAACCGCCGCCTCACACCCCTGCCGCCGGGGCCTCAAACCCCTGCGCCTTCCCGCCTTCCCGCCTTGCCTCCCAGCCCACACCCCTGCCGCAGAGCCGCCGATTTACACCCCGGCGCCTCCCGCCTCAACCGGCCGGGACCAAGCGGCGGGACTGACGGCCGGGAGGGGGCAGCCCACCCCCCTCACCCGTACCACACCACCCCCCTCACCCGTACCACACCACCCCCCTCACCCGTACCACACCACCCCCCTCACCCATACAACACGCTGCCTCCCACTTCAGATCCGTGGGGGAGCGCACGCCGCGTACACGCGCCTCCGTCTGATGAACATCCCCAGCAGACGGAAGGTTCTGGGGGGAGGAGGGGTGAACGAACCGGCCGGGGGAGCAAGCGGCCGCAGGATACATTAATTGTCACTTAACCGCCGCCGGCTGTCAAGGCGGGGGGGGGAATCCCGGCCGCCCCCCTCAGTGACCCGCCACCACCGAGCTATGAATGCGGGGGACGGGGGGAATTGGAGATGTGAAGGGGGGAAATCACAGCTGTGGATGGGGGGGGGGGGAGGAATGGAGCTGTGAAGGGGGGGGGGCAGCGGAAAGCGAGGGGGAGCGGGAAAATGAAATCCCGGGCAAAGCCGGGTATATCAGCTAGTATATATATATATATTGTACCGGGACTGCTGTTTGCAATTGTGTATATTCAGTTTTTTTTGTATGGCTAAAGCTGCCTGAACCATAAGCCAGAAAAAATAAATAATTATCTGAACTACAATAAATAATTCATCTTTAAATACATGAATATGATAGAAAAAGAATGTATCCCATCCCAGTTAGTACACCAGCCCCAGGACTAAGGATTGCATAATCACTGTAGGGAGTTTGTTCCTGATCCCTAATAAAAGGCGTTTGAACTTAGTTTCCCTGCGTTCCACTACAAAAATAGCCCTGTGTAGATCTAATAAATGTAATAAGTCGGCTCACATGCTCAGCACAGTTTTAGACCGTGGCTATTACTATTAATAGCCATGGGATTATGGAATAATGACGCACTATACTGTATAACTCTAGCACAGTTACACTGTAAACCATCAAATTAACTGGCTGCTGCACAGTCTGTGTGAGGTCAGTGCTACTGTATGTTCTTAAACTCCACCCCCCCCCCCTCCCCCCTCCCCCCTCTGGATCAATAAGTAAGTATAGATATAGGATAACATATCTGTTGTCTAAATTTAGCATAGGTTGAATTTGATGGACGTATGTCTTTTTTTAAACCTAGTTACTATGTAACTATGTAACTGAACCACTGATTGAGCCACTTGTGCTGAAGCAGGGATATCTTTAATACCAGGCTCATGAGCAATTGTCGCTCTTCACTTTAACAACACAATGGTTATTTGTGTTTATTCACAAATAGACTGCCGTTTTCATGCTTAGCAGCTTCCAACAAAGTAACTAATCTGTGGGCTTTGGCAGTGAAGATCACAGCGGTAACATCAGGAATAAGCTAGTGACCATCCTGTCCTGTTGAACATCTGGTTTTCGATGACACGGCTACACAGTGATCACAAAGAAGACGATGTTGCTTACGCAACAGTCAATGATAACTGGTTTATCAGAAACAAATACATTCATTCACATGTAATTACCTTTTAATTATAGCAGCTCGGAAGGCTACAGGATGCCAGCTGCTCTTCTGTCCAGAGCCGGCATTTGGCAACGCGTCAAAGTAAGTTCGGCGTCTACTCCCGAGAGCGCTTGTACTCCACCCTTTGGCTGCAGGCATGTTGCCCAACAATAGCCAACCACCACGTGTATATGTTGTGGGTGGAATGAAAAATAAAGAAGAAGAAATATATGCACGCAACATTTGCAGTACTAGAAATACTGTTGATTGGTTCATTTTCATTCTATGATAATATATCATTAATATCATTAACACTGTTGTGATAATAAGTTATTGCAACATAATACTGCTAAGGCAGAAGAATTTTGTACATCTAAATGGAGAATTGTTTTGCAACAGCAATATTATTCTTGATGATGATCATACATGACACATAGGGAGAATCAGTGGCTCAGTGAGTAACGCCACTGACTGGAACTGGAGTTTCAAGCAGGGGAACCTGGTTAAATTCCCGGTGTCAGCTCCTTGTGACCTCGGGCAATTCTATTTATCTCCCTGTGCCTCAGGCACCAAAAACATAGATTGTAAGCTCTACGGAGCAGGGACCTGTGCCTGCAAAAATGTCTCTGTAAAACTAGCAGCGCTATACAAGAACAAACAATTATTATTAGCACATTGCAACACCCAAAATTGATGAGCATTTTAAAGCTACTGTGTAAAGTCCTGTATATTCAATGATCTTTAGATTATCTGACAGTTTAGCCTCTGGCTGTAAATATGTCTGCTTTATGCAACAGAAATGTCAGAATGAGAGCAGCATTAGCCTAATTATAGGAATAGGTTAGCCACTGACTTCTCCGATTTGTATCACTGGTCATTTAACACAAATAACATTCTGAAATAACCCTTCTCTTTGGGGTAGATTACCTTAATTTGACAAACTGAGATTAACTCCTCCTCTTACCATGCACCTCACACCTGGAACAATCTACCCGAGACTCTCACAGCCGCCACCAGTCTAAGTCCTTTCAAAATGAAAGCTGTCTCACATTTTAATCTGGTCTGTAACACTTACTATAACATATATTATCTTTAACTGTGCGTGCAATGTCTTTATATGTAATGTATAACCCTGCTCCCCTAATGTAACTATGTATTTGTAACCATGTATCTGTCATCATAACTCTGTGCCCAGGACATACTTGGAAACGAGAGGTAACTCTCAATGTATTAATTCCTGGTAAAACATTCTTATAAATAAATAACGATGTTCTGTATTGCACCCAGAGCCGGAATTAACTGCCATACAAGTCACGTTAAATAATCTCATCAAGTTTATTACAGAATCACTTTTTTTCAAGGCTGAATAACTTTTGCATCATTTTTGCTTTTAGTGTTACCTCTTTGCCCTTGAGAAATAAACAGTGACTGAGCCACCTATTCAGCCACGTGTGCGGAAGCAGAAATATCCCTAATACCTGGCCTGTATTGGTGGCTCTTGAGGACTGGAATTGGCCACCCCTGATCTGGAAAGTAGGGAACAGGAAACCTACATACTCCACTTCATTTCCATCATCCTTCCATCTCTTGCTAGTTCTCCACCATATTAAACAGTGTCCCATTGTGACTGTCATTGGCTCTTATTTCCGAGCTGCAGACCCCCATGAAGCCGACACGTTTAACCACTGCTCCTCCTGTACATTACCAGGAATCACAAAAGGGGCCACCAGAGAAAGAAATGGGGAATTGTGTATTGTTTCTATGATCAATTTGCATCTTCCTAAATAAACAGATCTTTGCCAATTGCTACTCAACAAATATTAGATTCCACTTAAATAACAAGGTGCATGCCATGTTTAGTTTGTCCAGTGCCCCATATTTGTTTTTAGGGGGAAAACTCCCATATTTAATGTAATAGATCAGAGAGTTAAACATATTCCTCATTCTGCTGTATGTAACTTATTTTCCTACAATCCCGCCCTTTGTAAATGTTTTCTGCAGGACACTGAGACCTCTTCTTGTTCTTTTAGTCTCTATTATCACATTACTGTGACTATTACATTATATCATCTGCTGTTTGAAATAGATCCACTTCTCAGCAGCTTGTTTGCTGTTCATGTTGTGTATATTCTGTATCTCTCTTTTTAAAGGAGCAATCCAAGCAATATCCTATGTGTGTGGGTAAAAAAAAAAAAATCAGTTCTGTAGCATTAAATAATACTTACTACCTTTTTTTATTTTAAAATTCAATTCTTAATGACACTTTTTATGAGTTTTAAAATACTGTAGCAGGTTTTAGCACACCTCCCAACCAGTGCAAGATGTTTCCAACACTTTCCTGTTTTGATCATTTGTTGCTAATGCTCCCAGTGGTTTGAGATGCAAACTGTAATATAAGAATACATTGTAGCTGTTGAGTTACACTGACTAAAGGATTGATTTGAAACTGAAAGGCACCCATTTAGTGAACGCTGGGAAACAGGATTTTGCTGATCGATCACAGGAGAACCAATTGATCAGAAGCTTAGGTAATTTTATTTATTTATAAAATGTTTTACCAGGAAGTAATACACTGAGAGTTACCTCTCATTTTCAAGTCTGTCCTGGGCACAGAGTTATGATGACAGATACATGGTTACAAATATATAATTCCATTAAATGAACAGGGTTATACATTATATATAATGATGTTGCATGAACAGTTTAGCATATTGTATCTCTTTGGCGTATGAAACAGTTACAGACCAGATTAAAATGTGAGACCGCTTTAGTTTTGAAAGAACTTAGACTGGTGGCTTCTTTGAGAGTCTCAGGTAGATTGTTCCAGGTGTGAGGTGCACAGTAAGAGAAGGAGGAGCGTCTGGATACTTTGTTGAATTAGTTTTAAATAAAAGGTAAGCAAATGCTGCATATTAAAACAATTAATTAAAAAAATGAAGCTGCTTGTGTCATGGGAGACCAGGACGAACACACCAGGGATCAATTCACCAGACAGAAACACAGAGTTTATATTAATTAATTTATTGGAAAAAGAAATATACACAACTATTTACAGTAAATCAACACACACTTACAACTGGGAAACTGGGGTACCCTATAAACTTGGGTGCAGGGACCTCCCTAAAGAGATTTACCCTGTTCCTCCTTCCTGCAGTCCTCTGCAAAAGGATTCCAGGCATGGCACCAGCACTGGAGTGGATACTGAGCTTCTCCCAGCTTCATCCCTTGTTAAGAATTCCCTTCTACAACTAAAACTGAGATGAGCTTATCTCATCTGGCTAGGAGTCTCCCTTCCCCCAAGTGTTTGTAATAGACCCATTCCTTGATTGGGGGGGGGGGGGGGGCACGACAATATATACATAATACAGATGTATTATTGACAGGTAGGGGTAATGGCGGTCTTGACCTTTATTAAAAGCAGTCACATTTACCCTTACCCTCACAGCTTGAATTGCCTTTTTAAAACCTGCTATCTCTCCTAACTGTAGGGTCTTAAAATCCCTACCTACAACTCTGTTTTCTGTCACTATTCTATGCACTGTGTACCGTGCGCTATACGGTAAGTGTGACGCGCATTGAGTCCCATTGGGAAGAAAAGCGCTATATGAAATAAAGTTATTATTATTATAAAGAGTTAGAGGGCCAAGAGTTACAAAGGGCTTGTAACACGTTGCTTGCATTGGAAGGCAAGCTGAAAAAGTCCCATTGACTTTGGGCTTTATTGTACGGTATATATGCGGAGACAGCTGATCAGGCTGTTTTCGGTCTGCAATCCCTATTGAAGTGTATGGTGATTTTCGGCTGAAAATACCCAGGCCGGCCACTGTGGCACATATAGAATATGGCCCATCGTAATGACTGTAGCCTCTCACACAATACATGTACAGGCCTAGCCATCACCTAAGGGGTTAAAATGCTGCGTTCACAGGAACGTCCCATATGTGATCAGCATGCGCGAGTTGTTTCGGTTCTCTTTACCATAGCTCACATCTTAACCAAGGTCTATTTCCTGTTCTGGTAAAACATCCTTTTCCTGTTCAAGTTTACCAGTGTGTCTAAAGCCGAACACAACCTATAGCTCCTACAAACGTAGCGAGCCCAACCATAGCCTTACCGTCATGCACAGTGAACGCTGAACAGGCAAGGGGTGTTTGTGTGGAATTTGTTTTGCTTCTTGGCTTCATCCATGGCAGCTGCTACTAGGTGAGCACATACAGTAACACATTAACACAGAAGGGGAAGGATTTTTGAAACCTGATAGATAGCATCTTACTAAATCCAATGAAGTAGGTGCTGATTTCTGAATGACAAGGGCAATTGACGTTTTAATTAAGACAATGAATAGTTTTACGTTGAGAAAGATTTAGTGTTCAGTAAAATGTCTTTATCAATAATCCACTTCGATGCTGTAATAACCGGCAATATGTTTACATGGTCTTCTGGACCCTCCGTCTCTAGGGGACGTAATACTACGTATAAAATATAACACTAGGTTTTATTGAAGCTGACTTAATTCAGACTGTTTTTATTGTGATTACATATTGCTGCATAGAGGTGGAAGTAGGTTCAGCTCAAGACCGTTTTATTTGTACCTTGTTCCTATGTTTTATTGGAAAAAAAAAAACAAATAGTGTGTGTGCAGTGTTGAGTTTTGTTTAATTGCTCGTGTATTTTTCTCATTTTTAGTGTGTTTTCCTTAGTTGCTTCCAAAGACCAAAACACTATTCAAACATTGCTAAAGTTGATATGATGATACAAGCAAACTATATTTGGTAAATACTCTCTTGTACTTAGAACACACATCTTGTTTATGCATAGTCTTGGGTAGGCGTAGTCTCAGAAACCTTTTCTCACCAAAAAATGTATGTTATATTTCCTGCTTCCACCGATATTGTGATTTGTAAAACATGATCTAGGAAATCATTCAACATATATTTCTTTCCATAAGAAAATCCTGATATATTGAAATAAATATAAAGTGTTGACCAATCTTCCAGAATTATCACCTAGCGCCAAAAGCAGTTCCAATTAAACCAACGGCTGTTTGCAAAATGTAAATATATATATACACACACACAAACACACACACTTTGTAAAATGCACTAACACAAACTTCTTAGGACTGTCTAGCATATAGTTTCATAGTAGATGTTGAAAAAAGACATACAGTGTGTCCATCAAGTGCAACCTATGGTAAATTTAGATGACAGATACTTAGCCTATATTTCTATTTACAGTATTTTGATCCAAAGAAAGGCAAATATTTTTTTTTTTTAAAACTGACACATCATCCAATGATGTCTCTTAAGGGAGAAATTAAATTCCTTCCCGACTCCAATAATGGCAATCAGATTTCTCCCTGGATCAACATCTTTCCCATGTTTACTTATTTTGTATATCCCTATTTTTTATATTTCCTTTCTAAAAAGATGTCCTACCTTTTTTTTGAAGATATTTATTGTATCAGCACAGCAGACTGCAGTATTCAGGAACGGAATGTATTGCATATTTACGCACTTTCACTTGTATGGAGACACATTTAGCGTGACGCAGAGAAGGTTCATGTTTGGTGTTGTCACGGCTAATTTTGGCCAAAATTCTTTGGTCGTCTTTTTGAAACGTATACATAAAATACCTTGTGTGTCAGCAAAGCCTAAGCGTTTAATTACTCTGTATTTTATTGAGCCATGTCATGTAGCTAACAAATTATTTAAAAAAAAAAAAAAAAAAATACACTACATATCATCATGTTGGGTCCTGGTGAATAAATAAAAAAAAGAAAGACATATTTATATGATTGTCACATGTATTACGACTGTGAAGCGCTATGTACATTAATGGCGCTATATAAATAAAGACATACAATACAATGATAAGAAAAATTGTGGCTTAAAGCTTTTTTTTACAACTTTTTTTAAAACATAGTGTGAAGTCATAAGGACGGAAATAATTTAGGCAAATGAAGAGGATGTTGTTTAACAAAACGACATCCGTGTAGATTTAAACATGATGTAGAATATACATTTTGTGCAGACTTACATTTTATGGCCCGTAAAAGAGTGGGTGTGCGAACGCTCGTGCGAATGCTTGTGCACGTGACGCACACTTTTTGTGTGTGTACGGTCCATGCTGCTGTGAGCGACAGGCTTGGAAGGTACTGTGTGTGTCACTGTATGTGTGTGTAATATATATATATATATATATATTAAAAAAAAAAAACATGCTGTGAGAATAAATTATTTATTAATATTTTGCACACATACACACATACACACTGCGGTAGCGGCGCGAATACTTACTTTTCGGATTCTTCCCTGCTATCGCCCGTCTCCACGCTCCCTGCCGTGCGCGCCCCCACTATATTACGGCCTTAAGCAGCATTACTACATTCCCCCTTTTCCCCCTTATTTTTACATGTAAGGCACGTGACAATGTAGAATTCTACATTCCTACCTACGCTGGCAATCGTTTGGTGCTCCTGTTGTAAATCTATAAAAATCCTGATGTTGTGCCTAACTAAATGGCTGCCTTTCAGTTTCAATCAATCCTTCAGTCAGTGTAACTCAGCAGCTACAATATATCCTTATATTACGAAGGCAGCATTATTTACTGTTACAGTTCAAACAGCTGGGAACATTGACAGCAAATGAGCACCAACAGGAAAGTGTTGCAAAGATATAATTACACTGCTATAGAAATCAAAGGAGGCTTTAAAACGCATACAAAAATGGCATTGAGAAATGCATAAATACAAGTAAAACAGTCACTATTATCTAATACTACAGAACTGATTTATTTAAAAAAAAAAAAACCACATACGATTTCACATGTTTTTTTGCTTCAATGCAGTGTAAAATTACCACAAGAGAACCTTATTTTGATTGACTACATAAACATATACATAGCATGTTAATATAAATGGACGGACCTGCTGTTGCAATACAACAATATTTTGGGACAATGTTTTTTTCTTGTTTTTTTTTTTAAATTCAGTCTTTCACGGACAGAGAGAAATAAAGCATAAAGCGGGGTGGGAAAGAGAGTATAAATCAATTAATATTGATACATGAGGTGTCACAATTGCAACTATACAAAGGTAAGTATGAGGATATATCACAACTTGAAAAAGCGCTCAAACATGCATCATTAATGTTCTGTGGGTTAAGTCAGGGGGGCTCAACTCCAGTCCTCAAGCCTCCCCAACAGGACAGGTTTTCAGGATATCCCTGCTTCATCACAGGTGGCTCAATAAGAGGCTCAGTCAGACAGCCACTGATTGAATCACCTGTGCTGAAGCTGGGATATACTGAAAACCTGTCCTGTTGGAGGGTATTGAGTACTGGAGTTGAGCACCCTTGGATTAAGTGATTTTAAGATTTTGCTTAAAGAATTCAATAACTCCTAGAACAGAAAGTCCTGAGAGAAGGTACTAATCCAATTTAAACCATATCTGAAGACATTTCTGCATTGAATGGCTTGGGAAGGTGGTCAGTTTCTCCCTCTCTAAGGTAGGCCTGACCTTTTACAGTGAACAAGCTTATAGCTGGAGGGGGAGTTTGTTTCCAGGGTTGTGCGATTGAGCATTTGGCTGCTACCAAAAGATGAGAAGCCAATTTAGTTATCGCTTTGGATGTATCTGGAATGGGTTTACTTGGAAACATTATACCTGGGTGTTTTGGGACTGAGATATTGAGAACTTGCTCAAATTGATTTTTGATCTCAGCCCGAAATTGTGAGATAAATGGGCACGTTAACATATATGGAAGAAAGTGCCCCCTGCGATTGCAACCTCTCCAGGCATAAGTCAACACTTTATCATATTTGAAATAAACCTTTTTTTTAAGACGCAAAGGAAAAAATACATCTTGTATTTAGAATTTCAACAGGTCTGTGGAATGGCATAAGATAAAGTTATAGGATGAACTCCTATATGCTAGGTCTGGGCCAGGGGTGGACATTCCAGCCCTCAAGGGCCACCAACAGGTCAGGTTTTTAGGATATCCCTGCTTCCGCACAAGTGGCTCAATCAGAGGCTCAGTCACCAAGAAACCCAGTACTAGAACACGTGTAGGAACTGAGGGAGGACAGCCACCCCACACCTACCGAAAACATATAGGGGAACGACGAGGAAGACCAACGAAAGGCGGGAAACACGAACAGGGAGCAGGAAAGATGGCTGCCAGGGTATTAGGGTCCGTTTGCCAGGCTTTGTTTCTGAATGGAAGCAAACACCCTGATTTCTTAAAGCAGCAGGGAGCTTATCCCATGTCTTGGGGCGGTTCTTGAAAAAGCTTTCCCTTCAGCTTTACTGACCTTATAAATGGGGGTTGCATCCCCAAAATGTTGTGCAGCTTTTTATCTCTTTATACTGTACATCAAATAAATGCTCTCAGGAAGAACATCACGTACTTGATGTTTGCAATTCTCCTAATTTCTTTGAACTATACTATGTTGTGACAGTGAAATGGTTTGTGGGGGGAGGGCACTGTCTTTCCTGGACCATCGCATACCTACCTGTACTTAGATTGTTAAGCTTTTTGGGACAGGGATCCCCTTGAAGCGCTTGTTCCCATGACCTCGGAGCCTGCGAGGAAGCTCCCCCTCTAATCCCGCCCCGTCACCCCCTAACACACATAAATAAACACACAACAAAGGTCTGGAGGTTCAAGGGCCACGGCTTTATTTACACAAATAGTAATAAACCTTGGTGAGTGCTACCCCTGCCAGCGTGCTCTCCCCCCGGGTAAAGGACATTGGCACCCCAACCATGGCCCACACACCCACCAAGCCGGGCGCCCGTTGGCACCCCAACCATGGCCCACACACCCACCAAGCCGGGCTCCCGTTGGCACCCCAACCACGGCCCGCACTCCCACCAGGCCGGGCGCCCGTTGGCACCCCAACCACGGCCCACACACCCACCAAGCCGGGCGCCCATTGGCACCCCAATCACGGCCCGCACTCCCACCAGGCCGGGCGCCCCTTGGCACCCCAACCATGGCCCACACACCCACCAAGCCGGGCGCCCGTTGGCACCCCTACCACGGCCCGCACACCCACCAAGCCGGGCGCACGTTGGCACCCCAACCACGGCCCACACACCCACCAAGTCGGGCACCCGTTGGCACCCCAACCACGGCCTGCACTCCCACCAGGCCGGGCACCCGTTGGCACCCCAACCACGGCCCGCACACCCACCAAGCCGGGCGCCCGTTGGCACTCCAACCATGGCCCGCACTCCCACCAGGCCGGGCTCACGTTGGCACCCCAACCACGGCCCACACACCCACCAAGCCGGGCACCCGTTGGCACCCCAACCACGGCCTGCACTCCCACCAGGCCGGGCACCCGTTGGCACCCCAACCACGGCCCGCACACCCACCAAGCCGGGCGCCCGTTGGCACTCCAACCATGGCCCGCACTCCCACCAGGCCGGGCTCACGTTGGCACCCCAACCACGGCCCACACACCCACCAAGCTGGGCACCCGTTGGCACCCCAACCACGGCCTGCACTCCCACCAGGCCGGGCACCCGTTGGCACCCCAACCACGGCCCGCACACCCACCAAGCCGGGCGCCCGTTGGCACTCCAACCATGGCCCGCACTCCCACCAAGCCGGGCGCCCGTTGGCACTCCAACCATGGCCCGCACTCCCACCAGGCCGGGCGCCCGTTGGCACCCCAACCACGGCCCGCACTCCCACCAGGCCGGGCACCCGTTGGCACCCCAACCACGGCCCGCACACCCACCAAGCTGGGCGCCCGTTGGCACTCCAACCATGGCCCGCACTCCCACCAGGCCGGGCGCCCGTTGGCACCCCAACCATGGCCCAAACACCCACCAAGCCGGGCGCCCGTTGGCAGAGGGAAGGGAGGGGAGGGGAAGGGAGAGGAAGGGAGGGGAAGGGAGGGAAGGGGAGGGGAAGGGAGGGGAGGGGAAACAGTATCCGGCCGGGACGGGGAGGCAATGCGCATCCTTGCACTACCAGTGAGGGGACCCCACAGAGGGAGGAAGGGAGGGAGGGGGACAGGGGGGGGTAGGTGGGAAGAGGAGGGAGGGGGAGGGGGGGTAGGTGGGAAGATGAGGGCTGCCTGGCCCCAGCGGTCATGTGACCCATCACTGAAGGGCTCCAAGCTGCTGTATGTGTTACTGTATATTATTATGTCATGTGGATTACTGCTGTGAAGTGCTATGTACCGGGATGGTGCTATATAAATAAAGATATCCATACATACCATTTACACAGCGGCGTGCGGGGTAAGAGACTGCTGTACGATGTACTGATACATAAAGATGTTCTAAACCAGCCCCTCCGAAGGCCGTGTAGTGTAGATTGGTAGAAATGAGAGAACATAGCAGCCTTTTTATTGTATTATTCTTCTAGTTAATCCACACATGGAAGTAATTCAGGAAGCGTTCTCCGTACTCAACACGCTAAGTAACCAATGGGGGAGTCTCACTCAGCGCTGGGTAACCACACCGATACAGCGCTACCTGTCATTTAAGTTAATGTGTGCTATACTCTTCCAGCAAATATAGCAAACATATACATATATCAAACTATTACTACTTTCTCTTTAATGTCAAAAATAATTCCCAATTAGGTTTTCTTTCTCACATATTTAGCAGATCTGTTCACTAGAGAAGCTTATTCAAAAAAAAGTCTGCTTGTTTTTAACCTGTTTGTTGCCATTGCTTTGCCACTGTGCCAATGAAAGGCGTAAAATCTTCAGAACTAGACATTGGAAATGAGTACAAGGCAAGTCAAAGAAAAACATCACTTGTGAGCACGGTAACATGTCTCAGACAGGACTGCAACCCGGCCTCTCCCCATTATCTCTGCAGCCATAGTGCGAGCGACGGTGTGCGCAAGTGTGTGTGCGTGGTGCAAACAAAATGCAGCACTCTTTATAGGGCCGGCCATAGGGAGCGCGAGCATGCACGCGATGAAGAGTGACTGTGCGGCAACATTTTGAGCCGACAAAAAACAATTTGATTTTGTCGCGTGACGGCCGGGTCACGTGAGTGGTTCAGCGAATGAGGGTGAACCAGCCTCGTGATGTCACAACCACGCCTCTGACACGCCTCCCCGTCGCGAGCGATCTCAGTTCACAGATTCACACTGTCGCTCAGAGGCGCTCAGTTGCACGTCGACTATATCCGAGGTCTTAGCATACAATGCTTTCACTGCAGCCAAGGATTCTGGGTAACGACATACAAATGAGCACTCAGTGTCACCTTTTGCTTCTAATCCATTTCAGTTTCTGCCTGCCGTATTACACAGCTTTTCAGCAGAGCCTGGGTTAAACAATTGCATAGCCAGTAAAACATACTCACAGAGCTCTTTAGGGGGCGCTGTATTCTAAGGGGTATGAATATTTTCTAGGTCATGAACAGAACAAATCAATAAATACATCACAATACAGTGAGAATATGCTACAAAGTTTTTGAAATGTTGATTGGTTTTTGTTTTTCAAATTCTCTGGAAATCCTATTTTTTTTCCTGGTATTTGGCTGCTCAACTTTGGTGCCAGTTGCAGCATCTGCTGATAATATATGAATAGTGTTTCTCCCAGTTAATGCTAGTCGGGTTTTGCCAGTGCCAAGCCAAGCGATTTAACAGCATCTGCTGCTTTGCCAGTGCAAGCCTTCTGAACTCCTACTGCCTTTCCCCAAAGGACTTCCTACCATGACATGAATTTACGTAGTAAACATAGGAATGTGTAACTATGCAGTGCAGTCTGACGATATCAGTAATTCAGTGGAGCAAGGTATTGTGAGATGGCTCATTCTTTCGTTTTGTAGAGCAGAACTCCAGAGCAATGGGTTTAAACTTATATTGGGTTAAAATATGGTGCTTATGCAAGCTAGTTTATTGAACTGTAGCCCCATTCATAGCTCCTTAACTTACTGACCTGTAATTGGCTAATAATAACCACACTGTTCCCTTCTCTCTTCCCTGTGAGGGCTGACATGCAGGCCAGGTACCACTGGGGTATGTGAGGCTATTAAACACTTCCATGAAAAGGTTCTTTTCCAAAAGCATTATTTGGACTAGCGATAAACACTATTTCTGCAGCTTTTATACAACTATCGTAACATTTTTATATATAGATATTTATCATGCATGAGATCTTGAGATAAGAGCCCCCTCTGTACACTGGCGACACACTTTATTCGAGCTCGGCTAGTCCCATGAATTCGGGTATACCCGGGTGTATTGAGGTTTGTGACTGTTTTCTGCCCGAGTGCATTGGGTTATTTTCCAGGCAGGGATTGAAGCATTTTATTCCCGCTGGCTGCAATACTGCACAGTATATATATATATACTGCATTACAATTCATGAATTTATGCCATCTGGTAGACACGCGAAGCATTGCAGCCTATTAAATCCTAATCATTATCATTTAACAGATCAGCCGCCCGTCAGCCAGGCATGAACCCAGGCTGGGAAGGCAAACGCAACGGGGCTTGTCAGAGGGGAGGAGCGGCGCATTCCAGGTATCTGCCAGGTACATACTGGGTATTTGCTCGAATAAAGTGTGTCGATGCAGTATATGTCCAGTCTCTTGTTTTGGTGACGTAACGTCTGCAGTGCAGCATGAATAGACCAGGCTCTTTTTGGTGGTTTCTGTTGTCTTTCCAGCTAATAAAATGACTTTTCCTTTATCTGGAATATAAATGGCGCAGTTTATTGGTTCTAGTGCAGTGCTCAAATACCCCTGGTTTATTACGCAGTAATAGTATAACATATACAGTAACTAGAACACTGAAAATGTCAGTGTGGACACCTGGCTGTTTAAGGCACTTTCTACAATGCATTGGGTTATGGGATTGAATTACCCCTTTCATTTATCATCAGCAGCTGCACTGAAACTCCTTGCATGGCCAGTAATATTGTCCAATGGACATCATTAAAATGAGGACAAATTATTTAAACAAAATATACTATAATCTATAAATAGATGAACAAAAGTATTGAATAAATTATTGAACATAATTTACTGTGCTTTCTCTTTGGGGGTTTCGTTATTATGTTCTCTTCCCTTCTTATTTAGAATAAAACTTGTGTAACCCATATTCCCCCCCCCCTCCCAGACACAGATGCTATATCTCTAGGGTGTGTGAGGGCTGGCTACATGTGCTTGAGTGGTGCGAACCTGCCGGTAACAGGAGGGCCTGAGCTTCCCGCTATGATGTTGGGGACACAGGACCAGGCTTCTGGGGTAGTACAAAACAAAAGAAAAAACAGCGCAAAAAAACCTCATAGTGTAGTATATTAAAAGATAATTTTATATAACAAAGGTGAGTATTGCACGTACATCAGGATTAAAATAACACAGCATGACATGTTAGGGACATGTTACCACTCGGCGGGACAGCAGCACAGGAACACGGGATATAGGTTTTGATGACCTTCCTCTGGTAGCAGGGACCCAGGATCGAAGAGACCAGCTCGCAGTCGAAGTTCCTTCCTTAGCAATGGGGAGACCGCTGCCGTTGGTTCAGAGGAGGTAATTCTCCTGACCGGTTCCGGGTTAGTCCGTGTGTGCGTATGACGTCATCAAGTGGCCTCTCTCTACCGTCCACGTCGCGTCGCGCTGGATAATTAACCAGACAAGCGAGTGTCCCAAAAAGCAGCTGCTCAATCGGGAAATACCTAAATGGATAGAAGAAAATCAGGAACGCGCCCTCTCCTACGCGTTTCGTATCGAAATACTTCTTCAGCGAATATTGGAGGAAGTTCCGGGGGCGCTTCATATACCCTCAGTTCTCCCGTGATTGGCCGCACTGAATTAACTCAACTCCCCCCACCTGGAGAGACATATACCCATCCAGGGGTGGGTCAGATTCAAGACAGGCGGCCCCTCACCTGGAGATATGAGGGGTTAACGTAAAACATTTAACATTACTAAGTCACAATTTTATTTAAACATCACAAAGCGATAGCATTTGCTCTAGAAGTAAAGAGACAAAAATTAGTAACATTCTAATACATAATAAATACACAAAATACTGCTACCTAATGTTAAATATTTAAATGATAAGGTCTAAGTCTAAAAATCAACACATAGACAATTCAGTATATAGAGAGAAGAGAATACTGAATTGTCTATGTGTTGAATCTGACCCACCCCTGGATGGGTATATGTCTCTCCAGGTGGGGGGAGTTGAGTTAATTCAGTGCGGCCAATCACGGGAGAACTGAGGGTATATGAAGCGCCCCCGGAACTTCCTCCAATATACCCTGAAGAAGTATTTCGATACGAAACGCGTAGGAGAGGGCGCGTTCCTGATTTTCTTCTACCCATTGAGGTATTTCCCGATTGAACAGCTGCTTTTTGGGACACTCGCTTGTCTGGTTAATTATCCAGCGCAGCACGACGTGGACGGTAGAGAGAGACCACTTGATGACGTCATACGCACACGCGGACTAACCCGGAACCGGTCAGGAGAATTACCTCCTCTGAACCAACGGCAGCGGTCTCCCCATTGCTAAGGAAGGAACTTCGACTGCGAGCTGGTCTCTTCGATCCTGGGTCCCTGCTACCAGAGGAAGGTCATCAAAACCTATATCCCGTGTTCCTGTGCTGCTGTCCCGCCGAGTGGTAACATGTCCCTAACATGTCATGCTGTGTTATTTTAATCCTGATGTACGTGCAATACTCACCTTTGTTATATAAAATTATCTTTTAATATACTACACTATGAGGTTTTTTTGCGCTATTTTTTCTTTTGTTTTGTACTAGCTTGGAGTGCTGAGCCATCCCACCAGAACAGCGGCACAAACCTCATCCTAATCAGGTTGTTTTAATTCCCTAAAGGGTCACAATATCACTTTTTAACTATTTATGAGCGCAGATCACTCTTTTGTATCATTCTGGGGTAGTTGCCTCATTCTTTAGTGGTGGTGCAGCGCCTCCACCCTCTATACCTTCCCAGGGATATGGGGTAGGACCCTTATAGAAGAAATAACCCTGGTCCCAGGGTGGATGCTCCAGAATCACACACAGTCTCTGGTAAAATCAGCAATGTCTCTTTATTGTCTCTAGCTCGCACACAGCAGCCTTGGCAGCACACAGCAGCAGCAGCACACAAGGCACTCCAAAGGTGCACAGGCCTTCTCCTCTCCTCTCCTTTCCTTCAAGATGCACTCCGACAGGATGGTCTGTGAGGGGCCTCAATACCCCAATGCCCACCTCAGAGGGTATCCTCTGGGTGGGGGTAGATCCTCTCCATCAACCCCGCATCAGGGTGAGGGGCATTGGTCCACTGGAGCTCTGTTCACTCTCCAACTAATAGGCCAGAGTTCTCTCTCTCTCTCTCTCTCCTGCTACCAGGACAGAGCTCGACCTACTCCTCTCCTCCAACTCCCAGGACAGACTCCAACTAGACCTCGAACTCCTGTCACTCACAGGAACTGGCTACTAAATAGAGTCAGCCCCACCTCTCATGATGTCAGCAGGACCTCCCCTCTGTCTCATGCCTGCAGCAGAGTCAGGGGCCTGCATCTATCACTCAAGGCAGGGCGTGAAGGGGGAAAACCCATGATTACTACTGGCGCCTGCCCTTAACAGGACTTACCACAGTAGGAAAAAGATATATATAGCCCGTGCTGTTTACAGGGGGCTACACTTGTGTTAAATACATGTTTGTTTAATATACTTTATACTGTGAGTCTGTCAATCTTTTGCAGCGCCTTTGGTTAGATTTATGGTGACACCCTAATTAGAAATGTATTAAAGTAAGTCTAAAAAAGTCTCTATTTTACCTTAAGTTTTATTACTCTACGAGTGGGGTTTTGAAAATAGAAGAAGTCTTGTAGAGCATCCCGGAAATAAATTGGAGACGGTGGTCTGGCTGGGAGTTGATAGAAGGTATTTGGCCTCTGGCAGTGTCGTGATTGGAAGTTCTACACAACCCACCACAGATGGAGGTTTACTGGAGGCAAAAACGAAAAGGACCAAGTGAAAACTAAAACCCTGAGCAAGCCACCCACACATGTAGCCCTCCTTGCTTGGCACTAATGGCGTTTACGTCGTGTTGAACTATATACATGGCAATGCTCAGTCTCTCGTACAGTACCTGTTCAGGTAGCTGGGTCGATGCAGGCTGGGTGTGGATATGCAGATAGAATAATGATGGGCGCTCTAGGAGATGAATGCAGAGGTACAACCAGGGAAACATATTGGGGAAAATGAAATATGGTTTTTACCTAGCCCGTAGCTGCAAACAATACATATTTAAGAAACCAAATAAACCCTTTGTAAGGGCTAACTCACGTTCCCAGTCCCTCTCTGCAGGGCTGGGAGGATAGGCCTCTTGCCAACCTCTGACCCCAAAGTCCAAAGATGTACCTGTAAGCAGAAGGCCCTGTATGTCAGTCTCTGGGTTGGTGTCTGTTGTAGGCCACCCTCTGGCGGGTGCCAGGGTCTGCTGTGCCCTGGAATACCGGGTCTGGTTTCTAGGTATCTTGCTGGCAGCACAGTCCTGTGCTTAAGACAAGTGTCCTGTGAATCTCTTCTGGCAACACAGCACCCCTGTACTCAAGAGATCTGTGCAGCTTGTGTAGCACACATTTAAAGCTGCTTGATGAGCCAGGTGGAGACTGGATAACTGACTCTACCTACAGGCAGGCTCTATGTGTGCTGCTCTTTTAAACCAGGGAAAGGCTCTGCCACAGGCGCCAGGAATTTTTGTAGTACAACAAGAGCTTTATTCATATCCCTTTATAATGGTCGCCATATAACAGACAGACTTCACTTCGGGCATGAACTGGTGGCAAACACTATGGTTACTCTGTGCTTCTTCTACTGGTATCTCTCATTCCTACGCTGGGGAGGTATGTACGCTTGTTCCATTAGTATCGGTTAGATTTACAATCTCCTGCGTAGCGTCTATAATGCCCTATCGCAGATGGACACATGTTGGGGCTCACACACTACTCTCTGGGATCATTATCCCATTACTGTGTATGGCATTCTTTGTCCATACTTATTGGGAGTTTACTATTGACCTTCTGGTGTGGCTGCTCCGATTAGGCTCTGGAGCTCCTACTCTGAGAACTGCTGAGCACATGCTTACTTCTCTTCCTGCATGAGAACAATCTTGGGCCACTACTATGGGTGCTAACTAAATAGGGCGCCTTAAATAACAACAATAAATGGTGACAGGACATCCTTAATTCACATAACTATAAACTTAAACCTTTATACAGGACTCACAGTGAGGCCCTCTGCCATAACTCTGAGGAACCTGCTTCTAGAACATTGGGTGGAGCGATATGTACCCTTCTATCTCCCTATGGTGACATCACTTGTCACAAGACATACTGGGTAGTGACAATCCCTTCTGCATAGTCACTACATATCACATGATGGGGGGGGGGGCAATACCAGTGATCCCACTCGGTTAACCCATTAAGGCTGTTAACCCCTTACATTACTTAGTAGTCCCCAGAGGGGACTACACAGGTGCAAGGGAGGAAAATAAACTGAATCTTTACATGATTTCTCAGGAAGCTGGTAATTATTGTATACCCTGAAATCAAATCAAAACGTTTCAATATGGGACAAATATGTGGAAGACTTGCCAGTGTGGTAGTTAAAACAGACATTCTGTGCAGGATTGCCACCCTTACATTTTGCAAGGAGCTATTGGACTGGTATTATTTATGACGGTTACAGGGCATTGCTTATTAATGAACAGTGCCAGAGACATTGAATTGACAAAGAGGTAAACGCAATAAAACTGCAACATTCCAGCCCCATTATCCAAGAGAACCTGCACTCGAGTGCACTCTGCAACTATTCTATTTCTGAGGAACGCCCCATGGGGGCGGAAGTCTAATGATATCATACAGTTACATGAATACGCGTTACTTTTTAGGTCTATGTGATTCTCTGGGGATACTTGCGGCATCTAGTGTGACTATATACAAGAGAGTCTTTTCCTTTTGCTAGTTAGGCCGAGGTGGGGCCTCTGAGATTTTGTCATTTGCAATGTTCATTTTTCACGTTCCTCTCTTATTTCCCCAGTGCTTTGTAATAGAAAACCTGACTATGTGTGAATGCAGCGTTACAAAGCCCATAATGCTAAAGCCTTTCAAGGTATTAGGTGAAGTGACAGCTGTTATGTGGCCTCTCATTTCAGACAGCAGAGGGTGCAAAGCATCTGTCCCTGAATGGCCCAAGGACCTTTTAAATTAACGTGACCGAACAGTGTTCATTTCCTGTCCAATCGCCTTATACGAGGCAATTCAAGCACTTTTTATTTTTTACACATGATAAAAGCAGGGGGTCTCCGGAGCTGAACCCCATTCATTTCAACTCCCGGGACCCCCTGCTTCCAGAGATACTTATCTCCAAAGTGGGTGCCGGTATCCCTCTGCTTTTTAAAGCTCCACGTTATGCTGGCCAATAGGAAGCTGCACCGGAGAGCGTCACAGCTTCCTATTGGCCGGCAGGGTGCGCGAGTTTTGAAAAGAGTCCAGTATGTGAACCCCTGCTTCTCCAGCCGGGGTGGTAACCGGCACCCCCTATGGAGATATATATCTCCTGAAGCAGGGGGTCTCCAGAGCTAAAATGAATGGGGTTTAGGTAATGAGACCCCCTGCTTCAATCCTGTGTAAAAAAAAATTACTTGGATTCCCTCTTTCTAACCAGGATATAAAACGTTTTTGAAAAAAAAGTCTTTATTAAATTGCAACAACTATAAATGTTATGACACATATCAGCTGCAGTTTACATAGAATAAATACTAGCGCAGCCCACACTGTTGGAGAACTGTATCAGAAAATGCTGAAACTAGTTTGTTTCCAGCTGAGATGGCCCAACAAAGCTGAAAAGTGTGTGTGAAAATACCACTCCGCAGTAACACAAAGAGAATAATCGTATAAATGTAGACACAAACATGAAAAGTTTGTATCCGGGACTAAAAGCAATAAGAACAAAGGAAGCGTTTGAAGAATTTAGCAAGGTAAATGATAGATCAGGGGGGCTCAACTCAAGCCCCCTAACAGGTCAGGTTTTCAGGATATCCTTGCTTCAGCACAGCTGGCTCAATCAGTCCCTGCATCAGCACAGCTGGCTCAATTGAGCCACCTGTGCTGAAGCTGGGATACCCTGAAAACCTGACCTGTGGGGGAGGGAGGAGGCCTGAGGTCTGGAGTTAAGCCCCCTGTTGTAGACTATAGAGGAAGCTGAACATACTGAGTAAGATGGGAGACGTGTGACAGATACCAGATTATGGAAGCCCTGACATACACATTGGGGAAGGTGGCATGACCGCAGCACCGAGCTGACCCCCTGCCCCTTCTCTCTGGTTGACATGACCCCCTCTTTTCCCCTCTTTGGGGCTATTAGGTTAGCCTATTCCTGGCCCACCGGGGAGCATGAGTGGGTTCACTTTAGAAAGGGGGAGGCTTGGGTGCGGGTGGCTAGTGATGGAAGGGGGGTGGGAGGTGGGGCTGTGGAGCCCATAAAGGAGGGTGGAAATGATCTGAGGGCACAGGCTGGGAAACAAATCTCTCGCACTCCCACGGAAAAGGTACAAGTTTACAAAGTAAATATTAATGGTATGTGCTATATAACGCTTTCAGTGTGGTCATTATGTGTGTCACAGCTGCAGCAATGCTGGCAAATTGGGTGGGATAAAACCCTGTTGGAGAAGTTGGAGTTATATTAGCTATGGCAGGCAATTGGGCACCGCTGGGCGGGGGGTATCGGGAGCTTCCTCAGCCGGGGTTGGTTAATGTGCGAGAAGCCAGAGTGCTGGGCGGTACTTGGCTGCTTTTATTTGGTAACAGGTTGGGTACTGTGGCAGGGTAACTGGTTGGGTACTGTGGCAGGGTAACTGGTTGGGGACTGTGGCAGGGTAACAGGTTGGGTACTGTGGCAGGGTAACTGGTTGGGTACTGTGGCAGGGTAACAGGTTGGGTACTCTGGCAGGGTAACTGGTTGGGTACTCTGGCAGGGTAACAGGTTGGGTACTCTGGCAGGGTAACAGGTTGGGTACTCTGGCAGGGTAACAGGTTGGGTACTCTGGCAGGGTAACTGGTTGGGTACTCTGGCAGGGTAACAGGTTGGGTACTCTGGCAGGGTAACTGGTTGGGTACTCTGGCAGGGTAACAGGTTGGGTACTCTGGCAGGGTAACAGGTTGGGTACTCTGGCAGGGTAACAGGTTGGGTACTCTGGCAGGGTAACAGGTTGGGTACTCTGGCAGGGTAACAGGTTGGGTACTCTGGCAGGGTAACAGGTTGGGTACTCTGGCAGGGTAACAGGTTGGGTACTCTGGCAGGGTAACAGGTTGGGTACTCTGGCAGGGTAACAGGTTGGGTACTCTGGCAGGGTAACAGGTTGGGTACTCTGGCAGGGTAACAGGTTGGGTACTCTGGCAGGGTAACAGGTTGGATACTCTGGCAGGGTAACAGGTTGGATACTCTGGCAGGGTAACTGGTTGGATACTCTGGCAGGGTAACAGGTTGGGTACTCTGGCAGGGTAACTGGTTGGATACTCTGGCAGGGTAACAGGTTGGGTACTCTGGCAGGGTAACAGGTTGGGTACTCTGGCAGGGTAACAGGTTGGATACTCTGGCAGGGTAACTGGTTGGATACTCTGGCAGGGTAACAGGTTGGATACTCTGGCAGGGTAACTGGTTGGATACTCTGGCAGGGTAACAGGTTGGATACTCTGGCAGGGTAACTGGTTGGATACTCTGGCAGGGTAACAGGTTGGATACTCTGGCAGGGTAACTGGTTGGATACTCTGGCAGGGTAACAGGTTGGATACTCTGGCAGGGTAACTGGTTGGGTACTCTGGCAGGGTAACAGGTTGGATACTCTGGCAGGGTAACTGGTTGGGTACTCTGGCAGGGTAACAGGTTGGATACTCTGGCAGGGTAACAGGTTGGATACTCTGGCAGGGTAACTGGTTGGATACTCTGGCAGGGTAACAGGTTGGATACTCTGGCAGGGTAACAGGTTGGGTACTCTGGCAGGGTAACAGGTTGGGTACTCTGGCAGGGTAACAGGTTGGGTACTCTGGCAGGGTAACAGGTTGGATACTCTGGCAGGGTAACTGGTTGGATACTCTGGCAGGGTAACAGGTTGGATACTCTGGCAGGGTAACTGGTTGGGTACTCTGGCAGGGTAACAGGTTGGATACTCTGGCAGGGTAACAGGTTGGGTACTCTGGCAGGGTAACAGGTTGGATACTCTGGCAGGTTAACAGGTTGGGTACTCTGGCAGGGTAACAGGTTGGGTACTCTGGCAGGGTAACAGGTTGGGTACTCTGGCAGGATAACAGGTTGGGTACTCTGGCAGGGTAACTGGTTGGCTTGGAGAATGTTGAACGTATATTTATGGTTTAATAAAATGTTTGACCGTTGTACCTCCAGCTCCGTGCTGTGTGTGTGTTGCATCTGGTGTGTTAATGTGGGTCGGTATGCTGGGGGTGGAGTATGGGTAGGGAGGAAGAAAGGTCAAAGGTTACAAAGTCAAGAGATCTGTGTAGGAGTTGTGTGGGTATTTCGGAGAGAGCAGCACTCCTAGTACACCCTGGAGAGGTTTATTGTATGAATATTTTGTCACTGATTGTTTTTATCTTGCGGTTATTAATTTTTGCATTTATAAAGCTATCTCATATCATCTTGCAGTTTGTTTCAGATACTGTAATGTGGTGGTGAAAATCCTAAATTCGTGTATGTATGCATGTATGTATGTATGTATATATATGTATGTATGTATGTATGTATGTATGTATATATATATATGTATGTATGTATGTATGTATGTATGTATGTATGTATGTATGTATATATATGTATGTATGTCTATATGTATGTATGTATATATATATATGTATGTATGTATGTATGTATGTATATATATATATATATGTATGTATGTATGTATGTATGTATGTATATATATGTATGTATGTATGTATGTATGTATGTATGTATATATATATATGTATGTATGTATGTATGTATGTATGTATGTATGTATGTATGAATATATCATTTTATTTATATATCTCCACAGTTTAAAGCAGCAATAATACATCCCCCTCGCCTTTTTTTCTTCTTAATTTTATATCTAACGCATGTGACAATGTATAATTCTACAGTTTTACCTAAGCTGGCAATCATTTGGTGCTCCTGTTATACATCTGTAAAAATTCTGATTGTGTGCCTAACATAATGGCCGCCTTCTGACTTAGTGCTGCAGTCTGTGATTTGCGGCAGCTGATATGTAACATTATATTACTAAGTGTAAACACATTACCCCCGGGTTCTGAGATATTAAACTTTTATATACTGGTGTTTCTGGAAACTTTTTGGAGATCAATATGGCTGCCAATCAAGCCTCACTTCCACTGGCCAATAAGAAGCAGCAATGGCATCAGACAATTAAATTGCAGATTTCTTTTGGATAAACAATGCCAGTAAATTAATTACTAGCCACACATGAAACTGTAAAAGACTGTGGGGTCAATTTTATATGACCATATTTGGTCCAAATTCCCCATAGACTTCAATGGGGATTTTGGTCTGAAAACGTCCAGAAAGGCTTCTTCAGCAGATATAAAATGTATCCACATGGGGATTATGCTCCAAAGTGTGTTAGCCCTGATCATGCACTGACGTACTTAAAGCATAACCCCCTTAACTGTCTGTGCTTCCAAGAACACACATTGACTTTCAGTGTTTAATGTCGTCTATATGCTGACTCCTGAGATACTGTAGACCAGGGGTGGCCAACTCCAGTCCTCAAGGGCCACCAACAGGTCAGGTTTTCAGGATATCCCTGCTTCAGCAAAGATGGCTCAATCAGTGGCTGCCATAATGACTGCGCCACTGATTAAGCCACCTGTGCTAAAGCAGGCATATCCCTAAATCCTGACCTGTTGGTGGCCCTTGAGGACTGGTGTTAGCCACTCCTGGGCTAGTAGATATTATTTCTTGCTAATTAGTAGCACTGCACGGCAGGTGTTTCCAGCCATGAAGGTGTTAAATAACATACTAGCAGTAGGTGAACAGTTGCTGAAGTGCATTAACAGATGTTCCTATATATAACCTCTGTAATGTTTCACACACACATATAAAGAGCCACACTCCCAGAACACTCAGCGGTCTGCCTGTTAAGAACAACCATATATCCATCATCTTGTGGTAGTTCAGCTGTCCCTAAGCCATAAATCCTCAAGGTGTTTCCTCATGAATGTTTAATGTTTTTTTTTTTATCCGCATGAAAATGTGTATTGTTATCACTGCAGGTTTTGCATACAATGCATTTCAACCTACTCCTGCAGTGACCATGTAAACTGCCTGACATTGAAGCATCATTTAATGACATTAATTAACTTTGTTTTATGCTCCAGAAATGTTGCAAACAGGAGAATAACGGTCGTAAATGATAGTTGCGCCCAGATTCACAAAGCTCAGTTATGTGACCTAACGCAGCTTCAGCCTAAGTTAACGTTTAGCCTTACCGCCATCTTCAAAGGCTAATAATGTACCATTACGTAATCTGTCCCCCATAAAGAGCATTGCGTTTAACTGTAACAGCTGTTCGTGATAGTTGTTTGCAAAAGACGCCTTTTACCCTAACATCGCATATGCACTAAAGTCCATTAAGGTTAAAGCAAGGATTTAACTAAACTTTCATTACTCTCATCGAGACCCAGAAAAGGGGCTTTTTCTGGACAGGAGAGCAGAGGGTAGCTCTTTCTCTCTCCCTAAAAAACGTTTTTTTTCGGTGTCTGGTTGGGAGTAACACATGTAGCACTGCACAATTTTTTTTACATTTATTTTTTTATTACAGGATTGAAGCAGGGGGTCTCCGGGGCTGAACTGCATTAATTTCAGCTCTGGGGCCCCCTGCTTCCAGAGATACTAACCTCAGAAGGGGGTGCCGGTATCTGCAACCAGGTAACTTGTGTACCTGACAAAATGGCGGGTTTAATGTCCCGCGTCAGGCAGGCCAATAGGAACCCGTGACATCACCCCTTGCGGCTTCCTATTGGCCCACGTGATCTGAACATTTAAACATGAAGGAGATACTGCCATCCCCTACGGAGGTAAGTATCTCTGGAGGCAGGGGTCCCGGAGATGAAATGAACACAGTTCAGCTGCGGAGACCCCCTGCTTCAATCCTGTAACTACAAACAAATGTTACACAAATCACACAGTGCTTCATGCTTTGCTGCTTTAATGTCACATTATTGGAAGCTAATGCAATGTTACACTACAATAATGTGATGTGAAGCCCATTCTAATAAACTATACAACAGCCGTAGTATTTGCATATAATTAGCTTTGTGGATACGTGTTCGTCTCAGGGAAAATAATGTCCATTCCTGTTTTTAGCTAACGTCGTGAGCCCTGACTTAACAGTGCTATGTGGATGTAGTCCTTGGTGAGAAGAGTAAAACATGTTACTATTAAGAATGTTCTCAAAAGTGCCTTGTTAAGCAGGCTCGGTAACTGCAGCATAGGGATCTCTGCAGCATTATTTCCCAAACGGTGCTTGTGGCCGCAGCAAAGCAGTACATTTTGCCCTTTCTATGTATTGCCCATTGTGTACTTTATACAATTGCAGTAGACCTAACCTTTAAAAGCTGCTAAACATGGAACGTGTGTCAAAGCGACAATCCATGTGCTGCTTTAAAAAAATAAATATATATGATTATATATTTTTTTTCCACATAGGATTGAAGCAGAGGGTCTCCGAAGCTGACCCCCATTCATTTCAGCTACTGGGACCCCCTGCTTCCGGAGATACCTCCATAGGGGGTGCCGGTAGCCGCTCTGACTCGGCTAGCAGGGATCACGTAATGGCGTCGTTTCAAAGCTCCCGCGTCCTGCGGGCCAATAGGAAGCCGTGATGTCATCCGGTGCGGCTTCCTATTGGCCCAAGTGTCCGGGGGCTTTAAAAACGTTCCTGAGATACCTGCACCCCCTTCGGAGGTCTGTGTCTGGGGAAGCACGGGGGGCACCGAAGCTGAAATGAATGGGGTTCAGCTCCGGAGACCCCCTGCTTCAATCCTATGTAAAAAAAAACAACAACATAATAATAAATAAGAAAAGTGCATTAATTGCTACTTCAAAATGCTAGAGAGTTGTTATTGGGGTGAGTGCTTTTCTTTTACAGCTCCAATATATGTTCCATAGGGGGATGGGGGGGGGGGCGTGTTTGTGTCCCAGCTTCAGAATTATTTTGCAATTAACACATTCCTTGCTCTTTGCTTTCAGTGAACAGAGTATATGCCAAGCGCGAGCTTCAGTCATGATCTATGACGACACCAGTAAAAAATGGGTGCCAATCAAACCTGGACAGCAGGGATTCAGCCGGATTAACATATACCAGAACACTGCCAGTAACACCTTCAGAGTCGTCGGGGTTAAACTTCAAGATCAACAAGTAAGTGCCTGTCCTTTTCCTTCTCACTTCCCGGGTATGAATATGGTGCACCGCTTACACATCTGGGCTGCTCACTAAAGTACAATAACCATTACCTGTCAAGTGGCTGGGCATTAATACTCAATGGCACAATGTAACCGGCGTTGTAAAAAAAACAAAAAAAAACCCATTGTCATTATAAATCAGGGGCGGTGACAATTAACCAAACATCAGGAAGCTGAGGCACCTTCTTATTTGAGTACAAGTTCCTTGGTCCAGGTGAGGAGAAATATACACGGCGCTAGAGACGGGACGAAAGTGTCAAAATCCGTTTCGCGGAATTTCCCGAGCTTTGCATTGAAAGATCCATTCCGCGGTGTGACATCCCGTTCCAGTTTCCATCCGTGCGGGTTATTCCCGAACCGCTACTGGATACAATCTGCTGGTGGATTTTAACCATTGAATCCACGGATTCTGCAGTCCGCTCGCGGATTGGCTTGTTAAAATCCACCAGCGGATTGCACAATCCGCCCATTAGATTGCTGGTGTTAAAATAAATAAATAAATATGACGCCGCGGGGTCTTGTGACGTCTTGTTGCTATGGCAATGTGACGTCACATGACCGCATAACGTCATTTGACTCTGGAGCCGTGCAGGGGAGGGGGCAGCGAGCCTGCGGGGAGATAAGACAGGGCGGCGCATTAAGGAAACTTTGCACACCCCTTTTCTAGGGTAAGGAAGAACAGGAAAGGGAGGAGGTGACAATTTGAAATACAGTAGGGCCTCGCTTCTCTGCGTTGCGCTTTTCGGCGATCTGCCAATACGGTGGTACCGAGAAGGGGGCCGCCATGTCCACGCATGCGCAGAAGGAAGACGGCAGAGTTCACGCATGCGCAGAAGGGTGGATGGCCGAGTCCGCGCATGCGCAGAAGGGGGGAGCGGCTGAGTTCGCGCATGCGCAGAAGGGTTAGAAAAGACGGAAAATCGCAGGTGGACATAGCAAATGCTATGTTCCGCTTTTCAGCGATTTTCATTTTCCGGCGGCGGCCTAGAACGGAACCCGCTGTATGAGTGGGGCCCTACTGTACAATAATAAAAATCAATTGGAAAATTAGTTGGGTCTCGCGTTCTTCTTTCAAACAATTCCCAGTTCCAAGCACACAGCAAAGTCAGGATACCTTCAGACATAGGGAACTACCGGTATTCTGGGAGCTCCAAAGGGTGTCAGGTTACTTGTAAAGAGCCCATTCTGAACGGATCGGTGCTTTGGAACTTGTAGTTTCGTTATGCAAACCGCTTCTAAAAACACCTCAAGGGTGGCGAGATTTGTTGCGAGCTACATCCAGAGCCGGAAAGATGGGTTTTGGCTGAGAGCAAAGCCCATAAGTCAGACTGGGGATGGAGTTATGGAGTTAAATATTGTCAAATTTGCTCATGGAATCATTTAGGTATTGAAGTTTTAAAGGCGAAGTGAGATTTTGTCAACCTTTTAACCAGAAGCCAATACCACTGTGATACAATACTTTGCTTGTACTTGTGGTAATCAACACCCCGTCCTAGAACATTACTACTTACTGGGTGAAAAAACAATTTTTGTTTTTTTTACAAATGTTTTTACTTTTCGATCACATATTTTTATTATGAAATATCACACATTTTAACTTATGGGAAACAATAATAATACTATTATTATTACTAATAATAATATTAATACATATATACATACAGTACAGAAATAATTCTGTCAAAATGAAAATGGTGGGGTCTTTTCAATAGCGGGTATATAATTCAGCCCTGATCATTGCGACGCTAGAGATATACATTGTCCTTTAAACCTTTTGCTAGCCCCTTCGGAAGGGGTAAAGATAAATTTGCGAGGTCGCTAAGCTTGTCCTAAATGATGTTCAGAGCCGTAGAGAAGGTATGGCACGGCTAAGGACGTTCACTTCATTGCAACGCTCATGTATGCCAACGAAAAGTGAGTCTGTCGCGCGGTTGCGACGTTAACCCGGTTTTTGTATTGTATTCTATGTCTTTATTTATATAGCGCCATTAGTGTACATAGCGCTTCACAGCAGTAATACATGTGGTCATCAAATAAATAACAGATAATATAAATAACAGATCATGGGAAGAAGTGCTTCAGACATAAAAGTGGAGTCCCTGCCCCGAGGAGCGTACAGTCTAATTGGTAGGTAGGGAGAACGTACAGAGACAGTAGGAGGGAGTTCTGGTAAGTGCGTCTGCAGGGGGCCAAGCTTTATGTATCGTGTGTCCAGTATTATCCACAGTGCTATTCATATGCTTGTTTAAGCAAGTGTGTCTTAAGGTGGGTCTTAAAGGTGGATAGAGTGGGTGCTAGTTATTGAGGGGAAGGGTATTCCAGAGGTGCGAGGCAGTCAGTGAAAAAGGTTTAAGGCGGGAGAGGGCTTTAGATACAAAGGGGGTAGAAAGAAGACATCCTTGAGAAGAACGCAAGATTCGGGATGGTGCATAACGAGAAATTAGGGCTGAGATGTAAGGAGGGGCAGAAGAATGTAAAGCTTTAAAAGTGAGGAGGAGAATTGAGTGTGAGATGCGGGATTTGATTGGAAGCCAGGAGAGGGATTTCAGCAGGGGAGACGCGGAGACAGATTTAGGAAAGAGCAGAGCGATTCTGGCAGCAGCATTTAGGATAGATTGTAGGGGAGACAGGTGAGAGGTAGGAAGGCTGGACAGCAGGAGGTTACAGTAATAAAGACGGGAGAGAATGAGGGCCTGAGACAGAGTTTTAGCAGTCGAGCAACAGAGGAAAGGGCGTATCTTAGTGATATTGCAGAGGAAAAAGCGACAGGTTTTAGAAACGTTTTGAATGTGAGAGGAGAATGAGAGAGAGGAGTCGAGTGTGACCCCTAAGCAGCGTGCTTGGGCTACTGGGTGAATGATCGTACTTCCAACAGTAATGTGGAAGGAGGTAGTAGGGCCAGATTTGGGAGGAAGTATGAGGAGTTCTGTTTTTGCCATGTTGAGTTTAAGGCGGCGGAGGGCCATCCAGGATGATATTGCAGAGAGACATTCAGAAACTTTGGTTTGTACAGCAGGTGTAAGGTCGGGTGTTGAAAAGTAAATTTGTGTGTCGTCAGTATAGAGGTGATATTTAAACCCAAGAGATGTTATTGGGTCACCTAGCGAGAGTGTGTACAGAGAAAAGAGAAGAGGTCCCAGGACCAAGAGGTTTTAGGAGATGGGAGTCAATGGGGTCAAGAGAGCAAGTGGCAGAGAGAGAAGAGGAGATCAACAGTGACACATCCTCCTCTGAGACAGTGGAAAAAGAGTCAAGGAAGGCAGGAGGAGAGCTAGGAAGAGGTGTAGGATGGGAGGAAGAAACAGAGGGGATGTTCTGACGTATGGATTCCACCTTTTTGGTTTGACAGGTTCACTTTTCTTCTGCCAGCAGCTGTCCTGCAGCATAAAACATTCCCCCGTTTCTTTGCAGGTGGTGATTAACTATTCAATTGTGAAAGGCCTGAAATACAACCAGGCCACGCCGACTTTCCATCAATGGCGGGACGCGCGGCAGGTCTACGGCCTGAACTTCGCAAGCAAAGAAGAAGCGACCGCTTTCTCCAACGCCATGCTGTTTGCTCTTAATATCATGAATTCACAAGACGGAGGTAAACCGGGAACTTTCATTCATTTTCACAGGGGGGTGGAGGTGTTCTCATAGACAAGTAATATACGTTATCATTTATTTGCAGGTTTCTACCTATTTTTGGGGGGTAAAATGGACAAGAAACTGGGTTATTAAAGAGGCAATCCAAGTCCTTTTTTTTTACATTTATTTTTACATAGGATTGAAGCAGGGGGTCTCCGGAGCTGACCCCCATTAACCTCAGATCCGGAGACCTCCTGCTTACCTTCGAAGAGGGTGCCGATGTCTTTCTGCAGTTTAAAGCACCCGCATCATGTTGGCCAATAGGAACCCGCGCCGATTGCCGCCATGGCTTCCTATTGGCCCCTCTGACCGCGGAAGCTTTGAAACGCGGCCGTAATGTGAACCCTGCTACCCAGCGGCTACCATCATCCCCTACGGAGGTATTCATCTCCTGAAGCCGAGGTCCCCGGAGCTGAAATGAACGGAGGGCAGCTCCTGAGACCCCCGGTTTCAATCCCGTGTGAAAAAATAATAATAAATAAATGTCATTTTAAAAAAAAGCGCTGAACTGGCACTTTAAATCTGGCTGTATATTAAATGCAGGAAGTTGGGGATCCGATCGTGGAATACAGGAGTCCTCTGCTTGTGTTATAAAATAACAAATACTTGTCACTCACTCACAAAACTTATACTATGTAGACATGGAGACACCTAATACATGGAATAAACGCAGCACTAGAATGAGCAGGCTTTTCCATCCTATATACTGTGTATATATATTACAATCAGTTAAACCACTGCACCATAAAGTGAACTCTTCTTGTTGTAAACCATCACAAAAATAGAAAGAGTTATTAGTCAATTAAAGTAACATAAAATGCGCAGTTCATTAATACAATATAAAGGGTTTTATAGCGGCTATCCAAGCGCAGCGGTTTTTTTTAAATGTAGTTATTTCGGTTTTTTTTACACAGGATTGAAGCCGGGGGTATCCCAAGCTGAACCCCATTCATTTCAGTTCTGCTGAACCCTGTTTTACTTACCTCTGTATGGGGTGGCGGTAGCTGCTCTGGCTGGGGTTCATGTAATGGCGGCTACAAAGATCCTGCGTCACGCTGACCAATAAGAAGCCGTGACATCATCCGATGCGGCTCTATTCCTATTGGCCAGCATGACCAGGATCTTTAAACAGAAGAGAGATACCGGGACACCCCGTGTGGAAGTATCTCTAGAAGCAGAGGGTCCCCGAAGCTGAAATTAATGGGGTTCAGCTCCGGAGATCCCCTACTTCTATCCTATGTGTGCTTTTTGTTTTTAAAAAGCCGCGCTTGGATTGTTCCTTTGAGGCAGGGGAGCGCAAACTGGGGGGCGCACCCCCCAGGGGGGGCACAAGATTTTTCAGGGGGGGGGGGGGGGGCACTGCGGTTGCAGCGGCCCCGTACTCTTCCCCCAAGGCATTCAAATGAATGCCGGGGGATCGCCGTGAGGCCCCTGCAACTTCACTTATGTGATGTCACGTGACCCCGCGGCGTCATTTGACACCGAGAGCCGGAGACAAGGTAAGGGAGGGGCACGAGCAGGGAGGGAAGCAGGCGGTGAGGGGCGGGGGGGGCGCAGCAGGGAAAGCTTGCATACCCCTGCTTTAAGGTACACATTTTGCCCAGGACGTGCCAGGCCCGCCTTCCTTTATGATTAGTTAAGCAGCAGGAAGGGTTCAGATCTGCATGTATTGTCATGGTTTTCTGCACTATTCAGGGTTGAGATATGCACCTGCATTCTGTATTTGTTCTGTTGTTCGCACCCAACAGCGTACCTGGTTATTTTAGATAAGTTACCTATGCCCCTAACACTCTTTACTGTACATACTATTCACCTTCATATATTTAAGAAGTATACTTTCGATGCAGGATTTAATACTTTTGTGCTTTATAAATCATATAAAGTTCTTCAAGAAGGAAAATATAAATGAATCTCACCACAAGGTGTGAATTCTGGGACAGTGTTTTGGGTATTGTATCGTTTAAAGCTCCGGGTGAGCTCACAAGGCAATTTTTAGTTAGGATGCCAAATATGTACAGAAGGCTTTAAAAAGTCAAGTTGCCGGAACATGTCAGTAAGCAGAGATTTAGATACTTACTGTCTTTGAAGCTTGATGACATTATAAGCAGCCCGGACTTTGCTGCTCGCAGACGCACATGTCATTGTAGATAAGGACTATAAGGGTATATACAGTATGTGCTGCCTGACCGTGCTATTGCATTAATGTTTCATGGTATCGCCATTGACAAGTATCCCACTCAAACTAAATGTATGTGTGTATGTCTTTATTTATATAGCGCCCACAGTGTACACAGAGCTTTACAACGCTAATACAGCACAGGGAATTATAATACAATGAGCGCAGCAAAGTCAGACAATAGGAAAGGAAATCTTGGCCCGGAGAGCTTACAATCTAAATGGTGTGTTGGGAGATTTATAGAGACAGCAGGTGAGGGAATGTGCAGTAGATGTCAGAGCTTGGCTACAATGGTTGGTAGGAGTGACAGTGGCTGTGGGACAGTAGCCCTGAGTGCAGGGTATTGTGACGCTCCGTTTAAATCTGTTATGTTGGTCATTGTTGACTTTATACTCTGCATTTTAACCATTTTGTTGCCACAGGGGCCCCTTTGGTAGAGAAAGGGTTAACTTTCTAGTGATTGCTACTTGCACTAGTGTCACAGGACAATGCACTGTGTGTCTTTTAGTAATGTCACTGCTGATACCCGTGTTCTGATGGTTCAGTGTAAGAAAAGCCCTGTGAGACTCCGATCCCTAGGCCTGAAAGTGTACAGATGTAGCAGGAAATACCATGGCTCCATTTAAAAGAATGGGAACGCGAGCATTGTTTCTAACGCGCGCACTTTTTCAGCGTTATTTCTTGTGTTTGCCATTATTAAAGGAGCAATCTAAACGGACGATTTGTTTTGCCATTTTTTTTAAACACAAGATAGAAGCAGGGGATCTCTGGAGCTGAACCCCGTTAATTTCAGCTCCGGGGACCCCCTACTTCCAGAGATACAGACCTTCAAAGGGGGTGCCGGTATCTGTTTTCTTTTTAACGCTCTCGCATCATGTGAGCCAATAGGAAGCCGCACCAGATGATGTCACGGCTTCCTATTGGCTCGCAGTGCACGGGAGCTTTAAAGGCGGCCATTACAGGATCACAGCTAGCCGAGCTGAAGCGGCCACCGGCACCCCCTACGGAGGTAAGTATCTCAGGAAGCAGGGGGTCCCCGGAGCGAACATTAACGGGGTTCAGCTCCGGAGACCCCCCTGCTTTAATCCTATGTTAAAAACAAAAAACAATCACCCCCAAAAATCGCCCACTTTGATTGCCTCTGACACCTGTTACATTTGTAGGTTCAGACTCTGCGTGTGCACAAGAACTGAGAGTGCTGGGAATGCTGGCGTTAGTGGCGTCATCACACTTCTCCTACCGGAAATCCCAGCAACCCCCCCAGTAATACCGCTTATTCTGTCCCCCGCTCTGTCCTCCCATCTCTTCCCATCTCTACCACTAGCAACCAATCTACCCCCAACACATATCGATCTTCAGCATTATTCTTTTCAAACCCATTCATATATGTGTGATCGGCGCTGTGGTCAGCGTGATGGCGCCTCGCCGATTTGATTTGAAGACCCGGCTTGCTGCCTCCTTTTTTTCCAGAACCAAAAGTATTTATTTTAGAAAAACCAAACTCTCCTTATTTATTTTTTTCATTGATATATATTGAGTTTCGGATCTCTTGGGCGTCACTGTCATCAATGGGATAGAACGTGTTGGCTTTCAGAATGGCCTCATTCAGATGATAAACTCTGACGTCAGGCCGCGTTTATAGTGACGGAGACGGCGACGCGACCGATGACGTCGCCGTCGCCACTGGCGAAAGTTGCACTTTAGTTTAGAGCGACGTCGCTGGCGACAAGGCCAGTGACGTCATGAAGGGGGCGGGCAGAGTGCAGTAGGCGCTCTGTGATTGGTGTAGAGACAGCCACATGTGGCGACTGTCTCTCCCAAAATCAAATTCCAATGGCTTCAAAAATTTTCATCGCTCCGTCACCGTCGCGCTTACTATAAGCGCATGCGACGGATCCAATGTATTTGTTTTGGTGCGACTTCGCGTCGCCGGGCACTATAAGCGCAGCCTCAGCATTTCATGAACACCAGCTACACTGTCGTGTTTCACATTAGAGATTAAACTGTGATGTCCTTTTCACACATCTCCCCTGCCTTTCGTACTGGACTTCCTAACCCTACTGTATTTCACACTGACAAGTGACATGTGATGCTGGCAATTGAGAGGCAATGTCTGCTCTAGAAGGCACATCTCCTGTTTCAGTCTCTCCAAGGTCTGCCTAATGTAATACATATATGGTCTAGGAGGGCTGGTGTTAGCTTTTCCTGTCACCGCTTCTCCGATTGGAGGACTTGCGGTCCAAAATATCCCAAGAAGCCCTTGGGTTCTTGGTTCTTGGCTTCAGTTCAACAGAGTATTTTTTTCCTGGAGTTTTGCTGCACATGGTATTTCCTCAGTTGCTCTGATTACTGAGTTGGTCTCTGCGTGGCTGTCCACTTTAACCCGATGTGTCATCTGGATGCATTTTCCTTCCTGTCCTATGTGGGAATCAAACGAAAGGGCTATTTGACTTGTCATTTTTCATGGTGGAACCTGCGAGATAATTTGATTCCTTTAATATGCCCGTCCATCGGGCTCGGCAGGGTCATCTTAAAAGAGTCAGCCGGGCAACAATCAACTTGACCTGTAAGTAAACGTTGCACTTAATCCCCGCACTGTCCAGAGCCTGCAACAAGTTACTTTGTGTGACGGTGCCGTTCTGTCTGGCAGCAAAGAGTTTCATTAAAATACTCACTGGCTTGATGGATTCATTGATTGTACAGTATTTGTTAGAGCAGTTGGTTTCAGATGCTGTTGCAAAGTGCATTACCTTGATTTGATGCACCGTAATAATCTTGGATTCCTTTGATGCCCGAATATGTTGCTGGTCGCTGGCAGCAAAATAACTAAAAACAAAGGAACGTTTTAAATTTTATTTAGAAAGCTCTGAGGTGGGTGATTGATGAATCTACCACTTAGAGGTAAGTGAACAGAGCGTGCAAACTCATTTCATCATTTTGGTTTCGAAAAGTAGGCACGAGAGAAGTTACAGGAAGGCAGGGGTTCTCGACTCCAATCCTCAAGAGCTGCCAACAGGTCAGGTTTTCAGGATATCCCTGTGTCAGCACAGGTGGCTCAATCAGTGGTTAAGACTGTGCCACCTGTGCTGAAGCAGGGATATCCTGAAAACCTGACCCATCGAGGGGTCTTAAGGACTGGAGTTGACAACCCCGGCAGTAAGGTGAACTTGGTTCAAACCCCCAGTGTCAGCTCTGTTTGACCTTGGACAAGTCACTTTTACCTTTATTAGATTGTGAGCTCTGCAGGGTTGGGAGTCATTGTGCCTGCAAAATATGCAGCGCTGCATACACTGTCAGTGAGAATATAAAAAAAACAAAAAACAAAAAATATTATATATCATAATAATAATATAATAATCAGACTCAAAGCGCGTCACAATTACATTACAGTGCGCGGTACACAGCGCATAGGAATGTTACAGACACCGTCCCTGCCCATGTGAGCTTACAATCTATGTTTTTGGTGCCTGAGGCACAGGGAGACAAGGTGACTTGCCAAAGGTCACAAGGAGCTGAACCCGGGTAAAGTGAGAGGCGATAACTAGATATGTGCAAACTTGCCCAAATTCACGTTCTCTACGCTCCGCCTGAAAAAGCTCAAAAATTCCCCAAAAAATTGTGCACAATTAACAAGTTGAAGCAAAATGTAAAATTTTGAACGATTTGCCGGAGATGAAATGTACCCTGAAAAAGGGGTTTTGCTTGAAGAGAGAAAGCGGGTGGGAGAGACTTACTTCCGAGACACACATATTTTCAACATGTGGAGAGATACCTGTGAACACACCTGAGATACCTTGGAAATATAGTCATTTAAATCATTTGAATATACTTGGCATATTCAAATTATCCTATTTCCCCTGTTACTCATGTGTGTTCACAGTATCTCTCGGTGTGTTGCATCTCGACCCCCTATCCCCCAATATTTTAAAATGTTAGTTTTGCCAAAGTTTGAATTAAAATGTCACATTTTGCAATGTTCACAAATTTAAACGGAAGCCCCCCCCCCCGGCATATCTCCTCTATTTATAACATACAATGGGTGGGCTCTATTTTCCGTACTGTATAACTGCTTGGTTCAGCAATGAGATAACAGATAACTGTTGGGGTGATATCATTAAATAGCGTAAATATTTCTTGAACATCATCAGAAGTGAATACACTGGGAAAATCTGAGCACTGGAAATAATCAGAAAAGGTTCTCATTAAAAGTTGTTGCATAGCATTTATTTATTTTTTACTTAAAAAAAATCTAAGATTTTGATTAAATATGACCCAAGGTATTTTAAAAACTGTAGCAGTCGGTCACAAAGCATTATTTTCCGATAAGCTCCCTAACGCCAATATAGATGGTTATATTTTAAGGAGTGAAACTGTAGAAGAGGATCACATTTTAATAGAGGACTTCCATGAAAACCTGCTCACTCTCACTCACTAAATAACTTCTATTCAACGGCCCATTTTCTTGTTTATTTCAATGGGTCATTTCCCCCCCCCCCACCCCACCCCCCCCCCTGGTATGTTCAATTCATTCCTGTGTAAAAAGCGAAGAATAATGTCTGGGATTGATTTTTATTGGAGGCTGTCTTAATTTGAATGACTGATGCATAAAAAAATTACCATGAGACATTATGGTTAAAATGTCAACATTCTTGTCAATTTTACCAACAGTTAAAAAAGTTTTGTTTCTAAAGCATTAGTTACAAGACGTATTAAAGGGTACAGAAAACAAGGACCTATCAATTCTTTCTTTTTTTTATCTGACTCCTCTGTTTGAAGGGTCAGATTTGCCGTTTATGTTTTTAATTTGTGTAGCTCATTCCCTTAAATATATTATGATGTAATGGTGCATTTCAGGCTATGTTATAATGTTAACCTAGAGGGAAGCTTGTGGGGGGGAGCTAAGGGGGATGCGGGGGGGGGGGGGAAGTAACCCCTGCTCAGCTCTACTGTAAATCTATTGAATAGTAGTTTGGTATGGTTCTGTTCCCAGGATATCAATAATGTGGGAACCAAAGAAAAAGAACCTGGTTATCAAAAGCACTCAGATACCCTAATATGATATGTAAAGTTAGATGCCTTAAAATAATTTTATTAGAATTATATTAAAATAAAGGGGTATAAACCAAAACAAGACGAGTGCAAAGTTATGTGTCCATGGTCAGTGGTACTAATACTTAAGAAGTAGTGGTGTTCACTTATTGATTCTTTTCCTAAGAGACTGTTCTAGTCTTGTGACAAATATTTATATAGTTGTCCTCTTAGCTACCACTGTTTCCATTTTTGCTGAGAGGGCTAGTAGACATAAATAACCTCACTAGATGTCTAAATCATATATGTTATGATGAAAGTAATGTAAAATTTCCATAATCAATGTTCTGCCCATAAATTGCAATAGTGTAACGAGAGCAGCGTACTCCTTAAAAGGTAAGTATTACAGATTAACATCTGACCTTGGGACTTGTTCTATGATAGATTAAAAGAGTATTGGTTGGTATAACTTCAGTTCAATTTCACTGGAGTCAACTTTAGATAATACCAAAATACTTAAAAGAGTGGAGATAATGGTGTCTCAGATCACTATCAAACTCAATCTCAGTCTAAGTTTGCCGTCTCCCCAGTATATGATCAGTATACTGGAGTATATGCCACTATGTTACTAATAAGAGCTATAGTAGCTAGATGGTACTATGTTATAATGAGTAAAGGCCCGGCTAGGAATATTGCGGGTCTCGGAGCAGGGAACTAGTGAGGCCTCTTACCTTCTCCTTCGCGATGTCTTCCTGCGGTGTTCCTCATCATGGCGCCGCGACTTCAAACGCCGGCGCGTTTCTATGGAACAGCACATCACATCACATTGTCATGGCAACGTGACGCCGCATTGCGTCACAACATCGCAACGTCAAGTGATGTCCTGTTGTCATGGCAATGTGACGCCTTTTGACGTCACGGCACCATCGTGAGGGATACTGCAGGAGGAGATGGCGAAGGAGAAGGTAAGAGAGTTACAGAGGCCCCACGCTCTCCCCCGGTATTCAGTTTAATTGTTGTGGGAGAAAGCGTGGGGCTTCTGTAACCACGGAGCTCGGTGCAATGGCACCGACTGCACAGCCCACTGACCAACTTGTTGGTAAATATAAGGTATCATACCCCCTACTCCCTCTCCCTCCTTTGTTACTACATGGAAGGACCAACACGGCCCCCCGCCCTTCTTCGTAAACATTCAGGAAGCTTTCAGATCCCGCACATTTAAACTTAAATTCTCAACACCCTATAACTAACAGTACAACAATGCATCTCAATTTCTACTACATATTTTTGATTTATTATGTACTGTGCCCATCCGTATATACTGTATGTCTTGCTGTCAGTGTGAATAATTCAAACCAGATACATACCTAGATAGTGTATGAATATGGTGTGCAAACAGAGAGTAAACAGAAATGGTGTAGATCATTTGTAATCTTTAAAATATTTTAAAAGCCCAAATTGCACTCATATTTCAAAACTATGTACAAGCAGATAAATGTATACAAGCATGTGTGTAAGCACGCAAGGCGCCACTTGTCTCCTCATCCAGGGATTTTCACTGGAAATTCATCACTGTCCCAGGAACCCGGATGTGCCTATTACACCTGCTACTATCCTTTCCCTACGCATTTCGCTGTGTGGTTATTTTAGATAAATGTAACATATCCAAGGCTTATAACAGCCCATTAAAGACGAATCATGCGCAATTCTACCTACCAGTGTTCCTCTCTGTATTAAGAGCAGTGAAGTAATACAATATGCTTTTTAGTAAAGCAGACATTCCTGTTTGCCTCCACAATGAAAATACTGTAGTGTTATAGCACTATAGCAATAATCACTGATTTTGTGGTATATAGAAACTTTGAAGATAAAAAATTTCACAGATACTCGGAGGTCTATTCTAGTAACTCCGAAGTGTGACAAATCGCTTCTAAAGTGCCCTTTTCGATATGATAGGCATGCTTTGCTATTCTGCAAGCCCTTCTCGCAGGTCCAATCTGTGTCTAAAACGCTTTTGTAGAAGCCGTTTCACAATGGATCTGATTGGTTTGTCGCAAAAATCTCCAACTAGCATTTTTTTAAAAATAAAACTGCGATTCTAGTAGCTCCGTTATGCAAACCACTTCTAAAAACTCAATTTTGTTCCCACGGTGGCGAGATTGGTATTGTGATATTGGTATCCAGAGCCTGAAATATGGGTTTGGCTGAGAGAGCGAAACCCATAAGTCAGACTGGGGACTTAGCCCCTCATGTCATTCCGCTTCCAAAGCGCGTACAGTCCGGCCGGTTTGGCTGTTACACTGGGCGGTTTGTCACTTTTTATAGACGCGGTTTAGAAGATGCGATTTGCAATAGGGAATATGTTTTTTTCTCACATTTCATCCTGCTACATCTGTACATGCCAAACCGTGTGGTTTGTGAATTACAACTACGGAGCTACTAAAATAAAGCCCCTTGTGAACATGTAATTTCATGATCATCCGCACGATAATGAAATCATTACAATATATTGATCACTACAGTGAAACATGATTATTGTTGCTTTTAACTTAGTAAAAATTACAATTAAACTGGGAATTACAGCATTACAAACAACTGGGCCCTACTGTTATGGTGCAGGGGCAACTGATTGTGCGGAGCCTATTCTTATCTTCTCACATTGACCCATAACCCTTTAGTCACTGAATTAAATGTATTTGTGGCTGGCATTCACTCTATGCAAGTGGCAAACCAACATATATTTATGGTCCTAGGGCAGTTTCCTCCACCTTTATACCACAGCTTCTTCATTAGCACAGACCCTCACATGATGAACAGCGGTCAACCAAAAGTGTTAGTTGTACCTGTCTTCAATGTAGAATCACCTGTTCCTTTACCGTCGTGCTGACCAATTAAGCATTGGTTGTACACCAGCAGAAGAGACAATGGGCGGAAGTCATGAAGCCGCAATGCGGGACATCGCACCCACTGGTGGCGGTAACTATCATTCAAGTGAGTATCACAGCTCCAGGACCGCCGGCTAATGTTACTGGTGATGTGCGGAACTATCCCAAATGCAGTCGTAGCATTTTCTGCCAATCCCTTCCTGGCAAAATGTTTTGCCAGGGCCTCGAAGGGTGAATAATGTGACAAAATGAGTCTTAGATTTTGCCATTTCCATAGCCCTCACCAAAATGTTGCCAGAGAGCCAGTGAAAATGGCGCGTGGGCCATATTTGTAGTCAAGAAAGCAGAGTTCTGCAGGCTCGCTTCCTAACGGTCTCAAAATTCAATATGGCGGTGCTCCAAGATGTAGGAAAAATCCTGCAAGTCCCGAAGAATCAGGAAGGAATATAGGAACATCAAGGCACACGGACTTAGCAAAAGAGAGTTTTAATGCAGACAAAAAAAACAACGTTTCGACTGCCACGCAGACTTCGTCAAGGTGAGGGCCTGTCAAAAAGTCAAAAAGTTAGGTTCTTTGGCTGGAATAAAACTCTCTTTTTGCTAAGTCCGTGGGGTTGATGTTGCTCTATTCCCTCATTGCAGTCCCAACATTAAGTGAATCTAATGATTTTAGAGAATTTTTTAGTAAATGAGCATATAGGCGGTCCTCGGTTATCCAACGGAATCCGTTCTGGGAGTAGCGTTGGATAGAGAAACCGTTGTAAACTGAGTCCCATGTTAATCAGTGGCGGTGAGCGTCGGATAACACACTCAGGTGTCGGATAACGCATTCCGGTGTCGGATAACGCATTCAGGTGTCGGATAACGCATTCAGGTGTCGGATAACGCATTCCGGTGTCGGATAACGCATTCAGGTGTCGGATAACGCATTCCGGTGTCGGATAACGCATTCAGGTGTCGGATAACGCATTCAGGTGTTGGATAACGCATTCAGGTGTCGGATAACGCATTCAGGTGTCGGATAACGCATTCAGGTGTCGGATAACGCATTCAGGTGTCGGATAACGCATTCCGGTGTCGGATAACGCATTCAGGTGTCGGATAACGCATTCAGGTGTCGGATAACGCATTCCGGTGCTGAAAAAGGGCTGACAGAGTTGCATTGTAAAGTGTTGGATATGCCATCCGTTGTAAAGTGAAGCGTTGGATAGCGAGGACTCCCTGTATAAAGTGCAGTCACGATGCACCATTGACTGGACGCTCGGCGAATCGCTTGGGAACCCTGAAAAGGTTTCTGTTCTTTTTTTTTTTTCTGGTTGTAAAAGGGCAAATGTCCTTGGTTTGCAAACTTAAGCGACAGTTTTACCCCTATGTAGTTGCTGCGGACCTCTGCGAGGTAACGTGCAGTGTTTTTAACTTTAGTAGGCAGATAGCACGGCGAGGCCGCTGACAGGGGGGGACAGCCGGGACAAGTGTCCCAGGCCCAGTGGCTGCGGGGGGCCCAGCGACCGGACAAAGCTGTTGGGCCCGACCTCTCGTTGCCACCGGGCCCCGGCTCTCTCCAGCTGCGGGCCTCCCTCCACACTGACGGTCCCATGCTTCTGACGTCAGCACGTCACCGGGCCTCCCTCATGCCGGTGCGTGCCGGAAGCTCAGCCCAGCTTACTTCCGGCGCATGCTGACGTCAGAGAAGCCCGGCGCACGCCAGAGCTCGGCCTGGGGCAGTGAGGGAGGACCGGAGCTGGGGAGAGCCGGGGCTCAAAGGCAATTAGAGGACCGGCAGCTAGGACCCCCACAGCCACCGAGCCCGGCCTGACACCTGAGACCATCCCCAAGGTAAATCTGTGTTATATATGTATTTGGGTTTTATAAATGTATTTTTTTTTATATATATATTGTTTTTTTATATGTATTGGGTTTTATATGTATTTTTTTTTATACATTTGTTTATATGTATTTGTTTTTTTTATACATTTGTTTTTGTTATGTATTTTTTTAATATATATATTGGGGGAGGGGTTTATATGCATCAAGTTTTTGTAATTTTATGTTTTGGGTTATATGTATTGTTTTTTTTTATATGTATGGTGGGGTGGTTTATTTTGTATGTATTTGGGGGTAGGAAGTTTTTGTATTGGGGGTGGGGGTTTTTGGCTTATATTTTCTGGGGGGGGATTGTGTGAGGGGATAAGTGTAAGGAAGGGGATTGAGGGAGAGTGGGGTAATTGACGGAGGGGGGGAGAGTGAGAGGAGAGAGGGAGTTAGTGAGGAAAAGGAGTAAGAGTGAGACGCAGGGGAGAGAAATACATGTGAGGCGGGGCAGGGTTTGAGTAAGTGGGGTCGTTGATGGAGGGGGGAGTGTGAGAGGTGAGACGGACGGGAGAAATACATGGGAAGAGGGAGGAAAATAGAGGGGGCTCGCGAGGTGTGAAATGCGGGGGCTCGCAACACTGCTGATGGGGGGGGGAGGAGGGTCCCGGGGGGGGGGGAGCCCCGGTCAGAACTCTAGTCTTGGGCTCCGGGAAATCTGTCTGCAGCCCTGAGCAAGGTGGCTGGTGTACAGTGCGATATGAATAGTTTCCCGTTTTATTATTGCATTATTTACACTACATATGTGGAAGAGAAGCTGGAAGTTAATCAAATAATGGTGCTTATGTTAAATGTCACTTTATCAGGGTTTAGATCAGGGGTGGGCAACTCCAGTCTTCAAGGGCCACCAATAGGTCAGGGTTTCAGGATATCCCTGCTTCAGCACAGGTGGCTCAATCAGTGGCTCAGTCAAAAAGTGAGCCACTTGTGCTGAAGCAGAGACTAATTGATGACCGGTTCTGAAGCAGGGACTGATTGAGCCACCTGTGCTGAAGCAGGGATATCCTGAAAACCTGACCTGTTGGTGGCCCTTGAAGACTGGAGTTGCACACCCCTGGTCTAGGTGGACACAAGGGAAATAAACATTGCAGCAATATTTCACTTTCATAGGGTGCTTGGCATAACATATTTTAGCAACAACCTAAGTGTGCTGGCCTCTGGTACCGATTGTGCATATTAATAACAGAATTTGTAGGTTGGAAACCAGCAAATACCATACTACTGTAGGAAGCTAAAGAGCATGTTTTTCACACACAGTAATGGGCGCATTAGTGTATTTCTATGTAACTACTATATATTCTATGGCTGTGTGCTAAGAAAAATTCAACTGTATGGAGATAAAATCCTTCCGAGCAAGGGAAAAACAGCTTGACAGCAGTGTATATTGAAAAGGAGCCTCAACTCCTCAAATAACTACGCCCCATTTGCGCACCAGTCCTCTTGGTACAATATAGAGGCAAAGTATTTTGATACATTGATGCACATTTTAATAATGCTGCCCTTAGTGTCAATTTTACTGCATAACATTTATAAGTACTTTTAACGATCCCGCCACTACCAAATAAATTACAACATTTGTTTAAAAATCAATCAGTCTGTTTATTTGAAATAACAGCTCCATTCACTTTGAGTGATTTACATCATTTTTTTATTTGTCCCTAATTACCTTTGTACGGAAGGGCTGATATTATGAGGTGGTGCTAGGAGGAGAATGGGCATGAGCTTTGGATGGTTTCAAATGTCACATTTGCAGAAACACAAGATTGTAAGATTAATGAATTTCAACCTCTAACGACATACAGTCGAGTATTGGTAGGACCATAAAGCCCTATTTTTAACGAGCTATTTAATTAGCAGTCCAGCGAGCAGTTTTAGTAAAGGAATATCTTGGCTGGCATTTCCCAGAGCAGCGTTGCTTTGGATGGTGTGCAGAATGCCACTCCAGAGATGGCATTTTCTCTCCCTGGAGATTGGTGATTGAGTGATTGAGTGATAATGTTATAATGGATAGGGCCTTGTGAATTCTTTTTTTTTTTTTAATGGTTTGGTGTCCTCATTTAGCCAACTAAATGCAGAGCACATTTATAGAGACTAATATAGTTCGCCAGTGATTATTTATATATTTGTTATTTTTAGCATGCAGCAAACATTGCTAATGTAGGAATGACAAACTGTTTTGCAGCTTACTACAATATACTATAAGAAAACAGGGGAGTAGGATTCCCAAAAATCGGTGCTCCAGAGTGTACTGATAATTGTCATATGTTTATGTAATGTGCATAGAGTATGTAAATCCGGATCATCCATAACGCCAATAGAAAGGATAAGTGCCATAATCAATGATATTCCCGATTTTGGAGAGAGGTACTTGAATCCCAGTATCTAGAGGGGATGTCAATAGAATACCAGAATGTGGCATACTCTGACCCCCTCACAACCTATAAGATACAATCTCCTGCGATATAGATCAAACACAGCAACATGTATAAAAGTCATTTTACTCACAATCATCGAGGGTGTCCGGCAATAGCGTGCTCCCTGCTTACAGTTGGGAACCGAAAATGGAATCCCGTGGGGGAAGAAAGAGATAAAGAGCACATATGCGTGAAATGCATCAGAGTTCGCATCCGCTAGCTCTCATTTTTTATCATGTTGCCTGCTACGGCCCAATAAATATTTTTAATTGATCTTTGAGCGATCCAGCCTTACTTTATTCAGCAGTGCACCGCCTATTTCTTCCCCCACGGGATTCCATTTCCAGTACTACAATATACTATAATACTAAAGGTTAAGTGAGTAATGGTCCTTTTTGCATATTGGCTTCTTAAGGGGTCATCTGGAACCACTGATTTTCCACTTAGAGTAGAATCTGAATAAAGTATTACAGGATTTACCCTAGCTAAAGATATCTATATTATTATTGTTTATTTGTAAAGTGCCAACATATTCCATAGTGCGGTACAATGAGAGTACCCAGTTATGTCAATTATATAAACAGAATGACATACCAAATAAAGACAAACATGCAGATACAGGAGTTAACGAGGCTCCTGCGCGTGAGAGCGTCCAATCTACAGGGAATAAGGGGCAATTTTGAAACAAAAGTTAAAGGGTCTGCTCATCGTGGGACGGAGTGTGCCTCAGGTTGGGGTATGGTCCAGCCGCACAGCTGATCCCATTAAGGTTTGGGGGTATGGAAGTTAGGGGGTGTTAGATAGTGTGGAGTTGGTCCAGCCGCAAAGCTGGTCCCAACAGGGTTGGAGTGGTGGTGGTAAATGTTAAGGTATGTCAGATAGGCTCCTATTCAATATGCTGTAATGATACCTTCCAAACGCTGGAGAAGGATTTAGCTCCATTCAAATGAATTGAACTAAACCCAGACTTTTCAACTGGGGGCGTGTGGGACACATCCATTTCACCCACAACCCCCAGATCCCACCATATTCCCTACAGCCCCTTCACATATCCCACAGATCCCAAGTCTCACTTAGCCTCTGTTAGTCCCCTACAGACTCCCATGAATGGACCGCCTACGGCCCCAGGTAGGGGCCTGCTTGCTCCTCCATCCCCCTAGATGGATTTATTGTTAATTCCATCCCCCTTGAAGAGCACTGAAATAAACTCTTCACCAACATGGGAAAGCAGTATCTAGGGCTGCGACTGGAGGTCGGGGCCGGTGGTGTCCCGGGCCCGGTGGCTGTGGGGGGCCTGGCTGGTCGGCGCTGGAAGTTGGGCCCAGCCAGAAGTTGGTCCCAACTTCTGCATTCCTGCCTCAGGTTGCCGTCAGGCTCTCCCAACTGTGGGCCTACCTCAATGTCCCATGCATGGCCCGGTGCGAGGGAGTGAGCGAGAGAGGAAGGCCTGTGGAAGCAGTGTGGGAGAGCCTGGGCCGAGGGCAACCAGTGGCTGGAATGCAGAAGTTGGGCCAGACTTCTGGCTGGCCAGGCCCCTCGCATCCACTGGCAGAAGAGGCCCAGCTTGGGAGAGTGAGGGAGGCCCGCAGCAGCGTGGGAGAGAGGTCACCCCAAGGTGAGTATAAGAATGTATTGGGGGGTGGGGATTGTGTGGGGGGTAATTATTGTGGGGAGGGGGGTTATGTATGGGTATTGGGGGGAATTGTGTGTGTGGCCAGAGGGAGAGGAGGGAATGTGTGAGGAGGAAGCGGGATTGAGTGAGAGGGAGGTAATTGAGTGATAGCGGAGGGGGGGAGAATGAGAGGGGTATAAGAAGGAGTGAGGAAGAGAGAGGGGTATAAGAGGGAGTGAGGTAGAGAGAAGGATGGAGGGGGAGAGTGAGTGAGCAAGAGAGAGGGGTAAGAGTGAGATTGGGGGATAGAAACACATGGGGAGAGGTGGGGGGGATAGAGGAGGGGGCTTACAAGACCTCCAATACGTTGGCGGCCCCCGGTCGAAACTGTAGTCTTGGGCCCCAGGAAATCTGTCGGCAACCCTGGCAGCATCACAGTGAATAAGAGCCCCGTGTCTATTTATCTATCTACCGATCTGTATCTGTCTATCTGCCATGTAAATTTGCATAACTTTGTTTAATCCTACATTTGCCAATCCAGCAGTGCAAAAGGGTAACAGATTATCAGATGGTAATGGATATTCATGACATTAACTCATGTTCTGTGACGTTTGTGTTGGCCATGATAACATGAATGGAGATCTATAACCTTCTTGCAATTTTTAATAACTGCAAGTTAAATTAAACAATTACAGAGGTGAATAATCCAACATATTTCCATTGTGACTATCGCAATTGTACTGTTCTCCACTAATTATGTTCACAAACTCTTGTAATAAAACCTATAAACATTACAATTAATACTCATGGCCCACCTTCCCCACAATAGCCCCACACCAGCCGTTCTCCACCACAATACCCCGACACCAGCTCCCCTCCCCCATAATACCCACCAGCAGGGGAGGAGGAGGCCCAGGAGTCGGGTGCTACTGCCCACACCTGCCGCCTGGCCCCCGCAGTCGCCGGGCATGGAACTCCTGTCCCAGCTCTCCCCCCTATAGGCTCAGTGGGCATTCGTCAGTCCTCAACTGAGCCACTGATCAAGCCACCTGTGCTGGAGCAGGGATATCCATAAAAGCTGGCCTGTTAGTGGCCCTTGAGGACTGAGTTTGAGAACCCTGATCTAGCGCTATAGGTGTGGGATCCGAGCACCTCCATCTGAATTATAGTAGACGGGGTGAGTGCATGTTTGTTCTATTTTTTTTAATGTTTTAAACAAATATATTTTCAACATAGATATCCGTGTCCTCTCGAGAGAGAGGTCAGGTGATAAGTGCAGAATGTCATCTGATCTTGGTCAGTTTGTCTTTTCAAGAACCCGCGACCTCTGACACTGACCGGATGAGCTGACCTTTGGAAGGGTGAATAGTCAGCAATGTTCTCAGAATGGGGTTACAACTGACCTCCGGAATTGTGAGAAATGTGAGGTGGCTGAAACACATTTGGAACAACCAATAAGTCTAAATAAAAACCCTTCAAAACACTGTTTTTTTTTTTTTTAAGTGCATGAAATTATAGGCAACTCTTGGTGATAACTGCAGAGTTCTATTTAAAGCACCAAAGCATGTGAAATCTTATATGTTTAAAAAAAAATTACATAAAAATCAGTGCTGTAGTATTAGATAATAGGTAACTGTTATTTTTTTTATTATTATTAATACACTTTTTATGAGTTTTAAAGCATCCTTTCATTTCTAAAGCTGGTTTTAACCCACCTCCAAGCAGTGCAAGATCTTTGCAACACTTTCCTGTCTATGATAATTTGTTGCCAGTGTTCCCAGCAGTTTGAGCTGCAAACTGTAACACTTACCTTAGTAAGATACATTGTAGCTGCTGCTTACACCTAAACTGAAAGGCGGCCATTATGTTAGGCACACAATCAGGATTTTTTTTACAGATTTATAACAGGAGTACCAAACGATTGCCAGCTTAGGTAAAAATGTAGAATTATACCATTACAAAGTCACATCCCTTTTCTCTTCTGAAACAGGCTCTGGCACACCCCTTTTTGAGCCCTTTCCTCTCTCTAGCAATGCACCAATTGTATCTACTGACTGCCTGGTCACATGATCTTCCCCACAGAACTTTGCATCTTTGGTCCTCTTCTGCTGCACTGACAGCCATTTAGTGAACCCCCGAGCCGAATCTTCACCGATCAATCACTGGAGAACGGATCGATCAGCAATTTAGCTAATTACGTATTATTGTGTGGATTGTATTGATGCACATATTAAAGGGAGAAAAACGCAACTTGGATTGCGGCTTTAATAGAAGTAAGAGATTCAAAATGAGATCATGGAATGTAACAGAACCTAAATCTGTCATCTTTTTGGGGTATCATTGTATTAATAAACCCCTAGGTGGATAAACTCATAGGTGGATAAACCCCTCGGACTAACAGCTTGTGACAAATGGAAGACACCGAATTACCAATCTGCTTAAATTTTTTCCCCACTTACAAAACTTGCAAAACAAAAGTCCCTGTGCTGCCCTCTGTCTCTGGAATTCCCTACCATGCACCATCAGACTCGCCCCAGCTTTCAGACATTTAAAAACTCCTTAGAAACTCACCTTTTTCAATGAAGCCTATCTGGCATACCCCTAACACAGGGTTTTTCAACCTGGGTTTCTTAGGAACCCTTGTGCTCCCCTGGATCCCTAAAAGGTTCCCTGCAATTTTAAGCTCATTGGAAAATTGTACCAAATACAGAAGAATTTACAATGCATCTGATCTCAGACGCACTATTAGAGAGGGCTGGGGTTCCTTACAATGCATCTGATCTCCGACGCGCTATTAGAGAGAGTTGGGGTTCCTTACAATACATCTGATCTCAGATGCGATATTAGGGAGGGTTGGGGTTCCTTACAATGCATCTGATCTCAGACGCACTATTAGAGAGGGCTGGGGTTCCTTACAATGCATCTGATCTCCGACGCGCTATTAGAGAGAGTTGGGGTTCCTTACAATGCATCTGATCTCCGACGCGCTATTAGAGAGGGTTGGGGTTCCTTACAATGCATCTAATCTCAGACACGTTATTAGAGAGGGTTGGGGTTCCTTACAATGCATCTAATCTCAGACGCGCTATTAGAGGGTTGAGGTTCAGTACAATGAATCGGATCTCAGACACACTATCAGAGAGGGTTGGGGTTCCTTACAATGCATCTGTTCTCAGACACGCTATTAGAGAGGGTTGGGGTTCCTTACAACGCATCTGATCTCAGACATGCTATTAGATAGGATTGGGGTTCAGTACAATGAATCGAATCTCAGACATGCTACTAGAGAGGGTTCGGGGTTCCTTACAATGCGTCTGATCTGATACGCAGTATTAGAGAAGCGCATTATTTTTCGCTCTGGGGACACCCCGATTGCCAAGATTGTTACTGGTGTTCTCCGTGGACCTTTAACTAGCCATCCAATAGGAAGCAACGAAGGAAAAGGTAGTGGGACGGGCACTGCTAATTCAAACAGGCTGGAGGCAAAGTGCTACAATAGGAAGCAACAGCAGATAACGTGGCGGCTTCCTATTGACATATGCAGGACCCACAAAATTTGGGAGACATATTGATCTACCAAAAGGGAAGGAGAACGCCATTAATGACATCGGAAAGTATCTCGGGAACTGGGGTTTCCTGGAGCTAAACATATATATGTTATAAAATGCAGAATTAATAATAATAACATTTTTTCATATAGAGCTTTTCTCCCAGTGGAACTCAAAGTACTTCAAAATGACAGTATAGTGCGCGGCACGCCACACATAGGTATGTTGGAAGACACGGTCCCTGCCCAGAAGAGCTTACAATCTGTTTCCGGTGCCAGATTCAAACTCAGTCGTTGTTTACAGAGTCAGTATCTGTACTACCTGAGCCTGTCCTGTTCCAGCAGATAAGAAATAATGGAATAACAGCAACAAGGGAAAAGAGGCCCCCCACAGTGAAACTAAAAGTGAGGGAACGGTCGAGAGGCGCAGTCAGAATGATAAATTAGCCTGGACGATGAGAGGCAAAGAGATTATGTGAATAAGAATTAAGAGAGAACAGATGGAGAATTTAAGCAATTAATATTTAATTTCAAAACCTTGGTATTTCAGATGCTGTTATCGTATGTTTCCTTACAAGACAAATTCCCCCCCGGTAATTGCTAGATGTTGTTGGTTCCCTATAAATGATCATTTTTATAGCCGTATAATTCAAAATACTCATTAATTTGAGCAGATCTCAGCTAGATGGGCACATTTTCTGCCGTGTAACTCCATGCAAAGCTGTTTTTCTGTATTGCTCAGTCCCGGGGTTGACTACATTATTAAGAATTTGTGATGAAATATTTACACACCGAGGTGCCCTCCTCTTCGGTGGAGAAGTATTGATGACACTTTGTGTAACCTGGTACTCTCTGGGAGGGCAGGTAAGTGCTGGGAATGGAAAGGTTGTATTGAGGATTGTTCTTAGCCAGGCCTTGTTATAATATGGTCAGCAGAGAGTGGGTCTTTCATTGCTTTTGCTTCTGCCACTGCGACTGTCTCATCCTTTGCAGAATGTCTTGTAGGTGATGAACATTTTCTCATATAGCTTACATGTCCTCTTCCTGCTCTGTGCTTGTTGCATGTTGGATAGTATTCTGGTATATGTATCTGACATTGAGAAGTCGCAGGCTGAGAAGTAGATTGTTCCGTGGTGTGTTTGTCTTTATTTAGAATGTGTTTTTAAATATGGTTTCATTGAATAAATCAATATATAGAACCCAAGCACATGACATCTTTGAAGGATGTTTTTGGTCTGTAAGGTTAGTACAGGCTCATTTAACATCTTGCAAGACAATTAATTTTCTGTACTAGCTTATCTATTTTTGTTTCCATGTACTATTTATATTACAGTGAGTATATATATATATATATATATATATATAATATATATATATATATATATATATATATATATATATGTGTGCGTGTGTGTGTGTGTGTGTGTGTGTGTGTGCTCGTGTAATACATTTTAATATTAGAAACTGTTTAAAAAAATGTAAGATTTTGTTTGGCTGACGGTCTTTAAAAGTGGTTTCATTGTATGTTTACTGTATTGAGTCAGAGACAGAATGTAACTTTATCATCTTTAAAGAGTTCTGAGCAGGCAAATATGTAGATAAATACATATATTAATGTGTTTTCTGTTGCACAGGTGATCAGAAGCATAGCCGTGGCTTCTCTCACTACATATAATCTTCTCTGTAAATGCCTTCTCTGTCTTAAATGTACATATGAATAGGACCTGCTACCGCTCATGCCTTGAAGTGGCTAGCAGGCTTAAGACGCTTTGGCCAAAAGGTTGAACTAAATTACCCTTCATCAAGAGAATATATAGATAATGCACTGTGTATTTTTGTCACATTGGAAGTAGCATTGGGCATCTTTGTTTGTTTTTTGTTGTATACATATGAATAACGGCTGAATTATATGAGGTTTCCTCTCCAGCTGTGATACTCATATTTGTATAGGTTAAAAAAAAAATGGTTACAAAATATATTATTGTTGAATTGTGGTATTTGATGGTTGAGCAGCTGAAATGTGTGAAACAGGCAGACGATAGTTGAGAAATCTCACTCGATTTTTCTCTTTTTCCATTTTTTAAATTTTTTTTTTTTTTTTAGGTTTTCTTGTCTTTCAATCAAAGTGCTGACTCTAATTTGGCTATTTATAATTTAGCTCGGTCTGCCATCCCGCACTGCGCCTTAAATAGGTGTGTGTGTGTGTGTGTGCGTGTGCGTGCGTGTGTGATCTTTAACTTGCATGAGCAGTATTAATAGTTGCTGTTGTTCTCATGCATGTGGTAATAAAGTGAGCAATGCATGTCAGTCAGCTTTATATAATGGATCGAATACATTGAATGTGCAGTTTTAGCACAAAGCAGCTCTCCCCTGTGTAATAGGGATCGGGTGTGGAGACCTTTTTATAGAAGACAAATCCATGTTTCCTTTACAGAGGAAGTTAATCTGACAGTGTGTAAATAACAGCAGGGTCGCTGTGTATATCGCTGAAGCTGTGCAGTGACCTTTGGTTCACTTTTAGGAAAATCTAAAGACAAAGCTGTTTCTGCTCTAACCCAGAGGTGGCCAACTTCAGTCTTCAAGGGCCACCAGCAGGTCAGGTTTTCAGGATATCCCTGCTTCAGCACAGGTGGCTCAATCAGAGGCTCAAAGACTGAGCCACTGATTGAGCCACCTGTGCTGAAGCAGGGATCCTGAAAACCTGACCTGTTGGTGACCCATGAGGACTGGACTAGCCCACCCCTGCCCCAACCACATCACATGATGTATTTGCACCCCTCTATATGCCTGTGTCCCATAATATTTACCCCGTCAGTGCTGGAAGTAGTTCAACTTACTCGGCCAAAACAATGTATGGTGTACAATCTGAATTGTTCCTACCCATTTCCTCCTTAAATCATATCCTCGTACCTCTTGTGAGATCCTCTGCTACATTTCTGTAATGGGAGCATAATGCTGTAATATGCTTTTCATATGTTATTAGTCTAATGGCATTTTGTGAAGACTTCTACAGTAAGTACTTAATCATGGAAACATACAGTATGAATCATTGCAGACAGAAAGTACAGTATATATTATATATGCTGTGCTGCTGGTTGTACATATGTCATGTTATCATCTTACTGGTTGTACATAAGTTTCATGTTATAATGTTACTGGTTGTGCATGTATGTCGTGTTGTTGGTTGTACATAAATGGCATGGGTTTTGGTTGTCCATATGTCATGTTACTTGAAGAACATGTATGTCCTGTTACTTGTACATATACTGTATATCATGTTATTAGTTGTACATAAGTTATGTTGCTGGTTGTACATATATGCAAGGTTATTGGTTGTACATACTGTATATACCATGTTATTGGCTGTACAAATATGTCATGTTACTGGTGGTACATATAGATTATGTTATTGGATGTACATATATGATGTGTTGGTGGCTGTACATGTACGTAATGGTTTTGGCTGTACATGTATGTCATGTTACTTGGTGTACATGTATGTAATGTGACTGGCTGTACATATATATCATGTTATTGGTTGTGCATATATGTAATGTTACTGGTTGTACATGTCATGTTATTGGTTGTAGATGTATGTCATGTTACTGGTTGTACATGTGTCATGCTTTTGGATGTACATATGTCATGTTATTGGATGTACATATATGTCGTGTTAATGGTTGTACATATGTCATGTTATTTGATCTACATGCATGTTATGTTATGTGTTGTACATATGTCATGGTTTTGGTTGTACATGTATGTCATGTTACTGGTTGTACATGTATGTCGTGTTACTGGTTGTACATGTATGTCATGTTACTGGTTGTACATGTATGTCATGTTATTGATTATGTTCTTTTCTGGGATAAAGCTTTCATTCTTTAAACTAAAATCTCCAGGCCTCAAAACTGGGCCAAAACCAGTGTTTTTAACACGATTTATTTTCTTTGATATACCCCGATCTCACAGCCAGGAGACGTTAGTGAAAAGATATATATATATATGAAGAATTGGGACTTATAATTGATCTTGTGTCAGATGCGACTGCCTGTAAAAGGGACATTGATGCTCAAAGAGAATGTTTACTAAATGGTCTTCACGTGGCTCTCATAATGTGTCACAGCATGGAAGTAATCACATGTTCTCCCAAAATCAACAGGGCTACATAAGCTTGAACTAAACCAGGAACAATTCGCTTTCAACAGAACAGTTTATGGATCCGGTTTACATACTATACTCCTCATTTACCAGAACACCCTCCTGCTATCTCTCTACATTTTTCCTACTTAACACTTAGATTGTAAGCTCTTCGGGGCAGGGACTCCTTTTCCTAATGTTACTTTTATGTCTCAAGCGCTTATTCCCTTTATGTGTTGGGAAGGAATTTATTTTTCCCCTTATGAGATATCGTTGGATGATATGACAATGGGGTTTTTTGTTTGCCTTCCTCTGGATCAATAAGTAAGTATAGATATAGGATAAAGTATCTGTTGTCTAAATTTAGCATAGGTTGAACTTGATGGACGTACGTCTTTTTTCAACCACATCTACTATGTAACTATGTAACCGTGTTATATTATTATGTCACGTGTATTATGTATTATTGCTGTGAAGCGCTATGTACATAGCGCTATATAAATAGAGATATACTTACATACATACATCCCCACCTAACTGATATTAGGAAAGTAAGGGGCCACAGCTTTACACACCCTATCGACTGAACTTTAAATCCAGTGATTCAAATAATAATTGAATTTAATATAGGGTCTCTTTTTTCCGGCATTACCCCGGTTTTTGGCATTGTGTCCCGGGGTCCTGCTGACATTCTAAAAAGTTGCTAATTTTTGTGTGCCGTTGGCGCATGTGCGTATGCGCCGGATCAGCTCTTGCCAGACGAACATGAGCAACCAGCTCTTGCCAGCCGCGCATGCGCCGATTGATGTGGGTCGTTTGCCTATGCGCGACAGTTCCGGTTTTTCACTGGGAAAATATGGTCACCCTAATTTAATAGGACAAGTGAGCTGAGCCCGCGGCCGGCAGAAAATACCATCAATTATACATCCAAAGCAATTTTCCTGGCAAAACCCATTACTGGTTTTTTTTTTTTGGAGTAACTCATTTCCATTTTGCAGAAGACGCTGAAAATCATTTATATGGAGAACACGGATTAATGACAAACCGTTTTACCCTTAATTCTTGCCACAAATCACTTGGCTTATTGAAGTCTCCGCTTGTTCATTTATGGTATAATCCTGCACTTCAGCAGCGTGAGGTTGGATCGTTTTTGTTCGTGAAGTGCGGGAATAAACTCCCCCATCTATCAGGCTGGTCGGAATTCATTTGACAAAAATGCTTCTTGGTACATACGCATGCTCTTTATAGTAAAAACCTATAAATGCTTTTTTTTCCTTCATGGGACCATAGTAACATATTCATTAGAATATCCCAAGCATTTTTTTTAATTCCCTTACTGTGTTAGCTTCTACCATCTCTGTTGGGAAGCTTTTCCTGGAATCCACCACTCTTTCAGTGAAGAAGTACTTCACATTTCCCCTCAGCTCTCCACTCATCAGGTCATCAAAGCGCTGGTAGTAGACAGTTAAGAAAATCCTAACAATCAGCGCATTGTTACTGAAAGGGTAGTGGATGCAGGGAACCTCTCAGAGGCATTAAAATTAAATTTAAAAAAAAAAACACACAATTGAGGTCTATGGTTTTACAGAAGTGAAATGGGTGAGCGAGGTGGTCTTTGTCTGTTTTCTGTGAGTTTGTCGCTTTGTTAAGCTGACTTGGGGTTAGATACAGAAAGCTATGTTAAGCTACTTAAAGCGGCATTGAAGCTGGCGATTTAGATTTATATGATATTTTTAGAATTTTTTTACATTGGATTGAAGAAGGGGGTCTCCGAAACTGAACCCCAACAATGTCAGCTCTGGCAACCCCATTCTTCCAGAGATACTCACCTCCATAGGGGGTGCCGGTAGCCGCTCCACTCGGATAGAAGGTTTCATGTAATGGCGGAGATTCAAAGCTCCTGGTCCTTGAGGACCAATAAGAAGGCGTGATGTCATCAGGTTCGGCTTGCTATTGGCCCGTGTGACGCGGGAGCATTAAACTTTGCAGAGATACCGGCATCCCATACGGTGGTCTGTATGTCTGGAAGCAGGGGGAACCCAGAGCTGAAATTAATGGGGTTCAGCTACAGGGACCCCCTGCTTCAAATCTATGTTAAAAAAATACAGTAATTAAATTTTTTTAAAAAGCATGAATTGTTCTTTTAACGCAACCTAACTTAGTCCCATTAAGATGAACGGTGTATCCTTAAAGGATTATAACATAACAGGAGGTCATGTTTTCGCCCATAAGGAGCATAGCGCTAACTACAATAGACATTAGTAATATTAACGTGCAAATAGTATAGAAATTAAGCGTTATCAGAGTATCACATACTCACTAAAGTCTGTTAAGGATACGCAAGAACTTAACGTTCGTTAAGTCATAGCTAGGCTTGGTTTTACTCCTATTCAGACCCTGAAATAGGGCTTTTACTGGGTCTAGATTTTTGTAATATCACAGTTGGGCATGATTTAACTAACAAAGTTATTAAAGGCTTAACATGCCTACCTTTTACCCCACCTAAGAATGGAGACCACACCGTTTTTTGTAAAGTAAAATAAGGTCACATTTTTATTTCTTTAACAACAATGAAAACAAACTGTCAGCTATCCCACTAGTCCCTGTATGCAGACAACCCCGTGCGTCCTGCAGGTAGTAAGACGGGAGACCCTTACGCCACTTCCGGCTGGTCTCACACCACCCCACTCGGCAATGCTCCACTCTAAAGTCCCCCATTTTGGGACCTTGGGCCTATCCACGTAAGACTTGGGCAGGCGTACAAGTTGGTGCCTCTGGCCTGTCCAATCTGTTCTAGGGACAAACCACAGGCCCTACCACATACATTGGCACCTTTCTTCCTAGCATTTCCCAGCACCCTTAAGATGGCTGGCTTGACCATTCCGCCACCCGGAAGTAGGGCCGGTTTTCTAATTTTCTCGCCCATAGGCACTTACCCTTTCGCGGCCCTGGCCTCCTCCTCTTGCAGCGTAACGTGGCATTGCGTTTCCATGACAATGGGATGCCATGTGACAGCACATTGTAATAAGGAGGAGGGAATAGACCTTTACAGAGGCCCCACACTCTCCCCCGGCAATCAGTTTCATTGTTGGGGGGAAGAGAGTGGGGCCTCTGTGACTGTGCCACTGATTGAGCCCCATGTGTTGAAGCAGGGATATCCTGAAAACGTGACCTGTTGGTGGCCATTGAGGACTCCAGTTGGCCACCTCTGTATTATCATGTCGTTTGTTCATACAGTATATAGTGCTGACATTGTAGAAATACATCATACATGTGACACGTATGTATGTATAGGATGTGGCCAATGTGAGTCAAGGCAACAAAACCATATCTATATGTTGGACCACCAATTTCACCGCTGATGTCATCAACAAAGCGTTACCTTCTTAGCTTCAAATTTTTACATTACAGACCCTTTAGTGCCAGATGGAGTAACTCATTGCAAAGAAATGCCAATAAGAAAGTAAGTGTTGCTGTATAACAAGCAGATCGTAAAGTGTCTGCTTCACTGTAACTCAACTTCTGCAAGATCATTACAATTACACCTGAAATTCTAACAGCGCATTCCAGTAACACAGCTCTCAGTAATGGTTTAGCAGAAGGTTCATGGAACGAGCAGCATTTTGTAGTTGATTCTAAAAAATCTCTGGCTGCTGGGAGAATTATTGGCATGATTAGTGATGAAATGCCATGCTAACTAGGGCAGCTGTTTTAAATTCCGCTGAACACGTAAAATCAATGTGATGGACTACTTACTACATGATAACACATGTGTGTCCTATATAAATACATTTGGCTTCCTATCTCTCGCCAGGACAAAGTTTAAAATTGCACATCTCCTAAACATCAGATTATTTTAAATATTACAATAATTTCGGTGAAATACGTGTGGTTAGTGAGCAGGATTTCAAAAGCGATATCTAAAGGGCTACTAAGTATCACAGGATTTATTCAAGAGTTTATTGAGGGTGATTTGTCAAAGTCTGCTGACTGCAAAACCCTAACATTTATCACAGAGAAAAATACCATTGGGATTTGTATTTTGACACATTATGTGCTAGTTTTTTTTGTAGCTGTGAGAGCTTAATACATCGCTCTCATTGTGTGTGCATGATTGCTTATACATAATTATGAATTCACCGGCTTTTTAAAATCAAAAGATAGGGCTGAAATTTGGTACCAATTCTGAGCCATGGTCTCATTTATTCCATCAAAAATTGAGATTTAGATTAGATTTGCGTTTAAAATGTTATATATATATATATATATATATATATACATATATTTTTTAAGCTCTCGCGAGCTATCATCACCTTCTGTATCTCTTTGCCCTTATTTATATGTCATTCAGTTTACGTCATTGATGTCAAACTGTACCGCGCTGTGCAATATGTTGGTGCTTTACAAATAAAGGATAGTAATAATATATAGTATATAATGATAAAGGGAGCAAGACATAGTTACACGTATTAATGGGATTGTGGCATATGTTATTGAATGGGCATTGAAGAAATCCTATACTTCCAGGAGTTCCCTGAGTTTGGATGTCCATACAGGTGGTGGAGAGAAGATACAGTATTTGAGTTGTGTTTTGAAATGATTAAACGCCGCTGACCATCTGCTTTTCTGTCAGACAGTCGCTGGAACAACATCATTTAGGAGGTTTATCTAAGTCCGTGTTGTTTTCCAAGTCCGACCCCTTTTTGTTTCTCTCCGTGTTCACTCTGCATAGGTCCTGCAGCCCAGCGCCAAGCCCCGAATATTCAGAATGGACCCTCACCAGACGAAATGGAAATACAACGAAGGTAAAAATGATTAAGGCCGTGTAACCCTTTCACAGCCAGGTGGGGCCAATGCATGGCTGACCCCTCTGGCAGCGAATGGGTTAAGTCATTGGTTTTACACCGGAGCCCACCAAAAGTGGGCCCCCTCTTTTTAGTTAGGGGGATTTATTATTGTGTCTCTGACCCTCTTATCCTTATGACACTGTGTCCGCCTCTGGAATGTCTCAGGGTGAGTATCCCCTGTGCCTCTCTTGTGCCTCTCTGGTGCCCCCTGGTAAATTTCCATAGCCCCTAAAGCTGGGCCAGCCCCCCATCCCGGTCAGGAACCTCTGATCAAAGTCTTCATTATTTCAGTCTGCTTGTTGGAGACTGTCATTGCGTTCTGTCTCTGTGAAGGCCGCTACACGAAATACTCAATGGTCAAAGTGGCTTCAAAATAAGAGGTTTACATTATGCATTTCATTTATTGCAAAAGCACAATTTGTAGGAGTTGGGGTAAACACAAGAGCAAGAACTTGCAAAATGTGCAAAATGAGCATGAAAGTACGTGTTGCGGTAAAAAAAACCTTTGGTTGGACATGCTCGACTGAAACCCCATCACAAGTATGTTCGCTGTGTAGTATAGTATATATAGTGTGGGTGCTGTGACATTAGATTACCAGCTGCAGTCACTTTCCGACGCAGTGTTACTTAGCTCTTTGGTGAAGTGGTTAAACCTCTTCCTTCCTGCGTGACGCATTTGTTAGCGGATTTTTAAAAAGCCCTCTTTGCTCTGCTGCTGTGTGCAATAGAAATAAAGAAACTTTAAGTTTGATAGTATTAAGTATATGTATAAGGCAGGGGCGGCCAACTCAAGTCCTCAACAGCTGCCAACAGGTCAGGTTTTCCGGATATCCCTGCTTCAGCACAGGTGACTCAATCAGTGGCTCAGTCTTTGACCCTGCTGAAGCAGGGACTGATTGAGCCACCTGTGCTGAAGCAGGGATATCCGGAAAACTTGATCTCTTGGTAGCATTTAAGGACTGGAGTTGGTTAACTAACCCTTTCCTGTGAGACTACAAACACCCTCTCTGGTGCCCCCTCTCTAGTGCCCCCTATCAGTCCAATCTGGCAGGGTAGGAGTTAATATTACTCTTTCACTGTAGTTCATTCTATGGGGGTTATTCATTCAACTGAGATAGTGCCGATCTGGGCACGATCACACAGAATCTGCCCTTGACTTGACATCTGCAGCGCTGATTTGTGGAGTTCAAAATTCTTTTTAGGGTTCATTTTGCACGTTCTGTAAAACTGCTGAGACGGAGAACGTGTGTTTTTCCGCTTCTTACTCTGCATCTTTTGTTAAATTGCCCGGATATGTGCAACTGGCCTCTGACACTGCAGTTCACTTTCCTCCTATACTTATAGAACATTGGTGGGCAACAGATGGCATGGGGGGGCTTCACCTGTGAACCCCAACTGCTGCTTGCCCCAGCAACCTCTCTCCCTTTAAACCCAACGCAGGAAGGTCGTTGGTTCCGCAGATCTTAGCTAGTCCTCTCTCCTCCAGCTGCTTGGTGACCATGTGCTGATAATTACTGCCCTGTACTATTGACTCGTGCCCAGTGTAAGAGGAGGAGCAGAATTGGGTCCATCAGCGCACCCCCATTAAGCAGCTGACTGGAGGGAGACAGGAGCAGCACCTACTCGTGGCAGCAACGCCCCGTCTCCCTGTGTCCCAGGGAGAAAGTGGCAATATGTGGCCCTTTTGAGGGCTTCCTGGCCGCAGTTGTGGCCTTTTAAGTATATCATGTTGCCCACTCCTCTCATACACATTGAAATCACTACAGTGATTTATTGGTGTAATGAAACTTGTAGCAGTGCCAATGAACAGCTTATTATGATGGCTACTATTTGGGGGCAGAGTACCCCATATTGGTGTCTCACTGGATTTCATCCTGTAATAGTAGATTTATGCCATCAGGCCCCCTCAAAGAACACAAGTACTGGATGCCAACAAATCAACAGTGAGCAGGAATCAGTAGGTTTCCAGGATTGGGCATGTGAATGTTTCAATTGGCATTGAGATTCACACAATGGACATGGAGACAGGAAAAGAAGGGAACACCATTTTATGAGTCAACATCCGAAAATCATGCAATGATCACATGGTTATGACACTTGCCCCACTCTCACCCTCTCCCCCATGACATGAACATAAGAGTAACTCCTCTAGCTCCCCTTCACCCATTAGTGTGCAGTGACTACAATCTCACCTTCAAACCAGCAAAAATGTCATGCCCTTCCCTGAATGTCATAAGGCCCAGTAGCATGGCTGCCATTATCAGCTCACGTAATGCATTAATGTGACCCATGCACATAGAGGGTGTAGGGGGAACATTTAAAGCTGCAGTTCAGTCAATATCCTGCATGTGTGTTTTTTTTAATAAATCAGTTCTGTAGTAAGAAAAAATACTTTTAGCATTTTCTGTTTTTAAAAAAACAACTTTGAAAGACCAATTTTCTTGTATTCTATTTTAACAGCCATTTGCTAAGGCACTGCCCCTTCATGTCCTGTCACAAGCCCTGGCACACCCCTTTGTCAGCCCTGCCCTCCCTCTTGCACATGTCAGTGCAGGAGTGCTCATGAATATTTATGAGCTTCCACTGAGAGACAGAAGCAGAAGAAAAACAGATCCCTTCACTAATTATGTCACCAAATTTCACCTAGCAATACATGGAGAACGAATTGACCTGCAGCTATACAGTTCTTTAGGTAATTAGAGATTGCACACATAAAACTATTGAAGTAAAAAAATAAATAATAAAAAAAAAAAAGACTGAACTGCAGCTTTAACTTTAAACTCACTCTAAAAAAAAAAAAGACTGTAATTATTTTGGTGGTAAATTGAATTATTTAATAATAATATGAAAGAATCAAGCAATCATTAATATAATGCATGTATCAAAACGTCCGCTGTCTGGTCCTGTATGTAGAGCAGCCTATGGTAAACAGCATGGAAGTGTCTGTTCTAAAACAGAATTATAACTGTCGCCCCAGCCTTACGTGTCTGCTAACAAGATTGTTCTTTGCATCATAGAAGTTGGACGGGTGCATTTAGATGCCCCCCATGTGACCTCTTCTCCCCCTGCCTCTTCTCTGTTTTATTCTGATGATCTGCAGCAGGTGTCAAATGGGAGACTAGCCCAGGAAGGGCAATGAGGGTCAGTAGCCAGGAGCCTCTGCCAGGGTTCACCCACGTTTCGTGAGATTTAAAGCGACAGCCCCACTTGGCTAAATAGGCGTTGCAATAACGTGAAAGCAGTCACCTATTGTTGCAACCGTGACATTATTATTTGTACAATGTACCTGAATATAATCGCTGGGTTTTCCTGACCGGTCAGAAATGAGTGTCAAGTCTACACTAGTTACATCTTTTGTCTCAGTCCCTTCAGGACATGCATATCTGGTTCTTTTGGATACAAGAAATATTAGACAAAGTAACATACAAAGAAGACTATTTTGTTTAAAAATGGGAACATTAATATTATAATACAGCAAATGAAAATAACACTTGTGAGCCCATTCACATGTATCAGACAGGTCTGTAACCTGCTTTTCCCCCTTATCTCCCAGCATACAGTTCTTCCACAGCAGCAAGGAATTCTGGGAAATGACAAGCAAATGAGCTTCAAATCCATTTTGACGTGGACCCCTATATGCTTATGCCTGCCGCATTACACAGCTTTGCAGCACAGCCTGGGTTAAAGAAGTGCAGAGCCAGTAACCCTACTCACAGACAGTTTACATTATAATACATAACATAGCATTTAAGGCTGAAATGACATATGTCCACCCCCAGAAGGCGAGCAAAATAAAACAACAGTGCTACATTTACCAATGATGTGTCACAACGAAATAAAATTCCATCCTGATCTACTAAATATCCCTTCGAGGAATCCTTCCATCGTGGTGCACAAAAGATAAATGGGCCATTTTCTTACACCCGCTTCCGTTTAGATCCTAACCAATATAATGTTATCCTGAAGCCCATATTGGAAGTATGTATTTTTAGCACAGTGTCTCTTTGTCTCGGTAAAAAAAAACACATTGCTAATTTATTCATGTAAGGAAAAGAAGGACATCTAGTGGTAAGAACGAAACATGGTAAAGCTACAAACGGAGTATATACTGTATGTTTAATTAACATCCGACGTCCCTTCTTCGTCAAATTAATATTACGCAATATATAGCTGTGCCGAGTATGGCTCGCATCACTGAAGCTTCTTTTACTTGAGAATGGAGTTCATTAAAACATCGTTCTCCCCAAAACTCCTAATGATGTAAACTCATTCCCCACTGTGGTGAGAAAGGGGCTCTCGTTCCAATCTCCTGCGGGTTAGAGGGTACTGGGATGTTAACACAAAATTAACCATTCTGATTCTTACCTTACAGTATATTGTATATTCTTTAAAAGAAGAGCACATTTGCTGGGCGAACATGTGCAGAGGTGCTCAGTGTTATTATACAGTGCAGCCTGACATTCTGAATCCCCAATGCGTTCCACTAGCGCATTCCACTGACATTACAATAATTGATCAAATGGTAATGAAGAATCACGTCACTTTTCCCCCCTATGCTCAGTAACCCATTGGGATGGCAATTTTAAGTCTTGTATATATTCTTAACTGGGAGGCATCTCAGTAGCTGTTTGGGAAAACCCAGTTGACAGAAGGACTGTGTGCTAGAATATCAGTCCTGAGATGGAAATAAGAGGTGAGTTATGTCAGGATGTCCACATTTTTCCATTGTAGTAAGACTAGTAATAAATAACGAACTTTGGAGACAACTTCTTTGTACAATAACAGTTAAAATTGTCATAAAAAAAAAGCCAACAGTGCACTATAACACATTATCGGTAACAACAATAGGAAGCGTGGGTTCTAGAATTATTGAGACTTTTTATATACAGCATACTGTGAAAAAAATTATGCATTTTTTATTTGTGTAACAATGTTGTATGAACATTCTAGGCAAATGATGGAGCAGCAACAACAGCAGCAGCAGCAGCAGCAGCAGCAGCAGCAGCAGCGTCAAGAGACCCTGGAAAGAAGGACTTCTACCACAGGCAAGTGTGCTTGTTTCTTCTAGAAAACCGTGCTTGTTATCTGTGTCCTGTATGTGCCACTGCTTTGGTATTGATTTCAATGTGTTTTAACAAACATGACAAAAGGGGCCACAGCTTCAATGTAACCATCTTCTGCCTAGTTCCTCCTTGCTGGCTCATTTAGAAATAGTTTTATAATCCGCATATCCCACGGTACAAAACAATTCCATTTACAGCCAGGGCGGGAGATACAGTGTTATTAGTGATCTTGTATTGGTGCTTATTCTTTTACTAGTTTATTGCTGAAATACAACGCATTGCCGTTCAAAGAGTGTACAGGTTCCTCTATCATTGAACAGGGGCTGTCTAATAAATAGTTTTATTAAAAGAAGTCATTTTAACCATTTCATCAGTAGTCCATATATGGTAGATTCAGGAGTTCATTCAGTGTCGTTTCCCTAGACAGCAATACAGAGGATGCAAGCCTATGTGCTGAATGTTTAATTTGCTAACATCATGTATCTGTACCTTATAAACGGCTTAGGTCAGCATGTGACAAAGATATTAGTATTAAGGAAGGTCACTTTTGCTAAGAAATGTCACTTGGATACCAGAAAAAAGCTAGTGATCAGTACTTTATTTGAATGTAGTTTATAGAATTTAAGAGGTACTACTGTATATCATGGGTGGCCAATTCCAGTCCTCAAGAGCCACCAACTGGTCAGGTTTTCATGATATCTCTGCTTCAGCACAGGTGGCTCAGTCTTTGAGCCACCTGTGCTGAAGCAGGGATATTCAGAAAACTTGACTTGTTGGTGGCCCTTTGGGACTAGAGTTGGCCACACCTGCACTATATCATAAGACAACTTGTGGCTCAAAGGGATTAAATGGTGTGAAGAATATTTAGGCAAACGGGCAGTAAGGTGTCTTATGGAATGGCAGCACTTTAACTATGGACCTTAAGCCCAAAGATAAGACTAAAGATGTGTTATGGCTGAGCATCGTTTAGTAGATCTGGCCTTAGTGTGCTCCTATACAGAATGTTAATATCTACTTTTGAAACCCTGGATCATGTTTAAGAGACTGGACGAGGCTTGCAGTGTAAGATATGTGGGGGCATGGTGTTCTGCTGTATTGCCATGTAACGTGCAGGGCTACTGGAAAAGTGGACTTCCGCGTCCTTATTAAGCTCACAGGCGTAGTCTGGGTACCACGTTATGCCGAGACCTAAAGCTCACAGTGATTTCCTTTATTAACTGATACATCTGAATTGTTAGGATTTCACCTATCAACTAAGTATCACTTTAGCTTTTAATCAGCCTCAAATGTCAGGCCCGGTGAATGGGTTAAAGGTTGATGGATTCCTTCCCAAATCCCCTTTTAGATAATTCCCTGAAATAATGTTTTTGGAAGAAACCAATGCAGAGGATTTTTTGCTTCGCTTGCACACTGGGTAACGTTCTTTATATAGGCACAGATTTACTTAACAATGCTAAGCCTCAGCGCATCTAAGACTCTGTTTAGTAAATCTAGCCCACTATTGACTAAAAAAAACATAATTTATTTTTAGGATCAAGCTCCATAATCACGAGAATTCAAATATTCATGTTTTATGCATTTTTTCTTTAAACAAAAAAAAAACTTTGCTCTAATGTTAGGATCAATGTTATGATTTTGGGAGATTTTCTCAGATTCTGTGGGACGGATTTGGATAAAACCCTAGTAATGCCTCAGATGTATGTTGCCTATGTTCGCTATATACTGTATACTGCCCTAAAGCATCATTACATATTTTGACGTTTCTTTGTAAATGGACTGCAGCTTTAATTATTTTATATGATAAATATAACTACATGAACTACTCGATATATACCAAAATAAGGTAACAGCTGTCTCTTACCTACAGCATATGGACGTATTAATTGTCACCCAATAAAACACAAAAAGAAAATAATCTAGAAATGCCACAAGTGCTGCATGAGATTTGTGTTGCTTTACACAAGTAGAATTTGTCATTCATTGTAATGTGAATGCCACAAACTCTCATTCTTACTGCATTTGACAAAGGTTTGCTGATTTCCGTGCCAACAAACACATTGTTTACTATGAACAGGAGCAGTGCTTGGTTGGATAAGCCATCAATACGAAACCAATGAATCAATCCCCCCCGCCCCCTAAATATAATGGTTTTGAAACAAAGCAGGCAAAAAGTCCTTTATTTCACCTGTACATCATGGAATTCTGTGCATGCTCCATTTTATATTTTCTGTTTCCATCTGTCTTTCGGTTCCTGCTTTCCTAATCACTCTGCCTTATTTGCTTTCCTTGATATATGCCCATTGTATTCTTTTCATTTTCTCTTCTGTTCTTTTAGTTTCTACCCTTCAGATAAAAGTGTCTTCCTCCCCTTCCCACTGCCAGTCTCCTCCTCCTGACTACAGTAACTACAGTGCTTCTCCTTCAGCCGGCGCTGTCCCACCGCCTTCTTATGCAAAAGTTATCTCTTCAGCATCTACTGTCCCTGAACCTAGTAGTAAAGCCACTCACAAGTCCTGTAACAGAACCAGCGAATCCCCAGAGTTGCAGCACAGACATTCTGGATCAGAGCCTTCAGCATCCCAGGGTTCTGCCTTTTCTCCAATATGGCCAAGCAATGGGACTGTATCCCGGAGCATCAAGCAAATCTCTTTATCCCCACCGCCTGCTCCTGCTTCCCATTCTCCATTAACCGCTCATCAGTCTGTAAGACATCCCCCTGTGTCATACTCTCCTCACTCCTCTTCTCCTCTTGTTTCAATGTCCTCTCCAACGCAGAAGAGTGAGTCGCCACAGTCGCTTATTCCAGTGGTCCTTCCTGTGATTCCTGTCCAGAATGGCAGGATCAGAGGATGTACCGATAAAACGGTCCAAAAGCCCTCACTGAGTGTACCTCAGATAGCCCCAGATGACCAAGCAGAAGAAACTCTAACTACACCAATTCCCATAAACTCCTCTAGAACCCAGGTTAAAAGTGTTGATCGTTCTTACCTATCATATTTAGAAACTGTACCCATTGCTCAGTTGCCAGTTATACCCAGCTCTGCTGGATCCCTGCCCCCTGCTTCTGCTCAGACCTCCTTCCAGTCTTCCCCTCATGCTCCCCAGCAATCTTACCAATCCATGTCACACTTTGTTTCATTACCTCCCCCTTACGCTGCTGTATCTGAGGTGAATTTGTCCAAGAGGACCGCACCTTACATGACATCATCAACCATTTCCCAGTTGAGTAAGTACATGTTTTTGAATGAGTGCGTCATTTAAAAAAAATAAAAATAATTCAGACTGACGTTTTCCTGCCATTCAAGTGAATGGTTCAAACCGGGTGAGAAAAGCAACATCTAACACTTCTCAACATGAGTAGTTCCAGGTATTTGGAAAAGACAATGTGGGCTGGTTATCAATTTCTCTGCTGTTAAACTGGTGCAATTAAACCAAACAAGATCTTTGATAACGTACATATTGTGATGTTTCTTGCCCAAGTTTGGCAGACGAGAGACTTTGATTAAAACCCCCAGATAAATTTAAATTGTAACTACATTAATGAACCAAACAGGGGTATATATATATGCTTTATACTTTACAAGATCAAAATTCTACAAATAGCTTCTTGTCAATATTATTTTAATTTGCTAACAGACAAGTGCCTTCGACCTGTCTTTTTGAGACATCACAGACCACTGAGAGTAGTGGCACCGATGAACGTTTAATGATATCACACTTTCCCCGTCACAGGTAGAGTTCTGGCATTCAGCCCTGAAGTCTGAGCCCATCACTTAATCAGAAGTGTGCAAGTCTATTTATGTCTGATATCCTATGTATAGCTCAACACATACATTGTGTGTTTATATATACAAATTTAGATAGCTTCAGCACATTCGTTCTCAGCCGCAATGATTAAAAACACCTTAAATTGCTACACATTGAAGATGCATAATAGTAAGTACTATTAGTACTATTTTCTCACATACACACTTGAACATAATGGATGGAGCTCATGCTGGTCCACTGCCGTGTCAATATTGGGATTTCATTGATGAACAGTCTTTTTTGGATTTTCTGGTGGATGATATCTTGCCATATTTTAATACAAGGCTTCTCCTTGTTCTCCAAGGTCCTATGGTTCCAGCAGGCCACCCGTCTTCTGTGGCTATGGTTGCTGCTGCAGGAGCAGCACCGGTTCCAGCTAGTGGTCCACCACCTCCACCACCACCAGGGCCGCCACCGCCAGCAGCAGCTACACCTCCTCCTGCCCCACCTCTGCCGGCAGCAGGAAGCCAAGCAATCGTCTACGAAGAGAACCCAGCAGCAGGGCTGGCTGCAGCTCTGGCCGGTGCCAAATTGAGGAAAGTACAACGGGTAAGACATAGATACATGTCTGTGCAGGTGTAGCCAATGGTATTGCAACCGGGACATGGACAACACACCAGAGGGAGAAGCAGCCATTGATTTGAATCAGCCACACACAAGAAGGGGGCGGGGAATGAGTCCCTTCTCTGAGGAGCTGTCAATCTGAGATTTTACCGCAAAAAAAGCCTGGGTCTTCCTTAAACCAGGAGATTAAAGTAGGAAAGGAAAACATTGGAGAACATTCGCCTTTGCTAGTTAGCTGATGTTTCAGAGTGTGCTTTCACACCATCTTCAAGCAATACATGTGATCCTCAAAGTTGTTTCTTTTTGTGTCGGCTAATACTGCAATCTGCTTGTATAAAAAGGCTTCCTGAGGCAGCAATCCTGCCCACAATTGAAAATAATTTCTTTACAGTATTCGGAGTGGGGCGTTCCCCCGGAGTTGAAACGTGCTACTTTCAGCTCAGAGGTCCTGAACCCCTCTCTCTTCTTCCCCCACTCCTACCCCTCCCCCTCCCTCTCCTACCTCTGCCCCCTTCTCCCCCTCGACCTCCCACCCCCCCCCTTCTCCCCCTCGACCTCCCACCCCCCCTTCTCCCCCTCGACCTCCCTCCCCTCCCCTCTCCCCCCACCAGGGATCTTTGAATTTCTAGTTTTCGCAGTCTTGTTCCCTATTGGAGAGTGGGATTAAGAAATCACTAAAATCAGGGGCTAAATGGCTGAGAGCAGCTTTCACATGGAAACCTTCTATTTTTAAAGCCAGAAGATAGCTCGGGAGGCTCTAGTCCCTGTGGGGCCACCAAGACCGATGCCAATCGAACAAGTAGCGGTGGAGGTGGAGGAGGGCTAATGGAGGAGATGAATAAACTGCTGGCAAGAAGGTTTGCTTCTCTTTTAAAGGCAGCCGCGCTGTTCTCATCTTCGGAATCGGGGAGGGGAAGGGGATTGTTGCTGGTGTATAAAAATTAAGTGAAGTTATCTGGGGGAATTTAACAAAAAAAAGTCCTACTCACAGGAGCACATGTACACAGTAGACCAGGGGGTGGGCAACTCCAGTCGTCACGGGCCATGCACAGGTCAGGGTTTAAGGATATCCCTGCTTCAGCATAGGTGGCTCAATCAGTGGCTCAGTCTTGATGAGTGAAGCAGGGATATCCTTAAACCCTGACCTGTGCGTGGCCCTTGAGGACTGGCATTGGCCACCCCTGCCATAGACCTTCACCTTTCAGCCGAGCCATTTTTTTTTGGGGGGGGGGGGCAAGAATGCAGAATATTCTGCAAGAAATACACATACACACACTGCTCTTTCCGAGTCAGATAGATAGATGCATTACTTTGCTTGTATACTTTATTAAATTATAATATGATCATGTTTTTGTTACAAAACAGAAGAAAAGCAGCCTCGCAGACAGACAAACCAGGTGACAAAAAGGAAGAGGAATGCCAAAATGTAAGTCCTTGTTTTTATTGAACTTACGAAGAGATTCATCACACTTTGTACATCTGGGGGGTTTTTTTTAATAGAAAATATGCAGTACATTTTAATGGAAAGTTATCTTTGAGAGCCTACTGAAGTTGGCAGAATATCTCGCTGAAGTGCAGGAGAAGTTAGGCGACCTATAACCCTAGCATGGTCATTAGTGACCTACTGGTTAACCAAACCTTGCGCCCCAGGTATTTGAATTAGTAATGTGGTCATAAAATCGTCATAATGTATGGGGAGGTTTCACAAAGGTCGGACAACAGGTATCCAAGCCTGATCGACATCAACTGCTATTCAAATCAATGGCAATTAATGCTGATCGAGCTCCGATACCAATTATTGGAGCCGAGTGAATCCCACCAATACTGCACAAAACCATCCTGGCAAAGGGTGCGAAATGCGCTTGGGCTTACATAAAATAAGAGGTATTTTTTCTGATCTGCTAATTTACTCTAGAATCTGAAATCCTAAATATAGAACAGTTTTGTAAAAACCTGTACATTTGTATGCAGGTAGGCAGCTTTTATTTATTCATTCAAACTCTTTTACATTGAGATCTACATTTCGGAATGTAAAAAAGAAGAATAACGTTCATTACATCCCATTGGTCACCTCTGAAATACTTAATATACTGCTTTTTGTAGGAGGAAGCCAGTCTTTCGTCTTCTCCGAGTACTCGAGGTCCTACACCACAGAATTCTTCAGGTAAAACTGAAGCTACAACATATTTCTATCCCACCAACTAATATTAAAACTCTGTACTGTATACATTATACATTACAGGCATACCCCGCTTTAAGTACACTCACTTTAAGTACACTCGCGAGTAAGTACATATCGCCCAATAGGCAAACGGCAGCTCACGCATGCGCCTGTCATCATGTCCTGAACAGCAATACCAGCTCCCTACCTGTACCGAAGCTGTGCACAAGCGGGGAGACTATAGAGCCTGTTATACATGCATTATTTACATCAGTTATGCACGTATATAATGATTGCTGTACAGTACATGCATCTATAAGTGGGGAAAAGGTAGTGCTTCACTTTAAGTACATTTTCGCTTTACATACATGCTCCGGTCCCATTGCATACGTTAATGCAGGGTATGCCTGTATACACTTGGTTTGTTCTTCGTCTCGTACTGTATGTTTGACTAATGCACTCTATGTGATGTGGAGCTTGGGTTTCACCTTTTACTTTTTATTTCCTAACATGATGATAGCTGAAAGCATATTTGAAACTAACCGCAGTAGCACTGTGTCCAGTGCAATGCCTTCCACCCCCACCACATTACAATCAAAGTAACATACATTCACGTAGGAACAGTATGTATCAAGCTCGTGAAACATCTGACTTGACACAATCTGTCACTCCTATCACTTACTGTTATAACAACTAAAATATGTTGAAAGTGCAGTTATACATTTCTACTTGTACATTTGTAAAATACATGTGTAATATAATAAAAGCACAGCAATTATGTTATAATATTCATTTGAATACATATTAACACATTCAATATTACAGAAAATCATACATTATTAGGCCTACATTTTCATTGTTTTACATGAATCTCATGTGGTAATGCAGCTTTAAGTCAATTTTGTTCATCTAGAGGTTTAGAAGACTCCTTCTAGAAGGTAATTTAGAGAGGCGATGTGGCTAGAAGACGCCTTCCGGGTATTTAAATGTATCACCACAAGATGAGGTCTGATTTCAATATGGCAGCATAGCAAATTAAGCAGTGGGGTGTCTTCTAGTAAGTGCCTTGCAATACCGCATCTTCCAAAACAGTCCAGACCGCCGCTTATTAAATCTCCCTTATAATCTGCAACATGTTTATGGTGTAATACAATGCATTAAGTTATTTGACTAACCTTAAAACGTGCCCCACAAATCAAGCATCCCAACAGTCTGCACTCATGGTTACTGTCCCACACTGTCACTCCTACCACCCATTGTGACCAAGCACTGCCATCTACAGCACTTATTCCCTCACCTACTGTCTCTGTAAGTTCCCCATCTAACCTCTTAGATTGTAAGCTCTTCGGGGCAGGGATTTCCTTTCCTATTGTCTGATTTTGCTGCACTTATTGTATTATTATAATTCCCTGTACTGTATTATCTGTGAAGCGCTGAGTACACTTTTGGCACTATATAAATAAAGACATACAATACAATTAAATTCTTGGATATGCTATCTTACAGACCTGGGTAAAAAGCCATGGGAGAGGAGTAATTCTGTTGAAAAGCCTGTAGCCTCATTACTTTCAAGGTAAGCGACATCTATGTTTAAACTGCTCATGCATGAAATAAACCTGTAGAGCGCTAAATTCATGTGCTATCTCATTCCATTGCCATAGAACTCCACCAGTGGTGAAGAGTCCTGAAGCTAAGAGTCCCATACAATCTCAACCACCCTCTAGGTACCAAACCAAACTGCAGCTCTATTACTGTTTCAGCTTGTCCCGTGAAAATTCCTGTCATTCCTTGTTCAGTGGTCCGCAATTTGTTGTGGTGTTGTTGCTATGTGTTTACAGCATGTTCTTCATTTCTTTTCATCATTGTGTAAGTCAGTCATATTGTTGAGTTGTACAAAACTTCTCCATGAGCAGCATGAAAATATGCAGTATTGTGTTACTGTAAGATATTCATTCTGCATAGCAATGTTATACAATTTGTGGTACGTGTGTCATAAAATTGGGTCCTATGAAAGTACTCAAGAGATTCATTGCATAGTCAGGGGTACTTTTGCCAAACAGAACTTGTGCAAAATACAGTAGGACACTACTCACATGGACAAGGGAGGACTACGCGTCACCTTCACCGATAGTTTGAGGAAGTGTTGATCATATAACATTGAGTTTTGTCTGTTAGACTTAGTTGGAGGTGTTACTTTGGTAAAGGTGAAATTCCTACTTGTCTTCTTGTTCCTCTCTCTGTACAATGATATTTAACAGCAAGTTACCTTTGGATTGTACGAAAGAAAACGAATATACAAGTAGTTGTTTTCCTGCCAATATCTGTGTATTATCACACAACCTCTCACATTGAGCTCGGATAATTTTTTGTTAATTAATCGTGATTCACAGGTTAACAATAAACCTAAAGATCAGAGGGGAGAATTACAACACACTCACAACAATCCTCTTCAGAGGAAGTACAGCTCAACCCCCTTATAACGCTGTGCTTGGGGTCCAAAGTATCACATTGCGTTATAAGCGGATCGCGTTAGAAATAATGTACAACTGTATGCATTGTACAATAAAGTATTTAAGATACCAATAATTGTGTTGTAAAGTATTCATAAATACGAAAATTGGGAGCCCCGCTTACATCGCGTTATAAGCGGATTCGCGTTGTAAAGGATCGCGTTATAACGGGGTTGAGCTGTATATGCAAGTTATGAAGTTCTGAGCATACCACGTAATAATTGAGAATACACTTTATGCTTGAATGGTAACCTTGTAACGGTTGGGGGCCATGACTCCGTTGTGAACTTTTTGTCCAACTTTCTACATGGAGATCTCAAAACAGCACGAGATGTAGATTATTATGACAATAATAATAATAATAATAATAATGGACAAATATAGGTAACAAGTATCCCTTGGATGCACTGGATTTCTTTGCATTAGTTCAGCTTTGCAATGAAGCTTGTTTACTGCTAAATTATATTAATAATAACTTTATTTCATATAGCGCTATTCTCCCAATGGGACTTGAAGCGCTTAATAATAACAGTATAGTGCAGGGTATGCAGCACACAAGAATTTGTACAGACACAGTTCCTGCCCAGGTGAGCTTACAATCTATGATTTTGTCTCCAGACGCACAGGGAGATAAAGTGACTTACCCAAGGTCACAAGGAGCTGACACTGGGAACCGAACCCGGTTCCCCTGATTCAAACTCAGTGCCATTGTTAACAAAGCCAGTGTCTACTCACTGAGCCGCTTCTTCTCCCTACATTGCAAATTCTTAAGTATTGAGATGGAGAGGGGCGGAGACAGCAGGCATCGGGACACAAACCTCAGCATTGCCAAATGCAAGAGTTTCAGTATCTGATCTACTATTCTACTGAGTGCCTAGTACCTATGATTAGTTTTCAGGCCCTTCATCAATATCTATAACCCCTTCACTGCCTGAAACACATTACTTTCCTGGGTTTTGCAAGAATTGTTTCCAGGAATCCAATTTTTTAAACTGTATATTTGCCTCTACAGGGGAATGGCAAAGAAGGGTGGGTAGCCGTGTTGGTCCTTTCATCCATGTTGTAACAAAGGAGGGAAAGGGAGTAGGGGATATGACACCTTTTATTGGACCAACAAGTAGTTGATATGTTTGTTACAAGCTTTCCAACCTCTCAGGGTCAGGGTAACCCGATAAAGGCTCCTGCGAGGTATCAGCCTATCAATGAAAGGTATCATACCCCCTACTCCCTCTCCCTCCTTTATTACTACTCTACAGGAGAATAAAACACTTCAGCACGGTCTAAAACGATATTGACCAATGCACATCGTTTCATCTAGCATTACTATTAGTAGAATAAGGGAGAAATAGGAAAATAATGTATTTTTAGATATTTAAAGTTGGTCAATAGGTCTATGCCAGCAAGAAATGAGACAAGGTCTGAAAATACAAAAATACAGGATACCTTGAACTGGTATATGTAGCGTAATATAAAGTTATAGTATCTGACTGCAGAATTCTTGTGGCTGCTCAAATCCTGTTTCACAGAATGTATTAGTTGTTCTGCACACCCCGTAATAAAGAAACAGTTGAGTTGATGTTCTTGGCAGCATCAGGAAGCTGGAGGTAGTTGAGATATCCACTTCTCCACCAAACGTCTTCACCCATAGGGCTCTTCTTCTCTAAACTCAGATAGCGCACGCAAGGCTGCCATAGCGTGCGATCACTGCTGTCTCAGTTTCTTAGAATAAGGGCCAGAGACCATGAAAAATAATACACAGGCACAACTCGTATAAACAACTCATTCGGAGTTCTCATCTCCAAATAGAAAGGCCCAGTTGTTGGACCATGGAAGGAACAGAAACGTATTGTGTGATTGCTCATATCATTTTCTGTACAGTACGTCTGTCTCCTTACTTAAACTTTGCCACATCCCAAGCAGGATGAAACCTGTGAACAGCAGCAACGATGTCTCTACGGATGTCTTAGATTTTGACCGAATGAAACAGGTAAGTCCAGATGTTGTTGATCATGTGGGACTTTGATGTACAATAAAAATGCAATGGGTGAAGTATTTCTGTATGTAAATAAAAATATGAAGTGCGTCTTTATGGCTTTGCAAAACTTTAGGAATCTTCAAGAAATTTCCAAAGCAAACCAGGGTAACTTGATACATCTCAATCCTTTTCTTTTTAAAGAGGCAATCCAAGCATCTTAAATAAAGATGCTAATTAATAAATAGAAAACTAATTACCTAAGCTGTTGATCGATTTGTACTCCCGTGATCGATCAGAAAAATCCTATTTCCCAGGGTTCATTAAATGGCTGTCATTCAGTTTCAATCAATCCTTCAGTCAGTGTAACTCAGCAGCTACAATTTACTCTTATATTACTAAGGTAACATTGTGTATTGTTACAGTTTGCAGCTGAAACTGCTGGGAATATTAGCAACACATTCTCACAAACAGGAAAGTGTTACAATGATCTTGCACTGCTGGGGAGATGTGCTAAAGCCTGCTATAGAAATTAAAGGATGCTCGTTACATTAAAACTCATTAAAAATGTCATTAAGAGTTGAATTTTAAAATATAAAAAAGGTAGTAAGTATTATCTAATATTATTGAACTGTTTTAGTGGGGGGTGGGAGGATACACATCGGATATTGCTTGGATTGCTACTATAAATGTTTATTTTACTATTTGTGAGTTAATTGAAAAGGCAAAAAATGACCCAGTGTTGAATAGAGCAATCTGATTTCCTATGTTTTCTCTAGAGCGTTTAATGCTTATACAAATTGCTATGTCTGTTTCTTCCTTTTTGCTCAACTAGGAAATACTAGAGGAAGTTGTCAGAGAGTTGCATAAAGTCAAGGAAGAGATTATTGACGGTAAGTTATTAACACGTTAACAAATATATCTTAAATATCTTACTCATAACCAGGGTCGGTGCAACCACTAGGCAACAGGGCGGCACATTTTGGGCGGGGGGGGGGGGGTGAAGGCAGGGAGATGGAGTGAGAGAGAGTTGGGGGGTAAGAGAGAGAGAGGGGGGGTGAGAGGGGGTTGAGAGAGAGAGGGGGTGAGAGAGAGGGGGTGAAAGAGAGGGAGTGAGAGAGAGGGAGTGAGAGAGGGAGTGAGAGAGCGCGAGGGACGTGAGTGAGGTGAGAGAGCGAAAGGGGGTGAGCAAAAGTTAGGGGGGTGAGAGAGAGTGAGGGGGTGAGAGAGGAGGATGAGAGAAAGACAGGGATGAGAGAAAGAGAGATGAGAGAGGGGGTGATAGAGGGGGTGAGAGAGTTGAGAATGAGAGAGGGCGAGAGGAGGAGAGAGACTGGGATGAGGGAGATCAGAGAGAGAGGGGGTGAGAGAGGAGGATGAAAGAAAGACGGGGATGAGAGAGAGTGAGGGGTATGATAGAGAGAGGGGATGAGAGAGAGCGGGGGGTGAGAGGAGGATGAGAGAGAGGGGTGAGAGAGAGAGAGGGGTGAGAGAGAGAGGGGTGAGAGAGAGAGAGGGGTGAGAGAGAGGAGAGAGGGGTGAGAGAGGAGAGTGGGGTGAGAGGATGAGAGAAAGATGGGGATGTGAGAGAGGGGGATAAGAGAGGGGGATGAGAGAGAGAGGGGGGTGAGAGAGAAGGGGTGAGAGCACGCGAGGGGGATGAGAGAGAGGGGGATGAGAGGGGGGGTGAGAGAACGAGAGGGGGTGAGCAAGGAGGGGTGATAGAGAGGGTGGTGGCTGAGAGCATGAGGGGGTGAGAGAGTGCGAGGGAGTTGAGAGAGCGCGAGGGAGTTGAGAGAGCGCGAGGGAGTTGAGAGAGCTCGAGGGAGTTGAGAGAGCGCGAGGGAGTTGAGAGACAGAGAGGGGGTGTGATAGAGGTGGGTGAGAGAGCGAGGTGGGGGTGAGAGCGAGGTGGGGGTGAGAGCGAGGTGTGGGTGAGAGAGCGAGAGGGGGTGAGAGAAAGAGGGGTGGGGTGAGTGAGAGCTGCTGAGGAGCATACGTGGGAGAAGCTAGAGAGTATCGTGTTGGACCGGGGCAAGTGCAGCCAACATACAAGAGATTGAAACTTTTTTGGGGGGTTGGGCATGGCTGAAGATTCGCCTATGGTGCCTAATACCCTTGCACCGGCTCTGCTCATAATTGGAATTTAATCCATGGAAATTAATTGTGGATGTTGCTTCTATTGTACAAATTAGAACATACTGGTTCATGAGTTCTAGTTATGGTTGTCAGGGACAATTTAAAACCGTAACCCTACTTTAAAAAAATAAAATAATCATTTACACACGTGGGAGGAGGCGAAGGAACCCTCTAAAGTTGAACCACGCTTTTTTTGCTCTGGAGACCCCTCATTTCCCGAGACAATTTTAGTGTCCGGTGCAAAAACTTCTGGTCGTGAAAAAGGCCGCCAAATTTCGCAGGCCAATATGAAGTTGCAAAGGATGACGTTGCGGCTTCTTGTTGGGATGACTGTAGACGCCATCTTTAAAAATCCAGGAAGTATATAAAAAAGTAAGTAGCTCGGGAACTGATGGGGTTTCTCAGACCTAAAAATAGCACTTTTTAGCTCCAAAGAACTCCCAAGTTCAAATTCTGTAAATGTGTATGTATATATTTCTCAGGGGTAGCTAACTCCAGTCCTGAAACTGCCAACAACTGGCCAGGTTTTTAGGATATCCCTGCTTCAGCACAGGTGGCTCAATCAGTGGCTCAGTCATCAGCTGTCAGACTGGGCCATATTCCATCCTGAGCCACAACTTATCCCAGGGGTGCACAACCTTTTTCCCCTGTGCCCCCCCCCCCTGCCGGCTCGCACCCCCACTCCTTACCTTGACTCCGGCTTTCTGACGTCACGTGACCCCCGCATGCCATGGCGACACGTTGCCAGAAGCCGCCGGAGTTAAGGTAAAGGAACTTACAGAGACCTCGCGCGCTCTCCCCCGGCATTTAAATGCTTTGGGGGAAGAGCGTGGGGCCTCTGTAACTATAACCCCCCCCCCTCGCCCCCAGACACGCCTGCCTTATCCTACAATACAATCACCTTCTTGTTCCAACATTGTCCCTGATTCCCTCTGGAGAGTAAGCTCCCACGAGCAGGGCTCTCATTACCTTCTGTATCTGTTTGTGCAGGTCCTTCCTCACCTGTGTGCAACTGTTTATGTAATATACATAACTCTGTTCACTGCTGCGGAATGCGTTGGCTCTGTACAAATAAACGATAGTAATAACAGTGTGTTTGTTTGCTTGCAGCCATCAGACAGGAGCTGAGCCGAATCAGTACCACATAATGGCGGCACAGACTCCGCAGTCCAGGAATGTACGGTGGATCCCACGTAGAACGGATGAGTTCTGAGTGTTGTTCGGTTACTGAAGACAAAGGAAGAAACCTGCACTGTCTTTGTTCCTATTACCTTTTTATTAGCAGACTCCGCACACTTTGAAGCTTTCTGCCTTGGATTTGCATTTACTTAAAAAAAAAAAAAAAGTCTTAACATGAAAGAAAATATTCAAACATTTAACATTTCTGGATTGTTATTTTATTTTTTAAAGATTTCCTCTGACATCGCACATCAGGATTTGTCAGCCTTTTTTTTTTGTAAGATATATTTGCTTATTTAAATGTATTATTTTTCTTTTAGTAGTAGTTCGAGAAATGTGAACCATTTGCTTTAATAGGGTGACTCCCGAGTACTTTTACTGGTAGTCTGCAGTGATAAGACCCTTTTTTGCCAACAGAATTTTATTGCAGAATCACAAGAAAACCAGAGACCTGTTCCAAATTGTACAGTGACAAAAGTCTCTACTTCATCACAATATTAAAATGGTACGTCAGTGCACAGCAGTAACTGTATTCATATGGTAATAAAATGTTTATTGTCCAAACACGTCTGATGTTGTTTTACTTTAGGGTCTGGATCTTGCTATGGTTGTGCATGGTTCATAGTAAATTGTTTGGGAGGTCTGTGGCCCTTCCTCCTAAGCTTAAGACCATCCATCCCATCCAGGGTTGCCAACACTCTGGGTTTGACCTGGAGACTACGGGTTTCAGCCACTTACCTCGGTGCTATGGGTTGAGCTGAGTAATCTCCGGGGGGGGCGGCATCTCCCCCTGCGAATCCCGTCAACGTGGCTGTGTGACGTAAAACGACGCTGTGTTGCCATGACAACGGGAAGCTACGTGACGTCACGGCATCATGTGATGCCCAGGTGCCATGACAACGGGGTGCTATGTGACGTCACGGCATCACGCAGCATCGCGTTGCCATGACAACGGGACATCACGTGACACCTCGGCGCTGTAAGGTGTCCCGTTGTCACGGCCACTTGACGCCGTGACGTCATGGTATTGTGCGCCATTTGAAGTCGTGGAACTAGATGGGTGGTAACTGCTTTTAAGTCAATGGCAGTTAACACCAGATCGAGAACGATAACCCTTATCGAGAACCGATACCTTATCGTTGATCCATGAATCCAGGTGAAAGTGCTTTAAGTTTGACTCAAGGCCAGTGGTTCCCAACTCCAGCCCTCAAGAACCTCCTGTAGTTCCGGTTTTAAGGATATCCCTGTTTCAGTACAGGTGGTTCAGTCAAGATAACTGAGACATGGATTGAGCCACCTGTGCTAAAGCAGGGATATCCTTAAAACCTGGCCTATTGGAGGTTTTTAAGGACTGGAGTTGCTAAATGTTAACCCCTGAGACACCGCACACAAGCTATTGGATCTACTATTATTTGATTTGATCTTCTCTCTTTCCAGTGGAAGAAATCCAACAGACACAGTATACAAGTAGCCCGTGTATGACCTGCCAAGATAGGTTTACCAAGAAGTGGTTGCAGGCTTAAAATGTTTTGGCCAAAAAAAATTGAACTAAATGACCCATACTTAGGAAGAAACAATATATCAAAAACATACTAAATAGTCATGTATAATAATAATACACAGGTAGTCCTCGATTATCCAACGGAATCCGTTCTGGAAGTAGCGTTGGATAGTGAATCCGTTGTAAAGTGAGTCCCATGTTAATCAGTGGCGGTGAGCGTTGGATAACGCGTTCCGGCGTCGAAAAACGTTCCTTAAGAGTTGCATAGTAAAGCGTTGGATATGCCATTTGTTGTAAAGTGAAACGTTGGATAACGAGGACTACCTGTACTAAATAATTTGTCTTACTGTATATTAGATGTGCATTGGGCTTCTTTGTTTATAGTAGTTTTACTTTAGGAACCATTTATAATACTCTTAGCCGGCATATTCCTATTGTCTTTTTTTATAATAGTAAAATATTATTACTATCAAATACATATTGAGCTGGTCAAATGATGACCGTTAAAATAAATACACTCTTTTTTTTCACTTAAAAGAAGCAATTCATGTTTTTTTTAATTATTGTTTTTTAACATTGGATTGAAGCAGGGGGGTCTCCAGAAATGAACCCCATTAATTTCAGCTCCGGGTACCCCCTACTTGCCGAGATGCAGACCTCCAAAAGGTGTGCCAGTATCTCGTAATATTGTAACGCTCCCGTGTCACGTGGACCAATAGGAAGACGCACCCGCTGACGTCACGGCTCCCTATTGGCCCGCGGGAGATTTGAAACGCCGCCCTTTACATGATCCCTGCTAGTCAGCGGAACGGCTACCAGTATCCCCTATGGAGGTAAGTGTCTCCGAATGCAGGGGGGTCCCGGAGCTGACATGAGTGGGGTTCAGCTCCACAGACCCCCTGCACTGGGCACAGCGATGCAGGCTGCTGCTCGCTTCCGCTCCTTTCCATGATCCAGACCAGGAAAAATGGAAAGCACACAAGACAGTGCACTCGATAGGGAACTCACTTAGATGCACACCACTTACATTTACAATATAACCTTTATTGACATTACATAAAACATATATTAGAGATAATGTAGGTGTAACCAAAATTTAAAAATGAGTTTGACGAACTGTCACCTGATCTAAATAGTTAACCACTTAATTGCACGTTAAACTAATGATCTAGGAGATACAAGGCAAATACAGCAGTGGTATTAGTAAACCACCTAGGACCAAAAACTAAATTGCACCAAGAAATGCCATATAATGATAGTATCAGGTTAGGTGCATATAGTTACTACCATAGGTATAATGTAATCTCAGATCAAATCTAATAGAGGTATATATCAGGGACAGGGAACTCCCTTAATGGTCAAGTGAAGTGTGGAAAATCCTGACATCACAGAACAACACAGCACCTACAGTATATAGCACAGCTATAGATGCAGGTGTAATAAGCCTTAAGCACCACACATACAGACACAGGCACAACAAGATAGTGCCAGTATGTGAATCCCGAATAAATCTACCTAATCTGATGTAACTATTGGTCAGCTGTGAGATCGTCAAGCTAACCTGATACTATCATTATATGGCATTTCTTGGTGCAATTTAGTTTTTGGTCCTAGGTGGTTTACTAATACCACTGCTGTATTTGCCTTGTATCTCCTAGATCATTAGTTTAACGTGCTATTAAGTGGTTAACTATTTAGATCAGGTGACAGACAGTTCGTCAAACTCATTTTTAAATTTTGGTTACACCTACATTATCGGTAATATATGTTTTATGTAATGTCAATAAAGGTTATACTTTATATGTAAGTGGTGTGCATCTAAGTGAGTTCCCTATCGAGTGCACGGTCTTGTGTGCTCTCCATTTTTCCTGATTCACTTCAGTTCAACGTTTTGCACCCACCTGTTAATTATCGATTTCTCATTAAATTAGTATGGCTCTTAGTTGCTCACTCCCTATCCCCCCCTTTGTTTTATGATCCAGACCACATTCGCTGCTTCCTGGATTCCTGAGATCCTATATGATGCACATGCCTGTTACTGTTTGTGAGTTACATTATCCCTCTCTTGCACTATTTTCTCTCCTTGTATTTTACATTCTTTTTGCTGAGGAAGTGAAGATCCGTTGATCCCCTTATACTGTGTATGAAAACGCCTGATTTTTTTTACAGTAACATGTGAGTTCATTACCGTTACTGAAGCCAACACACCACAAATTATTCACATGCACCTTTATTATGCATAATTGTTATTTTTTTCCTGTGTTTCCTGTGAGAGAGAGTGTTTGCGCTCGGAAGATCCTGGCCCACTACAATGAAGACTCCACACTCCCCTTTTGATCATTTGTATCTTCCTTTTATTGCACTCACCTGTGTTAATTTATCACTGTCACTTTAGCAAATACACAAAATTAATGTGCGCTTCATGTGTGTGTGTGCGTACACAGACACATACTTGTTAGTATAAATATATACATATGTGCACTTACACATATAGAAGCTGCTATTACAATATATCAAATACAAAGATTACTAGCTATTTTAACAGCATAGAATATTAATCGGTGTTCACTGTATTATCTACTAATTGTAAAATAGCTCAGAATTAAATCATTTTCGCCATAACAGAAATTGCAGAAAATATTCTCACAATGGAAGTTGGTTTATTTTATTTGTTTAGCTTTCATTCACAAGTTTCCATTCACATGTTCTTTTAATCCTTGAATAGGGGCCAACAGATTCTTTAATTATGAAATCCCATAGAAGGAGTCCCCATGAATAGTGATGGGGAAGGTTGTTATAATATTCTGATGCTTTACCTGGGGTAGGGGTTACCGTTAAGGGTTAACACCTGTATCTATTCTTAACCCCTATGCTGCCAGAGGATCAAGAGTAGGGAAGGATTGCACATTTTAGCAATGATAAAAACAGGGATGTTCTCATTAAACTGCATGTTTGCACCCAGGGGTCCTCATCGCAGTTCCAAAAACCACGATCCTCATTGGAAGCACAGGGAGTGGAAGAAGAAACTCAAGTGGAAAACACCAAAGAAGATTGTCCCAAATATGCTTCCTCCTTCTCTATTTAACAGGACTCCCAAAAATATCCTATTGCAAAACAGTATAGGTATCATGTTTTGAAGATATATATATATACATACAGACAATATAGTAGCACTACAAATGAACCCTTAATGCGTGCTGTAATGGTGGGCTGTAAAATGAATCTGTTGTGCAAACAATGCACCATAGATGAAAATTTACCAGGTGAAATAGGTCAAAACCCACCTATACCTGCACACAATAACAATGCAATGTAGAATAAAATAAATAATATATTCAAACCAAACGCCGAAAAGGATAACTAGAGTCCATAGACGAGGGGTAGTCAATCCGACCAGGAGCAAACTGCAGCTTCCGTAATGGTGTTGCCACACCGGCATACCTATTGAAAGACAAAAAGAAGCGCAAGCTCCATAGCGTGATACCGTAAGGAAATTTAATAAAAAAATGTCCCTTGGACTTGCACTCACAAGAGATCCAATAATAACAGCATAAAGGAGATACAATCTCAATGGTGGAGTCGTCAATACCAGGGTTTGCAGCAATCCATCGATATACAAGCAAAGGAGTCCTAATGTACTATATATTGGAGGTGAGCAGGCATGGAAAGTAACATCTCACAATGCAGGACTCTCATCCGTGAGCCTTTCTGCAGAAGTGTGGTTGGTGAGGGACCCTGAGCTGCGCGCTATATCATCACAGCTGAGTTCAGTGTGATTGCCCCAGCCCCCCTCCTCCATGCTTGCCTCCTAGTTCCTGCATTGTGACAGGTAATTGTGACAGATTTAATACAGAGTATTCTTCCTGGAATTGTCCAGGTAAATAAGAATTTCAATCAGATTTAGAACCATGCAGCTGATTATGACAGATCAAATATGATCATTCTTCCTAGTATTGTACAGGTTATTAAGAATTTTAATCGGTGTTAGACCCTGCTATGGTCATGCCTTGTAAGTTGCAGCAGGCTTAAGATGCTTTGGCCAAAGGGTTAAACTAAATGACCCTTTTTACAAGAGAATATATAGGTATTTCACTGTGTATTTGTGCCATTGGATGTAGCACTTGGTCCTATTTGTAAAGCACCAACATATTCCGCAGCGCGGTACAATGGGGGTACAGAGATATGATAATTACATAAACAGAGTTACATACGAATACAAATAAGGACAGATGCACAAACGGATACAAAGGGAAAGATGAAGGTAGTTCCCTTGACACACAAAAACAAGAAAAAATATGTCATTTGTAGCATTGTTTTAATGATGTGATTTTTTTTAAATATTTAAAAGCAGCAATACTCCTTTCCCCTCTTTGTTTCCTTCTTTTTATATTTAACGCATATGACAATGTATAATTCTACATTTTCACCTAAGCTGGCAATCGTTTGGTGCTCCTGTTATAGATCTGTAAAAATCCTGCTTGTGTGCCTAACATAATGGCCGCCTTCTAAGGCCGCGTCCATACTCTGCGCGACCACACGCGCGAACAAAAGGCCATACTTTTGAGGCAGGCCATAGAGCGTGCAATTTTTGAAAATCCCATTGGATTTGTTTGCAGTGCGACGACCGCGTCACGTGAGCGGTTCAGCCAATGTGGGCGAAAAACTCACGTGACATCACAGCCACGCCTCCCGATCGTCTCCAGCTAGAGTGCATGTAGCGCACACGCACGCCGCAACTATAATCGCGACCTAACTTAGTGCTGCGGTCTGTGAAATGCTGCCGCTGATAGTAATATAATGTTACATAAGTGTAATACATTGTTCAGCTTTCAGAGTAATAGTCATGTGTGTGTGACAGTTTGTTGCCAAAGTTCAGAGCTCAAAAAGGTGTGTGAGAGCCTGTTTCCAAAGAGGAAGTGGCTATGAATTTCTAATGGTTGTTTGCAGCAAAGGATGATCATTACATTAAAAAAGCATTAAAAATTACATTATGACTTTATAACAAAATACAGACAGTATTATCTAATACAGAACTGATTTATTAAAAAAAAAAAAAAAACCCCCACAGGATTTTTCACGTTTTGCTGCTTTAACCGCAAATACTTTTGTGTTCGTACAGGGTGTTAATTATCCTCATACAATTTGTGTAGTACTATAACAACTAAAGCTATTAAATAACAATTTAAATCCGCAATCATACTCCGAAAGTTTGAGACAAAGAATAGTACACGCTCCACCACATTTTAGATTGTTTTCTCCCAACGGAACATATTAGATGTCGTCATTCAAAACTGCAAAGTTATTCATTTCTACAAAGGAAATGACAGACCTATTCTGCAGTCCCTAAGAAAATTGTCTCGAATTCCTTCCTTATTATATAAACACGCAAGAGCTCCTCCTGCTGGTTGATAGCGTACACACTTTTTGTTCTTCTAGCGTTGCACTTTTCCTAGGGATGTATGGTTCAGACAGCGCCCCCGTCTGGTTTGCCTCTAGTAATACAGACAACCTGAATCAACGAGTTGTAAGCTCACAAAAAATATAGAATGTACATCAAAAAGGTTAACAAACGACTTTATTAGAAGGGGGGAAAATAGCATTATTATTTTTTTTTTGAACAATAAATGTCAAAATCATTGTGAAAAAAAATAGTAATTCATGGTCTGGATCAGGAGTGGCCAACTCAAGTCCTCAAAGGGCCACCAGCAGGCTGTCAGGATATCTCTGCTACAGCACAGGTGGCTCAGTCGCTACTTGTGCTCAAGCAGGGATATCCTTAAAACCTGACCTGTTGGTGGCCCTTGAGGACTGGAGCTGGTCACTCTTGACCCAGACCATGAATAAGAGATCACCTGATTGGGCTTTAAAGCAGAATTTTATGTTTTTACTTAATCTCTTCTTGACCTTTTCAACACTGTTTTTATTATCACGCTTTGTTTAGGAGATGTTTTAGAAATATTACAGTGAGAGGTCCCTCTGGGCCCCCCTTTTCCCCCCATGTATAGGTAGCAGAGGGATCCCGGAGAAGACCCGCGTTCATTTCAGCCTTGGGGTCCCCCCTGCTTTCCGAGATACTTACTGCAGACAGTGATGCCAGTTCTTCATGCAGGTTTAAATCACGGATAACGTTGCAGTTTTTCTATTGGCCTGCGTGATGTGGGTTCTTTAAACCTCCATTTTGTTTCCCCTGGAGGTGACAATACCGGTGGCACATTCTGAGGTAAGTATCTAAAAAGTCAGGGGGTTCCCAGTTCGGAAATTAACTCTATTCAGCTTAGGAGACCCTCTGCTCCCTTAACTTGTATACAAAAAAAAGGAGGGGGAGGGGAGGCATCCCACAGCAGGCGGAACTCCCCATATAAGTGGCTAGAATTAAGGAGGAGGTGTCAGGAGCTGAGGGTGTGTGGCCAAGCAGAGGAGGATAGGCAGGAGAGAGGGGAGGCTTGGTGTCTGTTTGATTTTGGGATAGTCTCTGTACTGTGTCTTCTGTCACAGACTGTTGTGGGGGTGCCATAGCAACTGAGCACTGTGATTAGGGCTGCCCCGAGAGGAAGAAAAAAAAAGTTTGGGAACCACTAAATCTACAATGTTAAAATGGAGCTCTCCCCAGAGTCCAGTGCAGTGAGCAGGAGGTTCCCAACTTCCATTCTCAAGGACCACTGGTGCAGGGTTTAAAGATACCCCTGCTTGAGCACAGGTGGTTCAGTCAAAATGATAGGGCTACAGTACCTGTGCTAATGAGACGATAGCCTTAAAACCTGACTGACGTTGGGAAACTCTGGACTCTAAAGGTTACCATGATAATCTCAGACTTCAGCAATTAAGACAATTATGTTTAACACTAACAAAAGGAACCTTTAAAAAAAAGCAGGACATGCTCCGGGGCAAGATACATTATCATACGAGTTAAATATAGGCTGAGTTCTGAGAGGGGAGAGGGGGGATTGCTGCTTTAAAGGTTTCATAAAGTGTAGCAACATTTACAGTCTGATTCCATGAAGTCTGAAACGTCTGGTCTCACTGCTGCTGCAGCTGCGGGAGTTTTTTGGCCAATCGCAGCGAGAACACGTCAGACCAGGGGTGCGCAAACTGGGGGGGCACGGGAGATTTGTCTTGGGGGGGGGGCGCAGGTGGCTGCAGAGGTCCTGCACTCTTCCCCAAGGCATTTAAAGTAAATGCCGGGGGATCGCGTGAGGCCCCTGCAACAATAAAACTTACCGGGATTCAGACGCTGTTACGCGTCTCCATGGCAACGCAGCATCAAATGACGCAGTGTGGTCATGTGACGTCACAGGGGTCAAATGACGCAGCGGGTCACGGTACCCCGGAGTGTCATTTGACGCAGCTGCTAGGTAGGAGGGGAGGCACGAGCTCCGAGCAGACCAGACAGGGGGGCGCAGCAATAAAAGTGTGCGCTCCCCTGCTTTAGACTTTGTAGAATCAGACGCTTAGTAACTTTTTGCTTTAGTGCTGAAGAGAAGCCAGAACACAAAAAGATACAGAACTACTGAATTATGTGCAACACCTGCTGCACGGACTAAAATTTCAGAATGTCTCTCTGCTATATCATCCTGGATGGCCCTTCGTCGACATAAACTTAATATGGCAAAAACAGAGCTACTCATACTTCCTCCCAAACCTGGCCCTATTTCCTCCTTCCACATTACTCTTGGAAGTATTCTCATTCACCCAGTAGCCCAAGCACGCTGCCTAGGGGTCACACTCGAATCCGTTCTCACATTCTCTTCTGACATTCAACTGTCGCTTTTTCCTCTGCAATATTACCAAGATACGCCCTTTCCTCTGTTGCTCGACTGCTAAAACTCTGACTCAGGCCCTCATTCCCTCCCGTCTCGACTACTGTAACTTCCTGCTGTCCGGCCTTCCTGCCTCTCACCTGTCTCCCCTACAATTTATCCTAAATGCTGCTGCCAGAATCACTCTACTCTTTCAAAATCTGTCTCAGCGTCTCCATTGCTGAAAACCCTCTCCTGGCTTCCAATCAAATCCCGTATCACACACAATTCTCCTCACTTTTAAGGATTACACTCTTCTGCTCCTCCTTACATCTCAGCCCTAATTTCTCTCTATACACCATCCCGACTCTTGCGTTCTGCTCAAGAATGTCTTCTCTCTACCCCCTTTTGTATATAAAGCCCTCACCCGCCTTAGGCCTGGTTCAGGGTGCCAGAGGCAGGAGTTGGAGGGCGGGTGTTCGCGTGTGCGAGCGGCAGTCTGCTGGGCGATGTGTGTTCATCCTCCCCAGCAGACTTTTTCAAGAGTTGAGGCGGTGGGGAGGGGGCGGGGCTACAGACCTCAGCTTAGGGATCGAGGCTGCAGTCTTGAAATCATTCTCAAGAATGATTTCATTGGCTGCCGAGGTCCCAGTGACGCTGCTGCAGCTTTAAAAAAACGACTTGGGTTGTTTAGGCCTCGTTCAGGGTGCCAGAGGCAGGAGTTGGATGGCGGGTGTTCGCGTGTGCGAGCGGCAGTCTGCTGGGCGATGTGTGTTCATCCTCCCCAGCAGACTTTTTCAGGAGTTGAGGGGGCGGGGCTACAGACGGGAGCTTAGGGATCCAAGTTGCAGTCTTGAAATCATTCTCAAGAATGATTTAATTGGCTACCGAGGTCCCAGTGACGCTGCTGCAGCTTCAAAAAACGACTTGGGTTGTTTATTGAAACTGTAGCCAGCGTCAACTCCGTACTTTGGAGACAGGGCGGCTGCTACCCTGACAACCAATATTCAATTTGAATACATTGTGTCCTACGGCAGCTCGCACGTAAGCACGCCCTCCCTCCGAAGCCAGCACCCTAAACGAGGCCTTAAACCTTTCTCACTGACTGCCCCTCCCCTCTGGTATGCCCTTGCCCTCAATATCCGACTAGCACCCTCTCTATCCCCGTTTAAGACCCACCTCAAAACACACTTGCTTAAGGAAGCATATGAATAGCTCCATGGCTAATACTATACACCTCATACATTAACCTTGGCCCCTTGCAGACGCACTTACCAGAACACCCTGCTACTGTCTCTGTACATTCTTCCTACCAACAAATTAGATTAACACACACATTCCAAGTTATCTCAAACTCCAACACATCATATATATATTTATGTCAAAAGGAGTGCTACTGAGCGTGGCAAATGTATACAACAAAAGACAGGGGTGCCCAATGCTACATCCAATTGACAAAACATATATGGTAATAACACACACACCCCTGGAGACGCTGACCACGACACCAAAAGTACACCGCTAACTGTTGTGAAGCACTGTGAAAACATTTGCTTGGAAGTGCAGCGAGTCCCTGGCAGAAATACAAGAAATCTTCAAGCTGAGTTCCTGATACCAGAGTGGATAAAAGGCTGACATTGAGCAAACTCACTGCAAGTGCATATCTCACCAATACTATGATTCTGAATATTGGACATACTACCCTATGATGGTTCTTTTTCTCTTTCTTTCCCTGGTCCCTTTGCGCCTAGGTCACTCTTCTTCGTACATTTACTATTGGCAATTGTGGAGCCGTGGACCTAAGTGGCAGCAGATCTATCAGGGTCAGTCAGTATATAAAGGGTTAATACCTCTCGTTTTATTTTGAATTGGCCAGGTACAGTTTTTGTATTAATTACTGTTTTGGATTATTGTTTGGAGTTGCGCTGTATGTATCTTGCTTTTTATATATGGTATTAAGTATAAAGTTTAAATACTTCAATAATTATATAATTAAATTTTATACTTATTACCATATATGTTTTGTCAATTGGATGTAGCATTGGGCACCCCCGTCTTTTGTTGTATACATTTGCCCCGCTCAGTAGCACTCCTTTTGATATATATAGATATATATTATGATGTGGTGGGTGTTGGAGTTTGAGCTAACTGGGAATGTGTGTGAAGCGGCCCCTCCTCCCAGCGCTCACTCCTCCCACCCTTTTTAACTTGGGAGGTTCTAGCGATTTTGCTGAATGGACAGGACTCACTATGGTTGTTTCCCCTCATAGAGAAGTAAAAGGAAAGGTTCACAGTTTAGTGTTAGGACCTGCAAATTTGTTTATACCTTGACGTTTGTATGCAGGCTTATGACGTTTTGGCCAAAGGGTTTAACTAACCAAGAAAATATTATTATTGAAGTATTTAAAGTTTATACTTATTACCATGTTTTGTCAATTGGATGTAGCATTGGGCACCCCTGTCTTTTGTTGTCAACAAATTAGATTGTAAGCTCTTCGGAGCAGGGACTCCTTTTCCTAAATGTTGCCTTTATGTCTGAAGCACTTCTCCCCTTTATGTGTTATTTATATGATTGTCACGTATTTCACTGCCGCGAAGCGCTATGTACATTAATGGCGCTATATTCACTCGAATGTATGACATACATACATACATACTATGACAACAGAGTTTGTTTGTAATTCTCAGATACACGAGTCACTATAAACTTCACTTACGTTATTTTACTTATTTTGGGCTCTAAAAAGCTAGAATGATTCATTCTAGTTCAGGCGCTGTCACTCCAGTCCTCAAGGGCCACCAACAGGTCCAGGTATAACGATATACCTGCTTCAGTACAAGTGGCTCAGTCATTGACTAATAACCCTGTCTTTAAAGTGCATCAACCCTATTTGAATCATACTGTCACCTCTCCTTGAGAAGCCACCTAATTTCTCAGACAAGCGCACCAAAAATTAGAGTGTAAGCTTTTCTACATACAATGCTCTATCTATACACTGTAAGAAATAGATAATATTTATCCCTCCCTGATCACTCACGTACACACACACACACACACACACACACACACACGACCGGGCTTGATTAAGGTCCCAGGGTATCTCTGTAAACCTCACTGATTTTTAGTACAATATCTCTTATAGAATTCATTTAATCTCTGATATCATTTTTTTTTTAAGTACTCTCATCAAAATATAATTCCTTTCAGTCAAGAGCCTCAAAACTCAATGACTTCAGCTCTTGGAGGTTGTCCTCTCTCGCAGCACGACACTCACACCGCAAGAACACACTCTGACTGCAGCACGACACCCACTCACACAGCAGGAACCCACTCATACCGCAGAACAACACTCACTCTACTGGAACCCACTCACACCGCAGAACGACACTCACTCACACAGCAGGAACACACTCACACCGCAAGAACCCACTCACACCGCAAGAACGACACTCACTCACACAGCAGGAACACACACCACAGAACGACACACACTCACACAGCAGGAACACACTCACACCGCAAGAACACACTCACACCGCAAGAACCCACTCACACCGCAAGAACGACACTCACACTGCAGAACGACACTCACGCACACAGCAGGAACACTCACACCACAAGAACCCAGTCACACTGCAGAACGACACTCACACAGCAGGAACACACACACCACAAGAACCCACTCACACCGCAAGAACGACACTCACTACTGGAACCAACACACCGCAGAATACTGGAGCCCACTCACACCGCAGCACGACACCCACTCACACCGCAGAACAATACTCACACAGCAGTAACCCACTCACAGTGCAGTAGAAACACAGTTACACACCATGAACATACTCACTCTACAGCATGACATTCTACAAGATGACACTCAGGCCTCAGCTTGAACTCTATCATGCTTGCCTGTCACCACAAAAGCCCCGCCCCAGTCACATGATCACCTCGCAGCGCGCCCCCTCGCCCACGTGATCACCTCGCAGCGACCCCTCACGTGATAACCTCGCAGCGCCCCCTCCCGCCCACTTTCCCCGCTCTCTCTCTCTCTGACGTTGACAGCACGCCGCGCGCCAGCCCCAAAACCAAGATGCCGCCCACCGTCCAGCCGTTGAAATCCCAAGTCTCGCGAGATAATGCCGGAGCGGACAGCGGCGGCGAGATTTGCTGGGTCGACTTGCTATTTGTGTTATTGAAGGAGGAGGAAAAGGGGGGGGGTAAAAAAAAAAATAAAGAGACCGGGGGGGAGGGGGGGAAGAGAGTTTAATTACACCGATATCCAAAGGGAAAAATTAATAAATAAAGCAACGGTGGGGGGGAAATAAGCGGTGGATTCAACATGGCATCGGGCGACACGCTCTACATAGGCTCCGATGGCTCGGAGATGCCGGCGGAGATAGTGGAGCTCCACGAGATCGAGGTAGAATCCATCCCGGTGGAAACCATCGAGACCACGGTGGTCGGGGACGACGAAGACGACGACGATGACGACGATGACCACCACCAGCCCATGATCGCCCTCCAGCCCCTGGACCCCGACGACCCCAACCACGTCCATCACCACCACCACCAGGAGGTGATCCTGGTGCAGACCCGCGAGGAGGTGGTGGGCGGCGACGACTCGGACCTGCGGGCCGACGACGGTTACGAAGATCAGATCCTCATCCCCGTGCCGGCCCCCGGCGGGGAGGACGAGTACATCGAGCAGACGTTGGTGACTGTGGCCGGGAAAAGCTCGGGCGGGCGGCTGAAGAAAAGCGGCGGGAAGAAAAGCAGCAGCAAGAAGAGTTACCTGAGCGGGACCGAACCGAGCGGGAGGAAATGGGAGCAAAAGCAGGTCCAGATCAAGACCCTGGAGGGCGAGTTTTCCGTGACGATGTGGGCTTCGGGTGAGTGCTGTGCTCCTTGTTGTTTCTGCTCCCGCATTGCGCAGCGCTAGGCCCCCAGGGCGTGTCCCTTTACCCAGCGCACCGATTCCCCCACCGGTAAAGTCAACGCTGCCCCCCCGAAACGGTCTAATTGTTTGTGTTGAAAGGGAGCCATGTTTTTTTGGTGTGGTGCTGGGCGCCGCCATGTTCGCTGGCCAGTATGGCGGCCCCGAAAAAGATGGCGTGTGGGGCCGGGGGAACATGGCGGCGGGGAACATGGCGGCGGAGCGGGAGCGAGCGCGCTGCTGCTGGCTCGGGGACTAGGCCGCAATGGCGCACTTCGGGGAACGGGGGGGAGGGGAATGCACCGTCTCTGCTCGGCAGAGCCGCCGGGACCTCGGGGTTTTTCTTCCCCTGTTTGAGTTACATTTCCTCCCTCTCCTGAGCTCGGGGCTCACAGCGGCCTTCTCCCGGCACGCAGCCCGCCGCCCGGCCCCAGCACACCGCCGGTGTGTTTGCGGGCTCTCTGCCTCTGCTGGATGTTTTCACCTCGCTTTCTCTTTGGGATTGCCACCTATTTCGTGTGTTTATATTTCTAGGTAGTATTGTTTTTTTTTTTATATATATATATATATTTATTACATGGGGAGGCGTGTATAATATACAGATAACCCAGTCCTCCACAATGCTCAACCTTTGGCAAACTACGTATAAGCTTATTTGTATACTGTTTCTGTAGCTGAAATGTTCCCCTGCTAGCTTTATTGCAAGGGCTTTGTTAATGAGCGGCTTCTTCATGTAGGATCCAACCCTGTCGTTGTTTAGGTTACATGGGCAAATACGTATTCCGGTTTATGGATTATTTGTGTTCTTGCTGGTAACCCAAGAATTGGAGGTGTGCTTTTTCTTTTTATTTAACATATTCATCTAGTTGTGCCAGAATATTGCAGCAGAGAATATCCCGAGTGGCAGTTTGGAGGTAGAACATGCTGTGGGGGTGGGGGGCATGCACAGTGTTGTACATTGTCATTTATAAAAAATAAACTATTCTTGTCTAACACCAAATCTGGCAGCTGGCATGTCATTGCAGTATAGTTGGTTATAATTGACTGTACATAATGTTGTATTTTATGCAAATGCAGTGCGTTTTGACTGTGTATTGTCAACGCAACTGCCTTTATTGTAGTCCTTTTGTTGGTGTTCGCTTGCATTCTGATTTCAGTATAAACATGATATATATATATATATATATATATATATATATATATATATATATATATATATATATATATATTCTTTTAAATATTTATAAGCCTTCTATATTAAGTAGAGCTTAGGGCAGTGTTTTTTCAACCAGGGTTCTGCAGGCATCTGTAAAAGGGTTCCAAGCAATTTTCTGGTCGTTTTGAAAAATGTACAATGTATCTGATCTTAGACACGCAATTATAGAGGGTTGGGTTTCTTTACAGTGCAGTTGATATCGCGCTATTAGAGAGGGTTGGGGTTCTTTACAGTGCAGTTGATATTGCGCTATTAGAGAGGGTTGGGGTTCTTTACAGTGCAGTTGATATCGCGCTATTAGAGAGGGTTGGGGTTCTTTACAGTGCAGTTGATATCGCGCTATTAGAGAGGGTTGGGGTTCTTTACAGTGCAGTTGATATCGTGCTATTAGAGAGGGTTGGGGTTCTTTACAGTGCAGTTGATATCGCGCTATTAGAGAGGGTTGGGGTTCTTTACAGTGCAGTTGATATCGCGCTATTAGAGAGGGTTGGGGTTCTTTACAGTGCAGTTGATATCGTGCTATTAGAGATGGTTGGGGTTCTTTACAGTGCAGTTGATATCGCGCTATTAGAGAGGGTTGGGGTTCTTTACAGTGCAGTTGATATCGCGCTATTAGAGAGGGTTGGGGTTCAGCGGAATTTCACAATATGTTCTTTTAAAGGTTGGAAACCACTGGTTTTAAGGTATCCTTTAAGACTTCGGCTGAGTCCCCGCGCGCGCTGGCGCTCAAAGCATGCGTGGCGGGTGTCCTGTGTCTGCTCGCGGGCTAGCGGGGACGCAGCCTTAGGCTAAGGTCCCGTTGCACGCGTCCGCACGGCTGGCTTGCTTGCCGGCGGCGCGTGCAACTCGCTGTACTGCGGTCTACAGGAAACTTCAGTAGTCGCGGGGGCGTGGCCAAACGGGTCGGTGGGGGTGCGGCCATGACGTGAGGGGGCGCGGCCATGACGTGGGGGGCCGGAGCGGGAGGTGGGCGGGAGTGGGAGGATTGACAGGGAGGGGGGGGCGTGGCTTGAGCGGAGGGACCCGCTACTCTTCCCCCCCCCTCCCTCCACGGGCTGCCACGGGCTGCAGGTAAGTAAAAAAAACACACACACGCAGGCACTCATACACACACACACACACACACACACACACAGACAGAGACAGGCACGCACGCACTCAGACACACACACAGACAGGCACTCACGCTGCTTTCACTCCACACTCCTCCCCGCTCCCCGAAGCCTCTCCTCCTCCCGCAGCCTCCCCTCCCCATTGGCTCACAGCCACACCACGTGACGCGTCGAAGCTAGGAAACACCATTCTCTTGTGTCTCCTAGCGGCTGACGCGCCACAGCGTGTAGTCAGCTGTGCCGCCAGGGGGGACCGGGACCGGCTCGCGAGGATTCCCCTGCTTGTGGGGAACTCGCGACATTGCCGCCCGCGCCAACGAGCGCAGCGGGTCCCAGGCCTTAGGCTACTCTTATAGTGCGGTGATGGCGACGCTACGGTCACTGGAAAAATCAAATAGAGATGACTTCCAGCGATCGCGACCAAACAGTCGTGTCACGCTTACTATAAGCGAATGTGACGACCGCGATGCATTTGTTTTGCCGCTGTAGTCGGCACTATAAGCGCCACCTTATGGTCCTTTGCTGGCAGTTTGTTTTTGTATGCTTAAATGACGCTTTACCTTGTGTATCTGTATTTTTTGCCTTTTTATATTTTTATGAAGCAGAATTTTTGTCTTCTGACATCTTGTTAAGCTGTCCAACTCTGCTGCTATAATGTTTTTCATGTATGTTGGATTAATGGTTCCAAGTGTGACTGGTTTATTTGCCTGGTAATAGTTATATTTTGAGAATTTTGTTTGTAGTGGCTGGCCTTTTTTGTTTTCTATGGCAAACACCCCTAAGCTAAAATGTGAAAAAATGTTGCTTTGTTACAATTATGGTTATGCAATTAGATTATTTGTTTTGTGTGCATTTGTGTTCTTTGCCTAAAAACAAAGCATTGAAAATGCAGTCCCTCTTGAAACATTCTGTCTTGCCGTCTTTGGCCTAACTGGCATGAGTGCTGGCATGCCAGGGTCCCTTGTACCATACTGAGCATGGCACGCTACAGTTGCTTGTTTTCTAAGGGAGATCACATTCAGAGGTGAATGCAGTCACAAGAAAAGTAGTGGGGTCATTACCATTTGATCGCTAGTGAAGCAATAACCTGGCCATGATCCCCGAACTCTAGCGTTCTACCCCGGCAGTAAGTTTAAGTGTTCTGGGGAAGAGCCTTTGAAAATGTTGCACACCCCTGCTTTAGGCAATGAATAGGGCTAAACACAAAACAAGCATTTAGTAACAGACATCATTAGAGATGTCTAATTGTTCACAAACCAGGTGAAATTTGTCATTTAAAAAAAAAAATTGAATAAAAACAGGAAACATAAAAAACGCCATGTGTGGTTTTTGAGGGATAATGTCAGTCACTTCCGCATGTGCAGAATCTGTTTGCGCCGTCCGCGCATGCTGATTGTCAGTCACATGCGCATACGCTCCAGCGCATGCGCATCATAGATTTGCGCCGTTCGCGCATACACAGAAATGGCCAACTCAGCATGCGCATATGCAGTCATTAAGTACTGCACAAGCGAACAGCAGCGCATGCGCAGAAGAGGATGACGCTGCCGGCGTATAGACAGACAGCGCATGCTCAGAAGCGGGCGCCGACAACAGCGCATGCGTAGAAATGGCCGCCGCACTTGCATGTGCAGAAACGGCAGTTGCTGCCAGCGCATGCGCAGATGCGCCCGACATCGCCAGCAAATGCGCCGAGGCATGGACACACACTTCTGCTCAAGTGGGTGTGTACACACACACAAACAAACAAAAGGAACAGTGATATTAGAGGAATTCCCAGTGAGTACAAATATAGAAGTGCAAATAGCAAACCTTTTACAAATGTACCATTTCTAATAAAAACAATAGAAGTGCAAAAGATGCAAGGTATGTAAACATATAACACATGAATTCTATATAGATTATTATAATCTAGTAACACGAATGATTATAACAAACGAGGGGGGTGCCGAGCACTAACGTAACTCAAACTTCTTTGCATTTTGTCACTGAAATTGTATTTTGATTTATATAATTTTGATTGAATAAAAAACTTTTGAGAGTAAGGCTGCGTCCAGGGTTGCAGCAGCCGTGCGGAGGCGCGCTGAGGGAAAGCGGGTGCTTTCCCTGGCCTTGGTTCGTACTCCGTCGGGGGGCGGGCCAGTGATGTCACGGAGCTGGTCGCCCTCATTGGGCGAACCGCTCATGTGACCGGCCCTGCGCTCCCTTGAGCGCTTGAAACTAAAAATTGGATAAGACCTACGCTTCCGCACGCTTGCGGAAGCGTGCGCGAGCCCCTGCTAAAGCCACTCTCATTGCGGCTGCAGGGGCTCACTGTTAAGCAAGAGCGCGCCTCAGCACGGGTCAGCGCCTAAGCGCTGACCATGCCCGAGGCCTAACGCCATTTAGATACTTTAAAATCCAAAATGTATGTATTATTATTTAGTTAGATATCAATTGTATCATGTATTCCAACTAATACTATGGTAATTTCTGCTGGAAAAAAATATATACTGTACACAGTCTTTCAATCAAAATCATAAAAACTAAATACAATTTCAGTGCCAAAACGCAAAGAAGTTTCACTTTCTGTGTATGTTTATATATGTCTCTTACACCAAGAAGAGTTTTGAAGCTAGTTTGTAACAGTGTAGGTTGTCTTTACCTACTCCCTTTTGTATAATATAACTGTTCAACCAATGTTTTGAACACCTAATTTATTCCACAAATTCCTTCTAGATCAGGGGTGGCCAACCCATGGTCTAAGGGCCGAATGCGGCCCTTCAGTGCTTCATGTGCAGCACCTGAAGGGAAAAAAATGTGCGCTCTGACTGCAGACAATGCAGAGACCATAGACATAGAAGAGAAGCCAGAGCGCCCCATAACCAGCTCCTGTGGACCAGCAACCCCTGGTGGGCCATGAAGCAGCACAGGGTTTTGTGAATATATATCCCTGTCTGCTTGAGCTACATGTTATGCTGGCTGTGGAGACTGTCCCTGCTTTGCTGTCCAATTACCCACTCTCCAACTGCCCCATCTACATGTCGCCCCTTCAACTTGTACTCTGCTGGCTACGTCCTGTGTCAGTGTAGTGCTGTCAAATTACACTCCGCACTGACACAGCGTATAACCTGACGGCACCAGATGAAACTGGCATTGTCGGGTTATGCTCGTGACAGTGTATACAGGTATTCATTTTAATCTTTTTCTTATCGTGGCTGCTTGACAATGAGACAGGTAAACTCTGGCTCCAACTCCCAGTCCAGTGACCATCCCTGTTCTAGATCAGGGGTGCGCAAACTTTCACATGCGCACCCCCCCCCTCCTTACCTGCTCTCGGGCTCCACACGTCATATGATGTCGTGCCGCTTTGCCTTTTGACCACGCAGCGTCAAATGTCATGGCAACGCGTCACGGCAACGTGTCTGGGAAGAGCCGGCTGAGAGCAGGAAAGTGAAGTTGCAGAGGCCTCGCGCCTCCCCTGGCATTTAATTTACTTGCCTGGGGGGAAAGCGCAAGGGCTCTGCAACCGTGTGCCCCCTCCCCATTTTGCGCACCACTGTTATAGAAGATTCCTGTTTGCATTCAAATGTGCAAGTCTAAGGCCTGGGACCCGGGCGGCTGCACAAGCTTTCCCCACCAGAATGGGAATCCTCCCGAGCCGGTCCCGGTCCCCCCTCACGGCACAGCTCACTACACGCTGTGACGTGTCAGCCGCTAGGGGATTCAAGACAATTGTAATTCCTAGCGTCAACGTGTCACGTGGTGTGGCTGTGAGCCAATGAGGAGGGGAGGCTTCGGGAGGAGGGGAGGCTTCGGGGAGCGGGGAGGAGAGTGTGGAGGGAAAGCAGCGTGAGTGCCTGTCTGTGTGTGTGTCTGAGTGCGTGTGTGCGCGTGTGTGTCAGCGTGTGAGTTAGTCTCCTGCTGCAGCCGGATACAGTGTCCCTCTCCCAGTGCTGTCTGTACAAGCCCAGCCGATCACACACCTAGGGCAGCCCGAGCCCGTGGGGGGGGGTAGCGAGTCCCTCCGCTTAAACCACGCCCCCCTGCTTAAATCACGTCCCGCTCCCTACAGACCGCATATCGCGGTCTGTGTCTGTCAGCGCCCCGTCTGTCTGCAGTGCTGGCGCGCTGATGGAGGGAGCGGGGCCTTAGCCCGCGGGCATAGTCAGCACTTATCCGCTGACCCGCACTCACGCTCGGCAGTGAGCCCCTGCAGCCGCAATGAGAGCGGCTTTAGCAGGGGCTCGCGCACGCGTCTGCAGGCGTGCGGAAGCGTAGCCGAGAATTCAATTTTAGTTTCGGCACTCACGGGAGCGGTTCGCCCAATGAGGGCAAACCAGCTCCGTGACGCCACTGGCCCGCCCCCGGACAGCGCGCGAACTAAGGCCAGGGAAAGCACCCGCTTTCCCTCAGCCTCAGTGCGCCTCTGCACGGCTAAAGTCACTATGGACATAGCCTAATGACGAACTAGTGAAAATAGTGTGTGCCATAATCAACTGCATCAGAATTTATCCTTGTGTAGTATCGATTAACACACAGGAATATCTTCTGGCTGCTTCCATAGTTCTTGGCTTCATGAAGTGTATGAAAAGTTTGTATGTCTTGCGGGTGAAGCAGTGTAGCACAGGGTGAAACGTGTCTGGCACGCAAGTTGGTGAAGGAGAAAAAGCAGGGGAAAAGGGACAGTGAAGGGCTATGCCAGAATGATCACTATTAAAGGAGACGGGCTGACTGCTAAAAGCAGAACATCGATAAAGCAGAACAATCACTGGGTGTAGTAAAGAGTAGGGTTACTTACCCCTGAAAGCAGATGCCGTTCAACATCAATCCGAGGCATGGGAAAAGGGTGTATAGTGGGGGTTATTACTAGTATCCAAAGTAGTTGTCTATGACATGTAGCCACATTTTTAGTATGGTATTTGAGGCTGTACACAGTTTCAAGGCATATATGCATGACTCAACTTCTCTCCCCCACCTCTGACCCTCTTCAATTACTAGGTGGGGGGGGGGGAAAGGGGTCTGAGCTAACATGCAAGCACTCAGAATGCCTCAACCATGCACCAGCCTTCATGCTATTTAAACTAGTCGGGTCAATCATAACTAGTCTTTATTTAATACTAGCTGAGAGACCTGGCATTGCCCGGGAGTCACACTGTCCCCCCCCCCACACACACTGTCCCCCCCCCCACACACACTGTCCCCCCCCCCCACACACACTGTCCCCCCTCCCACACACACTGTCCCCCCCCCTCCCCCACACACACACTATCCCCCCCCTCCCCCACACACACACACTATCCCCCCCTCCCCCACACACACACACTATCCCCCCCTCCCCCACACACACACACTATCCCCCCCTCCCCCACACACACACACTATCCCCCCCTCCCCCACACACACACACTGTCCCCCCCCCTCCCCCACACACACACTGTCCCCCCCCCCCCCACACACACTGTCCCCCCCTCCCCCCACACACACACTGTCCCCCCCTCCCCCACACACACACTGTCCCCCCCCTCCCCCACACACACACTGTCCCCCCCCTCCCCCACACACACACTGTCCCCCCCCTCCCCCACACACACACTGTCCCCCCCCTCCCCCACACACACACTGTCCCCCCCCTCCCCCACACACACACTGTCCCCCCCCTCCCCCACACACACACTGTCCACCCCCTCCCCCACACACACACTGTCCCCCCCCCCTCCCCACACACACACTGTCCCCCCCCCTCCCCCACACACACACTGTCCCCCCCCTCCCCCACACACACACTGTCCCCCCCCTCCCCCACACACACACTGTCCCCCCCCTCCCCCCCACACACACTGTCCCCCCCTCCCCCCCACACACACTGTCCCCCCCTCCCCCCACACACACTGTCCCCCCCCTCCCCCCCACACACATTGTCCCCCCCTCCCCCCCACACACATTGTCCCCCCCTCCCCCCCACACACACTGTCCCCCCCTCCCCCACACACACACTGTCCCCCCCTCCCCCACACACACACTGTCCCCCCCTCCCCCACACACACACTGTCCCCCCCTCCCCCACACACACACTGTCCCCCTCCTCCCCCACACACACACTGTCCCCTCCTCCCCCACACACACACTGTGCCCCCCCCCTCCCCCACACACACACTGTGCCCCCCCTCCCCCACACACACACTGTGCCCCCCCTCCCCCACACACACACTGTGCCCCCCCCTCCCCCACACACACACACTGTGCCCCCCCTCCCCCACACACACACACTGTGCCCCCCCTCCCCCACACACACACACTGTCCCCCCCCTCCCCCACACTCACACACGGTGTCCCACACACATTGTCCCCTCCCCCCCCCCTCCTCTCCCCACGCACACACAAAGGCCCCTCACCTCTGCCAGGACTCACAGCACCGCTCCTCTCTCCCGCGCTCCTCCGATTGTCGCGCGCCTGGCCCTTCTCTGCTCTCCCTCCTCCCGTCCGGGGAGCGCTGCGCACGCGCCCCCTTTCTGCAGAGCCGCCGGGAAACGCAGGGAAGGTGCAGGGCCTGTCTGTGTGACGGCCACCGGGAGGGGGGAAGGTGCAGGGCCTGTGAGCGCTGCGCACGTGCCCCCTCTCTGCAGAGCCGCAGGGAAGGTGCAGGGCCTGTCCGTGTGACGGCCACCGGGAGGGGGGAAGGTGCAGGGCCTGTGAGCGCTGCGCACGCGCCCCCTCTCTGCACCTGTGAGCGCGAGCCGGCGGGAAACGCAGGGAAGGTGCAGGGCCTGTCCGTGTGACGGGAGTGACGGCCACCGGGAGGGGGGAAGGTGCGGGGCCTGTAGTGACGGCCACCGGGAGGGGGGAAGGTGAGCTGCGGTCCGGGTGACGGGGGAGAGTGACGGCCACCGGGAGGGGGGAAGGTGAGCTGCGGTCCGGGTGACGGGGGAGAGTGATGGCCACCGGGAGGGGGGAAGGTGAGCTGCAAGGGGGCCTGAAGCAGTGGTGTGAGTGTGAGGCCAATGAGAGGTGTGCGGGGGCGGGTGGGCCAAGGGACCAATGAGATTGCCGCTACGGACAGGGAACACAGTACAGACAGAGAAACATACAATGCTTTCAGAAATATATAGTAAAGAAAGATAGTGCTTTTCTCCCAATGGGACTCAACACATCACAATTATAGTATAGTGCGCGGTACGCAGCACATAGGAGTTTTACAGACTCAGGACTTGTCCAGATGAGCTTACAAACTGTTTTTGGTGTCTGAGGGACAGGGGGATAGAGTACCTTGTCCAATAACACAAGGGAATTAAACCACACTCCACTGATTAAAACGCTGTCCATTGTTTTCAGTCGGTGTTTCTTTTCTTGAGTTTTTATTTGTTTTTGTTTTAAATTTTTGTTGACAATTGCGGCTTTATACAATACAGCAAGGCCCCACTAATACGGCGAGTTCCGTTCTGAGGACCCGCCGGAAAGTGGAACCGGTGATTTTCGTTAGGTGCGCATGCGCAGACCGGCAATGCGCCGTTCTGCGCATGTGCGACCCCGGGCTGGCCTGTTTTGCACATGCGCGACCCCTGGGTGGCACCCTTCCTGGCACCGGCGGATCGCCGAGAAGCGGGGCCCTGCTATATTCTAACTAAAAAAAAACGATCCATCAAACATTGTCGACACAACATTCAATTCTTTTTTCTGAGATCACTTGCAACTATAACACACATCACTGCGAAATGCTCAAAGAACTAGATTGGTCATCACTCGAGTTTAGGCACAAAGTTCACATTTCTTGTTTTGCCTTCAAATTCTTTATGGGCAAGCTACCCAGCTACCTGAACAAGCTCCTCACCCCTACCACATGCAGCACCTATCACCTGAGATCAGACTCCAAAAGACTGTTCATGGTCCCAAGGCTCAACAAAGTATCCGGCCACTCCTCCTTCTCTTACCGTGCACCCCAAAACTGGAACAACCTACCGGAGACTCTCACTCCCACCACAAGTCTAAGTTCTTTCAAATCTAAGGCTGTCACACATTTTAATGTGGTCTGTAACTGTTTCATAGGCCCATAATACAAATTATCTTTAACTTGCATGCAATGTCTTGTGTATAATGTATACCCTGCTCATTATGTAACTGTATTTGTAAACATGTATTATTTGTCTTAACTCTGTGCCCAGGACATACTTGAAAACGAGAGGTAACTCTCAATGTATTACTTCCTGGTAAAATATTTTATAAATAAATAAACTTGTACATTGTATATTGCAGTCCTTCCAACGTAACAATAGAGATTCCATATTCCAAGGTAAAAGACAACCAAGAAAAACAATCAGATCAACATTCAAATTGATTTGATACACTTTACAGTGGTATTGATAGTCAGTCAAACTATCATCACACAATTCTAACATAAGATTATTTGCCTAAATTCCAAATGATCCTTGTTCGGTGTATGAAGGACCCTGGTATTATAGGCTAAAATCCCAGCTCCAAAGTCTGTTGCCATTATACTCATGATGGGGAGCCTGTATTTTGGAACTCTTCCACGATCTTGCTGGTATATTTTTGGTGGTATGGATGAGATGTCTAATTAAAGTCTTTATATGTTTAGGGATACCTGTATCGATTTTAGCCCAAGCCGCACCTTCTTGGGCTGGAAGGGGATATGTACCTCTTTGATATTCTTTACCTCACTGAAAACCTTTTTTGTAAAAAAAAAGGTAACTTTAGGGCAACTCCACCTTATGTGCAGATCAAATGCTGTCTGCCCCTCATAGTCTCATAGACGTCTGTTTGGCCGGGTTGCATACGGGCTAATTTAATAGGAGTCTGGTACGTTCTATAGAACATTTTATTGCCTGTTTCCGTTATTGAGGCAGAAACCGAGGCCTTGCGTAACTACCCCCAAATGTCCTGCCACTCTTCACTAAGCGCCTCCCTATGTCAGAGTGGCAGGCTTCTAGTGTAGGCGCCATGTCTTCTGTATAGAGAGATAGGATAGCTGCCTCTGAATCCTAGATGAGGCATGTCTAGGCTCCTCATTATATATTATCTATTCTAAAGCGGATGGAAATGTTTGGTTTGGAGGCATGTGGTATCTGAAAGTATTGGTAGAAGTGAATTCAATCTATTTGTTTTTGCAGTTGTAGCATGGATTGCACCTTGTTGGTAGACATGTTTAAATCTGAATATAGGCACTGTGTTTAATGCAGTGATAAGTGGCTCGAATTCTATTCCGTAATAGGGTTTAAACATTTAATTTTTGTAAACGGTGAAACCATACTGTAGAGCTGCAGTTTGGAGAGGCTCAGTGCTCCAGTTATGGAGAGCGTTTGGGATAAATGGATATGCTTTCAGACCCCTCAAGTATAGACCCAATCAGGGTGAAAGTAGCATAGCTATAGGCCTTGCCTCTGTAATAATTTCCTCCAATTCTATCTAGTGGGCATCAGACAGTGGAGTACCAATATGTTAGTGTTCTGAGCGATGTGGGCAGAGTGGTACAATTTAATGTTAGGGCTGGCTAATCCTCATTGTTCCTTGGGGGAGCATAAAATCTTCCATCTAATAAATAAAAAAATAAAAAAAACTTTTCATTCCAAATAAATCTCATGTCTACTGATTTTGTAAAAAAAAAAAGGGTTTTGGAGCCGGGATGGTCAGTAAAGTGAATAAATAAATACATTTTGGCAATATCATCATTTTAATAGCCGTTGTTCTACCCTACCAGGTTAGCATTAGCCCTTTCCACGTGTCTAACAACGTTCTTAAATCTGTAAGTGCTTTACTATAATTCAACTCATAGAATCTTTGTAAATTACCTGGGACTTGTACCCCAAGGTAAGTAATATGATCTATTGCTTACTGGAATGTAATTCCTGTCTATAGATTTTAGGGATGCGAGCCCAGCCACCTTAGTTTAGATTTTGTATAATTAATCTTGGTCTTCTCCTTAGATTTGGAGCATCAAGTCAAGAGGGCAACTTTGTGAGTGGGGCCAGACGAGATGCTCCAATAATTTTGTAGTTGTTCCTAATACCCTGTGCCAACGGTTCAATAGCCAGGGTGAAATACTGAGTCTTATTCCCATTATTTAAGAACGCAGATTTGGGCGTGTTGTTATTAAGGGCCTGGATCATTGAACAGAATTTAGGGCCAAATTCAAACTTCTTCAAAGTGGCTGATTGATATGGCCATTCCACAGTCAAATGATTTTTCAACATCTAATGATAAACCTTTTGTTTTATCTATACTTTGCTATTCTATACTTGGATACATCATTGATCCTGGTAACAAACCCCACTCCCACACCCCATTAAATACACTACATAAGAGGACATAATGCAGGAGCTAAGAATTTGTCATTTGCTTGGATACCCATCCGGAACGCCCAGCTCTAACATTAAGAGATGTGATTGCACCCGCTATTTCAGTGACAGATGGGGTCCTCTAGAACAGGGGCGCGCAAACTTTTTTTTTTTTTTTTTTTTTTCTGCGCCCCCCTGCTGGCTTTCCTCCAAACCCAGGGGACCCAGAATTTGTGGCAGCACTCCCATTTGTGTGTGTGTATAAGAACTACACCGGCCAACAGACCATAGCATTATTAAACCTCTCTGAATAGACCATCCAACAGAATGAATTAGCAACCAATAATCATAAAAACATGAAACCTTCTATAGAATGACCCCAGAACGGGGCTAACAATGAAGTAGATATATTGGTGACTGTTAGACCATCAGAACACCATAATTATCAACCCATGTTGTGTGCGTATTGTCCCTGACCCTGTCCCTGGCAGAGTTGGCACAAAGGTCTTAAAGCCAGCTAGTTTTGCCAGGAGTGGCTCAGTGAGTAAAAACACTGACTGGCACTGAGTTTGAAACAGGGGAGTCTGGTTCAATTCCCGGTGTTGGCTCCTTGTGACCTTGGGCAAGTCATTTATCTCCCTGTGCCTCAGGCACCAAAAAAAACAGTTTGTAAGCTCCACGGGGCAGGGCAGCACTATACAAGAACATGCTATTGTTGTTATTATTAATATTATTAACAACCTTCGGTTGGGGCATTCTTTTGCGAAGCCAGAAAATCCTTGACATTAGAACACAGAAATGTATTTTCGTTGTTGGACATGCAGAAGTTTTGCTGGATACCATAGGGCTATTTTAACTCCCGCTTTCATCAGCGGTTCTCGCCATTTAAGCATCTCCTCCTTTTCCTTGAGGTTTTGGCACTAAAGTCGGGGGTTATCATAATTTGACTTTGATAGTAGGATAGTTGTTTCTGCCGAGCCACTTTAAAGATGGTTTCTTTATCCTGGTTTCGCTGCAATTTCATCAGGATAGGTCTCACTCTGTCATTGGAGTTTGGTCTGGGACCAAATGATCTGTGTGCTCTTTCGAGTTCAAAACCTGGATTTTGGTAGTCTTTTCCTAGAATCTCATTCAGTAGGACTCTGATAAATTCAACCGTCGAACCTTTTATGATCCTTCAGGTACCCCAATAATCGTTAGGGTTAACCCATCCTGATTCTCATAATCCTCCAATTTATCTAATTTTGGTCACCTCTCTTTCAATGGAAAGGTATTTATGTATTGCCTCCTGTTGAATTTCAGTTGCCGTGACTATGGTCTATTTCAGTTAGTTTCTCTTGAGCTGGTCTAATTTAGAATCAACAGGCCACTTAGTGAGATCTGTATGGTTGGATCGGAGTTCCTTTAGCAGAATGTGTTGAAAGTCGGAATTTCCAACTGCTTGTGAGTTGTCAGTGTCTTCTATTTCAGATTCAACCTGATTAGGGGGTTCCTGGTTATCAACTGATTTTATCCTTAAGGTAGTCCTTGATGGATTTTGGTGTATTGTCTACTTTAGTTTTACCCATTCTGTCTCGCTAGTGGTGGTTATATGTAGACAATATGAAAGGTCAGGTAATATAAGGAGATATAGCAAGGTGCTCCAAGGTATTATAACTGTGGGATTAATTCAACGATCCCCTAAGTAGCATTGGCTTCCGTGTAAGTTTTTTGCAGATATCCGTGCAATTGACTCTTTGGCACCATTTGCATACGCTTCTACGTTATACTGGTGTCCATATCAGCAGCTTCTGAGGAGGAAGTACACTAAACCACATTATGTAGCATAGTTGGCGAAGTTGCTTCCAAAGGAAATAACAATTTACTGATTAGCTGGGCTGACCTGGCACCAGTGCCATCTTGCCCATGGTGCATATCGGTGCTCTGGGAGGTGGGGGGGGAGGGGAAGTGGGGGAGCGACACACACGCGACACCTACCTGTACTTCCGGACGCCGCCATCTTCTCACTCGGCGCCACGAGGGAGGAAGGGGGTCCTTCCGGTCGCCGCCATCTTAGGCGCCGCGTGGCAACCTGCCTGTTCCCCCGCCGGGGAGGGGGAGAGGTGATTTGGAGCGGGGAGGGGGGGAGGGGATTTGGAGCGGGGAGAGGTGAGTTGGAGCGCCGCTGGGGAGAGGTGAGTTGGAGCGCCGCCGGGGAGGCGGAGAGGTGATTTGGAGCGCCGCCGGGGAGGGGGAGAGGTGATTTGGAGCGCCGCCGGGGAGGGGGAGAGGTGATTTGGAGCGAGGAGAGGTGAGTTGGAGCGGGGAGGGGGAGAGGTGAGTTGGAGCGGGGAGGGGGAGAGGTGAGTTGGAGCGGGGAGGGGGAGAGGTGAGTTGGAGCGGGGAGGGGGAGAGGTGAGTTGGAGCGCCGCCGGGGAGGGGGAGAGGTGATTTGGAGCGGGGAGGGAGAGAGGTGAGTTGGAGCGGGGAGGGGGAGAGGTGAGTTGGAGCGCCGCTGGGGAGGGGGAGAGGTGAGTTGGAGCGGGGAGGGGGAGAGGTGAGTTGGAGCGCCGCTGGGGAGGGGGAGAGGTGAGTTGGAGCGGGGAGGGCGAGAGGTGAGGTGGAGCGGGGAGAGGTGAGTTGGAGCGGGGAGGGGGAGAGGTGAGTTGGAGCGGGGAGGGGGAGGGGGAGAGGTGAGTTGGAGCGGGGAGAGGTGAGTTGGGAGAGGTGAGTTGGAGCGGGGAGAGGTGAGTTGGGAGGGGGAGAGGTGAGTTGGAGCGGGGAGGGAGAGAGGTGAGTTGGAGCAGGGAGGGGGAGAGGTGAGTTGGAGCGCCGCTGGGGAGGGGGAGAGGTGAGTTGGAGCGGGGAGGGGGAGAGGTGAGTTGGAGTGCCGCTGGGGAGGGGGAGAGGTGAGTTGGAGCGGGGAGGGCGAGAGGTGAGGTGGAGCGGGGAGAGGTGAGGGGGAGCGGGGAGGGGGAGAGGTGAGTTGGAGCGGGGAGGGGGAGAGGTGAGGTGGAGGGGGAGAGGTGAGTTGGAGCGCCGCTGGGGAGAGGTGTGTGTGTGTGTGTGTGTGTGTGTGTGTGTGTGTGTGTGTGTGTGTGTGTGTGTGTGTGTGTGTGTGTGTGTGTGTGTGTGTGTGTGTGTGTGTGTGTGTGTGTGTGTGTGTGTGTGTGTGTGTGTGTGTGTGTGTGTGTGTGTGTGTGTGTGTGTGTGTGTGGCGCGCGCCGAGCCTAGGGGAAGAGAGTGGCAGTTGGGTGACGTCACACCCAACAATCTGATTGGTCCTCAGCCTCTGGCCAATCAGATTCACCGCAGATAGCACTAACCATTCGATTTTATATATTAAGATGCATTTGTAGTGAAAAGTTATTATGAAGCCATCATTCTTCAAAAGGATAAATAGAAGTAACTATTTACATTCAGCAGACACAGAAAAAGAAAAACTTATTTTTAATAGGATGCAGCTAAGTAAAACTGAGGGTAATTGGAGAGTTGATTGTTTAAAAACACATCACAGGGTGAAAGCAAGATCCTGAGCAGCTCATTTTTTATTTTTGTTAGAAAGCAGTGATGAATGTGCTGGTTGAAGGGGCAGTCCCTCCTAGGATGAAAGTGAACAAAGGGCAGGGGCAAATGTAACTGGTTAAATATAGATGATTGACGCACTTTTTTTTATTTATTTTGAAAGAAAATTAGGCCAGTATAACTAATTTTATTAAACTTCACTTTTCAATGATAAATGCTTTTAGGCAGTTTTAACTCTTTATCTAATGCCTCTGGTTGATTAAACCGTTTCAGTCCTTAAACGATTGTAGAATTGTGTTTTATTTTTTATATTCCTATGCCATTTTTTGTATAGTAATTGCAAAGCCATCATTGGTCAAACAAATAAACATAAGTTGTTGATATGCTTATATTCTGCTGATCGAGCGCGTGTTCCTTTTATTTTTTTAAGCACAGAAATAAGTTTAAAAAAAAGGGATAGTGTAGCGCAAACAAATTTATATAAAATATATATATATATATATATATATAGATATAGATATATATAGATATCTATATATATAAGTGAAGACCTAAATGTTCAGCGTGAATTAGTGAAGGGTGGCTGCCATTAAGTATATAAGACTGACTATGTCTGATAAACAATTATGCAAACAAAAGAGGATATACTCGGTGCCTAATGAAAATCTCCATATGTAGTGTGATTAAAGGTCACACTGATGTAATATACAACCGTCAGTTGTTGTAGACAAATGTCCTGGTTGCTGCTGTCAGAATTCAGGGATGATTCCCAATGCATGAAATGAGATAAACATATATAGCATAACACTGTAAGGTAGTTGGAAAGCACAAAATATTGTGCTAGATAAGATCAGAGGATTTGAATAAAAGTGACAAGGTAAGTGGGGGGGGGAAAGAAAGGTACATTTATTAAAAAAATATAGAACAAAATACAATGACAATATAATATAACGACAAAAGTAATAGTCGTATTGACCGCTTCCAATGGCAATCCGCTGCAGTAAATAGATCCCTACTTACTAGACATAAGTAGGATAGCCGAGGTGGATAATCTGAGAGTAAACCCTCTCATAGACGTCAGGGTAACCCAATAGTCCGCGTGGTGCGCCGCATCCCAGACCTGCTGATGACGACTGATTGTTCCTACTGCCTCCTGTAGTCTCCACACAGGTTCCCTCACGTCTCGCGAGAGAGTGAAGCCGGTTCCGGTATCCGGAGCTCAACTGGAGTTAGTCCGTAAGCTTCAGCTTCAATATGCTGAACAGTTCTGCTGTGCAGGGTCAAATAGAGTTAGCCCTCATGTTTCGAGAGATACAGAGTGTATCTTTTTCACTTACCTGTCACTTTTATTAAAATCCCCTGATGTTCTTATCTAGCACAATATTTTGCGCTTGCCAACTACCTTACAGTGTTATGCTATATGTTTTTATCTCGTTTCATGCATTGGGAATCATCACTGAATTCTGACTGCAGCAACCAGGACATGTGTCTACAACAACTAACGGTTGTATATTACATCAGTGAGACATTATCACACTACATATGGACATTTTCATTAGGCGCAGAGTATATCCTCTCGTTTGTATAGAAATAAATAAAACTATCTTTTTAAGGTCGTCAACTACACAGAGCTGCTTTATAATTTTTACCTGCAATAGGGGGCTGCCCCTTTAAGTGTTTTGTTTTTGAGGCTGACTTGTATATTGTCGTAGTAGAGGTAAAAGTCCCTAACAACATTCTTTGAGCACTGAGGAAAATGTGAATAAATGTTCTTTTTGACATTGTTTCAAAATAGTACTTGATTTATTTTTTTTGTTTTGTAACTGAACTAATAAGTAAGCACTTCACGAGTTTTACCTCTACAACGACATATATAGAGAAGTGTTGGACAAGGAGTGTATTGTACTCCAGCATAGTCTAATCCAGTGACTGGCTTTGAGTGAAGCAAAACATTGACAACTTACAACACCATTTGTATAGCTTTATCTCAATCAACAAATCAGAATGAAAAAGTTAAATACTGTACACACATTAGATAAACATTGTTCATTTTACAGTTACGATCTAAATGTTCTTTCAATATGACACAAGCTAGTTTCACAATTTTTACACCACACTGATTTGTATTCTTTCAATCATTTTGTAAATTGTATTTCCAAATCCATTTTGGTAGTGTATGGTGTATAACTGGGTATATGGACTTTATAATTTCAATTCTATTTTGGTATATGGATCATGTTTGTTCTGTTCCTCCTTCACCATCATTATATTGGTGCCACATGCACTGTGTATCACCTAAACATACATGTGTAATACATCCCGTGAGCTTTGACATTCTTGGAATTGTGGTTGCTTTGGGATCATGTAAAACTTTCAGTGGCTGCTACAGCATAAAAACATTAATTCGCATTGATATTGAACTTTTGTTTAGTTACACAAGTTATACATTTAAACTAGCGTTAAAAACATTTGCAAAATGTATGTGCAGAGAAGGGTGTGATCTCACCGTGAATGTAATATTTCTTTAAAATAATTTTAGGCTATTCATAACATTTGGTTCTTATGTTTTCAGATGATAAGAAGGATATTGACCATGAAACGGTGGTGGAAGAACAGATTATTGGAGAAAACTCTCCTCCCGACTATTCTGAATACATGACAGGGAAGAAACTTCCCCCAGGAGGAATTCCCGGCATTGATTTGTCTGATCCCAAGCAGTTGGCTGAATTTGCAAGGTAATTGTATGAGGAAACCATTTTATTGCCCCATGTTCTCTTAAGTTTATACAGTGTGTTGTGTTTTTTTTTTTTTTTTCAAGTGATCTTTTCTGCCGTTAAAGTGGCAATACCGTTTGTGTTTGATTTAATTTTTTTAGTAGATGGAGCTGTTGCTTAGCTTTACAGAAATGTAATTGCCTAAGCTGTCGGTCGATTGGCAAAGATCCTGCTTCCCCGGGTTCACAGTATGGCTGCTCAATTTCAGAAGGAAGAACTGTGCCTTTGTAAATGGTTGCTACAGTATATGGGTGCCTTTTGTAAATGGACAGCTACCAAGGAAGCTTAATACATTAAAACTAATTAAAAGAGGCATAATAAGGGGAGGAAAATGCAGTAAGTATCATCTAAAATTACACAAATGATTTATTAAAAACACAGGAATTTGAATGTATTGCTGCTTCCAGGTCCATGTTAAGTGTCCTTTTCTTTTACCTTCATTCAAAATATAGAAATGTTTAAATAAATGTAGTTTTTTTTTTTATTGGCAAAGGTGACACTATTAAAGCCTTGTAAATCTAATTGTACATTATGCAATAAATAATGCATTAATTTGTTTCTAAAAGTTACCTATGGACATGGAAAGAAAATTACTTAATTTAGTTTTTTTCCATTCAGATTGGGTGTGTTCTGGTAGCTGTATTGGTCACTGAATATTGATACTTAACATTTTGTCATCTAGTATGTTTGTTCATTTTTCAACCAGGGTTTCCGCTGTCCCAGGCACGGCGGTGGCACCCCACGCAGCAGTGACCCGGCGGCTCCCTAGCTCAGCAGCAGCAGTCGCCCGGTCACTGCTATCCTTCCTCCCTCCTCCTGTCGGTGCCGGGTGTGGTGTTCAACTTCCGGCTGACAGAAGGGAGTTGCTGACTGGTGCAGGCCCGTGTGCATGGGGAGGAGGGGGGGAGAGGGGTTTGGGTTCCCCAGAACTTTACAATCTAATTCTAGATTTCCTTAACCAAAAATAGGTGAAAACCACTAGTTTATTCACATTGTTTTCACGTATAAAACAAAAGATTTGTTGGAATTTTCACCATAATATGGTAATAAAGCAGCTTTGGAATCCTAAAGGTCCAAATTGATCCAATATTTTTATACATACTGTTGTTTTTTCCCAAGAATGAAGCCTAGAAAAATCAAAGAAGATGATGCTCCAAGAACGATAGCCTGCCCACACAAAGTATGTACAATTAGATTAAAATCTCTGATATAAACTTGGCAAATGTCAGTACTTTTGGTGACTTGGTCTTATTCAATATCCTCAGAAGCAAGATCAGGTGAACCCTGCTAATAACTTGCACTGCAGAGGATAGTGATCCCTTAGAGGACCAGTTCCTCCCTGGCAACACACGTGTATGTATTTGACATGTATAGGAAGCAGGGTGTCTCCTGAACTGCGTTTAATTTTCGCTCCAGGGACTCCCTGCTCCCCGTGATACTTACCCGAGTCGTTTGGTTGCCTATTGGCCCTTGTGACGCGGAAGAGTTAAACGTCCATTTTATTTCCCTTGAATTGAAGGCGATTTATCCTGGGGGACTGAGGACAGAGCTGAAATTAAAGTGGTTCAGCTCTGGAGATACCCAGCTTCCTATGTATGTATGTCTTTATTATATAGCGCCATTAGTGTACATAGCGCTTCACAGTAATAATACATGTGACAATCCTATAAATAACATAATACAAATAACAGATCATGGGAATAAGTGCTTCAGACATAAAAGTAACATTTATGAAAAGGAGTCCCTGCTCCGAGGAGCTTACAATCTAATTGGTAGGTAGGAAGAACCTACAGAGACAGTAAGAGGGGATTCTGGTAAGGGCGTCTGTAGGGGGCCAAGCTTTATGTATCGTGTCTAGTATTATCCATGGTGCTACTCATATGCTTCTTTAAGCAAGTGGGTCTTAAAGGTGAATAGAGAGGGGGCTAGTCGGGTATTGAGGGGAAGGGCATTCCAGAGGTGTGGGGCAGTCAGTGAGAAAGGTTTAAGGCGGGAGTGGGCTTTAGATACAAAGGGGGTAGAGAGAAGACATCCTTGAGCAGAACGCAAGAGTTGGGATGGTGCATAGCAAGAAATTAGGGCTGAGATGTAAGGAGTGCAGAAGAGTGTATAGCTTTAAAAGTGAGAAGTGAGTGCGAGATGCAGGATTTGATAGGAAGCCAGGAGAGTGATTTCAGCAAGGGAGATGCTGAAACAGATTTTAGGAAAGAGTAGAGTGATTCTGGCAGCAGCGTTTAGGATAGATTGTAGGGGAGACAGGTGAGAGGCAGGAAGGCCGGACAGCAGGAGGTTACAGTACTCGAGACTGGAGAGAATAAGGGCCTGAGTCAGTTTTAGCAGTCGAGCAACAGGAAAGTGCCTATCTTTTTAATATTGCGGAAGATAAAACGAAACGGTTTTAGAAATGTTTTGAATGTGAGAGAGGAGTAGAGCTTGACCCATAAGCAGCGTGCTTGGGCTACTGGGTGAATGATGGTATAACAACAGTAATGTGGAAGGAGGTAGTAGGACCAGGTTTGGGAGGAAGTATGAGGAGCTTGGTTTTTGCCATGTTCAGTTTAAGTCGGTGTAGGGCCATCCAGGATGATATTGAAGAGAGACATTCAGACATTTTGGTCTGTACAGCAGGTCTAAGGTCAGGGGCTGAAAAGTACATTTGTCTGTCGTCCGCATAGAGGTGATCTTTAAACCCAAGAGATGGGATTAGGTCACCTAGAGAAAGTGTGTACAGAGAAAAGAGAAGTCCCCTGACAGAGCCCTGGGGTACCCGCACAGAGAGATCGATAGAGGAGGGCGTGTTGGCAGAAGAGACACTGAAAGTACGATGGGAGAGGTAAGAGGAGATCTAGGACAGAGCTTTGGTACGAATACCAAGAGTATGGAGAAGGAGAAGAGGGTGGTCCACGGTGTCAAATGCTGCAGAGAGGTCGAGTAATATGAGCAGAGTGTAATGACCTATGTCTTTGGAAGCATGGAGGTCATTACTTATTTTAGTGGGGGCTGTTTCAGTTGAGTGAGCAGTGCGGAAGCCAGATTGTAGAGGGTCTAGGAGAGAATGCGTGTTGAGCAAATTGAAGCAAACGAGGGAATACAAGACGTTCAAGGAGTTTAGAGGCAAAAGGCAGGAGGAAGGCAAGTTACATAGTCGATCTAAGTAAACAAAGCAGGAGGAACTGATCCTTTAGTGCATCTATACTTTAGAATCTGAGTTTAAGCCAAAACTGGCAATGGGTTAGCTTTAAAAAGTGTGCGTCATTTCCCCTGGTCACACTGTACAAACTTGATGGATTAAATTTTTTTTTATAATAATGTATTTGTGGAGGTGTGGGTACTTAAGGATTATCTAATTCTCTACCTTTTTTTTCCCCCCCAGGGTTGCACCAAGATGTTCAGGGATAACTCTGCAATGAGGAAGCATTTACACACACATGGTCCAAGAGTACACGTCTGTGCAGAATGTGGGAAAGCCTTCGTTGAAAGTTCAAAACTTAAGAGACATCAACTGGTTCACACTGGCGAGAAGCCATTTCAGGTAATGTATAGGCTCCATGAATCTACTTGACATTTGTACTTTAGAACTGTGTGGTTTTTTTTTGTTTTTGTTTTTTTTTTGCGTTTTATTGGCCTTAAAATCTTAGTGGTTTTTATTGTAGGGTTTTTAGACTCTGAATAGTTGATAAAGTGCTGGATTGATCATAATACAGTTCCTGCTTTAAATAGGGCAGGGGGTAGCCAGACCCATTACCAAATGTTGAAACAACCAAGAAACAATAGGCAGCGATAGTAACACCAACATCATTTACATTTTGATTGCACAGCTGTCTATTTTTTTAATATAAATTGTTTCTTTTATTTAAGGAAGCCGCAAATAATATAGTCTGTAAGCTCAAGCTTTTGCTACAGTATGATGGCATCATAGTTGACTTTTACTGTAGAAGATATAATACACTAAAGCTGTGGCTCCTATTCGACCAACTAAGTGATCTGTATGTGCTAGTTCTTTCGCTCAAAGCGTCCTTTCTTTCCTTTACAGTGCACATTTGAAGGCTGTGGCAAGCGATTCTCATTGGACTTCAATTTGCGCACTCATGTGCGAATTCACACCGGAGACCGGCCCTATGTGTGCCCTTTTGATGGCTGTAATAAAAAATTTGCTCAATCGACCAACCTGAAATCTCACATTTTAACACATGCTAAAGCCAAAAACAACCAGTGAAACTCCACAGATGGAAAGACGTCTTATCCTACAGAGCTTCTTTACAGGCATATGATACAAATATGCCTCCCCTTTGTATATGGTTACCAGGGAAGAATTTTAAAAGAATCCTACTCTACTAAGACAGTTTTGATAGCGTACTGTAGTATAATTATTAAAGAAACAACTATAAGATTACAGTGCTTAAGTTGCTGTTGCCCTGTTATCCTGTTTTCATAAGTGTTTTTGTAATGTCGCCCCAACAGGAGAACAATGTCATGAATTTGCATCAAGACTTTCTACCACAGTACTAAAATTGGACTTTTCACACTTATAAATAGAATCTCACCCGTTGCTTTTTTTTATTTTTTATTTTGTATTTTCCAAGTGTGCATATTGTACACTTTTTGGGGTTATGCTTAGTAATGCGATGTGATTATTCTGGAGGTTGATAACTTTGCTTGCAGTAGATTTTCTTTAAAAGAATGGGCAGTTACTGTACTACATGCATACTTCAAAAGTATTTTCCTGTAAAAGAAACTATATAGGTTTTGTTCGCTATCTTTATTTTGGTTGTGTTTTTTTTTGTTTTTTTTAGATAACACATTTTTGTATTGTATCGTTTAGCTGTATTGGAATCATGTAGCATCAAATATTAGACGTGAGTTAAACTAGTGTTAATCAATTAAATCCATTTTAGTCACTTTGAAAAAATACTGCCAGATCCGGTTGTTCATTGTAATTCCATTTGACATTTCAGTTTCAGAGATTGGTGCTCCGTTGTAGAATGTATTGTATAGACACTGACCTTTTTTATTAACGTGACTATATGTATACATGCCATGTAATAGAAAGGAGAATAAACCAGCATCCCTCGACAGAACACATCAGAACATTATCTATATAAGCACAGACTATTATTTGCTGACCTGAACTATAACAACACTTTTTGAACCTCCCAGAAACTGGAAACAAAATATATTTTTTCCCCCCTTCAATTAGTTTGCTTTCAAGTACAATTTGTGGTAGAATGTCTTAAGATTTGATCCTTTGTGGTAGAAGTATCTGGCTATCCTAGTGATTGTGCAGTAATAGAACGAAACTTTTAAAATACCCCTTTTTCAATTATTCAAATCAAATTGTAAAGTAAAATGTCACGTTACAATATATATCAGGCCTGCACAACTCCAGTCCTCGAGGGCCGCAAACAGGCCAGGTTTTCAGGATATCCCTACTTCAGCACAGCTGGCTCAATTAGTGGCTCAGTGACTGAGCCACTAATTGAGCCAGCTGTGCTGAAGTAGGGATATCCTGAAAACCTGGCCGGTTTGCGGCCCTCGAGGATTGGAGTTGTGCAGGCCTGATATATAGCGTCATCAAATGTATGTTATGACACTATGCTCAGATATTGCTTACATTATTGTAGCGGTTAATAAAATGTAAGTTTATAACCCAGAATAGTTTGCCCTGACCATGCAGCAGACCAAGTATTATACACTTTGCTGTATGTCTATTAGGGTTTTGGTGTGCTTTCTTTTTCTCAATGTACAATCTTGCTGTAGACCAGGGGTGCCAATTCCAGTGCTTAAGGGCCACCAACAGACCATGTACTAGGGATATCCTTGCGTCAGCACTGATGGCTCAGTCATTCTGATTGAGCCACCTGTGCTGAAGCGGGGATATCTTTTAAAACCTGGCCTGTTGGTTGCCCTTGAGAACTGGAGTTTGCCACCCCTGCAGTAGATAATTTGTGATAGTTACCTAAGGCTGGGGGGTGAAGTGGAACAGTAACCAGCATCAACTGAAGTTGGTTCTGGAAGAAGCGGTACTCTGCTTCTGACTGCTGCATGTGGCTTCACTTCTAGTCTTGCCAGGTTTTACTGTGACTGTCTACACCTTTTTGAAGAGCTTTCTATCAAGTATGGGAATTTGACTGAATACATATGAGTAGTTTTTGAAAGTTTCCTACCTGTGTTCCACAAGACACTGGGCATCATTTTGTATTTTAATACTGTAAATACATTTATTTCCCAAAATGTATTTGTTTCTATCTTTTAAAAGTTTGTTTTATCAACAGGATTTAATCAACACCTACTCGAAATTTCTTGCTTGTGACATGCTATTTTTATTTGCCAGAGAATAAGTGACGGCTGAATTTAAAAGGAAAAAAAATTGGGGAAGCTGGTGTGTGTGAGATTGTATAACATACTGAACTGTGAATTTCAGCGAAACTACTTCGCCTGTGTCATTGCAATGCCTTATCTGCTGAGACATTACGTCTCATTATTTTTATGTACGTTAAATGATCTTTCTTTGGCATCTATTTTTGATTACTGGTGGTCTGCTTTTTTAAAAAATATATGTAAAACCGATTTTATGCAGGGTATGAGAAAATAGTTAAGCACTCAGTATGTTAGACTCTTGTATTTTTAACGGTGTGCTAACCATTCTTTTAGCAAAGCATGCTCACCCATGTTTTCACTTTATTTATATTTCATTCTTCATGGGTAAACTGCTTCACCCCTTCCTCATGCACTTGCTTATTCTATATGCGTAGAAATTGGGCATTCCAATCAAAAGTGGCTGAATTTTACAAATTGCTTCATCTAGGTATGTAAACTTAGTTATTGGAAAGGCCAATTTAATTAGCTTATTTTTACTCGTAGATCCATTTTTACACTTGGCGATTCACAAACAAAATTGTGCAATAAGTTGTAGCTAGTGTATGACACTTTCCAATTCCATGGTGGAAGGTGACACACGACATGGAACTCGTGTCAAACATCATTCTGTTTCTAATGGTTCACATTTCAACGCATTCATTCCACCTAAAAGGACTGCAGCAGTATTTCATGTTTTGCAGTCTTTCATTGTACATTTTCTGTGAAATAACTGAGCCTTGCTGTAAATAATATATATATAGCCTTTGAACATTAAAACAAACTGCTGTGTGACACGTTTAGATATCTCAGGGAACTAGCCTTTAGCATGGTTTTACCGAAGTTGCTGAAATCTATACAGTGCATTACAAAGCTACTGGAACGAGCTTGAGAAAAGATGAAACTGTTCATTTTACTAATCGATATTTGGACTATTATCAATCGCTTAAGAATCCTTCTGTTATGCTTGTGACTTGTTTAACCAGAAAAAAAGTATCTGGTGAGGTTTGCGACTTGTGAAGAGGATTAAATGGCATATTTGCATTAAATATAAAACGCAGCTAATTTGTTCATGTACATTTCTCACACAGTTAATCTTTTAAGGAAACCTTTATAATCTCATACATTAGTCAAAATTAACAGTTGAAACAACACACGTCTCTACAGTGTGGCCTGCCTGCACCAAGCTATACCTGGAAGTTGTCTGTTAAGATCTGCACTATGTATATGGTAAAACTTAAAATGATGGCAGTTGGTTATCTAGTTCTCAGTATTGCTATTTTGGGTATGACATCACTGTAAATACTTTGTCATGCGTTCCACGCGAACTGCAAAAGTATTAAAATAGTTGTTCCAATTGTTCATTATGCATTTTAAGTTGCTGTAAAAGCTAACATTGTAAAAGTTCTGCGGCTCATGTTGTAATCACAATAAAATGTATTGGTGCAAATAGCCCAAAAAATAATTTTTAGACGAAACGTACTCCTAGCTTTGGACTAGTTTTGTATAGCTAAACTATTGTAAAGCAGTCCCGCCCCCCCCCCCCCCCCCCCAACATTTTATTTTTTATTGTTCTACAGCATTGGAAATGCTTGGTTATTAAGTTACTTGCTGGTGTTCTTCCCTTTCAGGGAATTAAATATGTCTGCCAAATAAGAAACTGCAAAGTCATCCGTTGGAACTTTCTGTCTCTGTCCAGAGAGAACACCGGTAAGAATCTTGGGAAACGAGGGTTCCATGGAACTAAAAATAGCATGGTTCGGTTCAGGAAGGCCTCCACGGTTTCCATGCTTAACATTGTGGCTTTCTATTGGATGAGCATGGTGGCCACTTGATATTCTCTTGTTCTAGTGGCATGTTAAAGGGCTGCCGTGGTTAAGAAGAGCTACGTTCTGTAGACCCCTTCCCTCTATTTCTGATGCAGCAAAGATTAATTGCAGCTTTAAATCTTAGGCTGCGCTTATAGTGCCTTGCGACGGCGACGCTCCAAAACAAATACATTGACTCCGTCGCAAGTGTTTCTTGTAAGCGCGACGTCGCGACCAAAAATTGACGCTAGGTAAGTTTGATATTTTTTTTTTGTGTAGAGATATATATCTATATATATGCCATGTGACTATCTCTAAACCAATCAAATTGCGCGGCCTGCCCCTTTTTAGTGACATCACATCAAATTATAACTTTTGCTGACTGCGACAGGTGATGTCATCAGTCGCTTCACCAGCACTATAAGCGCGGCCTAAAAGTCTCAGGAAAAATAGGATGTACTACTTAATTGGGATAAATGCTGTGCCTTCATAGTTGGTAATATTCAAATAACCTAATTCTGCAAAAAGCAAGGCAGTTTATTTGGCTTAAATAATGGCACTGATACATAACTACATATGTTAGGATTTTTGCAAAATAAAACGGCATGCAAAAAATGTTCTTGTAAAATATTTCTACTTCAACATCATGGAAAAATGCAAGTAGCAAACAGTTTGAAGAAGTGGTTTGTAGTCAAGACCAGTTAAAATTGATGTCTAGGAACCAGAACCTCATAAGCAATGGTTAGTACAAAGAAAGCGGCAACGTATCATTGGTTAGTACAAAGAAAGCGGCAACGTATCATATGTTTACTCTAGAAATAAATCTTGGACAATATACATTTTTTTTTTTTTTTAAACTACAGATTTGGTTGTCATTGCCTTAGACTTAATACATAAGTGACAGTAACTTTACAACGGAATATAGAGCTTTACAATGGAAAGTAAACTTTAATGGAAACTGGGCTTGCACTCAACACTTCACAATATTTGTTTAAAGCATTAAACAGGCTATGTTCTCACTGTTTTAATATTTTGTGATTAAATAAAATGGTTTGTAAAAAAAAAAGTCAGTTTTGCAAAGGTGCATAATATTTTAAGCTTTTAAACAATTGAGTGATTTCATTAGGCTGTGATTGTGCCACATTTTAGGCTCTCTTTAAGCTTAGTTATTCAGTAGCATTGCTGGATGGCCCTGCAACATCTCATTGTGTGGTCTGCCCCTTCAGCACTCTGCCTTAATGTGTCCTAAACACTATCCGCTTACTGTGTCACTTTCATGAAATAGAACCCTAAATGCAAGCCTAGCTAGCTGCCTTAATGTTAGAGCATAATGTGGCCACGATGAAGCACAGGGGCGTATGGCTACAATGTGACACTGTCCTAAAACTAAAAGGTATCAGAACCGGGTGACTGCAGATTTTTTTTTTAATTCAGCAAGATATATATGGAGCCCTGATACAGTATATAATAGTGCTGGAGCTTAACTTGTCCACGTACAACAATGTGCTCTAAAATGGTTAATGGAAAAAATCACTGATTAGGTGGTGAAATACATTCACAGAAGCCCTTAATGGCTAAAAGTATAGTTCATATCCTCCTGGTTCCTCTGCTGTAAACACAGTTCTCCTTCCGAAGGCCTTATGTCATCAGCTGTAGCCACAGCAGCTTATTTACAAAATCGATAGTCTTCTTTGCTACCGAGTATAGCAGAGTGATGTTAAGTTGACTCATTACTTATGTAAAATAGGACTGTATACAGCATTAGGCACATTTTTTAAGTACTGCTGCATGTTGAGTGATTACTATTAAACTAGCTGTACCTGGCATAACATGCCAATCTAGCAGATATTCCAGGTTATTAATGAAACATTACTCGGTTTTCACCCCTCCCTCTAATGCCTTGCTGTCTCTCCCTCTCCTCTGCACTCTCTCCTCTCCCTAACCTTTGTGCACACTGATCTCCCCTTACACCACCCCCCCTCCCTTGATAGTGCTGTGGAAAGTAGAGCACTGGGTGTTGTACCTGGTAGGCTAATATGTGACATGAGTGGCAGACATTTATTTATTTTTATGTAAAACGGGCAGCTTCAGTTAAACGCAGTGCATATGTTCATATAGAATAGTTTGCTTAATGAGCGACACAGAATTTGTTATTCACCAATGGATATTAGTGATCAAAAAGGCCAACTTCATCCATGTATCAAGTTGAACAGTATCCATGTCAAAATTAATTACAAAAGTTACATGCACAATGTAGTTGAATTGCACATGGCAAATAAATGACTGCTTCAGCTACTACCTTCTGTGATATGTATATGCACAACTTTTGTATGTGTTAACCCTTAACGGTAAAATTTTCTTGTTCAATCCTTGTAAACTGGCACTGTTCAAAAATAATCACTAGCACTTGCATAGTCTGACAAAATCCAGAGGTGCTTTGTTTTTTTAAGACTAGGCTGAGAGGTTTGTCAAATTAAGGTCGAGCAACTTTTACAATTCCATCCATATGGAATTTGATGGCAGACTAGATTAGAAAAGTAGTTCATTTGCATCCCTCTTCAGGTAGGGTAGACATACATTTGTAATACATGTATGCATTATTGCCAATAGCTTTACACAAAATTCAAGAAGGTTTAAAAAAAAAAAACTTTATTTCTAATTATACAAACATACAATATTCTTATTCCATTTGTGGTGAAGTGGCTCTAGAATACTGTATATCAACCAACTCATTTACAAGCAGCATTTTAATTTGAGCAAAATGGGTATCAAAACAGTTTTCCAGAAATGAAAGGGAGGGAAAATATAAACCACCACGATTGAGACTCCATACCTATTGCACCTTTCCCATTCAAAACAAAATCTCCCCCCAATATTAGTCTAAAAGAACCTCCTTATTCAGACAGACACCCCCCAGCTCGCATCGGGACCATACACCAAAAACAATTGTCAGCAGATCATTTTAATTTGGCCCACTTACTCTAACAAGACATTGATTGGACTTTCCCCTTTTTGTATCCACTTTCAACACCTAATGCTATTAAATATACCCTCTTCCTTCTCACTGAAGTACTCCTATTATCCTTTTTTTTTTTTTATTATTTTTAACCAATGCAAACATTTGCTTCAAATATTACATGTAACATCTCCAAGGTTAAAATAGTATGTTAACAATAAAATCTTTAAAAAAAAAAAAACCTGTACAGAACATAACTATGAAAAGTTTTAGTACTGAAAAAAAATAGTGAACATAATACTTTACATAAAATAAATATTTGATTTTAAAATCTCCCCCCCCCCCTGAAATAGATGCACACATTTGCATAACTGTAAAAATTGTTCATGTATTCACAATAAAATAAACCCAACATGTTCAGTTTTTTTTAACATGCAATGAAGGACTCTGGTTTGCCCGTGCTATATACCATATGCTTGTATACACCAAAGAGGAATGATCGTGTTGCTGCCACAAATAGTTTAGCAGTCAGCTCACAGTAAAAAGCTGTAGGCCAGCATAGTGTGTAATGTAACATTTACCATTTCTTTCAACTGCAGGAGTTTACATAATGAATATTAAGACTGCACATTAAAAAAAATAAAGTGTATTATGTAAAATGTTCTCTGTACTATTTCCAACTACTAATATGGATTTTGGGGACCTGTTCAGGGCCACTGATTGGGGGGACAGCCAGGACTACTGCCCTGGCCTCCCTTCCGGCAACCCTACAGGTAAACCAGGCCCTCCCCTTTCCTGGCTGCTGCCACCCTCCTGCAGGATTGAAGGGCCCTCCCCTCTGCTCAACACCACCCATCTATCCCTCCCTCAACTTGGCAGGCCTCTTGGGCTCTACCTTGTAATAGCCATGCTGCTCCAGCAAGCCCATCCCAAAGGGGGAGGAGATACGTGTGTGTTTGGGGTTGGGACTGTATTGTGTGCGCATGCGTGTATATTGGGGATGGGTGGGTTGAGTGAGGTGGGGGGGATGGGTTGAGAAAGGTGGGGATGTAAGGGGGGGAAGGAAAGTGTGACTGATTAGTGTAATGGGCGGGTGAGAGCGAGGAGGTATTTGTGAGAAGGGGGGAGTGTAAGAAAACGGGAATGGGGAGGGAGGTTGTTTTGCAAGGCCACCAACACGTGTGTTGGGGCCCCGGTGGAAACGTTAGTCCTAGACCATGTGAAAGCAGTCTGCGCCCCATGACCTGTTCTTGCACTTTAAAAAATTATATTCTGCATATTTTAGAAAATAATTTTCCTGGCTTGTTTCCAGCAATTATCTAGAACCCAAAAATAGATATACATTGATAAAGTATGCACAGTACACCCCCAAACACTGATCCCAGTTATGTTATCACATTATTTGCAATTATGACAATACTTTAAAATAAGGCCACAATCTATTTTACAACTCATGAGATGAAAGCCTGACTAAAATGCATATGAACCAATTTATACATAGAATTTATGTACATTAAATGTATCCAGCGCCAATATATTTATAAAAATAGCTCTACAATGTTTGTTTGAATTCAGACATGCTAAAAAGCATTTACAAGCTTGTAGGCTGTTGTATCGATGGCCTGGCTTCGCATTCATTCATAGTATCATCTGCTCTCATGTACATAAGGAAAAGTGTAACTATGGCAAAGGTAGCAGCGTTAACAGGGAACGCCCGGAGCAGGGTAGACGTGAGACCTCTTGTAAACACTCTCCAGCCTTCAACCGCATAACTTTTTCGCACACAGTCCACAATTCCATTGTAATGATTTACGCCTCCAATCCCATCTGCCTGCAGCCGTGATTTGATGACATCGATAGGGTAGGTTGATAACCATGACGCAATGCCAGACATGCCTCCAGCAAACAGCAGCTTGGGTATAATCCAGCTATCGTTGGATTCGCAATGAAGATATCTTGTGAGACAGTCATACGTCAAGAAGTAAAATCCAAAGCTTGGGGTTTCCCTAAAGAACGTGGTTACCATCCCTCTATTGATACCCCTCAACCCCTCTTTACGGTGTATTTTTACAAGACAGTCCAGGGAATTCTTGTACGTTTTAGACTTGGACTTGTATTCACCAGTTCCCTGAAGCTGCATTCTGGTTTTTGCCAACTCCATGGGGCAGCAGATCACACACTGAATGGCTCCAGCTGCGGACCCTGCAAGAAACTGATTGAATGGGGTGTCTTTTCCAAGGTATCTTAGGGCATTGCCTTGTACACCAAATACAAGGGCGTTGATGAACGTAAGTCCCATCATAGGTGATCCAACCCCTTTGTACAATCCCAGGGTCTGAAAGAAAACAATATAGCATTGAGATATTTGTAAAATGTTAAATTTTATCCCAAATAAGATTATTCTTGGGCGTATCAAAACTGCAAAATATAAAGTAGGCTTCCATCTCTTCTAATTCTTAATATACTAATAACTGAACAAAAATAATAATATTTAGAATTATGTTTTTTTAAATGTGACATGCATTATGAGTGACTGGTGTTTAATTCTACAACTGATTTTCTCAAGTATAAATGCAGTGAGGCTATAAAGAGCATATTAGATGGATTTTGCTTTTTTTTTTTAAATGGTTATAGAGATAGTGCTTATTACTTATGGAACATGTTCTCTCATGGCACCTCAACGTGTACAGAATGCTCATTAGTTTATAAAATATTTCACTGTGTCAAATACTTGAAAAAAAAGAGTTAATTCCATGTATGTCCTGGACTTCAACCATCTATATTTATTTTTAGTATTCACATCAGGACCGTTCAATTCACATTGCAAGAAGACTTGAGATATGCAACTTACAGATTCCTGCTTTATAATGGATTGGAAGCAGTGGTAGGTCCCACGATACAGAGGCTTGGAGATGCTCTGAACTTGAAGACGCACCTACAAGAATGGTTTACAGACACGGGTTAGTATACACCAAGAATCGAGGTACACTGCTGCTCAACTATGCCTCATGATAAATCTACAACTTGTCATATGCTGACAAGTCACAGTTCACAGAAAGAACATTTACAAAAATAAAGGAATGCATTCTTGAGCCCCCATAAGCTACATTTAACAATGTTCATGCACGTTGTGTTTGGAGATGAACACTAGTCTATTAAAAACATGTACAGTACAGTGGAATTGTTTTAATCATAGCTGACAAGTGGAAGCATTTATATAAAAAGGGACTATACTTTACAAATAGTATACTAGTCTCACAAAAAATTTGCAGTAAGTAAATGAAATACATCACGCAACATGGAAGGACGTTTACAACATAGGACAAAATGTTACAATTTGAATTATTGTCGACTGCATGGGCAAAGAGTTAGAGTATGCCAAGTACATACACTACATTTGTATTAACAAGGGACCAACTTTTATATTATGCATAATACCCTCTATTCTGAGGAAGCTGTGAGGGTTCTATTCAATGGAAATTCCCTGAGGCCACCTTCAGATAGTAACGCAATGTTTGTCATATTTTTCTATATGTATCATAGCTGTAATTCACCTCCAGCATTCGAACACAATACATTGCATTTCAGGACTATATGCAGAATGTTTTAGATCCTTTACTCTGTAAGGCTATGGCCCGGTGTCGGCACCACACGCAGCTCTGTTCCGGGCTGTGCAGAGCTGCAGGAGGAAAAAAGACGAGGGGCAGGGCCATAATGTCACCTGGCAGGTTCACCCTCATTGGCTGAACCGCCGGGGCGTGGCCAGCGCTCCGTTGCCAGTTCTAAAGACAGTTTTACGGTCTTCAGAAAAATCTGGCAGCGCGGCGGCCAAGGTAGGGAGCAGGCCCGGCCCCATTGAAGGGCGGTTCTTGTCCCTGCAGCGCACACCATAGTTCGCGCTGCAGCAGGGACCTAGCCTAAGGGAATAATTCAATATACTGCAAAGCAGTCGATTGAAAAACCATCGACTTGAATGGAGTTTTAGCTGATCGCACCAATTACCCCGCGAGAGTTCATGGTTCCTCCAGGAGTGAAAGACGTGACCCTGAAGAGTCGGCACTTACAACCGTAAACCCTGTCTGTAAAGCATAAGCTGAAGAGGTTGGGGGGATGGATTCATGCAACTCGGACTTCTGTCCTTGATCCTGATGCTCAGTTGTAGGATCCAACCTCAAGGTCTTATTTATGGCCAGCGATGTTATTTTACAATGTAGCTAAATAAAATACTCTGAAGAAACTTTGTATAGTTCTCCAGTATGCAGTGTTGTATGCTTATTTCCTCAACTACTTCATATTAACATACCATATGAAGCCAAAATCAGTGACTTTTTCATGTCACTATTGCCTTCATCTCCTGTTCCCCCTCTTAGGCTTGTTTTATAGTTGGCGCTCGTGCACGTGATGCACACTTTGTGTGTACGGTCCGTGCTGCTGTGAGCGACAGCTTCTGTGTGTGTGGTGTGAATAAATAATGTGTGTGTGAATAAATAAACAGACGTGATAATAAAACACACACACACCCCACTCTGAGCGGCGCAAAAAACACACTTTTTCACAGTCTTTCCCCCGATCGTTCGGCTGCACGCTCACTGCCGTGCACGGCCATAGTATAGGACGGCTGGCTAACCACAGCCACGCGCGCCGGAGCAAGCGCGCCCCCTATATTACAGGCCTTACCAACCGCACACGCAAGGCAAATTCCTTCTTGTAAATGTTGAGTGTTTTATGAAGGATAGGTGGCTTACATCTACTTCATATGAAAAAAACACAAGTAGCAAGAACTCTGCCCACACATTCAGGAAACTGGGGAGCTTCCCGCGAATAAACCACCTTTATCAAATCCAAGAGCATAAACTCATTTCATATAATGGAGAGAAAGGAGGGAGCTGTTCATATCACCTAGGCCAGGAGTGGCCAACTCAAGGCCTCAAGGGCCACCAACATGCCAGGTATTGGGGATTTCCCTGCTTCAGCACAGGTGACTCAAACGGTCATTCTGAATGAGCCACTTCTGCTGAAGCAGGGTTATCCTGAAAGCCTGGCTTGTTGGTGGCCCTTGGAGGACTTGACTAGGCATTAGGCTACAGAATTGTATTAATATTTGTTTAGACTTAAGTGCAGAGTTCACCGTTATTTTAAGTGTTTAAAAATAATAATTGGATGATGAAACAATATATTGGCATTCACGGCACAGAAAGCTTACAATACAAAGCCACTGCATTTAAGCAAGTGTAATATATACAGAATTAATGTAATAGTTTTTTTTTTTTTTTACTTTTTATAAATGAAATAATTAGGCATTTTGACAAAACACAAAACAAATACGACAATGTGTACATGCATAAAAGCAAGTGGGCGCCACGGATTTGCCTGGACACAAATATCCAATAGAAAATGTAGGCCAAAAAGCCAGAAGAGATTAAATCAGTGGATCTGATGTGTAAATTTGTTGGTGATATAAGCAAAGACAAAATTAAAAAATTGTTTATTTCTGCTTAGTTTTGTACTGGTCCAGAATATACCGATTTAGAATAAATCAGACTGAGAAACAGAAGTATTCACCTGGTCTATACTTACTCGGAGGTAACTCTCCGGGAAGAGGCTTATCTCTCATCTACAACAAAGTAACACTTTTGCTGTTAATGAAGACAGCCCCTAGCGCTAAAAGTAAAGGCAGTTAAAAGCAAACAATGCAATTTAACACAATACATCAACAAACCATAACAGTGATATTGGCATCATGGACATGGTGCTAGGCTTCAGAGAATGAAGGTCGTGTACATGTCAAAGTGGGTAAGAAGCGATGCACTAGGAGTGCTCATTTGCATGGGATTACCCAGAATCCCTGACAAGCACTGTATACTTGTGTGTTTATGGGGTAAGGCAGGTTCGGAGGCCTGTTAATGCTCAGAAGTGTTCTTTACCATTACTTTATTACTGTGACTTATTACTGTGACTATTAAAGCTACTTAACATAATTCACAGCCCAGTCATGCTAGATCAACACATACTGAAATTATCGTATGGGAAACGGATTTTTATTTTATGTTAAACCTCTTTAGAAGTGCAGAGTATTTGTATATTCTTTTGTCTTTGTCCATTGCAATCAAGAACCTCCTTTTATTACATGCGGCTTCTCTTGGAAACACACACTTTGTTGTATATGTTACATACCATTAAATTGTATGTTTTCTTCAAAAATGCGATCTGCTTTGCAACAACCATTTGCTGTGGCCAGCAGGACACGTGCAATTAGGAAGCTAGTGCCAGTCCTGAACATCAAAACAAGATGCAACTTGGTCCCCCGCTTTCTAGAGCCACACATTGACTTATGTAATTTTTTTCAAAAGGACCTCCGTCAATCACCCTACATCATTCATAATACAAGAGTTTCAGGGAAGACGATATCAGTCTGGCTACTAATGTAGTAGTAACTGATACTCTGATACTCCTAACATGAACCTTACATTGACCTACGCTGTGTCAGCTAACAATTCATGAAAATACTCTACAATAAAAAGCTTCTTCCCCTGAAAGTCCTAATTATGTCAACTGCAATAGATATTTATTTTTTTGTTTGTGGGACACGACGTTTGGCCATTAATATTTAGCGCTTTCAAATGCAAAAAGTGGGCCCGGCCTTTGTAAGGTGGTTATTTTTCTAATAACTTTTCAGTGTTCTTTTGTAGCCTTACACAATAAAAATATCAATATTCAGACTAAAGGGGAGACCTGTATTTAAAGTACCATTGAATATAATGTTGTTTATTTAATGCAGTGGCACCACTTACTGTGCACCCCGATAGATCACTTTAAATCTTCATAAGAACAAAGTGTCATGCAATGTTACTGCATATTTCATGTGGTTTAATCACTTCACCAAGACGGAAAGCAATGCGCCTTATCCATGCGTTGTATTGGTTTTCCTTGCAATTTTGTAATTTTATGAGCAACCTTTTAAACAGAGGTTTACAAGTCCACTTGGAAACATTGCTGTATATGTGCATGACATTTGAGGCAGCATTGGGTGTGGTCTAGGACATTGATCTGCGTCCGTTTCGCCGCGACCAAATGACAGCCCTCGCTTCACCACAACTCGCCCCACTGCTGGAACCTGCCGCCGCTTTATTGAGTGCTAAAACCCCTTAACCTAACCCCTTACGCTAAAAGCCCCTACCCTGACCACTAAGACCCCTAAAACTAACCCCATCTCTCAACCACTAACTTACCTTCTAGAAGTGGCCTGAAGCAAAAATTCCAGCGGCGGATCGGCTGCAGCAGAGGTTCCATCTGCGGTCGAACGCGAGTGGTCATTTGGGCCACGGCAAAACGGCCGCCACCAAAGTGTCCCATTCCGTATTGGGTGTGCATGTGATAAGCACGATTTGTTTTTGTTAAAGGATTACATTAATTATGGTCGTCATCTTTGCTTACAGATACAAATGATCAAGGTATTGGCGGAGCTGGACAAACGAAAATACGGTTTTATAATGAAGATCTGGAAAAGGTACAACTCACCTTAACAGTGTCAAACGGATGCCCAACCAACACACCAGCAGCACCTACAACACAAAACATGACCCGTGTCACAACCAGCAGCACAGTACGGCATTTCTTGTAAAGACTTCTTTACATTTCTTCTGCCACTATAGTCTCTCTGAATGTTTGTAGGGTGGTAAAAGGACAGAGCACTACGTTGAAAAAAAATAATAAAAAAATAAAAAAACCCTAGAAGGGATCAAGAGGTGGCTCTAATAAAAAGGCGTTTAATGAATCATGGATCACAGGGTAAACAACGTACCTACGCGCTTTATCAAGTAGCGTGAAATGCGTAGGTGCGTTTTTACCCTGCGGTTCATTAAACGCCTTTTTTTAGTAGAGCCACCTCTTGATCCCTTCTCTTTTTTCCATGTCGCGTCAGTGCGCGGTCCTTTTACTACCATTTGGATCTTCATGGATGCACACCTTGGAATATCAGGACTGAGTAGATGCATCGGGACGTCTGCCTGCATCTGAATGTTTTCCCATGTATTATGTATTATCTAGTGGAAGTGATATTACGCTATATGTGGGGGACACCTATGCTAGGGCTCCCATAAGAGTTATTCCTCAGTTACCTTCATTGATGTGCTGCAACTTCCCATTGTAAGTATTCCAGACTCTATGCATCTTCTTACTTTATGAATGAGGCGCCCACACCCCGTCTAGCCACCATCCCCCTCCGGGACCCTGTATGAATGTTTATATGCACTCCAAGTTGTTTTCCCTCGGTGATCATGTAATCACAATAAACCTATTATTGTCATATGTTCTTGTGTAATCAATTGTTCCAAGTCAAGGGCATTAAGCAACGCAATCTCCTCCAGCAGTGAGGAGGCTCAAAAAAATGCTGCCTTTGTACAGACTCGTTGGCCTTCAAAAAATGGTTATCTTCATATCAACAAGAGAAACAGAAGACACAAAAAAAAAAAAAAAAAAAAAAAAAAGCACAGATGCAGGTTTACCCCTTAGGACACGGGTGACCTACTCCCATTCTCAAGGGCCACCAAAAGGTCAGGTTCAGGATATCCATTTCAGCACAGGTAGCTCAATCAGTGCTGGAGTACACCTGTGCTGAAGCAGTGATATATTGAAAAGGGAATCCAGGTTGCTAAGCATGGACTAAATGAAGGTGTTTTCTTTTAAGGGGAAATTGATGTCATGTAAAAAGTACAGGCCAACAAATTAGTTTTGTCTAAAGTTTTTTTTTTAATCTTTTGCATAATTTGGCATTTATTTGTAGGAAATTTAGAATTGCTGCGACCCCTAATATTGCAATCATTTCTCTATTACTCAGCCATGATTCTTGTAATCAGGGCTGCATTTTTTCCCCAGATTTCAGAATGCGGACGATATTACATGGATACGAGTACTTCAACTTGCATTATTTGTCGTCAAGTCTTACCGCTCAAAGAACCAACAACTCCACTGTGTGTGATTACCTCAGGGCCAAGCAAGACAATAAACGGATTCTGGGTGATCACACAGCAAAGGCACGCAAGAAAAATCCACGAGCACAAATGTGACACTTTTGGTTTTCTAAATAAAGGTCAAGCACCGTTACTGTACCACAATCTGGTGGGTATTACGGCATTTTATGGCAAAAACAGAGACGCTCATAGCATATCAACAGGTTTTTCACTTGGCATTTGTAACTTTGTGAGGTAGGTTATTCAGAAGCTGTCCTGTCCACACAGTCCAACAAGTGGGAAAAGTACCCACATTTATAACAATTACATCCCATGATGAAATGCAGGAGCATTTATTTTGTACACACGATTGTGGGTTCAGTGGAGGGGTTTTAGCACCTTGCCTCGCATGCAATTTCGTGCTGTAAATCGGAGTATTTCAGATGAAAACGCAGCGGGTGCTCAGATCCAGTGAAACCTCAGAAAGGAGACATCTGAACGTTCTAATATTAAGCGGTTCCACTTTCAGGCTAGAGTTAAAATGCTCAATGGGATAACTGCAGATTGTCCCTACATTCAAAGCCCCATTGTATTTCTGCCAGGTGGGCCAATCAAGGTGTCCTCAATTTAATGGGCACATACAAGAGCTCATGCAGGAACATTCAAATATAATATAGCAGGGGTGCGCAAACTTCTCCCTGCCCGCGCCTCCCTTCCTTACCTTGCATTATGCATCAAATGACACCGTGGGGGTTACGTGACATCAGGTTGCCTGCCGCGTTGCCATGGCAACGTGTCACCAAAGACAAGGTAAGGGAAGTTGCAGAGGCCTCATGCGATCCACCGGCATTTGATTTATATGCCTGGGGGAAGAGCGCAGGGCCTCTGCTACCGCCGCGCCTCCCTGGAAAATCTTGCGCTCTTCGGTTTGCGCACCCCTGGGATATAGCATAGTTGGCTCTACTGTGTGGTTTTTTTTTTGTACATTTGCAAAGAAGTGATTAGCGCGAAATACCCAGAAGAATTTGCTGAATCAGCATTGCTTATGTAGACCTTGAAAATGAAGACAAAACATTTGTGTACTAAATTCCAGTAACGATGTGAAGTATTATTAACATAAGTGTGTATGGAGAATAACTAAACCCAGAATCAAGCTCAGCCAAAGGATACGGGTGAAAATTGATCCCACACAATCGTAGTTTCTATTTTTATACCGTGGTGCCTAGTCAAATGGAAAAAGCCCATGGTGCCAGAAGGCATCCTATTAGTGGCGTTAACTCCTTCAGCGCTGGAAATCATGTGATACTGCCTGAGAGGGACTGTTTTTTTTTTTAGTCTGTGCAACATGATCAAGAAGAGACTGTAGGTTTGTTAGAAAAATGTACGGTTAACCCGAGTACATGTAAGCCAGCACTCTACTTACTGAACATATAAGTCAGGCACTCTACTTACTGAACGTATAAGTCAGGCACTCTACTTACTGAACGTATAAGTCAGGCACTCTACTTACTGAACGTATAAGTCAGGCACTCTACTTACTGAACGTATAAGTCAGGCACTCTACTTACTGAACGTATAAGTCAGGCACTCTACTTACTGAACGTATAAGTCAGGCACTCTACTTACTGAACGTATAAGTCAGGCACTCTACTTACTGAACGTATAAGTCAGGCACTCTACTTACTGAACGTATAAGTCAGGCACTCAGTTTTCGGTCCCCGTGTAGATTTTCCTTAACGCCGCATCTTGCAACAGCTGCTTTCACATACTCATGGAACAGAAGACGTTCAAAGCAGCAGCATGACCGGAATGGTGTCCAAATATGCGCAAACCGTGTTGTTTATTACATCATATGTATAGTACAAAAACAAGCGCTATGTTTTAGGGGGGAGGGGGGAATACAACTGCCCTGTCAGGTGTAGAAGTGTGCGTTCTACAGAAGGGAGGCTGTAACCTCAAACATAACGCTGGCTTTTCTAACTCTGCATACGGTGTAATAAACAGAGCGGTTTGCGTATATCGGGACACCATTCCTGTCGTGCTGCTACTTTGAACTTCTGTTTTCACGAGTGCCATTAACCCTATGAGATCATACAAAGAACCCAACACATCTTCCTGGTTAAGGAACCACTGTTTTATGACAAAGTGAGCTCCCATTGGTAAAAACTGTACAGTAGATCCATGTGGCGTCACAAATGGTTTCTTTTAGATAAATCTTGTGTGGAGGAATTATTTCCTCTTTGTATGCTTGAGCCAAATTGCTTTTAAGTCGGAAGTGCACGTGTATTACATTATTCAACCTCTCAGGGCCTGGTTATAACTTATCAATCTTCACATTAAGTTTCTTTCAGCAATTACATCGTCTGAGCTATTAGTACTTTTCTACCTCGTGTATTCGAAGCCGAGGGTGCTCAACTCAAGCAATCACCCCCCCCCCCCCCCTCAACAGGGCAGGTTCAGGATATCCCTGATTCAGCAAAGGTCACTCAAACAGTCCTTGCTTCTGCAGCAGGAATGTCCTGAAAACCTGACCTGTTGGGAGGGGCTCGAGGACTGGAGTTGAGCACCCCTGATCTATAACACCCCTGTTCTATGCGACAGAATAAGCTCCAGACGCAAACAAGTTAGTCATAATAAACTTTCAAAATTAAAAATGTATAGCACATTGGTTCATTGTTTGCAGATACATTTCTGTACCTGTTATGGGATATAGATTAGATATAGAGATGTTTTAAAGAAGAACCCAAAAGGAGTGCTCCTTACATTCATACTTAATCCTTGAGCACCACCATTAGTTATACTAATGTGTGTCTTTATTTATATAGCACCATTAATGTACACAGCGCTTTACGCGACATAATATAAATAACAAATACAAACACATCATGGGAATAAGTGTGTGTCCATTGGAAGTCTTCCCTTAAAAATTTTATAATAATTCCTCCAGGGTATGAGGGGAATATCGGCTGACAGAGCTGTACTGTATTGTAATCACACCTATAGCAGCCTGCAGCATCTCATGTGAGATTATTCATTGTGACACTGACCAACTTGTTTGTTTAGGGAAGTGGTTTCCAACCTTTTTTGGTTAAGGATCCCTATGTAAAATTCTGAGGAACCCCAACCCTCTCTAACAGCGCCTCCTGACATCAGATGCATTGTAAGGAACCCCAACCATCTCTAATAGCGCTTCTGAGATCAGGTGCCTTGTAAATTCTTCTGTATTTGGTACAATTTTAAAAATCACAGGGAACCCTTTAGGGATGCTCGGGGAACTCAATGGTTCTTAGGAAACACTGGTCTAGGGTTTCATTTATATATATAAAAAAAAAAAGTTGTTTGAAATTCTGGTTTAAATTTTTTTTTTTTTTTTAATGCTGCAATAGAATGCAAAACAGAGCATGACTGCATACCGCTATCCATAAATCAAAAGGATACCCTGGGTAATTTCTGACCCCAATAATGCCCTTGAGCGTCTAAACAATGCACATTCAGGGATCTACAGATCAAGGCACATGTGGAGCAAATGTAAAAAGGGATATCCATTTATTTTTTTAAATGTCAATGAAGGTTTTTCATTAAACTGTGATCATGCTGAATAGAGCACTATAGCACAGGAACTCCAGTTGGTGGCATCAATAGGAGGCATCATTATTGCAGTTTAATTAATGACCTTCAATGTACCATGTTAGCAAGGTATTTTGCACTGTCGGCTTGTGATTTGGAGAATATTATAAGGTGGTATTCAGGGGAGTTAAAGGAGCAATCCAAGCAACATCCAACATGTGCTTTTTTAACTACATTAATTACTACCTTTATTTTAAAAATTCAACTCAATGCCAGTTTTAATATACTGAGCATCTTTTGATTTCTATAGCAGGCTTTAGCCCACCTCCCCAGCAGTGCAAGATCTTTGTAACACTTTCCTGTTTGTGATAATTTGTTGCCAATGTTCCCAGCAGTTTGAGCTGCAAACTGTAACAATAGATACTGTTACCTTCATAATATAAGAATACATTGTAGCTACTGAGTTACACTCACTGAAGGATTGATTTGAAATTGAAAAAGGTGGCCATTTAGTGAAACAGCATTTTGGTGATCGATCATGGGAGAATCAAAATCTATCGGCAGCTTAGGTAATTCATTTTCAATAAAAGAGCTCATAAGGATTAAACTATGCTCATGTCTTACTTTTCCCTCTGCATCCAAAACTCAAGGAAACCGGGGTTGGGAATAACCGCTTTGGTTAAGGCCGTATCCAGAGTGCAGGATATGGAACGAGCTACGTAGCACGCACCGAATCAAACACTAGGACGACAATGCATATGTGCGTAGTGTGCGTGCGCGCTACAGGGAGAGCAGCGCTTCGCAATACAAACAAGTTTGTTTTGAATGCGCAGCGCCGGGGAGGAGGAAGCTAGCACGTTCAACTATGGACGCGGCCTAAGAATCTGAACCAAACATAATGTGATCAGAAAGCTTGTTAAATATGAAGTCACCTTTTCTGTGCCTGAGATATACAGGCAAGAGTGGCCAACTCGAGTCCTCAAGGGCCACCAACAAGTCAGAATATCCCTGCTTCAACACAGATGGCTCAGTCAGTCATTCTGAATGAGCCACCTGTGCCGAGGTAGGGATATCCTGAAAACCTGATCTGTTGGTAGCTTGGAGAACTGGAGTTCCCCTCCCCCGATCTAGTCTTCATATTACAGTCACCGAAGGTATTGGTAAAATAAGATTTTTTAATTCAAACATGAATAATCGAATGATCCCAACAGGATATAAAGAAGCCAAATCTAACAATGCAATCACTGTTGATACTGATAGGGATGAAACAGAAATGAACAGAAGGTATGCACAGACATTACACAGAGGCCTTAAATACCCTCTGTGATATATGCACAGAATTATAAATATGCAGAAAACATTATCCATGTCAGCTGACATACTGTATACTAGGGCTCTTGTGGTTGTGGCTTTGGGGGTGTGCAGGAAACATAACACCAAAGGAACGCCCCCAGCCATACATTTGAAAGTTTAACAGGGTTTAAATGCAACAGATTTCGCAACATTTAGACTATTGCACCTCCAGAATTCAAATTGTTTAAAGCTACAGACCAAGCAATATCCTACGTGTGCTTTTTAAAAAAAAAAAAAAAAATCAGTTCTGTACGGTAAGAACATATTTGTAGCATTTTTAAAAAAAAAAAAACATCTGAATTACATTTTTAATGCATTATAATGTAACAATCTTTTTCTTTTCTATAGCAACCATTTACAAAGTCACACCCCCTTCCGCTTTTAAAACAGGCTTTGGCACACCCCTTTTTGAACCCTGCCCTCTCTCTAGCAGTGAACCAATTGTATCTAGTGACTGCCTGGTCACATGATCGTCCCCATAGAACTTTGCATCTTTTGTCCTCTTCTGCTGCACTGACAGCCATTTAGTGAACCCCCCCAGCCGAACGGATCGGCAACTTAGCCAATTACTTATTGGGGGAGGGGGGGGGGGGGGGGGGGAGATTGTATTGATGCACATATTAAAGGGTAAAAATAAAAATATGGAAAAAAAGGGCAGCATTCACTGCTGCTTTTAAAAAGCTTATACAGTAATCCCTTTGCAAGTGTCAATGCAAGTTTATTTCCTATCCGTCGAGTTATAGTCAGAGAACACGTCGCTTGGGCTCCAAGTATGGTAGCATTGTTGTAATTCAGATTTGGAAACACTAGATTTAACAGCAAGGTTCTTTCATGCAAATCTAAATACCCTACTACCCATAAAAATCAATAAAATCCACACCTCCCTTATCTGCTCATGTTTTAGGCCACCTGTTAACTGAATATTTTAATCCATGAATAAAGGGGAAGTACGACGCCTGCATGAGTCAGGGCCATCTGCTGGTTTATCATATGATCCCTGCAATTAATTGTGAAGAAATACATTACTGGATTCTTCAGAGATTAACAGGTTAAACAATGCACAAGAAAACGGTCACCGCAATAATTCACTTATACATATAGGATGGCTGCCATCAAAATAGGACACACACACACACACACACACACAGGGTGTGTGTATATAGCAAATAAAAATTACTTGTGAGCACATTCACATGTCTTAGACAGGTCTGCTACCCTGCTTTTCACCATTATCACCTAGCATACAGTGCTTCCACTGCAGCAAGGGATTCTGGGAAGTGATATGCAAATGAGCACACAGTGCCACCTTTGCCTTAAATCCATTATTACATGGGGCCCTTAAGCCAATGCTCACCGTTTTAAACAGCTTTTAAACACTGCCTGGGATCAGATTCAAAGCCAGTTAACCCACTCAGACACAGCTGTTTCGACCTATATATGTCGATATAGTGTATATATGTAGATGGTGTGTGTGTGTACACATGTAGATGGTTGTGTGCGCACACACACACACACACACACACACACACACACACACAATGTAGTTGCAGGTCCTAGATTGACGAACAGAACATACTGGACACCTAACAAGCTCCTATTCAACCCCCAAAATACCCACAACATATATATAAGCATATGAGCGTCAGAAGAGTGCTACTGAGCATGGCAATATGCATTAAAACCAGAGACATAACATAAAACACAGACAAAGCTCAGTTTATAGCACATCTAGTGAGACTCATACACGGTACAGTGCCTAAATATATATGGACAAATATCTAATAAGTAAATGGTCTTTTAGTTTGACATTTTTGGCCAAAATTGTTGTAAGCCCCTGAGCCAACGCCAAGGCAGACCACATGTCAGGGGTCCCTAACGCTAATATAAAGGTCCTAGATTGACCCAGCTATTTGAATTATATTTTGGGCTGGCAGTAATCCCTATTACAAGTAGTGATGTCAGCAGTTGTAGGTGTCAGTGCTAGAGACATGCAACAAATGACATATTGCTTAAACGTGCATCTGCAAAATGAAAGCTAATTTGACTCGCTAGCTACCGTATTAACACAAAGCAGTACCACATTATTTCATTCACACACCAAGTGCAAGGAGTGTGGTCGCGACAGCCTGTGCAGGACACATTCAAGCTGCCTTTCCAAGCCCAGAAAGGCCTTTTTCTGGTCTGGCCCAATAGCATGACTGTATTCTCACCATAGTGCAGCAGCTCCCCACATGCACACACTGCAGCTCCCCACATGCACACACTGCAGCTCCCCACATGCACACACTGCAGCTCCCCACATGCACACACTGCAGAGGTCTGAACACAGCTCAGTGCTGCCCAGCATCTGGGATTGTAACCGGTGTACTTGCCGGCAGAGATTTTCGAACACAAATGACTACAATGTGAAGTGATTTATATTGCACTTAAGCCAATGCAGTCGGTGTCATCAGCAAAGCACATTGAGAAACACATTCATGCCTCCCCCGGGCAGCACTGAGCCTGCTGCCGCCTCTGCATCACAGAGACACACAGAGACACACAGAGACACACAGAGACACACAGACACACACAGACACACACACACACAGAGACACACACACACACACACACACACACATATACACACACAGACACAGGGGAATACAGCAGCCTGCAGCCAGTGAATAATAATAATAATAATAATAATAATGGAGAATTCTCACCTCCGGCGCATCCTGCCAGGAAATCCATAGCGCTTCCTCCCCACAGATGTACGGGAGAGAGAGAGGACACAATGTAGCAGCGCAGGCAGCAGCAGCGCAGGCAGCAGCAGCAGCACGTCAATGCCCAGTCTCCGCTGCCAGACACACGCTGTATCCACCGTCACACAGCCCCCTCCCCAGCTCCTGCAGGGTGAGGAGGGACGATCAGAGGGGGCGGTGAAGACTCCGTGTGATGTGTTGTGTCTCAGGTGATGTGTTGTGTGATGTTTTGTTTTCCTTGTGACTACGAATGAGAATGATATTGGTGCACGCCGCCCCCTTCCTCCGTGTCTCTGGAGCCCGTGCACACCGCGCAGGATTAATCAGGGCTCTGCTATTTCTGGCGACACCCAAGAAGGTGCAAATGTCCTTATTTAGGAGAGGCGGGCTGTCCAATGAGAGGAGGAGGTGAGGACAACACCCCCCAGACTCAACCCCCTTCTCTGCCTTCAAATGTGACTGGCTGGGGAGGGGGGGAATGAAAGAGAAGCTGGGGAGGGGGGAACAGAGCGAGAGGAGAATGTAAATTAGGGAAGAGAGTGATAAGAGGCAGGTGATCAGTGCAGAGAATGGGAAGGAGCATCAGAGGTGGGCAAAGAAAGATGATTGTGTGAGAGCAGGAAATGTGGGCAGTGTCATGGGGAGAGTGGAAATACAAGGTGTAGGGGAGAGCGGAAATACAAGGTGTAGGGGAGAAGGAAATACAAGGTGTAGGGGAGAAGGAGCGGCTCAGTGAGTAAAGACACTGAGTTTGAAGCAGGGAAACTTGGCTCTATTCCCGGTGTCGGTGCCTTGTGACCTTGGGTAAGTCACTTTATCTCCCTGTGCCTCGTGCACCAATATTAGATTGGTGTAGAGAAGTCAGGGAGCGCAATGCACCGGAAAAAACAGGACACACAAAAAAATAGTGCCACTCTGTCTGTGCCCACTCTGTCTGTGCCCACTCTGTCTGTGCAGTCCTGATAACGCAGGCAGCTCTAAATATGTATGAATGCACAAATACAATCTCACCCACAGAATCTAGATGCTGCAGGTAGTCAGACCTCTAAAGAAAAGAGTACCCAAGTGAACATACATACAGTCCACCAAATCTACTCCAACTGAATGTATAGGAGAGTGGCACTGATAGTGTTCTGCTGTCAATACACAGATGACAAACAGATGTTGCCAGTACTTAAGTAAACACACACACAAATAACTAGACCACTCCAACTGGATATGCAGGAAATGGCACAGATGTATTATGCAGAAACCGCATGAAAGGTAAGCAGTGGAAACTTACAAGAAAGCCCTATGTATGGGCATTGTGTACAGCAAGGCCCCGCTTCTCGGCGCCCTCCTTTCGGCGATCCAGCGGTACTGAGAAGGGGGCCGCCATTTCTGCGCATGCACAGATCGGGCGGGGTCGCGCATGCGCAGAATGGTTTTTTTTTGCCAAAGTTGCGCATGCGTAGAACGGCGCATCACCGGAGGTAAGGAGGGGGACTCTGCTACACATGCAATGTACACACATCCATAAAATGCTGTCTCTGTAAATCTCCCACTTAGAGTGTAAGCTCTCCGGGCAGGGATTTCCTTTCCTATTGTCTGATCTTATTTGTTGCACTTATTATATTATAATTACCTGTACTGTACTGTCTCTTTTGTGAAGCGCTGAGCACACTTCCAGCACTATATAAACACAGACATACATACATACATACATACATACATGGGGTGAAAGGGGGTATCCCTCAGCAAGGTATACGTGGGTAGAACATTGGATGAAAGGGGGCAAGAGATCAGAGTATAGAGGGACAATATGAATTTGTAAGGGGGGCGAGTACACATGGGTGGGCCGTTTGTGACATAAAAGGGATTATGAGGCCAGGGAAGAGGGTTTCCAAAAGACCAAAAATAAAGAACATCTAATGAAACCATTTGGAGATTATTATTATAATAGGTAGAAAGCGGGCAGCAGGAGTGTGGGAGTGCAACATAAATGGGTTATTTAGGGACTGCCATGTGTATGTTGGTTGAATCGTGGCGTTGTCTGCTCGGAGAGAGCAGAGAGGGGAGGCGGATTACCCGGGCACCTATTGAGATGGAGGGGAGGTGTAACGAGGGAGCCAGGAGAGTCCAGACACGAGGGGGGTGGGGGGTGAGGAAGAAAGTGAGAGGAGGAGGGTCCATTGAAAGGACATATGAGTGAGGGACACAGAGAGAGGAGAGCAGGCCATGTTAATGGCTCCACGTCCAGGACCTCTCCAGGGATCAGTTTAAGAACATTTATCCTTTAAGTAAGTGTCACATTTAAACACTGGGTGTTAAGGGACATATCTGCATGTCTGCCGATAATGATTCACATCTTTCCAGTAAATATTTCCCACCCTGTCAGGGCGGGCACCACATAGTGGGAATGGGGGGGATCGCATTGCTTTAAGGCATTGATTGCGCCCATAGACCGCCCGAGCGCGACAGCAGGAGGGGGCGAGCAGTGCTTGAGTAAACAGCCAAATGAGGGCGAACCAGCTCCGTGACGTCACAGACACGCCCTAGACACACACCCCCACGGCGCGTCTACCTTGTCCACAAAACGCTCCCTGCTTCACGCGGGTGACGTCACGCGCGGTCGAAGGCTGTATTGGCACAGCCTTATACATCTTAGCTTTGTGTCTTCTGGCAATTGTGTAACATTCAACATGCTACTTAAATTATCCTGTTTTTCTTCCTAAGGTAAGTCCAGCAACAGAAATAAAACAGGATTAACATGGTGCTTTTATCATTCCCAAGGAAATCCACTTCTAATACTGCCAGTCATCAAATCGGTTTAACTGAAATGTTACTCTAAAAGGAAATTGTGTATCATTGTGTGTGCAAATGTTGGCATTTTGTCAACTTTTCCATAACTCGAGCATGTTTAACATTCACTTATCCGCCGGTGACTATATTCAAACATTAAGATTTAGGACCACCGGTTACGATATTGAGATGACCACAATTAATAGTTTAAAAAATAGTGGTCTTCCTTTTTCTGGAATCCAAACAGTAATGCTATTATGTAATAATAATAAAAAATAAAAAAAAGTTTGTCCTGGATTGAACCTGATGTGATGTAAGACGTACAGCTTTAGAAACCTGTTTCTACATGTTACAGACACTGAAGGGCTGGGTCTTTTTTTTCACTGATACACTGCATGGAGTTAAGTCAGGGGTGGGCAACTCCAGTCCTCAAGGTCCACCAACAGGCCAGGTTTTCAGGATAGCTCTGCTTCAGCACAGGTGGCTCAGTCTTTGACTTAACTCAGGGGTGGGCAACTCTAGTCTTCAAGGGCCACCAACAGGTCACGTTTGACTGAGCCGCTGATTGAGCCACCTGTGCTGAAGCAGGGATATCTTAAAAACCTGACCTGTTGGTGGCCCTTGAGGACTAGAGTTGCCCACCCCTGAGTTAAGTCATTCCCTAGGGGAGATTACGCTCTCGTCAGCAGAGAAATGGAAGAGGATGACCCCTGTTTCATGCACCTCATTGTGATATCCAGTGACTGTTAAAAAATATGCCGCCCATAGCCACTTACCTTGTGCCGTCCTCCTCCAGCGTCATTTGATGACCCGCCGTCCCGTTGCCATGCTGTGTGATGTCACGTAGCCAGCCACGCATGCGCGATCGGCACTTGCCAGCCGCTCGTCCGCATGCGTGGCTGGCAAGCGCTGCTCTATACAGCTCCCCACATTTTGCTGCCATACGCCCAGGCCTAAATCCGCCACTGTTTAATGTCGTGATCGCGATGTGTTGGAAGGGCCGTGGCAATCACGGTTGAGGGAATATAAATGTATTTTTAATAGATTTAAAAATAATAATAATAATTGGGATCGGGGGCAGCTGGAGTGGAACCTCTTTATTTTAAGCATTGGGGATATGTTGGCTTAATTGTCCCGCGGCCCAATTGGTAGCCGTGACATCATCCGTCATTGGGAGGAGTGGCTCAGTGAGTAAACACACTGACTGGCACAGAGTTTGAAGCAGGGAAACCGGTTAAATTCCCGGTGTCGGCTCCTTGTGACATTGGGCAAGTCACATTATCTCCCAGGGATTGTAAGCTCCACGGGGCAGGGACCTGTGCCTGCAAAATGTCTCTGTAAAGCGCTATGTAAAACTAGCAGCGCTATACAAGAACATGCTATTATTATTATTATTATTAATATAACTTGTGGCTTTTTATTGCTCCAATTGACCAAGAGATTTAAAGAGCAGAGGTACCCTACGGAGGTAAGTAGGAGGTCCCCAGAGCTGAAATCAATGTGGTTCATCTCCGCAGAAACCCTGCTTCAAACCTAATATAAAATACTGTCGCTCGGACTGCTGCTTTAATATGGTAATGATCAGATAGTTTTACATTCACTGCAAGGACCACCAGGTGGCAGGCCATGAAGAATAACCTGTCCCCTTTCTGCTGAGCCACACCTGTTCCACAAACAAGTGCAATGGGAAAATGAACCAAGGCAAAACTGGCAGGCGAACGATACCAGGAGATAAGTGGTGTTGTTTCCACTTGGCTGCTGTTCTCGTGAATGTGTTTATCCAGCCCCAACTTGGCGATGACGTTTGGAGATTTTCAAAGGTGGACTGCCTGAGGCTCCCTTGTACACTAATCCCTTTCTCCATTAGAACATGACGGGATTGGGAGGTGATTCGGGGGCCAGAAAGCATGAGCTGCACATCCTACAGTTCCACGAAACGTCTTCCATGAGCTCCTGCCGCCTTCATCTACTATGCAAGATGAAGCAAATCTATCTGTCGATGCTTCAGGATGTGGTTTCCAACAAGTAATAGTGCTGTGTCTTCTTATTCAATATAATTTCTTCGTGTATTTTACATCGGATCAAACACCTTTGGACCTTACTTTGTAAATTGCACCTGTTTTGGACATGTGTGACTGCACCATAATTCCTTCACCGAATCACACCAAGTACAATATGAGAGCCTAAACATTCGCCGTCCTCCAACCCTATTTAAAAAAAAATACAATAAAATGTAACAATGTTTTAAATGTGTCTGTTAGAGCTGGGCAATATCGTGATAAATGATGATAAGTCGATACTACTGTATTAACTATGAGCGTCACTGATGTTTTAGGAACAGTTGGGGACATGCAGTTTTAAGAAACAGTCCTACCTGGGGTTTTTTACGGACCCTTACATTAACTGGAGCTGATACATGGTCCCCTAACCTCCGGGAACCCGCAGTTCATGCGAGACTGAGGCCCAGATCAACAAAGCTCCGTTATTGACTTAACAAGATAATAACTTAAGTTAACTCATCGTTAAGTGCTAATGACTGAGCAACTGATTGAGCCACCTGTGCTGAAACAGGGATATCCTTAAAAGCCGGCCTGTTGGTGGCCCTTGAGGACTGAGTTTGGAGACCCCTGCTATAATGGATGCTACTACTAATAATATGCAAAAGAGGTGTTCCCTCCAACAACACTTATCCACAGAGCCCCGTTATTGTGAACACAGGGATTTAACAATGAGCGAGAGTGTGAATCTCTTATTTTACTAGCATACCAAGTGCTAAATATCCCTTTTAACCAACCTGGAACCCACATGTGGAGAGACACCTGCGCTCATAAAGGAGCACACCTGAGATGCCTGGGATAAAGGCCAATAGGAAGTGCAGAGTATATGGTAAGGACGCCTATTAGCATATATCCCAGGTACACCAGGTTTGCAATTTCTTGTGCACAGTTGTCTCCACGTGTTGTTTGAGGTTATGTACGTATAGCACTTGGGACTATAGTAAAATAGGTCTCAACACCCCACCCACCACCCAACCCCAATCCATGTTCCATTTTCTGAAGGGAGCTAACGCCACATTTAGGTAAGACAGGCGTTCCACGAGTCATGTTACCCTAACGCAAGGCATTACTATCTTCACGTGGCGTTAAGCCCATACTGATGAGATAACTAGCGGCCGTTGTTTTTGCAAATAATTAGCTTTGTGGATTGGCGTTAACCTCGGGGAACACAACGTCTGTTACTGGTTTTGATAACATGACTTTATGAGCTCGGACTTAACAGTGTTTTGTGGATCTGGGCTTAAGGGTTTCGGTTTTGTCCAGCAGGCTAACATACTTGGGGCGGTGGGATAATGTCAGATCAGAGAGAACTATTTCTTGCTTTAGTTAATGAAACATTGACTCTCCTAGATCATTTGCCCCTGAAACAATATTATAAATATTCTATGTTCTCACTGAAAAGCGTTTTCCTATTTCTCCAATACGGCATGCATCTACTTCTTACAAAATACATCCTCCTTCCCAGCAGTCATAGACACATATATAGTGTCAGCCCGTTTTATCTATGCAATACAAAGAAGCTCTGCTGCAGGTGTGGCCAACTCTGCCTTTATGGAGGAGGAGTATTCAGGCTTGTAGCCTGTACCAACTATATATGCCAGAAATACACAAGCAGTAGAGCAGGAGTGGCCAACTCCAGCTCCCAAGGGCCACCAACAGGTCAGGTTTTAAGGATATCCCTGCTTCAGCACAGGTGGCTCAGTCTTTGAGTCACTGATTGAGCCACCTATGCTGAAGCAGGGATATCCTTAAAACCTGACCTGTTGGTGGCCCTTGATGGCTGGAGTTGGCCACTCCTGCTCTACTGCTTGTGTATTTCTGGCATGTATAGTTGGTACAGGCTACAAGCCTGAATACTCCTCCTCCATAAAGGCATTCGTTCTGTAATACTGTTTCCATGCATTTCAGCCTTATCACCAGCAGATGATGCAAAGCAAACAAGCATCATTCCATGTGGCAGCTTATGTACTTGGGCTTGAAGTACTTGATTCATTATAGACTGCGATCTCTTTTAGGAGACCAGCATGAGAGTTCTTTATAGGTAGACAGATTGTTCACAACCTGACCGACCTCTTCTGGAGGACTAGCCGTACGATTGAATTAAAAGTTGTCCCAACCCATATTGAATCTACACTTCTCCAAGACCAATACGACCAGGGTCGCCGACAGCTTTACCGGGGCCAAGGACCGTAGTCTGGACGTGGGGCAGTTATTCCGTTGCTTCCCGCCCTTGAATACTCTGTCTCTCACTTCCCTTCTCACTCTCCTCCTCCCTCTCTTACACACGACCCGTCCTCTCCCCTCTTGCTCAATCCCTCCCTCTCGCTCATTCATTCCCCCCTCTCTCGTTCACTCTCTCCCCTTCTCTTGCTCACTCCCCCACCTCCCCCTCATTCCCCGCTAACTCTCCTCCCTCTCTTAGGCCTGGTGACAACAAGAGCGCTGGGCAGCGCTGACGCTCATGCTCTCTTGCTCAAGCAGGAGCTTGTTTGTCTCCCTGCATGAGCGTCGGCGAGCGCGCTTGTGTGCTGGGTGGGAGGCGGGGCTAGCACGCCACATCACGGCGCCGACGTCACGGACTGCCATTGGCCTTTGGAGGTCACATGAGCGGCTCCCCGTTTTCCTCAGTGGGAAAAATTAAATTTTGCTGTCGGCTGCAATTCCACACGCTTCCGCACGCCTGCGCAAGCATGCGGAAGCGCCATCTAAAGCCGCTCTCATTAGGAATGATGGGGGGCCTCAGCGCGGGTCAGTGCTGTCTTTTTCACCATGTCCTTAGTCTTACACCCCCTCTCTCGCTCACTGTCCCACCTTCCTCCTCTCTCAATGCCTTTTTCCTCACACTCAATTCCCCCCTTTCCTCACTCAATCCCCCCTTCCCCTCACTCAATTTCCCCATCACACTCAATAACCCCCTCCCCTCCTCACACTCAATACCCCCTCCTCATACTCAATAAGTCCCCCTTCCCCTTCTCACACTCAACCCCCCCTCCCTTACTCCCACTCAATAACGCACCCACACACTTTACATTGGGGGGGGGGGAAGAGGTTGCCGGTGCCATGCCGATCCCGCAGGCAAATGCGAAAGTTGGACCCATCTTCTGGTGCGTGCACAGGGATTGGGCTTGCAGTGAAGGCCAGACCGCAGCTAGGGAGATGTGTAACAGATGGGCCATTACTAAGCTCTAAGATTCACCTTGAACCATAATAAGTTCCATAAATATTCATAAAGTCAAATTGTAGTCTCAGCAACAGCTGTAATTTGCAGGTAAGTAGGTATTGTAATATACGGGTAAAGTCCAGTCTGGGTTAAATTGGAGAGACGGAGAGATATATAGGGATGAGATGTGTGTTGATACACTATCTCTAAGCTGCAACACTTGGTGGGGGGGATATGCACAACAGAGGAAAAGTATCAAATTACCTCTGAAGCCCCCTCTCCGAATGTAGTGTTGATCGTAGCCCCCCTGTTCCTCCGTTAGCGCGGTGCAGAGTATGGCAGCTCTGTGTAAAGCACCGTCTCCCCCACATCGCCTGAAATCGAATCCTGTGTGATGTGCAGCTGCACGGCTGCTGTAGAAGCGTGAAACTAGTGGGAGTGCTTTTCCCCTGTTTTGTTTTAGTTTGAATCTTTGTTTTATGTAGTTTAATACATTTCTTTTATTTTTCATCCACCTGGTGGGTTGCTGAGTGCTTTTGCATAGTTTTTTGCACAGTCTCTTCGTCCAGCCCATCCTACGTTGATTTTCTGCGCAGCTAGGGAGAGCTCGGCCTGGCAGCCGGGACACAGATGCTGGGTCCAACCTGTGGCTGGACACAACATCCAGTGTTAGCTGGACAGGCCCCCCGCAGCCAGGGTCAGTTGTATGCCAGCTAATGAGATACAATATTTAAAAAGAACATAAGTACAGCCATTGGTAGTTTTGACCATTCATAGGTCCATCTAATCTTTTCACGGAGCTTTACATTGGAATTTGGGCATTCAGCACATGGATGGACAAATAATTTAAGTAAACTGAGGAATGAAAGCCGAGATTGAAAAGTAGAACAGACCCTGCATAGCGTAACAAGACAAACATATGTAAATCTGTGCGATGACATTGTCACTAGTATAGCAACATTCAGTCACCAGAGTATTAGTGATAGGAGAATATATGAAGGTAGTGAGTGCTCCAACAGTCCTGGAATTATTTACTTCTTATCCATACTGTAAGTGAATCCTAGAGATGTGGCTTATCTGTGAAGTGGGTGTACTACTAGGTGAGTGACTAGAATCCAATACTTCATAAACCTCCTGAAAGTAAAAGACAAATGACGGTGATACTCTCACTTCACTGCACCTCATTGGAGATAATTGTATAATTAAAGTCCAAAACTCACCACAACTTGTAGCAATTGTTGTAGTCCATGTGATGAAAAAAATCTTCAGAATATCTTACCCACTCCTAGAGCCAACTGGATTGTGTAGGGGCGTGTCCCTGACGTGACGCGCTGGATAAAGCACCGTCTTGTGTGAAACGCGTAGGAGGGTTCACACCTCCTTTTTTGTAATGTTTGATAGACAATAAATATTTTTCATTTTTAATCACCTGTCTCCCTGGGCAGTGCGCTGCCTTGTGCATTTTTTGCACACTTTGTTGCTGCTTGTATTAGTAATAAGTGTTCTGAAACAGCATTGTGCATTGAATGTAGAAGTTTAACAAATCCCCGCCTTTTGTTTTTAGCATCACTTATTCTGATCATCGAGTTGGGGCATCTTCTAGTATCATTTCATTTTGGAGAAATATTGCAGTGAATTTTCCTTTTTTTCTTTTGTGGAAGATAACATTCAATTCTATTGTGACATGCATTCAATGATAAAATAACCATGAAAGAATAGACAATGTTGAACATGCTGGCAATTGAATCCAGCTCTGTTTTATATGTTGACTTTAAGCAAAAGTACCTTGGTCTGCCAACAGTAGGCTAGACAGAAATTCCTTAATTTCCTGGAGTTGAGGTTTTCATTACTATTTTGCTTGTTACAAGAGACTCATGATTAATTTCATGGAAACCCTGTTCTCCAGCACATCTATTTCTCTAGAAAATGTAGTGAGAGGATCCCCAATACACCAGATAAGCCTAAGAAATGGAAAAATCCAAAAGGAGTTAGGTTTAGATGACAAATACCTAAAATATCACATGGAGAGAAGGGCACATTTTGCTATTCCAAATGAGCTTTACATATAATTAGGCACATTTCCCCCGAACTATGTATGTACCCCATTTATGACAAGCAGTCTCATTTGATGACCCTAAATCTAAATACTTCAGCCCCACATCAAGCCCAATATCTGCTTCCTGACTCAGCCCCGTATAATATTCTTATTTTAATGGTACGACCCCTTGCATTTTCTCCGTCAGCGTTTCTACTTCACACAAGATAAGGCGGCATCCATAGATAGGCAGACCGCGCGTCCGCACGCTGAGCGATCAGACTGCCTAAAGGCAATGATCGTGTCCATACGGCGTGCGGGCGGAAACGGGAGGGGCCCGCGCAATGTGCGTGAAATCAGTCAAAACTGATTTCTCGCCTGATAGGGCGGTCACGTGAGCGGTTCACCCAATGACGTCAGTGGCCCGCCCATAGACACACCCCCGGATGGCGCGCGTACTAAGGCCAGGGGAAGCACCTGCTTTCCCTCAGCCTCCGCTATGGACGCAGCCTAAGACGCAAGTCGCCATGAGACTGCCTGGTTGTCAATATTTCTTTTAAAAGCTGCTTTGCTTAAGCTTATACTATCTTTGTAAATGTGATTGAAGTCCACTTGGAAGAAGAACGGATTCTAATGTTATTTGAAGAGGAAGAGGAACTGCATGACCTTTTAAATGTGCTAACTCATGTCCAACTAAGGCAAAGGTCAACATGTTATCTCCAGCAGTTGTGTCTGCTAAAATGACAATGTTACAGGTTAAAGCAGCAGCACAGAGGTGGCCCGCTCCAGTGAGATCGAGATCCAGAGAAATATTGTACCTCTAACCCAGGGGTGGCTAACTCCTGTCCTCAAGGGCCACCAACAGGTCAGGTTTTAAGGATATCCCTGCTTCATAACAGGTTGCTCTCACCCCATAGACCTCCTTAATTCGGATCTAAAACTTTGTAGCAAAATCTTGGCAAACCGACTCACTCCAATATTGCCCAGTCTAATTCATATAGATCAAGTCGGGCTTGTCTCGGGAAGACAGGCCGCTGATAATACCAGAAAAATTATCAACCTTATAGACCATGTACACCTCTCAAATATGAAGGCTATCCTGTTGAGTCTAGATGCAGAGAAAGCATTTGATAGGATACGGTGGGACTTTTTAGATCAAACCTTGATCAAATTTGGATTTAGGGGCCAATACTTAGAGGGGATCAGAGCCCTATACAAAACTCCCACAGCTGTCGTGAAACTCCCAGGAGGAGACTCAAGCCCCATAAAAGTCACTAACGGTACCCGACAGGGATGCCCCCTATCTCCGCTTCTATTCGCCCTCTCCATAGAACCCTTGGCAACGACAATTAGAGATGAAAAAAATATCAAAGGTATTGAAATTGGAGAGACAATTTACAAAATATCCCTGTTTGCCGACGACATTATCCTAACCCTGTCCAACCCATTGACTTACCTCCCGAAGTTACAATCCCAATTAGACCAATTTAGTCAAATTTCAGGATATAAAACTAACACGGACAAGTCGGAGTGTCATGGGAGACTCCTGTGGCAGGTAGGATCTCGGTGGCCGGAACAGCACGAGCGTAGTAGGGATCACAAGCAGGGGTCCGAGGCAGGCATGGGCGTCCGCAGGGGGGGGCAAGGGGGGGCGCTTACCCCCCCCCCTGGATCCTGGGCCGCCAACAGCGGGGAACAGAGGGCACTGGCGTGACAGGATTTAGCGCGCTCTTCTGCAACAAAAAAAAACCTCCCTTGTCTCCTGATTGGCTGGCGCGTGTTGGCACGCTGCCAGGATTATTTATTTTTTTGTCCCTCGCAAGCTCTATCAGCGGTGCGCAAAACTGGGGGGCGCCAAATTATTTAGGGGGGGCGCAGCCTGTGCGGCGAAACCTGGGGGCAGAGCAGGGGCAGAGCAGAAGATCCGTGCTGTGTTTCCCTGTGCTTGGAGAGGGGGCGGGGCGTCCCTCTGCACACAGACACAAGCCCTTCTCTTCCTAGCTTTACTTGAGTGGGGAGCCGAGTAAGCAGTACAGGTGTGTGTGTGTGTGTGTGTGTGTGTGTGTGTGTGTGTGTGTGTGGTGATGTGTGTGTGTGTGTGTGTGTGTGTGTGTATATATATATGTATAGTGATGTCACTGTGTGTGTATATATATGTATAGTGATGTCACTGTGTGTGTGTGTGTGTGTGTGTGTGTATATGTATAGTGGTGTGTGTGTGTGTGTGTGTGTATATATATATATGTATAGTGATGTGTTTATGTGTGTGTATATATGTATAGTGATGTGTGTGTGTGTGTGTGTGTATATATGTATAGTGATGTGTGTGTGTTTATATATATATGTATAATGATGTGTGTGTGTATATATATGTGTAGTGATGTGTGTGTGTGTGTGTGTATATATATGTGTGTGTGTGTGTGTGTGTGTGTGTGTGTGTGTGTGTGTATATATATATATATATATATATATATATATATATATATATATATATATATATATATATATATATATATATATATAATGTGTAGTGATGTGTGTGTGTTTTGTGATTGAATGTGTGCTGTGATTGTGTGTGGTGTGGGGGGTGTTGTTTGTGTTGTGATTGATTGTGTGCTTGGGGAGACAAACAAAATTGACATTGAAGCATGCTCAGCAGCAGTCAATGCGCACAACCCCACACCCACACACAAACACAGAAATAGCCCTGATCCATACCCCCCACTCGTGCTTGCAAAATTATGCAGGACACCCTGTGCTCATGCTTGGAGAGTTGGTGATGTCACCACTCTCGGCGGCAGCGTAGACGCAGCCTAATTTTGCTCTGATTCTTTCCCCCCCCCCCTGCTCCGGTCCCCCCTTCCCGTTCCGATTCCCCCCCTGCTCCGGGTCCCCCCTTCCCGTTCCGATTCCCCCCCCCTGCTCCGATTCCCCCTTGTTGCGAGTGTCTGAGTTTGTGTCTGAGTGTGTGTCTGTGTGTGTGTGAGATCAGGGGGGGAGGGAATGAATGTGAGGAGGACGGATTCAGGGAGTGGGTTTGAGTCAGAGGGGCATAATTGATGGAGGGGGGAGAGTGAGGAGACAGGGGGTGTAATAGAGGAAGTGAGGAAGAGAGGGGTGAGGGGAGAGAGTGAATGAAGAAGAGAGGGGGTAAGAAAGAGATGGGGCTACACCTTGGGACTATCTGCATTAGAGTGGGGTGTGTGGTGTGTGGTGTGTGGGGTGTGTGTGTGTGTCTGAGTCTGAGTGAGAGAGAGAGTCTGAGTGAGAGAGAGTCTGAGTGAGAGAGGGATTCTGAAGGGGAGGGAGTCTGAGGGGGGGAGTCTGAGAGAGTCTGAGGGGGAGAGAGTCTGAGGGGGAGAGAGAGAGTCTGAGGGGGAGAGAGAGAGTCTGAGAGGGAGAGGGAGAGTCTGAGAGGGAGAGTGAGAGTCTGAGAGGGAGAGTGAGAGTCTGAGAGGGAGATTGAGAGTCTGAGAGGGAGAGTCTGAGAGGGAGAGTCTGAGAGGGAGAGGGAGAGTCTGAGAGGGAGAGGGAGAGTCTGAGAGGGAGAGTCTGAGAGGGAGAGGGAGAGTCTGAGAGGGAGAGTGAGAGTCTGAGAGGGAGAGTGAGAGTCTGAGAGGGAGAGGGAGAGTCTGAGAGGGAGAGTGAGAGTCTGAGAGGGAGAGGGAGAGTCTGAGAGGGAGAGGGAGAGTCTTAGAGGGAGAGTGAGTCTGAGAGGGAGAGGGAGAGTCTGAGAGGGAGAGTGAGATTCTGAGAGGGAGAGTCTGAGAGGGAGAGTGAGAGTCTGAGAGGGAGAGTGAGAGTCTGAGAGGGAGAGTGAGTGTCTGAGAGGGAGAGAGAGTCTGAGAGGGAGAGTGAGAGTCTGAGAGGGAGAGTGAGATTCTGAGAGGGAGAGTCTGAGAGGGAGAGTGAGAGTCTGAGAGGGAGAATGAGTGTCTGAGAGGGAGAGAGAGTCTGAGAGGGAGAGTGAGAGTCTGAGAGGGAGAGTGAGAGTCTGAGAGGGAGAGTGAGTGTCTGAGAGGGAGAGAGAGTCTGAGAGGGAGAGGGAGAGTCTGAGAGGGAGAGTCTGAGAGGGAGAGTCTGAGAGGGAGAGTCTGAGAGGGAGAGTCTGAGAGGGAGAGTCTGAGAGGGAGAGTCTGAGAGGGAGAGTCTGAGAGGGAGAGTGGGAGAGGGAGAGTCGGAGAGGGAGAGTCTGAGAGGGAGAGGGAGAGTCTGAGAGGGAGAGGGAGAGGGGGAGAGGGAGAGTCTGAGAGGGAGAGTCTGAGAGGGAGAGTCTGAGAGGGAGAGTCTGAGAGGGAGAGTCTGAGAGGGGGAGAGTCTGAGAGGGGGAGAGTCTGAGAGGGGGAGAGTCTGAGAGGGGGAGAGTCTGAGAGGGGGAGAGTTTGAGAGGGGGAGAGTCTGAGAGGGGGAGAGTCTGAGAGAGGGAGGGTGTGTGTTTGTGTCTGTCTGTCTGTGAATGAATACAGACACCAACCCACAGTCAGTCAGTCACCCAAGTGTCAGTCACACACGAGTCAGTCAGTCAAAGTGTCAGTCACCCACCCCGTCAAACCCAACCACTCTCTCTCTCTGTCTAGTTAACATTATGCCCCCCCCTGAAAACATTTCTGCGGACGCCCATGGAGGCAGGCGGCAGGTAGCGAAGTCAGGTAACAAGCAGAGGTCGGCAACGAGGAGACTGGAACAGGACAGGGGAGCAAGGACAGGTCTGGGGGCAGGGACTGAGAACAGGAACAAACAGGGACAAGCCAGATTACCAGCAAGGGCTTTTACTGTGAACAGACTTCTATAATACAGGTACAGGTACAGAAACAGATCAGGAGTCAGAAGCTTGTGCATTAGGAGTCTGACTTCAAGCAAAGGCAAAAGCAACAGACAGGAAGCAAGCTATAAAGGACAGACAGGAGCAACAAGAAGACAGACAGAGGAACCCAGAGCCAACAGAAGGCAGCAGCACATCCAGTGGACAAGGAAGCTATGGCTAGGCAGGAGGTCTAGGCGACCCTGACATGCACATCTAACTTTTCCTGGGCCAACTGTTTCTTCTCCTCTCCTAATTCATGGAGTTTCTTATCTCCTTCACTGACTTGGACATAGAGATTCTTGCACTCTTGGGTTACAGTTTCAAACCTGATATTTAACCCTTCGAAGATTTCTCTTAATGAACATAGTTCTGTGTTGAAGTGGCAACTCTTCTCCTTAGAGGCTTCCAGCTCTGTAGTAAGCCTGTGAACCTCTTTCTGAGATGCTTCCAGTGCTGCGTCAACTTGAGCCATGAAAGTCTGGTACTGGGCAGAATCAGCGTAGGCCTTCTCCAGCTTACTTGACAAGATCAACCTGTCATTCTCCAACTGATATTTTTCTTTTTCCCAGTTACCCTCTGCTTTTTCCAGCGCTAATTGCATCCTTGACTTTTCTTCTATCAATAGCCTCTTCTCCTCTTCTGATTCATGGAGTCTTTTATCTCCTTCACTGGCTTGGACAGAGAAGTTCTTACTCATTTGGTTTATAATTTCAAACCTATTATTTAACTCTTCGGAGGCGTCTCTCATAGAACGTATCTCTGTTTTCAAGTAGCATCTCTCCTCCCGAACGACTTCCATCTCTTTTTTGAAGTAGCAAATCTCCCCCTGGGAGACTTTAAGCTCTGTATTAAGCCTGTCAATTTCCTTCATAGAGATTTCCAGGAATTCGTTACTTTTAGAAGCGAGGCGCCGATTCTCAGCAGCATCAGCATATGCCTTCTCCAGCTCACCTGACATGACATCCAGGTCACTCTCCAACTGGTGCTTTTCTTTTTCCTGGAGAACACACTTAGCAATTGCTGAGGAAAGACAGCTCTGTAGTGCAGCGTTGGCTTCTTGCTCCTTATCTAATCGTCCATAAAGACAATCAATCGCTTTCTGTGCAGCTTAAAGCGTCTGAGTAGGGGCATCTTTCTTTTCTTCCACTATTCTTGGGATACGTCTGTGAGTTGCCTTAAGCTGCAGCATATCTCTTTCATCAAATGCAGACTCTGATGTAAAATTTTCATTCTTAATTCCTTCTGCAACTTCCACAGTAATGCCTCCCTTCTTTTTCTTCTTCTTCCTTGCTTTGAGAAGTTCTGAAGAATCAGTGGTACTGTGTTCACATTTACTGCTCAAGACTGTTTGAGTGGGAGCCATAATTTCAGACATGGGGAAACCACACTTCCCAAGAAACCAGTAAAGAGGAAATGTGTTTTTAAATATATTAGACACAGAGAGACACAAGATAGGAGAGCTGACCTTTTGAGACTTTAGCATCAGTCACAGAGATTTATAAATGCAAGGAAAAAACATAGACAGAGAAACCCTGCAGTTTAAATCTGAAACTTTAGAAATCAGGCATAGAAATATCATAGACAGCAGGAAATTACTACAGAGAAAACTTGCAGTTAGATCTGAAACTTTTGACATAGGAATATCAGACAGAGAACCCTGCAGTCAAATCTGAAATCTTTGATATCAGGCGTAGGGATATCATATGTTGCAGAGAAACAAACTTTAGGGGAACTTGCAGGTAAACCTGAAACCTTAGAACCAATCATATGAAAAACTATAGATTGCAGGAAAAATCACAGTATGCAGTAACAAAATAATAGAAGCACTCTTGTCTTTTGAAATGGGAACCCTGTGAACAGCAGTGGTCCAACCAGTGATGCATAGACAAGCCTATCCAGGAAATGAAAAGTCAGATTCTAAAAAGGTGGCAACAGGTACTGCAATGGTTAACCCAGGCACTGCACAAAAATAAAAATCTCAAAGAAAGCTGCAATAGTCTCTGCAGCAACAGTTCTAGTCTCAGAAAAAATGTTTTTTCGTTATGAATGCAATAATTCTTGCAGAACACTTAGCAGCAACAAAAAAAAAACCTTTCAAAATCCCAACTTGGATTTCCAAAAAAGAAACGAAAGTACTTATCTTCAACCATGCGGATGTGGTCTGCTGCAGCAGGCAGGAAAGGGTGCAGGCAGAAGAAGAATCTGTTCCAGCGAGATCCAGAAGTGGCCTTTGCTTTCTGTCACGGGAGACTCCTGTGGCGGGTAGGATCTCGGTGGCTGGAACAGCACGAGCGTACTAGGGATCACAAGCAGGGGTCCGAGGCAGGCGGCAGGTAGCGAAGTCAGGTACAAGCAGGGGTCCGAGGCAGGTGGCAGGTAGCGAAGTCAGGAAACAAGCGGAGGTCCGAGGCAGGCGGCAGGTAGCGAAGTCAGGTAACAAGCAGATGTCGGCAACGAGGAGACTGGAACAGGACAGGGGAGCAAGGACAGGTCTGGGGGCAGGGACTGAGAACAGGAACAAACAGGGACAAGCCAGATTACCAGCAAGGGCTTTTACTGTGAACAGACTTCTATAATACAGGTACAGGTACAGGTACAGATCAGGAATCAGAAGCTTGTGCATTAGGAGTCTGACTTCAAGCAAAGGCAAAAGCAACAGACAGGAAGCAGAAGCTATAAAGGACAGAGACAGGGGCAACAAAAAGACAGACAGACAGAGGAACCCAGAGCCAACAGAAGGCAGCAGCACATCCAGTGGACAAGGAAGCTATGGCAAGGCAGGAGGTCTAGGCGACCCTGACACAGAGGCACTGAACCTTTCATTAACAGCTCCAGAAGTTAAGTTGCTACAGGCAAACTTTAATTATAGATGGAGCTAAATAAAAAATAAATATCTGGGAATACAGATAACGAGCTCTTTTAAGACCCTATACCAACACAATTATCCCCCTCTCTTTGAAAAGATTTGAAAAGATCTTCAGAGCTGGAACGAATATCAGATCTCTTGGCTAGGAAGAATAGCCACAGTTAAAATGAATATCCTGCCAAGACTCCTATATTTTTCCAGACGCTACCAATAGACATTCCACTAGCAGATCTTAAAAATATCCAGAATAGAATTTTTCAATGAATCTGGAAAAACAAAAGACCAAGGGTTGCTAGAGCAATTTTGCTAGCCCCAAAAGATTGCGGAGGTCTGGGAGTCCCAGATATCACTAAATACTATTTGGCGGCCCAACTAAAACAAGTAATAATGTGGAACAACGATCCAACTACAAGTTGTTGGTTGGGGATTGAATCTACCTATGCACGACCCTTTTCTCTACCGGCAACCCTTTGGACCGTGGGAGGAAGGGAGAGTCTAGCAGATAAATTAAAACTGGGAGCAATGAGATGTACATGGAAGATATGGACAAGAAATAAGGAGAAATACCATTTAGCATCTTCCCCCACTCTAATGACCCCCATATTTAGCAACCCTGAGTACATACCAGGCTGCCTCCCAAAGGGACTTAGTAAATATAAAGAGCTAAGGTTGGTAATAGCGGATGATTATGTATCCAAAGATAAGATTCTTGCACTCCCAGAGCTGGAGAAAAAACATAAAATTACAAATTTACCGGTATTTGGTTACCTGCAAATTCGACATTACCTACAAACAGTTTCAAAAGACTCAGTGTTTTCTGCTATGACAAAATTTGAGAGATTATGCAGAAGAGGCTATTATTGCAAAGGTCTGATTTCAGAGGTATATCTGAGCCTGGCGTCAACTGCGGCACAATCTAAGCACAGCTACATGCTAAAATGAGCAGAAGACTTAAACCTAGACTTGGACAGGGACGACTGGGAGGATATCTGGGAGGCGGCCTCTAAAACATCAATTTGCTCAACTATAAAAAAAAAAGATATACAAAATTCTGTTTCATTGGTACCTAACCCCAAATAGATTGAGCCAGATTTTCCCCGGGTCCTCAGATTTGTGTTGGAGAGGATGCGGGCATAAAGAAGACATGGCTCATATCTGGTGGAATTGCCCCAAAATTCAGGGGTTCTGGATCATGATACAAATAATGATACGAGAACTCCTGGGGGTAGAGATAGAGGTGGACCCACTCGTCCTGGTGCTGGCTAAACCAATAGAGGGACTACAACCCCAAGAGAACAAAATGATAAGCCACGTCCTCACAGCAGCTGGCTGCTCGGTAGCCGCGGCATGGAAAAAAATAAACGTCCCCTCCAAGCAGACAGTATTGAGACGTGACAGGGAAATAAGATTAATGGAACTCCTCTCGGCACAGCTGGGTCAAAAGGTGGATAAATTCCATAAGGTTTGGTCAGTATGGCCAGACAATTAACAAAAGAATAAATGGGCCACACAAAACTGGAGTTAACAAGCCCCCCCTCCTCTCATTCCCTCATACCCCCCCCCCCTCCTCTCATTCACCCATACCCCCCCTCCCTCTTCTTTCTTGCTTTTCTCTTTACTATCCTTGATTTTCTCTGTGAGAGAGATGGCCGGAAGCGGCTGCTTCCCCAATAGGCTGTTAAAATTTAAAAATAATAAAAAAAGTTTTGTAGACTACAACAGATGAAAGTTAATATATAAGAAAAGAAGACAAAAAGAGTATTATTTATGTTGTAATATAATGTTTAATATTTCTTCCTTTTGTAAAATGTGAAGTTGTAACAGATGTATGTTAAACATTGTTATACGATGTCATTTTCTCAAAAAACAATTAAAAAATTGAAAAAAAAAAAGAACAGGTTGCTCAGTCATTGACTGAGCCTCTGATTGAGCCACCTCAAACTTCAGCACAGTTATCCTTAAAACCTGACCTGTTGGTGGCCCTTGAGGACTGGATTTGGCCACCCCCTGCATTAGGGGGGGTGAGGGGGGAGGGATTGTGTTGCACCCCGACATTGTTACATAGTTACATAGTAGATGAGGATGAAAAAAGACATGCGTCCATCAAGTTCAACCTATGCTAAATGTAGACGACAGATACTTTATCCTATATCCGTACTTACAGTATATTGATCCAGAGGAAGGCAAACACAAACCCCAGTGACACGTTATCTAATGATCTCTCATAAGGGAAAAACAAATTTCTTCCTGACTCCAATAATTGGCAATCAGATAACTCCCTGGATCAACATCCTTCCCATGTTTACTTATTTGGTATATCTCTCTATACCAGTTGGGGGCGCAACATTTTCCGGGGGGCGTGGTGGTTACAGAGGTCCCACGCTTCCCTGAAGGCATTTAAATTAAATGTCGGGGTATCGCGACAGACCTCTGCAACTTCCCTTACCTTGTCTTCGGCAACGAGGCGTCAAATGATGCCGCGGGTCATTTGACGCTGGGGACAAGGTAAGGAGGAGAGCAGGCCGGGGGTTGCAGGGGGGAAAGTTTGAGCACCCCTGCTCTATACCTTTCTTTTCTAAAAAGATGTCCAACCTTTTTTGAACAAATCTATTGTATCTGCCATCAAAGTCTTCATGGGTAATGAATTCCACATTTTTACTGCCCTTACTGTAAAGAACCCTTTTCTTTGTTGCTGGTGAAAATCTAATTTCCTCCAACATTACGGGATGACCCTGTGTCCTTTGTACTGCCCGTGGGATGAATTGTTCTTTTGAAAGCTCCTTGTACTGTCCCCAAATATATTTGTATATAGTTATCATATCCCCTCTTAGACACCTCCTTTTCTAATGGAAATAAGTCTAATTTAGCTAGTCTCTCCTCATAAATCAGATTATCCATCCCCTTTATTAATTTGGTGGCTCTTCTGTGCATTTTCTCTAGTTACATAATGTCTTTTCTAAGGAGTGGTGCCAACAATTGTACTCCATATTCAAGGCTTAATTAATTTTACTTCCCTTCCATCCATTGCCCGTTTGATGCAAGATAAGATCTTGTTTGCCTTTGCAGCTACTGCATGACTTTGGGCACTATTACTAAGCCTGCTGTCTACAAGCACTCCTAAATCCTTCTCCATCATGGATTCTCCTAATGTATCCTGTAACAGGGGACTTATCCCTGTTCACAAATGTGCCTCTAATCCAGCAGTGTGGTGGTTAACCACTGGTAGGCAATTAACTAACACCACCTGCCTGATTGCTTAGAAAAGCCTGTCTCTTGAGACAGGAAGTGAGACTCCTTAGCTCACACCTGAGCTGAACTTTGGAGACAGAGCAGAGATTCCTTAGTCCACAATGGGGCTGAACCAAGGAAGGACAGATGTCTTGAGCGACAAGCTGACCACAAGACAAAGGGGACAAGATTCTAAACTTGGAGCCTGATATTTTCTGTGCACACAAGGGTGCGGTTCCAGGAGAGCAGAGAAACTTCCCATACAGCAGCCCAGCTAACAGATAAGACTTTTTCGTATAAGACTATTATCTATGTCTGTGTATTGATAAATGTCTCCATGATTTGGGGCTGGTAAATAGCTTAGCTAATAATAAATAGCTTAGCTAACCAACCCAGTCAGAGAGGGCTGAGCTTCATGTATAGATAGTCTCCAAAGCAGAGATAGGGGTTTATGGTTGGCTCACTATTTCGCTTATGTTGATTTTTTTTGCTGTTTAAAGCGACAGGCACAATAAAGCCTTGTTATAATTTCACCTTACAACAGTCTCCATTGTGTACCTCTGCACATGTCCTCCTACATATCCCCATTTAATTTGTAAATTGCCTGTTTATTCTTGTTTCCCAAATGCATAACCTTACATTTATCTGTATTAAACCTCATCTGCCATTTACCGCCCAAGTTTCTAGTCGCTCCAAGTCTTTCTGGAGAGAAATTACATCCTGCTCTGATTCTATTACCTTACACAATTTAGTATCATCAGCAAAGATGTAGGCTTTGCTCTCTATGCCACGGAGAGCCATTTGTTCTTATTAGGCTGCGGCCCTGCTAGCGCTGAGCGTGCTGAGCGTGCGGTGCTTGGCGAGGTGACTTGCATATATATATATATATATGCAAGTCCCCGCTCACGCGATGCGCACGCGGGTATGCACGTGCACACGCGATGTGCTTAGGTAAATAAAAATGTTATACTTTCCCGCTCACTCAATATTCGGCAATGCCGCCGCCCCCTCCCGCCCTTCCCCCCCCACGCGTGAGCAGAAGCAGGACACCCGCCACGCATGCTTTGAGCGCCAGCGCGCTCAGCGCTAGCGGGGCCGCAGGCTTATACTGATTTGTCCCTTTATTCAATTATATAAAAACATATCAAATTTTATTTCCACATTTAGTGACTATATAATATTTCTGACCTGTTTTTAATTACCACGCTATGCTGTATGAGACGGATTAGAAGAGGAATTGTGTATTTTTGAGCAAGGGGCAAGTTTTGTTTTGATAGAATCAAAGCAAAACTGCAATTTGTAACTGTATTTGTAATTATTTTGTATGTTCGGTCTCCCCCTTTCTCTCTCTCTCTCCCCATTTCTCTCTCCCCCATTATCTTTCTCCCCTTCCTTCCCCATTCTCTCCCTCCCCCTCTCCCCTCCCCATGTCTTAGTCTCTTACTCCCCCTCCCCAGTCTCTCACTACTCCCCCCTCCCCATATCTCTTTCACTACTCCCTACTCCCCCCTCCCCAAGTCTCTTTCACTACTCCCTACTCCCCCCTCCCCAAGTCTCTTTCACTACTCCCCTCTCCCCTCCCCAAATTGCTCTCACTACTCCCCTCTTACCTCCCCAAGTCTCTCTCACTTCACCTCTCCCCAAGTCTCTCTCACTACTCTCCTTTCCCCTCCCCAAGTCTCTCGCACTACTCCCCCTCTCCCTTCCCCAAGTCTCTCTCACTACTCCTCTCCATTCCCTAAGTCTTTCTCTTACTCCCCCTCCCCAAGTCTCTCTTACTACTCACCCTCCCCAAGTCTCTCTCACTACTCCCCCTCTCCCCTCCCCAAGTCTCTCGCACTACTCCCCCTCTCCCCAAGTCTCTCTCACTACTCCCCCACTCCCCTCCTCAAGTCTCTCCCACAGTTCCCCCTCTCCCCTCTCCAGGTCTCTCTCACTCCCCTCTCCCCAAGTCTTTCTCACTCCCCCCTCCCCCAGAAGTCCCTACAAGCAGGGGGGGAGGTACATCCTGACGGCAGACACAAGAAGTTGTGACTGACTTCTGGGGGACCCGACTCTCTTCTGCTGCCACCATCATGCTCCCTCCTGCTCACTCCAGGGACAGCTTCCCTGCTCGCCACCCCCCAGTGGGAATATGGCATCATTCAACCTTATTTATCAGGACATGGTGGCCCTTATTACAACAGCCTACCGGAGACTTTAATCTTTTTAATCTTGCCTGTAACTGTTATATAAACCCATAACATACTATCTGTAACTGTCCATGAAATGTCTGTACATTGAATGTATAACTTCTGTTCATTTAATTAATGTAACCATGTATTTGTCATCATAACTCTGTGCCCAGGACATACTTGAAAACGAGAGGTAGCTCCCAATGTATTACTTCCTGGTCAAACATTTTATGAATAAATAAATTGAGACACTTTACAGCCCAGTCAAAGAGGCAATCCAAGCAGCTTAAATGTTTTTTTTTATATATATATATATATATATATATTTTTTTGTTTTAATAAGCTTTATTGAAAACTAATTACCTAAGCTGTCGATCAATTAGTTGTCTCATAATCGATCAGCAAAATCCTGCTTTGCAGGGTTCACTAAATGGCTGCCTTTCAGTTTCAAATCAATCCTTCAGTCCATGTAACTCAGGAGCTACAAAGAATTCTTATATTACGAAGGTAACATTATCTATTGTTACAATTTGCAGCTGAAACTGCTGGGAACATTGGCAACAAATGATCACAAACAGGCAAGTGTTACAAATATCTTGCACTGCTAGGGAGGTGAGCTACAACCTGCGATAGAAATCAAAGGATGCTCAGTATATTAAAACTCATTAAAAATCTAATTTACTTGAATTAAAAAAAAAGTAGTAAGTATTATCTAATACTGCAGAACAGATTTATTTAAAAATGTAGGATATTGCTTGGATTGCTCCTTTAACTGAAAGGCTCCAGCACGCTGTCGAGTTCCCTGATATTTGCTATCTTGCTGTTTTGAATTCATGAAATGTAACTGAATGTTATATTTTAGTTTGCCAGCATTGTTTAAAATGCTCACAGGGAATTGTGGCCAGTGAAACACTTCATCTGATTTTTTCATTTCATACATCTGATCTGTTTTCTTTGAGTGGTGTCACTCTGTTACCTGGATTGAGTTTCCCATTTATAAAGAATAAGGGAGGAGGAAAACAGAGATATTTGCCAGGGTATAAATTACCATCGAAAAAAATCGACTCTGGGCTATATCTGAAAACAAGATCAAAAGTCAACACCAAAACATGAAAAACACAACAGGACAAAATTGTACCAACCACTGAGAGACACCTAGAGATGATGGAAGGTAAAAACAAATACCAAACATTTCTTTCTCTGGGCCAGGGGTGGCCAACTCCAGTCCTTAAGGGCCACTAACAGGTAAGGTTTTCAGGATACCTGCTTCAGCACAGTTTGCTCAATCAGTCCCTGTTTCAGCACATGTGGCTTGGGGTGGGGGAGGGGCTTGAGGACTGGAGTTGGCCACATCTGCTCTAGGCTTTCTCAAGAGCTAGTGCAGAATCCAGCAAACTACCCACTGCATAAAGACTTGCAAACACATCACCTGATCTGATCCCATCGATCATTATTCAAAGCCGTCCAATGTTTAATTCACCACCATAGTTTAACCCAAGAATACATGATAATTAACCTATCCAACCGGCTTTAAAGTCCCCAAGGTTACAGTCCACTTGTATTCCCTTTGCAACAATAGAATGAAGTGTTTTCCCCTTTTAATTGTTGTAAAGATAAGAACCATTTTTCTCCCATCGCGTTGCTCAAGGATATGATGCAGGATCATATAAAACATTTTTTTTTTTGTCAATTGCATGAATGTGATCATGATTACATTGTCTAAGAAGGAAAGACACGTCCCACATAAATACCACATTTACACGTCATCTAATGAGAGATAATGATCTTCTCTTGCGCTTTCATGCAAGTTTTCCCACATCTATTTATGTTCTTGTTTGTTTGATAAGGAAGGATTTTTTTGGTACTAACCAGACCCGTTCCTGCCACGTGACACCTGGTCTCCGTTCTCTGCACTGACTGCCAGTAACATGGCGAATATATTTCAAGATTGGCGTGTTGACATATAAAGCCCGGCTATCTGAGAGAGCTGCTAGTTCCCTACACTCCCATTCGCTCACTTCCATCTGCAGGTGAAGGACTCCTAACAGTTCCCAGAATCTCCTTGACTTCCTTTGGTGCCCGAGCTTTTAGCCACGCTGCTCTCTCTCTTTGAAACAGTCTACCCCAAACAGTTAGAGAGGTCCCTCTCTGGGAATCTATAAAAACAGTCTCAGGACCTACCTGTTTACCCAGGCATTTAATTAATGAATAACAACCTGTCTGACATTTAAAGCTGCCGTTCAGTCTTTTTTAAATTTTATTTTTTACTTCAATAGTTTCATGTGGGCAATCTCTAATTACCTAAAGAACTGCATAGCTGCCGGTCAATTCGTTCTCTGTCTATTGATCGGCAAAGTTTGGCGACATATTTAAATATGGGGAATGTAAATCGTTGCTATAGGAACAAGCATGCTTGTTAAAATAGAATACAAGAAAATTGGTCTTTCAAAGTTGTTGTTTTTTTAAACAGAAAATGCTAAAAGTATTTTTTCTTACTACAGAACTGATTTATTTAAAAAAAAACACACTCATGCAGGATATTGCCTGAACTGAAACTTTAATAGCTATAGCACCGTCCCATCCTGTATTGTATCTTTCTGTGTGTTTGGTCTCTGTTACAACCTTCAATGTTTTCTTCTTATTCCCTTTTCGTAACTGTGAAGCGCTTTGAGTCCCATTGGGAGAAAAGCTCTATATAAATAAAGTTGTTATTATTATTATTATTATTATTATTATTATGAAAAGTTTAATATACCGTAGTTGTTGCTTGTAAATATGACAGAAATGCACTTCAGGTTCCTATTTCATTAGTGTGGTAAAAGCAGCAGATATTCCTACATGTTGCACTCCGCCAGTTTACATTGGGCAGCTATACAGTTATTATTGTATGGCATTCATTGTAAAAAAGCAATCTTGCTTAGTCGCTATGCATTGTGACAGAATTGGAGTCAGGGTTCCTCCAGAGCTGGGCTCTTGGGGCGTTTGACTCCTAAGATATTCATTGGTTTAGTTGCCAGTGTTTTCCTTCCTTCAAAATGGCCGCCAAACTGTTCGTGTTCCCGCGGGGCCAAAAAGGAAGCCGTAACGTCATTGGGTGGATTGACATTGCCTCTTCCTATTGGACGGCCGTTTAAATGCGGGAACACCGGTAACTAGACTGTGAAGTGCCTCGTAGACGGGGGAATCCCAGAGCCTTAAAATAGAGCCGTTCAGATACGGAACTCCAGAGCTAAATTGAGCGGGATTGACAGTTGAGAAGAAGAGGACGAGGGGAGGGCGTCTAGGACCTGGGGTTCAAGCCAATATCTGGTGGCTGCTCAACCTCTTTATGGTGAATTCTCTATTCTGAATAGACTAGTAACAAAGTAGAAAGAGGGAGTAGGTGGCATGATACATTTTATTGGACCAACACGTAGTTGATATGTTACAAGATTTTGAACATATCTGGATCCTTCTGGAATATTCTATCTACAGCTACTTACATAGGCAATGGAACAATATACTAGTGGAAATGGTTACAGAAAGTGATCTAGAGGGCGTTAAGCTCTGGGGTGTCACAAGCTGCACTTTATACCTTAGTACACGGGGTGCACAACTTCAGTCCTCAACCCCCCCCCCCCCCCCCAACAGATCCGATTTTCAGGATATCCCAGCTTTAGCATAGGTGGCTCAATCAGTCCCTGCTTCAGCACAGGTGGCTCAATCAGTCCCTGCTTCAGCACAGGTGGCTCAATCAGATTGAGCCACCTGTGCTGAAGCTGGGATATCCTGAAAACCTGACCTGGGGGGGGGGGGGGGGGAGAGGTTGAGGACAGGAGCTGAGCACCCCGGCCTTAGTAAGTGGGACTGCAGCTATACAATATCAGAGCTGTGTGGTCACCTTTATAACAGTAACGACCTTTGTCACATGATGTGTTACAGGGAACGCACCGTGAGATCTGACTGCTCTTGGCTTTGACATTGTGGGTATTCTTTATTTGTACGCTTGACTGCTCTTTATCACTTCTCTCTCTCTCTTTTTTGTCTTCATTCCAGTGAGTGGGAGGCATAATATTTAGCAGAGAGACAGTGTATGAACTGGGGACAGATAATGATCGGCTGCAGATTGGTCGGCACTAATACTATTATAACAATCACTGGCGGCACAAGGCTATTTGTGGGACGCTGCGAGCATCAGGAAGGCGGTGTGACAGACGCTTTCTGAAATACACTGCCAGATGGCTGACTTCATTGCTGGAGCCCTGGGAGGTACGGCTGCATCTATACGTATAGATATGTATGTGATACTAAACCTTCATTTGCCAGTGGCATGCAGTGTGGTGCAGGCCTCTGTGGCAGCCAAGTGACTACAATTAAAATGAGTAGATGTAGTAAACTTAAATTAACTTTAATCATTGAAATAAGAAAATAGACCAGCTAATTTAAGGATATGCAATTACCAATTATATATATATATATATATATATATATATATATATATATATATATATATATACATACACACACACACACACACACACACACACACACACACACACACACACACACACACACATACAAACACACACAATTATAGTTAATTTCACCAGTAGTAAAAGATATATATCTTATACTACTGGTGAAATTAACTATAATTGTGTTTTTGTGAAGTGCATATTGCAATCTTCAATGTTCATTTTAAAGTGATTTATACTGTATGTCTGTGTTTGACATCATGTTAATAAAGTTATCTGTTATTCTATTCATTTGAAGTCTGGGAAACATACATTAAATACAGAGTTGTTTTTTGTTTTACGATTAAACTAGTTTACAACCTGACTCATTTGGATGTGAATTTGGCACAGAACAAGTAAGACCTGCGATGACGTCACAGACTAAACAAAACTTATATACACAGAGTAGGAACCAAGGCTGGAGTAATACTCAAAAATAATATCACACATCAAATGTGTCCTGGAGATAAGTAAGGATATATCAATTATCTTTCTTGCTCATAACGATATCGTGTGCCTCTAGAAATCTAGAAACAAAGTACAGTTATAAAGCAATGGCCAGTATATATATATATTTAGTAGAATTTTTTGTTCCGCGAGTAGATTTTTTGGTGATTTGTCGACCACTGTGTGTATGTATGTATGTATCTGTGTATATATATATATATATATATATATAATCAAAAAATAAATAGATGATACCGTTCTGTGGCTAACGAAATGCTTTTATTTGTGCGAGCTTTCGAGATACACTGATGCAGTGTTCGACAAACCTATACATTTGCACGCCCCGGGCGAGTGGATTTAACATCGTGGCGAGCTCCTATTGGCCCAAGCAACACACGTGTGGTACTAGATGGCGAGTAGATTTTTTTGTTTGGCGAGTAGATTTTTGGGTGATTTGTCGACCACTGTGTATATATATATATAATATATACATACACCCACCCACAAGCAGGGTGTTTATTAACATGATTAACATTAACCTGAGAGACAAAAGCCATTTTTACAGGGACAGTTGACACAAATGTATAAAAAATGTTGAGGATATATAATTTTGTGGCCAGTGAATGACATCCGTGTGCATGACATGCGAGTGCATGACATCCGTGTGCATAGCATGACATAACTTCCTCATGATATTAAGCACAAGTGTTGCAAACGTAGCTATGTTTACATATACTATTGCACCATCAGTTTGTCAGCCATCCTAACAGGTGACTGTCCTGTTCACACAGTTAGTTCCTAGTCATGTTACTTTGTTTTTTTCCTCATTAACACCACACAATCAGACTCTACAATTCTGTGAAATGTGGATAAAGCAATCTTTGCGACTGGGTAGCGTAACTCAGTGAATTTATGTTGTAAAACCCAAAACTGATATATGAACCAGTGTTTTGACTTCACAGCTTTTGGCATTAATATTCTCAGAGTTGGAACTAGTATACACCCCTTGTGGTGGAAGTTCGGGACTTATAGATGGTGGAATATGGATTCTTCTTTCCAACGAGCAGCTGGATTGGAGAATTTATGACCCTCTTACTCTTGGGGGCAGATCCACAAAACTCTATTAAATCAGGGCAAATAACGTGACATTATCTAATGAGGTAATAGACATTATTTTACTTGAGTTTAATGGGTATCCAGTAAGCTAAATATAGGCAAAAACAACATCCGCTAGTTATCTCATAGGCTTAACGTCAGGTTAAGTTACCACTGCCTTGCGTTCGCTTAACATGACTCGTGTTAGGCCTGTGTTGCCTACATGTTACACTAACGCCCTCCAGACACTGAAATATGGGAGACCTGGTTTAGTAGAGCCCCAAGCACTATATATATCCCCTCAAACAACATATGGAGAAACACGTGCTTAAAAAGGAATATGCAAAGTATATTTAAATCACTCACACCCTTCCCCCCCCCCATGCCCCCTAAAATATTTCCATAAGACCTATACTCACAGGCCTATGGCCACTTGTGATTAAGGGGGTACTGGTGCCAGACCCAACAGGATCAGAACCCACAACCTCTGCTAGTCAGGGCAGCAGCTCTAGCATTGCACGATCTCAGATGCTGGATAGTTCCAGGGGTGGGTTTCCCACACGGCTGCCGAGGCTATAGCATAGATCACCAATTTGTGTGTGTGTGTGAGTCTTACCTTCAACGGAGCGGCCTCCCTCCTGTTGCATCGTGTTGTTATGGCGAGCCGATGTCAAATGATGTCGTGACGTCACATGATGATGCGTTGCCATGACAACACGACATCACATGCTGCCCTGACCTCATGACGCCGCTATACTGTGGAGGAAGGCCGCCCCTGAGCCTATAGGCGGCATAAAGGTAAGTGTGCCCATGGATAGATCCACAGTCACATTATACTTTAGAGCGATACTGTTCACACCTGTAACTAATCAACGTTACATTATTTGCTTTAGTGCATAAGCGTTATAATTAACCTAATGCTAAATTAACGTTAGGTTAAACAGGCCCCCTCATCGGTTATGTGTTCAATGGGAAATCTTTTCTTTATTGAATTTGGGGCTAATTTTGCACATTTGTATTGCAGCTGAGAAGGGAGACTTAACCCAGGTAATTAGGGTTATGTTCCCATCATGGTTGGAAGGGATACATCTGAATGTGATTTAATTTACTGTAATTTCTGCCTTACAGTCCATTTTTAGCTGAGACTCAGGGAGACAAAGTAATTTACCCAGGTTCACATGATCTTTCTTCAGTAGGGTCTCTACATTTAAAAGGTTAGGGCCCTAACTTTAAAGCAGCAGTCCAAGCTGCCGTTTTTATTTTTTCCCTTTGATATGTGCATCAATGCAATCCACAGAATGATAAGTAATTAGCTAAGTTGCCGATCGATCAGTTCTCCTGTGATCGATCTGCGAAGATTCGGCTCGGGGGTTCACTAAATGGCTGTCAGTGCAGCAGAAGAGGACCAAAGATGCAAAGTTCTGTGGGGAAAATTATGTGACCGGACAGTCAGTAGATACAATTGGTGCACTGCTAGAGAGAGGGCAGGGCTCAAAAAGGGGTGTGCCAGAGCCTGTTTCAGAAGAGGAAGGGGATGTGATTTTGTAAATGGTTGCTATAAAAACAAAAAAAGCTTGTTACATTATAATACATAACAAATGTCATTCAGAGTTGTTTTAAAAAAAATGCTACAAATATTTTCTCATAGTACAGAACTGATTTTTTTTTTTAAACCACACATGTAGGATATCGCTTGGTCTGCAGCTTTAAGGCCACTGTTCCTAATACATGCAGACTGGTATGTGTACGGCCTTGAGAAAAGAGAAATCGATAAATACAAGCTTTAACATCCAGTCACAATTGCAAACCGCCCTGCAGCCTTTCTATTTAAAGCAAGCAGATCTATCTGAAATGTCAACACAAATCTTTAGCGCATTAAACCAATAAAGACTGGCAGGAATCCAGACCAGTAAAGCTGCTTTTATTAAGCTGTCCGTACGTTCTTAACATCACAGTGACATAGGACAAACGTGTGGCAAGAATGGAAGGCTCTTCACAAGGTTATTGCAAGGTTAACCACTGTATAGAACAAAAAAAGATGGCAAGAGAACAGATTGATGTGTATACTTTATTCAATGGAAAATTGGTATAATTAACCGATTAGCCTATTATCTACCTTTATCGCAAATACAGTTATTCATTCACTCCAGTGCTGCATTGAGGGTGATACGTTTGAGGACGGTTCCTTACATGGGAACAAGTACATCTGCAATTATTTCACTGCATGTTGTCTTCAATACTTCTTTAAAATTGTTCTTATCTATTGTGTGTAGGTGCCTGTGGAGTTATGGTGGGTTACCCACTGGACACAGTAAAGGTATTCCTTCCTTATTTTTCTGGCCTTGATATACTTGATACTACCTCCGATTTCTTTATTTTGATCATGTTTCGCTATACTAATACAGGTAAGGATACAGACACAGGGGAACTACCAGAGCATTTGGCACTGCATCCATTCAACCTACAAAAGGGAAAGAGTAAGCCTCCATTTTCTTTACCCGTGATTTTCATGACGTTGTTGTTGTTGTTGGCATTCACTTATTATTGACACTTTCCTTGTATTACAAAGATTTCAGGATTTTTCAAAGGGATGTCCATACCCATTTCCACGGTGTCCATCAGCTCGTCCATTGTGTTTGGCACATACAAGAATTTCCTCTACAGTTTATGCAAGTTTAAATATGGAAGTGCAAATGTTAAGCCATCCAAGTTGGATATATTCCTGTCTGGGTATGCTGCTGGAGCAGTTCAGGTACTTGGCTATTCCAGTTAAAAATCTACTACTTAGAATGCTTTATGTCAAGGGTTCACCAACTTTTTTTCTTTGCACCCCCCTGCCTGCTCCCCCCCCCCCCTGCTCATGCCCCACCTTACCTTCTCTCCGGAATCGGCAGTGTTATTTGATGTCACAACGTCATGTGACGTCGTGTTGCCATTTGACGCCATGTTATCATGGCAACGCAGAAGCTGCCAGAGAGAAGGTAAGAAGCATACAAAGGCTTTGCGTGCTCCCCCAGCATTTAATTTAAATGTTGTGGGGAAAAGTATGGGGCGTCTAAGTGCCGCGTGTACCCCCCCCCCACCCCCCGAAAATATCACGCCCTCCAGTTTGCGCACTCCTGCTTTATGTTATAAGGGTTATGAGTCTATTCTCACTCCTAGTCCAAAATGCTCAAAGATCTGTTGTCACGTAATAATGTCATGGCAGTAGAAACATTGTATCTTCAAAGGAAAATACTGTAACGTTACACCATCTTTTCTCTCTGGTGAAAAGCATAGTATAAACTATAACGGATGTTGGTAATAATTAAATGCAAATGATGATAGGGTTTATCCTAACATTGAATAATTACTAGTCCGTTAAGATTGTTGTGGGGGCTTAACGTTACATTATTTACAGTTGGTCATACCTAAACTTGGTGTTACTCACATCCAGAGTCTAGATGGTTGTAACGCCACTGTTAGGCACAATTTAAATAACATAGTGTTATTTCCCAGCATTATTTCTCTTTCCACTTCATCAAAAGCCTTATTTTGAGGCTTGAATAGGTGTAGCAAGAAGAGTGGTATTATGTTTGTATGTACAATATGTATGTATGCATGTCTTTATTTATATAGCGCCATTAATTTATATATTCACAGCAGTAATACATGTAACAATCATATAAATAACAACTAATATAAATAACACATAAAGGGGAGAAGTGCTTCAGACAAATGTACCATTTAGGAAAAGGAGTCCCTGCTCCAAAGAGCTTACAATCTAATTGGCTGGTAGAAAGAACTTACAGAGACCGTAGGAGGGCGTTCTTGTAAGTGCGTCTGCAAGAGACCAAGGTTTATGTATGAGGTGTTAATTATCAGCCATGGAGCTACTCATATGCTTCTTTAAGCAGGTGTGTATTGAGGTGGGTCTTAAAGGTGGAGAGAGAGGGTGCTAGTTGGATGTTGAAAGGAAGGGCATTCCAGAGGTGAGGGGCAGTCAGTGTGAAAGGTTTAAGGTGGGAGAGGGCTTTGGATACAAAAGGGGTAGAGAGAAGCCATCCTTGAGCAGAACGCGAGTCGGGATGGTGTATAGCGAGAAATTAAGGCTGCGATATAAGGAGGGGCAGAAGAGTGTAAAGTTTGGAAGATAACGCAATGCTGTACCACTATAATGTGATATTACACCTAGTTTGGGGTAGTACAGCCGTTGTTTTTGCATATTAGTTATGAGGATACCATGTTATCTTTGGGAACATAACATCCGGTCCAATTTTAGGTAATGTCACCTTAATACACCTGGTTTAATGAAACATTGGGCATTTGGCCCAAAGTTGGGTATGCTCCTAGAGTTCATGTACTTTACTATTGCAATCAAATGTCTAGTACTCCGAATGCTGTATCATGTTCTCTGGGTTCGTTCATGGAAGAGCCTGTTCTCACCTCTAGCTTTCCTTTTTTTCACCCTGATTCAGTGTGAGGTCCCTGAGGGATAGATAAATAGTGAAGTCAAACTGTATTTCTTGGGCTACATTTGGGGATTTTTAAAATTACAAGCTGAAACATTTCTAAAGCTTTCTGCCAGTCTCCAGTGATTGTAGTTCTGTATGACCAAGTGTTGCTTCATTTTCTTGACTTGATAAGCATCTAAAATGTAGTAAAACGTCCTTATATGTTTCATTTTCTTAAACATATATTTTATGTTTCTAGGTTTTCGTATCGTCGCCTGCTGATATGGCCAAAGTGCGTCTACAAACTCAAGCATATCCACGCGATTCCAATACATGTTCTTTGGTGGGCAGGCCGAAGTATACAGGCCCAATCCATTGTATAATGACAATAGTGAGAGAGGAAGGATTTCTTGGACTGTACAAAGGGTGTTTTGCCTTAATGTTCAGAGACTGCCACTCATTTGCAACATATTTTCTGTCCTATGCTGTTTTGCGGGAATGGTTTGTTCCAGTTGAACAACGTAACTCAGGTATTTAGCTGAATAGCATGTAAATCTCCCTGTGATAACATAACATGACAGTATTTCAGCTCAAAGTGCTTTGATGGGCTCTCAATCCACATACCTTGTGAATATATTTTCATAAAATACAGAATTAATGGAAAATTAGAGCACTGATCTGTCAGTGTCTTGGACTATAGCCATATTTACTAAACTGTGCTAAGCCATACATCAATGCATGACCCATTCAATAAATGGACTGTAGGAGGCTTTATGGTTTAGCACTGCTTAATAAATATGGCCTTAGAGGTCTGTTCGGTATCTGGAAAAATCAGAGACAATGCATAAGAAATATGAACTTAATAATTGAAAGTAAAAGAAAGTGTAATAATAAGATTTAGGGATTATGATGCATGTAGTTTGATATTGCTTTATACTATTGTATCCCATGATTGCCAAGTTACAATATAGATGGATCATAAACCAGAATTGGCACTTTAATATAAAATAGATTGAGGTGTAAGTTACAATTTTATTTTTAACAATCACATTTTAAATGTAATAAGTTGAGGGAAATGATCAGTAACCCTTTAGTGTCATATAATCGAGGCTTAAAGTGGTTTAACAGGACATCTTTCTTCCCCCCCACCCCCCATTTAAACAGGTATAGCAAAATTATCCTATACATTGTTCTGTTCCTTATCTTTCAGAAGTACTGAGTGTTCTACTTTCTGGTGGATTTGCTGGAGTATTGGCATGGGGTATCGCTACCCCAATGGACGTGATCAAATCTCGTCTGCAGGTTGATGGAGTGACGCAGCAGAAGTACAGAGGTGTGATTCACTGCATTACAAAAAGTGTACGGCAGGAAGGGGTCACTGTCCTCTTCAAAGGACTGTCACTCAATTGTCTTCGAGCCTTTCCTGTGAACATGGTGGTATTTCTCACATATGAAGCCATACTGAGACATATCAAACCTTTTTCCATATGAATGTACTAAAAGATACATTGTTATGTTACAGTTGTAACGTTGTTTGTAAAACGTGCTTAATGATTTATTGCGGCAGTGTCTTATAAGCTGAAGGATAACTAAATTGACCACATTTCTATTCAATATACTGTAAAGCTGACTTTCCCATGCTTGGGAAGAGTTTAGCGGGGACTAATCTTTTCTCTAGCATGGGGAAGATGTCTTTGAAGCATATTGAATCAGAGTCATGGAGAAATAGTGACTTGCCCAAGGTCACAGGAGATGATACTTGTATCAAAGAAAGCAATGTTACCTATAAACCTGCAAGGTTTGTTTTCAATGCTCCATATTCAATAGTGGATCTCAGGCAATTTGTTATTGGGATGCTCCAAGAGCAGACTTCTTATATAGCACCCATTTGGGAACTGATGTCATAGACCAGGAGTGGCCAACTCCAGTCCTCAAGGGCCACCAACAGGTCAGGGTATCCCTGCTTCAGCACAGGTGGCTAAGTAATTATGACTGAACTCCCTGTGCTGAAGCACGGATAGCCTGAAAACTGACTTGTTGGTGTCCCTTGAGGAGAGGAGTTGGCCACCCGTCAAACTATATTATATGTACATGTGACTGAAAAGACAAGCAACAAACCAACCTCTGTTATTGTATGTTGAGCAGTACATTGAACAGGAAGAGTATATCCATCTCCTGACTACGTTTACCTCCTCACATTCAAACCATCATACCCAGTGGGTACAATGTTTCGCTAATCTCTATTTATAAAATGTCAGTAGGAGTCAGAAAAGCACATTTTTTCCACAGTAACAGATAGCTTCTTATCATAAGACTGTTTGTCCAGTACCTGGACATCTCATGAAGTATAGAAACTTAATTGCTGAACACACCAAAGCATTGATGATGAATCTGTTCCCTTCAGGACAATTCTGCAGATCAATGATACTAAAGTTACAATTGTCTACTTGTAACAGTATACTTGCACAGGAAACATTTTACAGCACATCTTGTTCTGCAATTAAGGACAAATATCAAATATAAACACGTGGGGCAAAAAGAACATACAGTGAAAATTGTTACACGACAACTGAATTGTATAAAATAAGATTTTTAAATAAGTGAATCTTTGGGAGAATTACATTTTATTCAACTGATGGTTAGTCATGTGAAAGAAGTGCTATAACTTGATTTGTATACATCGTTTGTAATGTAAATAAACAATAACGTCTTTTTGCATACAATGGAGCACTTTAGCAAGAAGTCTTGTGCATTTAATTTGTGATGAATGTTAAACAGAAAATAGATTTTATGAATATTAAACACGGTGAATACATTATCATTAGTAGAGTTGTCTTTATATTCAAGTTAACATTCTAATTGTATATAATCTTAAATACTATATATATATATATACATTTATTTATTGTATATATATATATACAAAACAGAAAGTGAATCCCTGCGCTTCTCCCAAAGGGATAGCAATCAATGGGGAATATAAATAAATGTATGGTGTAAATACCTATAAGAAAAAAGGAGACTTTTGGTATACATCCTTTGATCAAATAATGCCAAGCCTGCTAACCACGTCAAGGTGCAAAGCGCAGGGATTCACTTTCTGTTTTGCACTTTTGTATGGCCAGTTTCTTCACTAGCTACATGCTCTTTACATGGAGAAGCGCAGTGATTATATATTTGTTTTACAATATATATATATATATATATACATAGACTTTGACAATGCGGAGTCGAATGGTAATGCGTTGCCGACATCACACAACGCCGCTGATGCCGGAGGAAAGGAGACGGGGTGGGGGGAGATTTCACAAGCAGGGGGCGGGGCAGAGCAAACAAAAAAAGTTTGCACACCCCTAAGGAAAGAGTGCAAAAATATCCACAAGGGGGGGTGGAGAGGAAAAGGTCTCTTATTCAGTGCACGACCTCTAACGGGTGGGGCCACTATAGGTGCTAGAAATATAGCCATGGGACGAGATAACTATGATGGTGGAAGCAATGAAGGTGACATATGGTATGACCACAAGGAAAAAGAAAACGGTGATTTTGCGTGGTAAAATGTGCGTGTATAAAAATGAACCTTTATTGAAGTAATGGATAAAATAAAGATATATACCGCGGGTATGAGGGGGGAGGGAAAAGGGAATGTAGTAGGAAACCCCTGCTCAGCTAGTGGTGTATAGTTAGTAATGTAGATACGGTGCTGTACTGAGAAATGTGCAACAAATATACCAAAGAAAGAAAGTACTCAGTTTAAGTTAGCATTCAAGTATCAGTAATATTGAATGTCAATATAAAAATAATCTTTATGAGAATGCTTATGATTAAAATAAATGGTGTAATGAAATTAGTTAAAAAAAGGAGCAAAAATTAAGGGTTCATTTCCTATTGGAGCTTGGAACTGTGGGTTGAATAGTAATGTTACAGTCCCCTAAGTAGCTCTCCTAAGGTGTAGTTTGTGTTCTATATCATTGAAATCAGTATTCAACCCTTGTAATATACTGAAATGCTCTCTGAGTGGCAATCTAAAACTATACTAATGATAGTAGATTGCTACTTCTAATTAGACCCCTAATATCGGTCTCATGATGTGGCAGCATCAGATGACTATAAGTCCTGAGTGATGAGGGCTACAGTCTCTGTTATGCATACTAATAATACTACCCCCTGGCCACAGGAGAGATTATATATAGTGTAGTAGCTCTAACTGATGGTGCGCAGTGAAATTCAGCAGCAGTTGAGCTGCCGAGCAGCAATGGTAAGCTGTGTTGTAGGGGGAAGAGAGAAACCAGCACCCGTGGACTGTAAGCTGCTAAGCAGGTATCGTAGCTCTGCCTGCCTGGATAAAATAAAGAGACATATAAATCACATGTACATAACCATGTGAACATATAATGCGAAATCTAAACCCGTATTAAATAGTAGCGGGTAACCAGATAGGTAGGCTCATCCCAGTTTTCTGAAATTACACTCCTGGTGCTAATCCAGTTTTGGAAAACTAATATTACACGTTCTGAAAGCAGAACATCTAAAGGGAATTCAGTTGACATAAAATGTGTTAATATTCTATGGTTATATTACTGGTTTCATGACATGCTAGACTGAGGTTTGTGGCTTCACTTGCAATGCCACATTCAGGGCTTTAACCATCGAACATTTCACTTAAATACATTTAGCCCAACGTCAGCTGTTTGCCATTTTGATGGAAAACAAAACAGGCATTTTTAAGTGGTTCAGAAAATGTTACCATGTGAGTTAGACGGGAGCGTGTAATGAAACATGCATGTATCATACAGCATATCAATGTTCAGAGTTAGTCCTTTAGGTATACATTTAAAGCCATTCATGTTACAATAATAAAAGCAAAACGTAAAAGATAGAAAGTGTGTTAAATGGCCATCACTTTAACCGAACGCCACAGCTTGTGGGACGGCTCCTTTAAATGACAGAACCGCAACACAGCTGATGACATTTTATAGAAGGTAAAAGTGAATACAATGATAGAAACAGACTCATACATTCCGCATCTGATTATCAGCGGGGTTTGGAATGTCATTAATAGTGAGGATGTTCAAATGATCAAGTCACATGACTTTATTCTGATCACAAAAATAAACAATACTTCAGGATTAGATTATCATTTTTCGGCAGTTCTCAAAATGTTATTGGTCATATGGATCTTCATAGACTGACGTAAATGGATAAACCAATCCACACTACTTGCTGCGATATACATAATTTATTAAGGAATATATGACGAGCGAACACTATCTTGTCTTTATTGATAAATTCCAGTATATTGTTAACAAGATACACATCTTTAAAAGCTGCTAAAATCAAATATCAGTTTCCTTGGAGTCATATATTGTTTCACCATCGCTTCTGTAACCTGTTTTTTCCTCTCCTGATGCGCCGCTATTATCGGTTGCAGTGTTTCTATTAACATTTTCTTAAGGTCTCCTGTTAGTAACACCCCACTTGTATAGTCCTACAAGAGATACAATGCACAATTATTGAGATGAAGGTTTGAAAGAATTAAAGTTTGTAATTTCAGCATAAACTGTGATTTGATATTGCAAACCGTTTGACTTGGGGCAGAATAATAATAATATCATGTATTTGTGTACAGTATATGGTTGAATATATATTTATATATGTCTGTGTCTTACATGTCTGTGTGTGAACAGTTGGCAAGATACCATGTGCAGCTCAAACAGTGATTGGTATTTACTCTTCAATAGACATCCTGCTCAGTAATGCGAGAAACTATACTGTACTTCAAAGACATGGTAAACAACAGTTGTATCTACAACAATGTGGTCATGAAAACTCTAGGCAGCAAATTGGCCACACAAACCAGTTTTTCCTCATTCAGCCAGTTGTCAGTTTAGCTGGGAAAGAGATTAGGCTGTTCTCAAATCAATAGGAATTGGACACATGGTTAATTCAGAAAGCAACCCCCCCCCCCCAAAACTGGTATTAAAGCCCAGAGAGCTGCGAGACCTACAGCTTCTCCAACAGAAAATAAGGGGTTCCAGAAAGCAGCTCCAGAGGGATGACCTGAATGATGAAGTGAAGGAACTCCTCAAGAACACAAGATACCCACAAGGAGGGTAAAATATATGTATGGAACACGTAATATCAATCATTATTGTATAACTAAAGTATACAGATTAATTTATTATCTTAAAACACACACACACACACACCATTTGTTCACATCAATACAATATTTTTCATATTCACATGTATTTGTGTTGCTATGTCACACGTCCCCCAAAAGAATGTGCAATACAGTTGTATTTCTTACAGGCTCAACTTTTAAAACATTAGGCGGCTGCTACTGTAATTCAACCATGAGTTTTCCATTAAAACAGTAGCCAAACTCCCTACTGCTCTGTGCTGAAGAACATTAATTTTAAGGTGAGTCTATGAATTGCTTTAACACCTTCATTGTTTGGGGTCCTGCTAAGCGTGGGACAGCCATATGTCACACGCCCAAAACCCAGGGAATGTGTGATTTCCAATTTTTGTTCATACCCGCTTCACTTGTTCAAGTTTCTCATCATCTTCAAGGAAGAAGGCCAGGTACATGCAACACACATCGACATCACAGTTGCCTCCATATTTTCTGTGTTCTTCAGTGGTGTCCTTTCCCCCAGAGAACGCGTGCTTGTTGATCTGAAACAAAAAAAGAGATGAAGCAGCCAGTTTAGAGACGGACCACCATAAACCCCAGTTTTAAAAAGTTTATCTTGAGCATATAATTAATACAGTTTACAGCAATGGAAGTCAGACTAAGTCTTATTCTCCTCTTCAATGTCTAGTCATCTTTCCCATTGTTTTTAATAATATAGGGCACTCACAATAACTGGAACATGAAGAAATGCTACGGGGTGCACAGCTGGAAGTGTAGGACTATGCTGGGAAGAAGGCGGCCCCCCATATGGACTTAATCAAATCGTGATATTTACCAGACCAACGTTTCGGTCCTTCGTTTGGACCTCTCTCAAGATGACATAGGACCGAAACGTTGATCTGATCCAATAACTATCACAATTTGATCAAGTCCATGTGAGTGCCACAACCCCTTCCAAGTAGTCATCTCCCCCCCCCTCCTCCCCCCCATCTTGTATTATAACTGAATGCGGTGAAGCAGTATTTCTCGGTACCTTTGTTTTTATTTGCTTGGCTGTGTCCGTCAGGAAGATGGAAGAGTTCGGATCGCTGGCACTCATTTTTGTCTGTGCTCCTTGCAGAGCTGGGAAGAATGTTGAATGCAGGAGAGCTGGTTTAGGGTATCCGATTCTGGGAGCTACGTCCCTCGTCATTCGGAAGTATGGATCCTGCAAATACATCCAGTACCTTCATGTTATCTAAGGAAACCAATAGTGATGGTAATAACATAGGCCAGATAAATGAGAGAGAGCTAAGCTAGTCCTTTTTAATATTTGCTTCAAAATGTCAGATATTTAATTTATATAGTTAATGGTCTAAACAATTTAATGCTAAATAAAAAAAGATAAATTATCTTTATTTTGTCATTAGCCTCACAATGAATGTCGTTCTGAGATCTTCACTATTCCCTACAAACGCGGCCTCAATACAGCAATTAAAAAAACACCAGGAAAAGAAAGGAGACTTGTAGAAAATGCAGGTTTGCATCAAAGATTAGTATAGAATTACAGCATAGTTTTTATATTATCTACTTACATCTTTTGTATGGCTCCCCCCCCTGCACTAGACTACATTTCAAAATAAAACCATCTCATTATTTTGGGGTCCTCAAATATATTCAACTGCATGAAAACAACAGCAACAATTGTAACCATCAACTCTGATGCTTTACACAATTGTCCACTGATGTTTTTCTTGCATTTTACCACCATACCCAAGAACCCAAAACAGGGTTTATCATAACAACTTCACCACTGATCTTCAAAAAAGGTTGTCAACATGCCTGGCAGCAAAAGAAACCTCTTGTGGTGAAAGTAATGCAAATACCTATTATAAAAAGGTCATCAACGTACCTGGTCGATGGCACATGGAATGAGACACTGAATATCTTTTCTGTCCTTAAATATTTGTGGGAAGGAGCTGCTGAAAGACGGAGCTGCTTGGATAGCAGGAAAGCTGATTTTCCCTAAAAGAAACCAGGCATTTTAAACGAAACCAGGCATTTTCCCTAAAAGAAACCAGGCATTTTCCCTAAAAGAAATCAGGCATTCCCTAAAAGAAACCAGGCAGTATAATCGCTGGCATCGAGTTACTGCACTGAAACCTTTGCAGCTGAAGAGACATATGGTATTATGCACTAGAGAAGCGGGGCCCTACTGGGCGATCCGCCAATACGGCGGTACTGTTTCATGACTGCGAAGGGGTCAGCCAAGTCCACGCATGCTCAGAAGGGGGGCATTCTGGGACGGCTTAGGAGGTAGGAGAGACGGGAAATTGCTGGTGGACATAGCTTTTTTTTGTGCAAAACTCACAAATGCTATGTTCCACTTTTCGGCGATTTCTACTTGTCGGCGGGGGCCTGGAACCAAACCCGTCGAATAAGTGGGGACCTACTGTACTACAGTTTTGCATCGGAAAAAGGTAGACGTTTTTGCTGCACACAACATTGTCCACGAGGTCATGAAGCCGTGATGCTGGACATCACGCCCGATCTTCCGGTAACTACCATTGACTTGAATGTCCTGCGTCGGCGGCTTCATGCATTTAAACTTGCGAGTACTTCAGATTTTATGGACTTGTGTTCGCCTGACAAAGGGGCGGAAACCCCCAAAAAGCTGTGCTGCCTCAACATCATGCTCACTCTGCAGCACAAAGTACTTGCAGGTTTCAAGTGAATGTTGTGTGCAGCGCGATCCGGTGACATTCTGCACATGGCTCTTCCGCCGGCACCATGAAAGCGTACAGACAGTGGAGTAGCTACGCCTACAGGGGCCCCTGGGTAACGTTGCTGCGTCATGTGACATCGCGTCACCATGATGACGACATGGAGGGCGGCAGCTCTGTTACAGGGGCCCTGCCCTCTCCCTGCCAATTTGTTTAATTGCTGTGGGGAAGAGCGCGGGGGCCTCTGTAACCGCTTGGGGGGTGGGGGGTCATGAAGGAGTCCCGATGGAGGGACCCAAACCCCCAAACTGGAGCCACCGGGACATGTCCAGGCAGCAGTTACGCCCCTGCATACTGAGACTGCTTTGATGACCATACCCGAGTTCCCTCTGTTTGGCCATTTCATCTGCATATCTTCAAAGGGAACAAAGGAACGTATCTTACCAATGCAATCACTGTCCGTGAAGCCAAATATCCCTTTCACTTGATTGAATGTAACGTGTTTCTGAACTTGCACCACATTTCTGTAGAATCCAGGACTACTCCTACAAGTGTGAACAGAAAAATACTGAGGCGCTCTCTAAAAGTGATAACGTGATAACAAATAAAGGTGTATAAATTCAATGTGATAATACAATACAATAAATGATTTGCTGCTCGACCCAATAAGATCCCCTTTAGATCCTCAAGAAAGTTGAAATGGTGACATTCGGGGAGCGCAGATTCATATAGAAAATATAAAAGGAAATGCATACATAGTGTAACAAATGTGTGAAGTCCATGGGAGTTTATGATATAGTATCAGTATCAAGTGGACAATGCCACTACTCACATGGCCATGTGAGCATGAAGTGCCTTGAAAGGTATCTTTAGGGATATCCCTCAAATCACTTCTGTTTTCCCTGGATCTTGCAATCAAGTGGTTGGGGGAAGGCTGGTGTGTAATCCTCCCCACGAGTTTGGCAAATGGTGTCCCGCAGAGATACATATTGCACAGAGAGATGGATATGTATAAAACATATGTTTATATTACGCAAATAAAAAGCAATCGTGCACTCACATATAATTCACGTTGACTGTGAACGTGGTTATTTTGGACTCCTGACAGCCACCTTAGGTGGTGTATGCGCTCTTGATTAACTGTTGCTGCAGCCTGCTAGGCAGACGCGGAAGTGGGATTCCCCTGCACCACAGCTATCAGAAGGACGCTGAGCCGCCACGCATCCGTCAGAGCTTTACAGCACTGTATGCGAGTACACGATTGCTTTTTATTTGCGTTATATAAACATATGTTTTATACATATCCATCTCTCTGTGCAATATGAATCTCTGCGGGACACCATTTGCAGAATGGTGCAACAGAAAAGAAGAGGTTAATGAAAGCAGGTCCAGAAGGATGATTTGAATAATGAAGTAAAAGGAATGCCTCAAGAACACAAGATATGCACAGGAGGGTAAAATATCAGAATGATACCTGTAATATCTAACATCATTTTATAACTAAAATATAATGTAACAATGTAATTTGTCCTCTTATTCTTACACACATATTGTTACAGCAGTTTGATGTGTCATATCAATACAATGTTTTTCATATTCACGTTTCTGTGTCACACTTCCCCAAAAAGAATGTGAAATACCAAGTTACACTCTAAAAAAAATAATATTAAAAAAAAAAAAAGTTTTTCTGCTACTTTTCACTGCTATGAGGGCATTGTACAATACAGACAATTGAGTGTAATAATGGAAATACATGTAATGTGTGTAATGGCAATTTAATGCAGAATGAAGCTGCTGGATGCATTTGCTTCAGGAGCAATGCGCAAACTCGCCAAGCGGACCCGCTTGTCCTGCCCCAGGAACACTGCGAGATTCATGTACTTACAAGCTAAGGGGTCGGGAAAGGGGGACGGGGGGAACGTAAAGTGGACCTACAGAAAGAGAAGCAGTACTTATATATCTGAATTAAAGAATTGTTCAAGATTAGCTTCCCCCCCACACACATTACGGCAATCAACAATGAGCTTGCATTGGTCAGTTACAAAAGCTAGATATTAACTTGCATTCCAGTGTTGTAAGCAGCACCTTCGTATTATTAAAAATGGCATGCACTTACCCCATGTACTCAAGATCAGAAAATATGAATGTTTTATTGATGTCAAAACCGCATGCTATAATGTCCTTGGCATTTTCTATTGCATACTGGTAAGCCTGCTCTGGTGTCAGGTCTTTCCACAGATATTTTTCATCATCGGTCAATTGAACAACCAATGGGATATTAAAAACTTCTTGTAGCCACCTACGAATGCAAGGAAGGCCAAAAGGTAAATACAGGTATTACATTATACAGGCACACACAGCATCTTACTTAAACGTACAAACGGATTCAACAGGTACCAGAACATACTGTATACCTCAAAGAATTTCCTGTCGTTCCGAAATGCTGTATTGTGAAACAGCTGCGTGACAATAATTCCTTAATTTATATTCAACAATCTTTTATAATCTACAGTATATAAAGATATTGTATTTCCCTTACAAGCCAAATGTAAAATGTGTACTTGGAGACTGTCGTCGAGTAATTCAGACTACATACGTTTCTTGTCCAGATGATACCAGACATTCAAAAGGTAAATACCTATTTTAAGTCTTTCCTACAAAACCACTTTACAAAAAGTGACATTTTCTCTGTGACCAACAACGTTTCATGGTAACAAGAGACAGCATATCCGACTTACTTTGTAAAGATAAAGGGGACGAGGTGGCCCACATGCATAGACTCAGAAGAAGGACCTCTGCCCGTATAAAGGTAAAACGGCTTCTTATTCTCATAGGCATCGAGGATTTGGTGCATGTCCCTGAGTAAAACAAAGAAACATATTTTGCTGGTGGTAATAACACCAGACAGTCATAGCACAAAGACGTGGTGCAGTAAACTGGACAGGTAACTTTGCATTAGCAGCAGTAATGAAACGAATAGCTCAGTCCATATAAATACATTGAAATGTGCCCAGTGCTTAGAATTCCATTCTACTGCCCTTCAGCAGAACTGCAAAGAATCTACTTTGGATCTAAGCAACGAGAACTAAAAAAACCACAATAAATGTAACTATGAGGGTTCATTTGTATTATTTGTAGTCAAAACAATGCGCAGTCGAAGTAAAATAGTTATGCCTTATATTACAATTTGTAATAATAGTTTCTATATTTTGGCTACTCAGATCAAATGATTAACACATCCCACACATATTGCTCAGATTTAGGGCAAGCTAACATTAACACGGACACACATTATTTGTATATTATTATTGCACCAATTGTACGGTCTTTTGTGGCATTTATAAATGAAATAGAGAGAGATAGAGAATGTATACACTAAACCAACATGATACTGCAAGATACATACAAATTACCATATTTAAAATAAATCCCTCATTCCTGTGACACCATCTGCAGAATATTACAGTATGAGGAAGACAGGGAAGAGCGGATCATGCAAGTAACTTAAACAAGTGCAGTATAACGGAGGGAAAAGTTACTTATTGGCAATGACTAGATTACCCTTATACATGTTTTTAAGAAAATGTTTCAAAACCTAAAAAAGAAACCTATTAAAATATTTTGTTTTCATTATAAGCCAATGATACAACGCACTGATACGCGGCAGACCCGTTAGTTGGCGTTAGATGGATTCTACGCATTTTGCTTAGACGATAATGCAGTCGAGGTGCAGGACAATATTTTATTCACTGCTCAATAAAACATCAGATGGCATCTGTACTGAAGAGGAAATGACATACCTATGTGAAAAAAAAATACCCCTCTGTAAAAAGTGATGTGGCTTCTGTCCGGTGACTTTCTCTATTCGATCTAGAAGATCCTTATCGATCTTACTGCTCCCAAACCGAACTAAAAAAATAAATAAAAAAGACAAGTAAACATCCATGGTGCATATAACTTGGCTGAGAAAGCAAGTGTCGCATTTTCTATAACTCTAAACAGCTGCAGAACTCTTGATCTTTACAAAAGTTACACGTAATCACACACTACATCAAAGGTTTAAAAGGAGGCAATCCAAGCAGTTTAAAAATGTCAAAAATAAATCGTTTTTGTTTTAATATAGAACAAGGTAGTGTGCTACAAACTGGATTCTTTTTGAGAGTACTTATGTGTTCTCTCTTCTGTTCTGTTTTGTCTATTACCCCAGTCCTTAGAATGCACCCGCCGTTTATTAGTATAAGTTTATCATTATTGGTCTATTAGTTAGGTTATTTAGTTGATTATTGGCTTACATTTGTTTATTGTCGCTTTGTTTTAATGTGTACAGCTTTTGATGACCTTTATTGAAAACGAATTACCTAAGCTGCCGATCGATTAGTTCTCCTGTGAACGATCAGCAAAGATCCTGCTTCCCAGGGTTCACTAAATGGCTGCCTTTCAGTTTCAATCAATCCTTCAGTTAGTGTACCACAGCGGCTACAATGGATTCTTATATTACTAAGTTAACATTATCTACTGTAACATTTTGCAGCTCAAACTGCTTTGAATATTGGCAACAAATGATCACAAACAGGAAAGTGTTAGAAAGATCTTGCACTGACGGGAAAGTGTTTAAAACCTTCTATAGAAAGGAAAGGATTATCAGTATATTAAAACTCATAAAAAAATGGCATTGAGTTGAATTTGAGAAAAAAAGGGTGTGTCCCTAGCACGCATGTTGGAAGTGAAACTTCTTAGCGTTGTGACAGAATTTGTTTTTTTTTTCATTGAATGAAAGACTTCCGCTTTATTTTTTTTTCCAGCAGAAATTTGAAGTGTTTAATTAAATAAACTTTACCATGTTATACATGTATATACAGACACACACACACACACACACACACACACACACACACACACACACACACACACACACACACACACACACACACACACACACACACACACACACACACACACACAGTAGGAGGTATAAGGCATTGAGAGGTTTCTTGAGTGTGAGTGTCTGTATAGGTGTGTGCATGTGTGTATAGTGTGTGGATAGGTGTGTGCATGTATGCATGTGTATAGCTGCGTGTGTATATAGGTATGTGAGTGTGTGTGTGTATAAGTATGTGTGTGTATGTATAAGTGTGTGTGTGTGTGTGTGTATAAGTGTGTGCGTGGATAGGTGTGTGTATAGGTATGGGTGTGTGTGAGTATAGGTGTGTATGTGGGTATAAAAGAACGTTGTGCAGTAGCTAAGTCTCCGTGGGTAATAGCATGAAATGGGTGACATTACGCCGTCCCCCTGACATTGTGTCCTCCGCAGTCACAAGTCCAGGGATCAGCCACTCGGCACGGTGAGGCTCCGCGTTCACATGCAGCTGCGGGCCGGTGGTGCAGGCAGTCAGATGCAGCGGTAATGTGCTCCTTAGGGTCGGCCCTGCATCTCCGGCTCTGTGGAGGAGTGCACATTCCGGCTGCAGGGTCAGATGCTCCTGCTGAGCTCCTTCTGGTCGGCCCGTAATTGTGCAGCTCCGGCCCAGTGCAGGAGTACAGGTTCCAGGGTGGGGGGGGGGGGAGGTGTCTGTGTGTCCGGGACCTCGGCCCTGCTCCCAACTCTCACCCTGACCCGGGGAGACAGTTAGAGGCTGCGGCAATGCTCCCAGGGAGCCGGTCATAGGCAGCGGCACTGTGCTTCCGGTGAGCCTGTCAAATTCAGCACATGCGCAGTCCCTCGCAGGAGTACCATTAGCATTGACAATAATATCATTACCTAGTGGCCATGGGCACTGCTGCAGGGCAACTGTGCACAAGCGCAGTCGCTACTTCCGTTTTAAACGAAGTCACGACTGAATTCAGTTTAGCCTATGAGATTTTACAAAAAGCTACTGCCAGCTAAGAAGTTTCACTTAAAATATTTTTTTTAGTAAGTATCTAATACTACCGAACTGATTTATATAAAAAATAAATGATTGCACGAATGGTATATGAATGGTTACTTACGTATAAGTTTGTCATAGTCCACACCTTTCGCATTGCCCGTTTGCACTGTCCAAGGGTCCACAAAATCATCCCCGTCATCTGCAGTGGACAGGCTGTTGTTGCTTACAGATGTGACATCTGTCGGGGGGGAGCCAGGGCTGTAATCCTGGCCGGTTGCTTTTTTGTAGTCCACTTTCAAAGCCAACAGCAGCTTTAAAGCAGCATCAATTTCATCCTCAAAACATAAAATAATATGGGGAGTTAACTCAAGATATTGTGACAAACAAGATATGATCTGTGAAGTGTGATAGGAAACATAATTAAATGCCCCCATCTTGGTTACATCTACTGATAACCAATCATAATGTCTCCTTCACATCAACATTCTGTGACGTTTGATATTATTTATTAGCAACTTTTGTTCAAATATATATTACATTACCTGCAAAGGTTTTCCTTTAAAAAGTTCTACATTAGACGACATGTTTGCATACCTAGTAAGTAGAAGCTGTCAAAAACAGTATTCGACTTCTATGGCAAATTAAGGTTTGTTCTGTAAATGTTTTCGTTGATACGGAAAACCAAAAGTTCAACTGGTGAATATATGAATAAGAAACCACTACAAAAAGTATACTACGATTACAATACCTTGGGTGCTTTCTCTGCCTTTAGTGATCGCACTTTGTCACCTTGTGTTGTCACTCGATCAAACAGCTCCGGTGGAGTGTGACTCCCAGAATTACAGTTTTCATGCTCGGCCATAATTCAGATGTGCACAGGAATGGAAAGGTATTCTTCTCACTGTTACCAAATGAGGGTATCCAGCGCGTTAATGGTGGGAGAGAATGTAAAAGGACAGATACCAAAACATCACTGTAGACTAGGGGTGCGCAATCTTATCCCCCTGCGCGCCCCCCCCCCTTACCTTCCCTCCGGCGTTCTTACGTCACGTGACCCGCCACATAATTTGCCATGGTAACATCTCCAGAAGCTGCCTGAGTCAAGGTAAGTGAAGTTTACAGAGGCCTTTGCCGCTCCCCCAGCATTTCATTTAAATGCCTTCAGGAAGCGCACAGGGTCTCCGTAAACCCCCCGCCCCCCAGTTGGCGCACCCCTGCTGTAGAGCAAAGCAAATTAGGCAACATCTAAACACAAGTGCTCTTTCATGTACAAAACCAGAAAGGGCGGAAATCATAGCTCAGAGGTAGCCAACTCCAGTCCTCAAGGGCCACCAACAGGTCAGGTTTTAAAGGATATTCCTGCGTCAGCACAGGTGCCTCAGTCATTGACTGAGTCACCAATTGAGCAACATGTGCTGAAGCAGTGATATCCTTAAAACCTGACTTGTTGGTGGCCCATGAGGACTGGAGTTGGCCACTCCGGTCATAGCTATATGCTCAAAGGCTATCAAAAGGCAGGTTGCCAGGAACATCAGTATATATATATATATATATATATATATATATATATATATATATATATATATATATATATATATATTAGTGCTCCTTGGGGTATCAATTAGAGAAACAAAATGCTAGCTATATGTATGAACCAGGACATACTTCAAAACGAGAGGTAACTCTCAATCTATTACTGCCTGGTAAAACATTTTATAAATAAATAAATAAATATCACCGTAGAGCGGAAATGAGTTCGAAGTAGAAATCGTTACCCAAAGTTAAGAATGTAACACCCCACTTAGCATTAAATGGAACTGGTCGATATTTACTGCATATACATCTAGCTATAACGCTGATACAGCTTACACTAGCACTTCTGTGACCACACCTTGTGTAAAAGAAGCAGAATGGGAGATTTCACACCATGAAACCACCCAGCTGTGCAAATACCTTGTATGAGTGTCCAGCTTTAAATATTAAAGTGGATTTAATATAAGCGAACGATAACACAATAGTATTGATAGGGATTCCTTTATGGCAATTAAGTCCATGGTGACTCTAGCCGTGCGGAGGCGCGCTGAGGCTGAGGGAAGGTGGGTGCTTTCCCTGGCCTTAGTTTGCGCGCCGTCCGGGGGCGGGCCAGTGACGTTACGGAGCTGGTTCGCCCTCATTGGGGGAACCGCTCACGTGACCGGCCCTGCGCTCCCGTGAGCGCCAACACTAAAAAAAATTTAAGTGGTGCGTCTCCGCACCCCTGCGGAAGCGTGAGCGAGCCCCTGCTAAAGCCGTTCTCATTGAGGCTCCAGGGGCACACTGACAAGCGTCAGCGCGCCTCAGCACGGGTCAGCGTTAGGCACTGACCATGGACTCAGCCTTATGCCTCATCCAGGGTGGAAACAGGCGCGCTGTCGCTCCAGCGCCCTGCTGGACCGGGCGATTCCTAGCTGGCTAGGTGCGCGTACGTCTAGGGGCGCAGACACGACATCACAGAGCTGGTTCACCCTCATTGGGCGAATCGCTCAGGTGACGCGTTTGCAAGCAGCAAAATCAATTTTGCTTGCTCGGCAAGCAGCTGAGCGCCGAGCAGGCACGCCCGCCCGCTCACACAGGCCACATGCATTGTCGCAACGTGTCCAGCGTGAGCGCGCGCGCCCGCTCAGCACCACCATTGACGAGGACTAACGGACAGTCTCTCTTGGATAAAACACCTGTTAAGGCTGTGTCCCCGCTGGCGCTGACCGCGCTCATGCTTGAGAGCGGTGACGTCACCAACTCTCCAAGCATGAGCGCTCGGCTGCCCTGTGCATTTTGCAAGCGGGAGCGGAGGGGCATTGGGGGCATGTTGAGCGCGCTTCAAAGTCACATAAGGCCCAGGCCATGGTTAGTGCTTACTTGCTTAAGCGTGCTCTCGCTTGCTGATGCTTGCCACTGAGCCCCTACAGCCGCAATTAAAGCGGCTTTAGTAGGGGCTCGCGCATGCTTTCCATTGCTTGCTGAGGCGCGCTTGAACAGAGCCGACAGTGAAATTTTAAATTCACGCGCTGACTCCGCTCACGTGACGCCTCAGCATCCAATGAAAGGACGAGCAGGGAAATGTGAACGGGGTACTGATTGTCTGGCGCCAGCGGGGTGATTTGGGAGAATTCAAAAGGGGTATAACATGGCCATGGGGGGGGGTTAATAAAGTGTCCACCTCATGTTGGGGGGAGGGGGGTTAATAAAGTGTCCGGTATCGCCATGTTGGATGACGTCACACACAGTTACATTGCCGTACTCACCACGCATGCGCAATGACGCGAACTAGCCACCGCGGGAATCCCGCTTCCAGCCCCGCCTCGCGAGTACGCTCGCTGTCTCGGAGGCAAGGCCACGAAAAAGGAGCGCTGACGGCTGTCGCTGCATTGCGTCAGCGCGCCTCAGCAAGCAAGTACAAAGTATAGACGTGGCCTTATTATTGTCTCCAAGTGCCAAGCTTGGGAGAGCGTGCGTGCCTGCGCATGAGCGCGCGCCCACCGCGTGATTGGGGACATCTACATAACGAGTACAAGAAGATGGAAAGCATCATTTTCCTGCAATCCTCTCCTCTTTTTACACCAATGTGTCTGATGACACTGGCAGTATCTGAGGGCCACTGTTGCATTATTTTCTCTCAGCTCCTTTGTAACGTGCTGCAGAGTATATGGGTACCACAAAAATATTATTATTATTAATAAATGACAAAAGTCTCTTTGTAACGTGCTGCAGAGTATATTAATACCACAAAATTATTATTATTAATAATAAATTACTAAAGTCACTTTGTAACGTGCTGAAAAACATATTGCCACAATGATTAGGGCACATGCTGCTCCCTCATTATAACAGGGACCATATGGTGAGCCCTCAGCCCCTCCCCCAGCTTATGCCCGCCGCCCGGTAAAGCGCTGCCCCTCCTCACCGTGTGTAACCAGCGACCGGTCCCTCTGACACCGAGCAACCTGTGCAGCCTCCGTGCGGAAACACGAGCAGGGGGCGGGGAGGTTCCTACACAGAGTCAGACACTGCTGTCAAACAGCCACTCCAGGCAACCAAGGGGTTAATAGGAAACAAGCCCGCGTGTTACCAAGGGGCAGATCTCATAGGACCACGTGGCTGCAGGAAAGCCTGTCCTCACACTGCTACATCACCCAGTTCCTGCGGAGAGGAACCCCCCTTCCTTGCTAGCAACGCATTATTAAACAATGCGGCGTTCCTGGCAGTGAAAGGGTTAATAATGGAAGGGGGAGGGGGGTTGCAAGGACAGTCACCAAATACAGTGCCCCACTTCCTGGGCAGGTAACGTGTATGTTGCATCAGCCTGTAATATCAGCAGGAAGCCTCTGGGGTGTGCATGCTAAAATGTATCACCTTATATGTGAGTACTGCAGATGGTTTAGTAATTCATAATAATATATGCTAACGTTGTGAGAGGTGCATCTCTTATCATTGGAAGTGTATGTCTGTTCATACATGCATGCACAGGGCCCTTCACTTTCCACCATTTGAATTTAACATACAAAGGGTATTAGGGCACATACAAAGGGTATTAGGGCAAAATAGCTGCATCATATATGTATTACAGGAAAAAATCCCATTGAAATCCATAGAATTTTTTTAATTGGTGCATCTTGTGCACTTTATTTTTGCCCCAGAATTGTATCAATTTCCTTCATACATAGACCCCCGTGCATGGTTTTAATCCTGTTTTAGGAGGGCGGAACGTGTTTCTCCTGTGCCTTGTTTCCGGCCGGTGCGGTTTGGGCTGGGATGCAGGGTGCACAGTGGGCTGTTCTGAGCTGCCTCTGACACTGTGAGCACTGCAGGTAATCAGCTGTCACTAAGGGCTGCTGCTTTGTGGGGGTCGGGGGCTGATATTGATGTATCTGTTCTCCAGTTTCATATAACTGGTTCACAGTAAATCACCACATTTCATCATTAATATTATTATTAATAATAAATCCAGCAGATGTTTCTAGTTTGCAGAATATTTAATGAAAACATATTTTTTTTGCAGGTCCTTTTAGAAATTACTGTGATTTTTCTTCCTTTTGGCAAAATTCATTAAGATGCCACAAAAAAAAAATTAGTAAGACTTTGGCTAAACCAAAAAAAAGTTATATTTACCACCGGTGTAATGGACAAATTTTCTCATTACCATAAGCTCTCGGATGCTCCCGAGTCACTATTTAATCATTAGTAAAGTATATTTAAGCAATGAAAAGCTGTTTTAAGTTATTTCAAAACGAAGTTGGTCCCTGATTATTAGTTATTTTGGATAAATCTGAACGATGCAAAGTCCAGAACATGCTGGTATTGTATTAATCCAGGGGTTCTCAACCCCAGTCCTCAAGTCCCCGCACATAGGTCAGGATATCCCCGTTTAGCACAGGCCTTCAACTGAGCCAGCTTTCACATATATACTTCAGTGAAATCCTATACCGTGGGTAACAAATGATATATGCGTAATATAGTTATCCCAAACAAAGTGCTGTCAAAGCTGTTTGAAGACAGCTATCGCAGATAAAGTACCGTTGCGGCTCAGAAACGCAGCTTATCCGCCGCGGTGACTGACTGTGGTCTCTATATACTGAGACTCTGTGTAGACAACAGAGACATTGGTTTTAACATTTTATTAGAATGTATATGTAATAATTTTTTGATAGATGAGTTTAATAAAATGTTATTATTTTTGTACTTACCCCCTTGGTGGTTGCATTACAAATGCGAGTCTGGGACACCTACTGTTCTGCTATAAGAAATACAAGCAATTAGGCTGAGTGCAATAAAGCGGGTATCTTTTTGGTGATCATCTCTTTTTTGCAAATATATTTGGTCTTCCCCTTGCACCGCCACTTTGTTTATACATTGATGAATATTAAGGTAGAGCAGGGATGACCCTCCTCCTACTTTGAAGCAGGGATATCCTTAAGACCTGACCGGTTGGGGAGTCTTGAGAACTGGAGGTGAGAACCCCTGATCTAAGGCTGCGGCCATGCTGGCGCTAACAGCGCTCATGCTTGGAGAGCGGTAACGTCACTAACTCTCCAAGCATGAGCGCTGGGTGTCCGCGCTATTTCGCAAGCGCTCGGGGGGCGTTGCAGGAAAGGTGAGCGCGGTTCAAAGTCACTTTTTTTGTTTATCTAAGCGCCAAGCGTGGGTGAGCGTGTGTGCACGAGCGCGTGCGCGTTATGTGAGCGGGGACGTCAACATTTAAATTGCGAGAGTAACCTCGCCAAGCACCGCGCGGTCAGCGGTAGTGTGGCCGCAGCCTAATCCTCTGGTATAGTACATATTATTTTGTAACAACAATTTTAAGCATTTTGTTTGTGCATTCCTTTTTGTATTTATTTTTCTTTAATTTGTATCCTTTTCTCCCAGTAAAAATATGTATACTACGGGTCTGAATTTAGGTCAAAGGCCTTTATTTGAGCATAGCAGTGGAAAGCACCAAGGTATATACACTGGGATTCCTCAAACTCCAATGCAGAGTATCACACCAAATTCAAGGCAATGGCAGGTAACCACGATTTGGTGGTGCATTGAAGCTTGACAAATCTGACCATTAATATCTTATTACTACAGGAGAAAATGTAAGAAAGTCCAGTGGCTCAAATGAAGCAGCAGTTAATACATTTCTTAAGGCATTATATTTAACGAGCCTGACAAAATTATTTTGCAATAATTGTTTTCTGACACAAAACTACTAGTGAATTTCATCTTGATATTTGTTATCAGGATGATACATTACAGTAACTTGGATAAAGCTTTTTTTTTTTTTGTGGTGAGTAAATTATACTGCTTTTTAATTCACAGTTACTGGGATGGAAGAAAATAATTATATCTATGTAAATATAAATGTCTGTGTGTTAAATACAATATTTGGGTTCTGTGTTTGTGTAATAGTGCCATACAGGTACATTTTAATACAAATATGTTAATCCCTTTCTTGGTCCTTGTTTTCTTGATTTATGAACATTGTGGTCTTTTTTGAACAGTTCCTTAACCAGAATGAATTCGTTGGTAACCTATGATGATTCAGACTCAGAGAATGAAAGGGCAGAGGAATCCAGAATTCCAAGCACAGTGCATGATGCTGACAGTTCTAACGTGCATGTTATACCATCTCTCCCATCAAGTGAATTTAACAGGAACCCTTCTTGTAAGAAACTGACTCATACCAGTACTGGTGATTTATGTTGTGTAGGAAAATCTGGAAATGCAACAGACAGTAGGAAACATCTTCAGAAATATCCTGCACATGTGAAGCAAAATGTTTCCTGCAAAGGCAATTTTCTGCCATCGAATTCTGTGACCACATCTGACAATACCTCCTGGAAATCCAGTTCAGATGTACAGAAGAGATCCCCCGATGATTCAATATGCAATGAAAGAACGGTTAAACCTTATATCCCCAAAAGATTAAGACAGGAACAGCCTGCCTGTAGGGGAAATGGGGGAGAAGGTGAACTATCAAGGCAGGCCCACCTCCCCAAAGACCATGGAGTACAGAATATCTTCAGAGCTTCCGATTATCTCAGACCTTATTTACATTCACCATACAATTCAACTGAGATCCCCAGAAACCTTGTGTTTGAGATGTGTGAACACACAGGCCCAGTGAACAGAGTCCAGTGGAATCCTGTGCATCAGTATAGCCACTTACTTCTCTCTGCTTCAATGGATGCAACAGTCAAGGTACTGTAATTCACCATGCAGTCTGTTTTTTCTAATCTGTTGTCTCCTTTTTAGTGCATTGATCTTGATTGCTTTTCTATAGTTTGTTGCTGCAAATCAATCTCAATTGAACAGCCAGGAGAAAAACACGTCTAAAAATGAATATATTAAAAGATTTTAAATCTTCTGACCATACTCGCAGGTCAGAAAAAAGGTGGAACAACCTCTAACAATTATACAGAGTAACAAGGGGAAAGATATGATCTGTTTTCTTTTGTGCCTGCAACGGTGATTGATGTGGTTGTGGAGAACCAAAAATACTGATTGTCCAAGATGAATAGAATAAAATAAGTAATGATTTCTTAATAATTACAATGCAATTGCAAGCTGACCAAAATGATGAAATCTCACAAGCCTGGTCTGAACACTCAAAAAACCCCATATTACCATTTGCATATATCAAAATCACCGGATCTATTGTACTTACTACACAGCAAAACTAATGTAATATAAGAATTATGAAACACACCTATCATGCCAAGCTAAACAGAATGAGCTTTTCACCCATTATTCCTACGACATCTGTCATGTTTTTAGCTGCATGTGACCCTGAGTTGCTGACAGTAACCCTTCTCTTTTGGTAAACAGTCCCCTCACTATCTCATGCTCCCCGACCTCCTCATACATTCCTTACAAACTGTTCAAAACGGATTAACCCTTTTGTCACCAGAGTAGTCTTGGTATGCCATAATGCATCTCGGAGACCCCATACCATAATCCAAATTCTCAGGCCCAATTTCCACACTACCACAATGTCAAGATACATTTCTTGAAACAGATGGGATATTATAGCATACAGTATTTGCTGCTGTACACGAGTTGCATAACACTGTATGCATACAGGAGACAGACTGTAAAAAAGTTGAACTTCTGTTATCCTTTGTACTCCTTTTATATAGATGGATATTTTTACACATTCACTGCCTTATCCCACTCAACTCTACCTCATGTCTCCTTAGTGTGTGGGCCAGTGGTCCCCAACCTTTTGCCCAATGGCAACCTTGAGAGTTCAGGAGAGAGTGGCGGGCATAGACCAATTAACACACACACACACACACACACACACACACACACACACACAATACACTTTCCCTGGGGGGAGGCTTCCAGTGCCGTGCCAGTCCTGCTTGCTTATGTGGAAGTTGGGCTGACCGGCACAAGAGAGAGAAACATGCAGCAGCTGTCGGTGGCACTGTGGCGAGCTACTCACTGGCAGACGGTGGGCTACAGTAGCTTGCGATCGACATGTTGGAGACCCCTGATCTACGCCGTATAACTGGTTGGCCAGTCAGTTACAGGCACCCACAAAAAGCTTAGCAGACGAGCACCGCTTTGGGAACCCCAGCTCTAGGCCGCCTTTGCATTTCAAAAGATAAAAGCCGTCTATGTGTCTACTGTTCATTTTCACACCAGGCTACCTATTTCTATCTCATCTTATTCCCCACCTCCTGTCTACACCCATTGTAACCAGATATTCCTCTTTCATACACTGTATATTATATTGAGTTTTTGTATTTTTGCTATACCCGATGAAGGACCCTTAGAAGTTCGAAAGCTTGTAACTTATCAACTACAGCTCAACCCCGTTAAAGCGCGGTCAGCTAAAACGCGGATGCGCTTATAACGCGGTGTTAGCCTGGCACCCGTTTTTTTTTAAAAGCAATTTTTTTAAAGCTTTATTGCTAACGAACAGACACACACACACACAATACTCCCCTGCCCATCACATCCCATCCCTCCCTGCCCATCACATCCCATGCCTGCACATCACATCCCCTGCCTGCACATCACCCCTCTGCACATCCCATCCCCCCCTGCCCATCACATCTCTCCCTTCCTGCACATCACCACACACATACACACCTCTCAATCCCTCCCTGTACCTCTGCTGGGGGGGAGGAGAGAAGGGAGCTGGTTCCTGGCCAGGGGACACACAGAGACAGCTGACATCCCGACCCAGACTCCGTGAGATTCCCCCCCCCTCTCGCAGACTCACAGCTTCTCTGCACAGGACACAGATCAGCTGCAGATGCAAGGTAATGCTGTGTGAGGGTGCCGCTGCAGCGCCGACTTCAGGGAGAGTTATCCCAGCTCTCCCCCTCCGGCGGACGTGGAATCCCTGATCGCGGTGGCCATTTTTTTTAATCGCGATCCCGTTATAACGTGGTCGTATCGGGTGGACCCCGAGGACCGCGTTATAACGGGGTCCAGCTGTACTTGTACATATTCTTCTTTTAAATAATTGCATCAGTGTGCTACATTCCTTTATCTGAATATATACTGTAATTATTTTCTCTGTGCATACACAGGCCCAAGTTCAGTATCATTTAACCTTTTATCTTTCAGTTTTCTTCAGCCTACAGACACTGAAGCAGTATGTCTGCCATGAAATAATCTCCCCTTTAGAGCATTACACAACCCCAATCAAGCATCAAAAGCACATGGCTATTATTATAGGTTACCAAGTATTGTTTGTTTGCCTTCCTCTGGGTCAATGTAAGTATACAGTAGGATAAGTATCTCCGCTGATTACATTTCATACAAGTTGAACTCCATGGACATATGTCCTTTTTTTCAACCTCCTCTATTATGTCAAGAGTGATCAACTCCAGTCCTCAAGTGCCACCAACAGGTCAGGTTTTCAAGATCTCCCTGCTTCAGCATAGGTGGCTCAATCTGTGACTCAGTCAGAATGACTGAGCCATCTGTGCTGAAGCATGGATATGTCCTTAAAACATGACCTGTTGGTGGCCCTTGAGGACTGGAGTTGGCAACCCGTGTGCTATGTTACTAAGTTGAAAACATGTAACAATATTGCTCTATGGGGTGAGGTGGTCTAAGGCCTCGTTCAGGGTGCCAGAGGCAGGAGTTGGAGGGCGGGCGGCAGTCTGCTGGGCGATGTGTGTTCATCCTCCCCAGCAGACTTTTTCAGGAGTTGAGGAGGGGGCGGGGCTACAGACAGCATCTTAGGGATCCAAGTTGCAGTCTTGAAATCATTCTCAAGAATGATTTCATTGGCTGCCGAGGTCCCAGTGACGCTGCTGCAGCTTCAAAAAACGAATTTTTTGTTTATTGAAACTGTAGCCAGCGTCAACTCCGGGCTTCAGAGACAGGGCAGCTGCTACCCTGACAACCACAGTTCACTTTAAATACATTGTATCCCACGGCCGCACGCACGTCAGCACGCCCTCCCTCCGAAGCCTGCACCCTGAACGAGGCCTAACACTGATCTCCAGTGTGATACTTCTGTTGGCCCAGATCTGCAGTTTAGCGCCGGGGCCTGTGGGTTCTGATTCTGTAAATAAATATGTTGAAAAAGGAGAGGGGTTCGCTTCTCTAGTGGTGATTAAATATTTGTAAGAAAGCCTACTGTATTGATAAGTTTCTTATTTATTTATTGCTTCGTGGGACTGCTCATTTCAAGTTAATTTCTGCAAAGAGGCTGAAAGTGATGAGATACCTGGGATTGGAACACACTGTAGCAGGGATATGAGAGTTACCCCCTCCCTACCCCCAATATATTTTCAACTGTAATGCAATCATATTAGGAAGTGTGGTGATAGTTATTTTTGTTGCTTGACACGTCTAATTCTGTTGCCTTCTCTTCTAATCGTATGTTGACGTACCTCGGTAGAAAGCTGGGATGTGAAAAAGAAAAGCTGGGAATAGAGAGGTGGGAGGACACTGTGTCTGGTAACTGAAGGTTAGGAGGCGTATATTAGGATTTCGATCTGATGGGTATGGAGACACTGAGGTACAGACACATTATTTTCAACAGTAAAAAATGAAAGCGTTTTGAAAGAGTGTCTCATCAGGAGTGAACTATTGCAGAGTTGGTGCAGATCAGGGGGGTGGTGAACGAGCGACTAAATACGACTCAAATTCGTAGCGATGACTAGTGTACAGATCCTGGTTGTTTTACATTCAATTATTTTGTAACACGCCAACATATTCCGCTGCGCAGTACAATGGGGGTAGCAGAGTTCTGTATATTACATAAACAGACTGACCTATATATAAGGACAGAAGGTAATGGGGGTCCTGCTCTTGAGAGCTTACTCTCTAGAGCACAGGTCTCAAACAGGCTAGCTTTTATGGATATCCCTGTTTCAGCACAGACTGACCCACTAATTGAGCCACCTGTGCTGAAGCTGGGATATCCAGAAACGCTGGCCTGTTTGTGTCCCTTTAGGACTGTGTTTGAGACCTCTGCTCTAGAGGGAATAAGGGACAGTGTTGTAACACAAAGTAAAGTGGCTGCTCATTGTGGGACGGGTGGGGTAGGGTCCGGCCGCACAGCTCGCCCCATTAAGGTTTGGGGGTGAGTTCTGTACATCCCACTGGGGACCTGTGTTTCTTTAGTGCGGTAATAAAGAGTGATACCTGAGCAGACCCTACTTGGACTTTTTATCATCAAGCCTTTCATTATATTGCTTAACCCTTAGTGACCTGAGTGTGCCAGCCCCCACATTAGCAATTAATTAGTTCTAATAGTCCAGTGAATTAACAAATTGTTGGGATTGCTAACATAATATTTAATGTTTTATATTCTGATTTGTAATATTTATTTTTCCCTTCCCAGCATAAATTTCTGCACCATTTTGGCGGGTGAACAAAAATAATATTTTGTAGAAATTGACTTTCCCCATTTGATCTTTATCACTTCAATGAATACGTTCCCTATTTTGGATACATATTCTCATAAAACCCCTTTAAAAAATAATAATAATGCTGTAAGACTTCCTGCGGGTAAAACCAATTGTGACATTCAAGTATTTTCTTCTTGGTTGAGAGAATCTGCTGAGTTCCTCTCCCCCCCCTCCTCCCCCCACTCCCTCCTCCAACCCCCCACCCCCTGCAAGCTGAACCTGTTTATCAACTAGCCGACTGGACCAATGATCCCTTCTGTACAGAGCACAGAGGCAGGATTTCAGGTCTATGAACAGGAACCAGCGCATTGAGCTCATTAGACTGCACAGATACTGTGATAGAGCGCGTGCTGTGCTCTGCTGTTTAATAATGCATTGGAAGCATAGCTGTGTTCCATGATCGTGTGTGATGGGGACATTGCAAAGGTCATATGCAATGGGGTAATAAAGCTGCTACCAGCATGGCTAAAATCTAGCGTGATACAGTCTTGTGAATCTCAGCACTCTTTCTATTCTGCGTGCCATTTAACCTTTTTGCTGCCCCATAGATGTATCTGCTACATGACACAGTGTATCACAAGTGCTGAATCCAGGTGTATGGTAGGTGATTTGAGTGGGAGTCCCTCCTGCTGCTCCAAATACTCGCGCGATCAACGGGGCAATACTTGAAAAATGAAAACAAGGAGGAGCGCAACGAGGAGACTGTTGAGTATAAAAATTATGTATGATGAAAAGTAGCAAAATATTAACTCACATCAATTTACAAATACATCGGAAACAGCCTCTACGCGTTTCGCCCCCATACGAAGTGTATGATGCGAAACGCGTAGAGGATGTTTCACCCTCCCACTGTGGCATCACCACTAGTGTCTCCAATCGGCTGCCGATAAGCTGTCCTGCTAGGAGCCGTAGTTTTCACCAGCTGCTGTGCTCATTTGCGGGACGTTCCGTGCTAGGAGGTCGGAAGAACACCAGTCAGGCACTGCATCTTGCCGGGATGTTCCGCGGGTGTGCCGATGTATTTGTTACTTGATGTGATTTTTTCACATTTTGCTACTTTTCATTATAAATGATTGTTATACTTGCCAGTCTCCTCGTTGCGCCCCTTCTTGATTTTGTATCTGGTGCATGACCTGCCCTGGCACACCCAAGGCCCTGTTGATGTACTAAGTACATTAGTATCAAAATTCTCGTTTTCTTGGGGACGATCGGGCTAACGGCTCCATCTGAGCGGTCAGTCCGATCCAAAGGGAAGTGGAGCTCCCGTCCACTTCCATGTACGTCGGCCGGGGAAGGGGTCCCGGGCGTGTGATGGTTTCCAAAGTGATCACGCGACCATAAAGGCCGAAGTTCACTGGCTTTGAGCGGCTGCTGGGCTTTCGGCAGCGAAAAAGGTTAAAGAACAGAACCCGCGTGCCACACTTTTGGTGGCAATTAGTCATCTTTGAGGAAGCTTGTGAAAATGTTTGAACTCATGACGTGTTTGGTTGTGTAGGCGTACAGTGAGCATCAGCAGAGTCACACATAATAATTAAGACTAGAGATGAATTAATTTTGTTTTTCATATTTGGATCCGCCTCGGATTGGCTGGTTCCATTGGTCCGGGGATCAGTCTCAAAAAGACAAATCTGTCGCTCTCTCTTCGCTATGCCTTCCTCCTCCTCCCACTCCCTCTCACTCCTTCCCGCTCCTTCTCACTCCTTCCATCTCCCTCCCTCCCACTCCTTCGGTCTCCCTCCCTTCTCCTCCCACTCCTTTCCTCTCCTTTCCACTCTCCCTCCCCCACTCTCTCCCCTTGTCTCCCTGCCCCCCACTCCCCCCCTCTCCATCCCCCCCTCTCCATCCCCCCCTCTCCATCCCCCCCTCTCCATCCCTCTCTCTCCATCCCCCTCTCTCTCCCTCCCTCTCTCTCTCCCTCCCTCCCTCTCTCCCTCCATCTCCCCTTTGGATTAATTTGAGTTCAGATTCTTAAGAATCCGCCCAGATCATATTGAATGGCGGATTTGAATGAATATGCTCTGCCTTTTTAGTACCCGATCCGCAGACAGATTTTGGTGGGGGACGCATTTGGTCAAAATAATCCGTGGACTGGATCTGGACTGGATCACCCACCTCTCTGCAGCATCAGGATCCGTATTTATGGGCATTACAAGATGCCAAGTCTTTTATCAAATAGAAAACGTGTTCATGTATTCATGTGATCTAAAGGACGTCGTGTAAAATATCATTATTAATGGAAAAAATATTAATCCGTGCCCATATTTGAAAATATACAAATGTACCGTGAGGAACTCATATAAACACAATGTAAAGTGACAACAAAAAGTGTGTATTTGCTTACATTTTACCAGCTGGGGGCATTTCTGGGTAATCGTTACCTCCCCCCCTGCTGCACTACTGCTTTGAGCCTATCACTGGCAGCGAAAGGGTTACTGGCAAAGGAAAGAGATTTAGCAAACAACAAAAAAATATCAATTTGAAACCAATGCTATTTTTTCCTATCCGGTCTCATTCTGTTGTAGTCTTTCTCCCATCGCCACTTTATCTGCATAGAAACGTTGGGACAGAAAATCTCCTTGTGACCTTGTTCTCCATGTTGTGGATAGAGACACTTTACTTTTACCTTGTAACTACGTGATAAGCGCTGCAGCTGTTTGCCTCATCCCATCCACCAAGAGCTTCTGGGACTAGCTGGGGGAAAAGGTGCTTTCTTCCACTGTGAGGTGCTGAGAAACCAGACACCAGCTTTCTGTGTTCAAAGCCTGTTCTGCGATATTCAAGGACAGAAGAAACGGCAGCTTTCATACACTGCGGCGGTATGCTTCCCAATTATTGTTCTTAATACTTTGTCTTGTCTATTGCCAAGGCAACCAATACTTTTTGGAAATTCAAGTGCTGTTGTTAGCTGAGCATGTTACTAAGATAAAACCATGAATATGCCTCTGGTCTGTCTCTGGTTTAAAAAAAAAAAATTGTATCATAAATTTACAGGGCATTGAATATTTACTGTAATTCTGTGAAAACGTCTGTTTATAAAATCGTGGCCAAACAAGAGACCTGCAATATCCCTCCCCTGTTTTTTAACCCTGGGTTCTCCCCCCCCCCCAATCTCTCTTTCTGCTTGCGTGAGTTTGGTTCCCATACAATTCTTCCAGGGCAGAATGCCTCGAAGAGCTCACATTGTACTTCTCTCCTACCTGAGTCATGGCGCCTTATGCAATATGCCAGTGGTGGCCAACTAGTTCTCAAGGGCCACCAACAGGTCAGGCTTTAAGGATATCCCTGCTTCAGCTCCATCAGTGACCTGTTGGTGGCCCTTGAGGGCTGGAGTTGGCCACCTCTGCATTATGCTGTGAAACTGCTTCCTTGTGTTTGGGAAGGTTTGACTCTCATTTGAATTGAGCTGAACTCTTCTCTCGCACTGGGAAATGGCTTCACAGAATATGGAAGGCCATCCAGGGATTGAGATATAGCTCAAAGGGAGCCCAGAGCTACATCCAATATGACAAATATACACAGTGAAATACCTATATATATATCTCTTGAAATAAGGGTAATTTTGAGATATAGCTCCTCTTGCCTCAGCCTTGGGCACTTTTGTTGTATGGCCTTCTTACAACGTGAAAGCGTTACTTTTTCACTTTGGTAGGAATCACTTCACTCAACCTAGTGATTTGGACAGCACTGGTTTAGCAGTCTCCGAAACACAGAGAAATACGAGCTCGGGAAGCTAGGAGTCAGACAACAGGGCGGCTGCTTCCACACTTCAAAGTTTTATTCAGTTGTGCCCCGACATTTATACAGAAAACCAAGGGCATGTTAATACATAACATATCATGTTTAACAATGTGAGAAATAACAAGTTTCTGTAGAGGTTATGTATCTGTGTCTTTGGACAAAGCATTAGTAAATCATTACATATTGCTTGTGTTTGGCCGGCAGTTTCTACTTCTACATTACAAAGAGAAATACGGGGAATGTTTTATCAAGAGCATGCAACTGTCTTGTTTGGGACATTTTACAGCTTTTGCTATTGTATGAAAGACAAACTGAGAACAACAGAAGTAAATAAAGATTACAACTAGCATAGTGAGTTAATTCTCTCAGTACTGGAACAGCTCATATAAAAAGGATAAAGCTAGCAGATTATATTAACCCTTTCAACCCCTGAGACTTGTAGAGCTGACATATAATTTTAACCCCTTCACAACGCATACTCTCTCGGTCCTTAGAACGACCTTTACGTCATTTACCATTTTCTCAAATCCCTTTTCTGCAGCACTTTTCCGTAACGCATCCTCAACAAAGCCTTGAAACTCTGCTTTTAATAGGTTTAATTTAATAGTGTCATTATCGATTGTTAACCGCCATCCAAGTGAGGGGCTCTTAATATCTTCCGCGCTTAAGTGAATTAGCCCATCTATTTCTATCCTGTATTTAATTTTAAATAAGAAAATAATCCTCAAATTGATCGTTTTTGTTTTATGTACATGCCAGATCTTACTCAGGTATAAGTAGAATCCTCCAGTATGCATTCAATTAATACTAAGAAGAAAACACAGATTTCATGTTGGGATTTAACAGTATTCACCCCCTGCACACTGCTGATGGATGTATGGTCCTGTGTCTAACTGTCCCTTGCCCCCTCTCCCCCCTGCATCCCCACTCCCCTGCACACTGCTGATGGATGTATGGTCCTGTGTCTCACTGTCCCTTACCCCCTCTCCCCCCCTGCATTCCCACTCCCCTGCACACTGCTAATGGATGTATGGTCCTGTGTCTCACTGTCCCTTTCATCCATTTATTGCCCTGTCTGTATATTCCTTCTCTGCATCATCTACCTTAGCTGGCTATCTTGTTTTCCTTTTGTACATCTGTGTTAAGCTCATGGAATCTGTGTAAATCAGTATCGCTGACATGGGGGAGAGAGGAGAACTCTCGAAAGCTTTTCTTATAATATCAATTGTTATTCCACATAAAAAAGTATCACCTAATACGCAAAGCTGCAGTTCAAGATGCTGTTTAAAAAAATAATAATAATCTTTTTCCCCCCATGCAATACGTGCATCAATACAATCCGCACACTGACAAGTGATTAGCTGCAGATGGATCCGTTCTCCTGTAATCGATCGCTTGCTCCGGGTTATTTAACTCAGTTCTTGCACAGCATTGTGGGCAATGTAGTCCAGCAATATCATGTGACTGGGCAGTTACTAGATACAATTGGTGCACTGCTAGAGAGAGGGCGGGGCTCAAGAGCCAGAGCCTGTCCGAAGGGGCTGTTACTTTGGAAATGCTTCCTACATTAGAAACATTAAAAATGTCTTTAAAACATTTTTTTTTTTCAAATGCTACAAGTTTTTTCTCATAGTACAGAACTGATTTATTAAAAAAAAACCATGTAGGATATTGCTTGAACTGCTGCTTTAAGTACAGCAGGGCCCCGCTTCTCGGCGCTCCGTTGCCCGGCGTTCCGCTTATCCGGCGGCACCGAGAAGGGGGCCGGCACCTTGAATTTCCAGTCGCGCATGCGCAGAACGGGCGGATGCGCCCGGCACGCATGTGCAAGACCGTAGGTTGCGCGCGCATACCATAGGTTGCACATGCGCAGAACGGCAAAATGACGGTTTGCGCATGCGCAGAAGTGAAAATCGCTTTCCGGCGATTTTCGCTATACGGTGGGCCTCTGGAACAGAACCCGCCATATACCAGGGGCCCTGCTGTACTCATTTACTCTGCACTTCTTGATTGTACCACATGAGGGCGCAATCCGATAAGAAACTAGATTTGGTGTAATAATCTAAAAAAATCAAATGCTGAATTACCTTGGTTACTGGGGATTCATTATTTCTTTTTACCTTATCAGGCTCATCAGTTGCTTTTGATTATTAATCAGATGACTAATGTTTTTTTCCCCCTTATCTGGTAAATTGGATAATATTGTGTTCACTGGTTATTGGTTTTCAGTGCTAGTGCAGAAAATTGTTTCTATATAAACAGACTTTTTTAAACAGCAGTCCATGTTATTTATGATTTTATACTCCTTTTCATTTAGTGTGTAGTAAAGGAATAATGTAAAGGAATAATGTAAAGTACATGTGATTTCACAAAATGTTTTTTTTTTGTTCAATGGTCTAATAAGTGTTTTTTCTAATGAGTCCCTGTCCCGTAGAGCTTACAATCTAATTTTTGGTACCTGTGGCTCAAGGTCACAAGGAGCTGACACTGGGACTTGAACCAGGTTCCCCTGTTGCAAACTCTGTGTCGCTGTTTCCAGAGTCAGTGCCTTCACTCACTGATGTATCACTAGCATGTTATCTGAGTGCTCTGTCTCATTGCCCAGTCTCCACATCTGGAGCGTTATGGTAAACTGGAACAAGTCCACACAACAGCGCTCAGAACACACACATGTATGTAGGGTACAAATCTCATGTGTTTGAATAACCCATAGGAAATTGAATGCAGCTTATGAACATAGAAAAACAATTCCGGATTCTTAGAGTCCAAAAGGATTATTAGACTGAATAGAAACTCCTATGAAGGAGAAACATACACCCTAAAATGAACACCTTGAGGGGTAGTGATGTCACATTGAAGGGGAAAACAACCCCCCCATTCATGGCTAAAGGGTAACAATGTAGGATCTCCTGGAGTATTAGCATAAGGCATGTACTGTAGGTAAGTGTGTGATCTATGAAGGGGTATTACTCACAACCTTCTTGCTCACCACTGCTCCGGAATTGGCGTGCACTCGACTGTCGACGAAACGATACCGAAAGTCCTCCCATGGGGGAGGCATGTCACGGTGCACAGCCTAGAAGGACGGCAAACTGGATCGCAGTGAAAAAATGTTTATTGCTCAACCGATCACATGGCAACAAGTGAAAAGAACGCAGTGGGCAGCCTCTAACGCGCTTCACGTATCATAGCGCTTTGTCAAAGAGCGCTCATACAACACTCATACCACTGGAGAGTTGCTTGGGCTCAGGTTTGTGTTCTTGTCTTGCATACCATTCCCCTAGTGCACCCTGATTCCCTGTTTGTGGCTGAGCGGGTGTCTCCTTTCTCCTTTACTCACTGAGCCACTCCAAGCACCTAAGCTGCTCAGTACTCTGAGGCGTGAGTAAAAACGCTAACTCTTTTAAACAATGACATAGACTTTGAGTGAGGGGAACCGCGTTCAATTCCCAGTGTCTGCTCCTTGTGACCTTGGGCAAGTCACTTTACCCCAAAATAGATTGTAAGCTCATCTGGGCAGGGACTGTGTCTGTAAAAATTCCTGTGTGCTGCGTACTGCGCGCTATACTGGAATTGTGAATTGCGTTGAGTCCCATTGGGACAAAAAAAGCGCTATATAACTTAAAATTTGTTAGTATTATTATTCTTATTACACTCTTTTCCCACTGAATACACCAGTTAAAAGCACAAATACCTATATTGTCATTTAAATAGCACCACCAACATTTTGGCCCCTCAGGACATTGATGAAGATCTGGCTGAATCATGAATGAGTTTCTTATTTTATTTTATATTCTGTAGGGAAATAAATATTTAAGTGGGGAAATGGGAAGTGCATTTTCTCTCTGAGAATTCCTCCCTACATTAACTAGACAAAAGCTTTGCAGTAAAGACAGTGACTTTCAAGTGGCAGACCGTTGTTTAAATCCCACTCTGAGTTTAACATGGTGAATGAGACCACTTACAGTATCTCCTGGTATTTCTCCCTTGTACAGAGTTCTTTGTACTGTTAGGGCTGTGTAATAATACATTATTATTGTTAGAAAAACAAGTCGTTAAAGACAAATGTAATAAGTGATTGAAGAAGGTTTCAGTCACCCAGGTCTCTGGTTCCTTAGGCCAGGGTTGCACAAAGTTTTTGAGCTGTGCCCCCCCTGTGTGCCAGCCCCAGTGCTCGTGACCCTCCTTTTCTGTGACCTGGCGTCAAATGACGCCGTGGGTCATGTGACCCCGCAGTGACCACGCAACGCGTCCAGAAGACTACCGAATCCCGGTAAGTTGAGGTTGCAGAGGCCTCGCGCTGACCCCCGCCCGGCATTTAACTTAAATGCCTCGGGGAATAGCGCGGGGCCTCTACAACAACAAACAAAATCCCCCCCAACAAAATCCCGCGCCCCCCAGTTTGCGCACCCCTGCCTTAGGCAGTGGGAAGGGAGCTAACTGGTCGCAGTCTTGTGTCTTTAAAATATAGGTTATCAAAATCATAATATATTCTCAACCTGCGGCAGCAGCGTGTACGTGATCTTTTTCGGTGTACAGATGTTAAAGGTACTGTATGTAGTAAAAAAATAACCTTACTGTGAGCTAAGAAAAGGAGAAAATGCGTCAACTTTGTTGGCCAAGTTCAACTCGGCGTAAACCCTAAAAATACTCCTAATAGAGTAAACACAGACTGAAGCAGCCATGTATCAAGTAAAGATGATTTGATGTAGGAGGGATTTTTCATTATATAGGTTAACGTCAGTCAGACATACAGGACACCTACAAGCTCATATGGAACCCCCAAAAAGGGTTTAAATACCCCGCGCGAGTCCCCCTGTTGGCGCGAGCGCAAATCTTAACCCCTTGTGGTGAGTGGGAGGAGAGCCGGCCATCACAGCTCCCACCCTCTGTAGGCACAACAGCCCTTATGTGGGCGACAGCCCCATCTTGGGACCTCTGCCTTTCTTAAAGGCTTAGTGTGCCTACCGCGAGGTTTCCTGACACCCCCGGTAGCACTCTAAAACTCTAAAGTAAATAGTAATAGTAATGATAAGTGACCAGGATTAAAACTAATTTTAATAGTATATCTCTTAAAATAAGGGGGTGTACAGAAATGGTGCTAAATAACGGTATAGATAAAAAGCTTTTTAACTATACAGTTATTTAGCACGTACCTCATCAGACCCTGGTTATAGGAGGCTTCTGACTGGGATATGCGGTCATTTTATTCTCATTTCTGTACACCCCCTTATTTTAAGAGATATGCTATTAAAATTATTTTTAATCCTTATCACTTACCATTACCATTACTATTTGCTTTAGAGTTAGTGCTACCAGCTGAGTACTTTCTCTTTCATGTATTCGTTATTACAATTCTCAGCACAGCACCAATACTCATTGACTCATTAAAACTGACTATTAGCTGAGCAGAGGTCTCTGTCCCCTTCCGCCTCCCCCCATCTGTATACCCCTTACTTACACCCCCACCTACAAACTGAGACGACGCAGTTTTGTGGAAGTAAAAACTGGTCCCAGCTTTATTGCCTAAACAATATTTGAAAATAAACTGTCAGCCAGTCGCTAGTCATTTGTCGTTAGCCCTATTCTCTGTATCTTCCGGCGGGGGGGCCTTCTCCAAACCATCCTAATCTACCGTCCGGGGGGAGACATCTCCAAACTGCCCTGTCATCCGCTCACCCTAGGTCACCCTTTTCTTGGCCATCTGGGCCTACCCGCATAGGATACAGCCCAGCTTCTCCTTCTCTTCCCGTGCACCCCACAACTGGAACAGTCTACCGGAGACTCTCACAGCCGCCACCAGTCTTAGTTCTTTAAAAATAAAGCTGTCTCACATTTTAATCTGGTCTGTAACTGTTTCATACGCCTATAACATATATTGTCTCTAACTGTGCATGCAATGTCTTGTATATAATGTATACCCTGTTCATTTAATGTAACTATGTATTTGTAACCATGTATTTGTCATCATAACTCTGTGCCCAGGACCTACTTGAAAACGAGAGGCAACTCTCAATGTATTTCTTCCTGGTAAAACATTTTATAAATAAATTAAATAAATAACGTGTTATTTCCACACCTTAGCTTCCAGAAATAATATTACACAACATATTTATATTTACCAACACTGGTAATAAATAAAATACACACATCATTTACATTATTACCAATCGGCACCAGAGCATAAACCCCCTGGGTGGTCTACATCTGCAGCCCACTTTTATGCGTCCACGGCTAATACACACGACTTTAATCAATGATGTGTATTTAAAAGGCTCAGATGATTCTAGCCGCAATTAGCATTTCTATTCTAATTAGGGAGAGCTAGAATTACGCTGTGATCTTCAGGCAGACCGGCATTGTTTTTCCTTCAAAGCCGTGTGCATATGGTGTTAATTGGGTTACATCATCTATATACGGCACCCATACCAACACTGATAAAAGCAAGATTCTTATGATATTGCAGGTTCAACTGGGAGGATGATGGAGGAATTAGCAGTTCATTATAGTGCTGCTTTGCAATGTATCTCATCTGTCAGTCTTGCCTGTTGCTGTCTTGATCTGTGCCTGTGCTCATTGATAAATCTCCCCCCAGGATGAATAAAGCGTAGAGTTCATGCACCTTCATGTTTGCTGTTAATAAAAAAAAGCTTTTCTCCCGTTGGAATTCCTGGTGGGTTTCAGGGCTGATAATACCCCTTTTATGCCTTCTTCTTAAAGCAAATAAGTGTTTTTTTTTCACAGCTTTTGAAGCACAACATCCACAACAGAGCTTAGGCTGCAGCTTTTCATTTCATTGTTGGACTCTAGAGAATTATTTTCTAAATGAAGTGTTAATAAAGTGTGGCAAAGCAGCACAGGTTGTTAATATATCGCATATGCGCCGTGCTGCGTTCCTAAACATATTGTTCACCAGCCAGGCATGCTGTTATCAGCACCTACAGAGGTAAGTATCTCGGGATGTTTCTCCGGTGCTGAAATTAACGAGATTGAGCTCCGGAGACCTCCGAGTCCCCAACTATAAAGTAGGAACGTCTCCTTTAAATCTCTTGAGGACTGGAAAGCTTGACGGCGATCACGTGGCTGCCCATGCCCTATTGTTACTTTGTTGCTTGCATCTGCCCTATCTTTGATGCATTGTATGCCACCCTGCATCTTATTTGCTCATCCCCTCTTCATGCGGTTACATTTTATTTATGTAGTATCAATTTGTATTTCACTCTATTTACACATTAGCGACACCATTGGTTTATGTAGGTGTGGGTGCTTAGCAACAATAGCGACCTGGAATTTGCGGCCTTTAGATCTGGAACTTCACTTGAAACAGTATATATTTCTCCACGTTTTCTATGACCGTTCTCCACCCTGATAAAGGTCCCGGCGGGGGCCGAAACGTTGGTTATGCATTTGGATATTTAATACAAAACTTCCCCTGACCACTTACCACGCAGTGCCGTGTCTTCCTTATCATACCGATGGGTTTGGGTGAAGTATATTTTATTTTAAGTCTTTAAATGATGATGCGTGCACTTGTACATTATATTCTTTGAGGTGTTCCTGTTACTCATTTTTTTTTATTATTCATGTTTATAGACCGTACACACTGTGTGTGTGTGTGTGTGTGTGTGTGTGTGTGTGTGTGTGTGTGTGTGTGTGTGTGTGTGTGTGTGTGTGTGTGTGTGTGTGTGTGTGTACACATGCACACATACACACGCGCATTATTTATTTATATATATATAATTTACCAGATGTTAGTCCAGCAAGGAGAGGCAGCACACAAGGAGTAAACTTTCACAGAGTTATGATTAATACATAGTTGCATTGACAGTGGTAATACATTCAGTTTACAGACATTTCATGGACAGTTAGAGATATGATTATGGACATATGTAACAGTTACAGACAAGGTTAAATTTGTGTTAGACAAGGTAGGATAGGCCTGCAAAAGTTATTCAAATAATCACACAAGGTGAAAATAACAATACTTCAATACAAACAGAATAAGTACCCTTAAAGTGATATACTGTAGACAAGAATGTGACAATATAAACATTAATGTGCAAACACACGTGCAAAGTGACTTAGGAAATTAACCTAACATGAAAGTGCTACAAAATTACAGATTGCACAAATGTAATTAGGTGCAAAAAGGACAAAAAGTGCATAGAAAGTGCAGTGGCATAGATGCAGAGTGTTATCTAGTGAAATAACCACAGAGATCAAAGCAAAAACACCAACACGAAGTGGCAAGCGGGACGCCGAGGGAGCTGCTGTGTAAACAGTCCGGACTGCAGCTTCTTGATGGCAGAGTAGAATCACCACTGGAAATTCCTGGTGGCTGTCTCCAGCTAGAGGGCAAACGCGCTGAGACAGCCTCACGTGACCACAACGCGTTTCGCAACCACGTACTTCGTCAGGTACCACTGATTACGGAAATCACATCATATGTCAGCTTAATGATGAAACCTGTTATAAATTACTTTTGGATGACTCCACATGGAATTATAAAAATAAGTGGTTGATTTGGGCATTAAATATGGCTGGATTGTGGAAGAAACAGGATTATTCTTGACACAATCTTATCCTATTATCCCTATCCTATATAAGTTACCTAAGGTCCATAAATTGCTAACTGCTTCTCCTGGGACATCCATCATATCGTCTAGGGCTCTCTGTGTCATCCTTTGTCCCAATATGTGGATTTCCATCTGCAGCCCATGGTCTCCAGGATGAGCAGTTACATTAAGGACTCCACTTGACTTTATCAATAGTATATCAAAAAAATCAATCCCATCACTCAGGATACTTTACTAGTAACTCTTGATGTGCTGAATCTCTGCACCAATATTCCTCATTTGCTGGGTTAAGGATGCTGTAAGAGTGCCCATTTCATTTGAGTGTGCATACACAGGTCTTCCCTGTGAACACATAATGTTATTGATTACATTGATTCTTAAAGAAAATGACTTCGTTTGAGAGACCATTATTCTAACAACTGAGAGGCATAAGGATGGGATCCAATACGGCCCCATCATATTCAAATCTCTTGATGGATTACTTTTAACTATGATTATGATATCCTAGCAGATGATACATACTCTGGGTGGGTATGTTGTATTTTACAAACGCTTAAGAGATGACATCTCCACGATTTGGCAGGGCCCTGACTTACTGCTAACAAGATTTATTGAGCAACTAAACGCCCTTGAATCGACCTTCAGGTTCCCATTAACATTTAGTGATGTGCTAGTCAACTTTTTAGACATGATTGTGTTTAAGGATGTGTATGTTTAGGGACTTGTATTTATCACAAAGACTGACAGGAATACATTATTACTGGCCTCCAGTCATTATTCAGGTTTACTAAAGCATCAATTACCTTTATCCAAATTGCTACAGGTACTAAGGACCACCAGTAACATAAATGCGTTACCGATAGCTCTAGAAAGAATGGGCAATAGATTTGTTGAGAGAGGTTATGACATAAATGAGCTGCAGGAAGCCTTGAGAGTTTTAACTATCAATAGATATATTTTATCTCCTAAATCTGCATCGAATGCAAAAACGTATCATACTTGTTCTATTTGTACTTTGGTACTGCTTCCAACACAATTAAGGAGAGTGTTTTGAAAATAACTGGCACATTTTGGAAAGTGACATGAAAATTGAGCCTTTTATTTTTACCAAACCACCCTTGTTCTGTTATACAGTAAGTGTGGCCAGAGCCTAAGGGACTTTTTAATCCAGACAAACCCGGTCAGCAAATACATCAACCAAAAACAGTGGTTAACACGCCCACCGGGCATTTTCTAATGCCATAGTTGTATTAACTGCCAATATTTGGTCACGGACAAATTCTACACACATCCACATGATGGAACTAAAATCAAGATAAGAGACTTTATGAAGTGCAAAATCAGATTTGTAGTTTATTTTATCATATGTCTATGTAGCTCCTATTATATCAGGAAGACTTCCAGAGTGCTCAAAGAGAGGATTAATCTCCATTGTTCCACTGTAAGGAAGGCACAGAATAACCCAATTGATGACAATGTAACGTTGATGTCTGCAGATTCGGGATACGAACCCGCACAGTAGAGGTAGGAAGTGATACGCCGACCTTCGCCGTATGGATTAGAGTCCTAGAAATGCACGGGTAGTGATGTCCTGTTCTGAGTCGAGGCAGGAAAGAGTGGTCAAGTCACAGTTTCGAGGTGAGAACAAGATCAATAGCAAGGACAAGAAAAACTACAGGACAAGGCAGCAGACCCAGTATAATAATACTTTGCTCGGGCACTGGCTGAGAGCAAGTGGCTGCCATTTAAAGCCCTGGAGCAGGGTCTGACAATCACTGTCAGAGAGAGGCTGACTTCCTGGTTTAGTGGTCATCTTAGTTGGGGCAAGAGTGTCCTGGTTTGTCGACCCATCTCGACTGCAGAGCGAATACTCACATTACACGACCCTCACCCCTTCAGGGGCGACCTTCAGGCGACCAGATCCTGGTTTATCAGGATGGCACGGATGAAACGCTTTGACCAGGGTAGAGGCATCGATATCCTAAGCCTTTACCTAACTCCTCTTCAGGACCGTTCTGCTGCTCATTAACATACTGATGTATGCCACCTGATGGGACTTGTACGCCATTGAATTTGACATGGAACAACCAGGATGTCCTCTGCTAACTGATAAGGAAGTCTGGCGTTGCATGCTTGTTAACCCTAGACTGTGGGACTATTTGCTGGAATGAGGCATCACAGCTTTCACACAACTTTTCTCTCTCCTCCCATCCCTTCTCTCTCTCCCATCCCTTCTCTCTCCTCCCATCCCTTCTCTCTCTCCTCCATTCCCTTCTCTCTCATCCCATTCCTTTTCTCCCTCTCCTGCTCCATCCCTTTTATCTCTCACCCCCATCACTTTTCTCTCTCCCGATCCCTTCTCTCTCCCTCCCATCCATTCTCTCTCTCTCCCCATCCCTTTTCTGTCTCCCACATCCCTTTTCTCTCCCCCATCTCTTTTCGCTCTCTCCCCCCACCCCCATCCCTTCTCTCTTCTCCCACCCCCTTCTCTCTTTTCTCCCCCTTCCCTTTTTCATTTTCCCAATCCCTTCTCTCTCCCATCCCTTTTCTCTCTCCCCCATCCCATTTCTCAACCCCCCCTCCTCCCCCGCTGAAAACCCTGAACTTTATGCTGCTGGGCTGTGGCCTCAGGAACTTTGGGCAGGGATGGCCAAGCGGTGCAGACCACAGGTGCGTGTCCTTGATAAATAGGGACACCAGGTACCTGCACAGACGTCTACAGATGCATATAGACTTTGATCCGCTGTTGAAAACTGCTCTTTTGTTGCTGCATTTTTTTTGCTAGGAAGTCTCTATTTTTGTTGCTAAAGCTTTAAGGTGACATAAAGCCTACATTTCCGAAAAGCAGTCTCCTGCGTTAAACCTCTGCACACATCTCCTACAGCGGTATTGCCCTTTTAATAGGCCTTAAAGAATTTGTCACCTTGATTATTTTTTATGCTTTTAAACCAGCGTGTTATGTTGCATATGCCACTTCTGCCAACTCCTATATTCTGATTACAAGTTACTATAAATAAGGCTTTCTAGCCAGGAAGTTGCTAGGTATTACAGTGCATGGAATGGATAATGAAATGCTGTTCTGTAATATATGCAGAAAACATTGCTTTCTGTTTGGTTTTAATTAATAGAAGCGACACTAAAACTGTAAACGTACTGTTCCTGATGTATGTGTATCTTTATATAGCGCCCACAGTGCACTCAGCGCTTTACAAGAGAGACAATACAGTACAGGGAATGATAATACAATAAGTGCAACAAAGTCAGACAATAGGAAAGGAAATCCCTGCCCCGGAGAGCTTACAATTTAAGTGGACGTTGGGAGACTTAGAGACAGCACGTGAGTGAATAAGTGCAGTAGATGGCAGTGCTTGGCCACAATGGTTGGTAGGAGCGATTGTGGGCGTGGGACAGTAGCCATGAGTCCAGGCTATTGAAATGCTTCATTTAAGAGGTGGGTTTGAAAGTTTGTCTTAAAGGTGGGGAGAGAGGGTGCTTAACGTATATGTAGTGTAAGGGACTTCTACAGGTAAGCGGCCGTGAGGGAAAAAGGGTTTAAGGTGAGAGAGAGCAGTAGAGGTGAAAGGGGTTGAGAGGAGACCGTTAGGCCTCAGATATAGTACAGGCGCGTGGGACGGAGCACATGGCGTCACGTGCGCCTATACAAGAAGCGATCCGTGGCCTGTAGAATTGCGCGACGGGGAGGCATGGCGAAGGCGTGCAGGAGGCGTGCCCGTGACGTCACGTGAGCGGTTCGCCCTCATTGGCTGAACTGCGCACGTGACCCGGCTGTTGCGTGTCAAAATGGCTGCCTCATCGCACGTGCTCACACGCTCACTCAATGGCCAATCTCATTGAGGAACAGCCTTTTGTTTGCGGCGCGCACAACGTCGCTTGGACTATGGACGCAAGCTTATGGGTAGAGCACAGGAGACTTTCACTGGCATAACGATAGATCAAAACTGATATGTGTGAAGGAGCAGATGAGGGGAGAGCCTTAAAGGTGGAGGAGAACTTTTGTAGATGATACACAATTTGATGGTAATCCAGGAGAGGGATTTAAGGAGGAGACGAGCAGAGACTGTTTTGAGAGAAAGTGAAATTATTCTAGCAGCAGAATTCTGTATAGATTGCAAAGGAGAAAGCTATGAGGCAGCGAGGCCTGTTAGCAGTATGTTACAATAATCCAGACGGGAGAGGACATGGGCATGCATTATAGTTTTAGCAGGAGATTGACAGAGGAAAGTGCGGATTGTGGCAATATTACAGAGGAAGAAGCGCCAAATTTTGTTCATACAGTGAATGGAAAAGGAAAGGAATCAGTCAAATGTTTCTCCTAGGCAACATGCTTTAGTGACAGAATGGATGGTAGTACCGCTTACTGTGATGGAGAAAGGAGACATTAGGCCAGATTTAGGGGGAAATATGAGGAGCTCAGTTTTAGATATATTAAGTTTAAGACATTTAAGATCTTATTCTTCAGAATAAGTGTCATCACATGAGATCCTCATTTTTAATAAAGCCCTCCAGCTAAGTGGTGACCTGTTTTTCACCTCTCTCTGTGATGCACAAGGGAGAAGGAGAGGCTCCGTGAGTAATGACACTGACTGATAACAATGACACTGAATTTGAATCAAGGGAACGTCGTTCAATTCCCAGTGTCGGCTCCTTCTGACCTTAGCAAGTCACTGTATCTCCCTGTCAAAACCAAAATCATAGTGTAAGCTCATCTGGGCAGGGACTGTAAATATTCCTATGTGCTGTGTATAGTGCACTATACTGTAATTGTGACGCTCTTTGTGTTCCATTGAGGGGAAAGTGCTATATGAAATAAAGTGGTCAGTATATTTCAAGAATGTTGCGGTTTTCTTTGAGGCTGACAGCGCATGATCTGGGTATCGGCGATAGCCTTCTAAACTGTACATATTTAACTTTAAGTCGCTGTCTGTGATAGCCCCCCAATAAAGCTCCTTTTGTAGATCAGCAAAGACAAAGGAAGGGTCTTGACCTGTCATAAAAACTATTTCAAATTGTTTAAATTACTTAATATCCATCGCCATGTTTATTACACTACACTTAAAATATGCACTTACAATATGGACATTATATATGCACACTATTAATGCAATTCTAGGGCCCTGCAATGCTTTGGCCAATTGTGTGCTTGAATTTATACTGCTATCACAGCATATCACCTGATATCACCTGTTCGTTTGCTCAATAAAGCCTAACACATGGCTAACAAGCAAATGAAAGGTTTTAACAGACTAACAACATATTAGATAAGCAATATTTGGGATAGGGATCAGATAAGAATCCTGACAGAGGTAACATACATTTCTACTATATGAAACTTTGAGACAGACCAAAATTACCCGGAATTGGAGAGAGAGAAAGAGAGGCGATTAGTTCCATGTCAGTTTAATTTCATTGTCGCATGGAGTCTGAGTTGGGTGAGCTAAAAGTAGTAACCAGCATAGTAGAGTATATCTCCTACATAACTCTTATACTACACTTATAATATGGACATTATATATGCACACTACTAATGCAATTCTAGGTCCCTGTCATATCCAGCACTTATACAGTCTTTTGTTTGCAAATGATCCAGGCTGTTACTGTAATATTACTTGTGTAATAAGTACGAATGGGCAGGTTCATGGGTTCAAAATCAGAAACTTTGATCAATTCCAAGTTTTCTTCTGAAGTTCGTGTAGAACTTTTGAAAACATTATTGAATTCCAACATAATTCAAGCCAAACCCCGATTTTTGTTTTTGTTTTTAATGAACTGGGGAAACGTTTGAGTTTGCGAATGAAGAAAGACTTTTGCAAAACTTTTTTTTCCTGCTTATTTTGAGTTGGGGGTCCCCCCCTTCATCATTGTTTTACATTAAAAACAAAAAAAAAAAAAAAACAAGTTTCAGCAAAATCCAAAAACACAAAAAACATTTTAGAAATCAAACGCAAAACACCACTGAATGTGGTCACTTCTAGTAATCAGGTCTTTGTGAAATTGGCCGCAGCTAGAAGACAATTAGGCCGCGCTTATAGTGTCGGTGACAGGGATGTGACGCCGCGTCAAAATAAATGCATTGCCGCTGTCGTGTGCGCTTATAGTAAGCACGGAGCGATGGCTTGGTTGCGATCGCTGGAAGTCATCTCAATTTGATTTTTCCAGCGACCGTAGCCTGATGTCGCCAGCACTATAAGCGTATAGTAAAATATCTATTTCACTATGTTCAAAAACATGTAGAATATCTATTTCACGTGTCAACAATCTAACTATTTTATGGGATGCAAATGTCTATTAGAACTACAAAATGTCCCACGTAATATTTTAATATATGGGACAGACTTTTGCCCAAATATTGTTGAACCTGTTACATGTTGAGTGCCCTTGGTTAATAAATCATTGTTCATAGGTAAGTGGCCTCATCTGTTTAATCAACATGAGTCTTTATTATTAATTCACAGCTTCATGTTCTAGAGATGATGGCAGAGGATTGCAGCATTTAATAAAGGAAGGCCATGATTATAACTCTCTGAAGAGGCTCAACTGTGCTCTTATATCCTATTATCCCAGGCGGGATGTGTGCCTGCTAATCACACCGCCAGATTCCCTGACATTGTTTGTTCACGCATGTATGTAAATGTTCAGCTAATCACAAGGAAGGTAGGGGACAGAATCGGAGGGCACGTGCTGCACCCGCCAATTAGTAAGGAAATGTCTCCAAAGTTCAGTGCCATTTTAACAAAAGCTTCACTGCAGTAAATCAGTTAAAACATAAAGGATAGGGGGGGGGGGGGAAACCCAGTGTCTGGTGGAAAAGGTTAGATGCTGATTGGTTGCGCTTTGAACCAATTCACATACTGTATACGATAGCAGGGCTGGAATGCAACGGTGTCTCAGCATGAGATCATCTCAGGAGTTTGTACAGCTAGATTTCTTTCCAATTATCTGGTGGGAGTAAATATCTCTGGAATGGAAGGTCACGGCCAGAGTCCTTGTCATCTTTTGTTTTGAAAATAAACATTTTTGGCTCTGTTTTTGATATTTATTGTAAGAGCCATTATCACTGTTAGAAGCGCACATTTAATTAAAGATGGCTCAGCCTAGTACTTGACTGTTGCTGTATTATGCTGCTATCTATTAAAAGAACGAGAGGACGTTTGAATCGTTGCAAAACAAAATTATTTTTAGCTTCGTAAAGATGTATGGAATGGTCTTTCAGAGAACTACAGGAAGGCATCGTTCTGTAAAAAACATAAAAATACAGCGTATATTCCTATAACGGAATCTTCATTTAATCCACATATTTAGTGTTGAGGACCCTATAGTACAGTACCAAAGTACGGCACATTTCATCAAGATATTCTATTCAAAATATTTTCCTCCAAATACTACATGACTTCTCAATGCTAGTGCGCGTGGACAAATACACGTTTTTCTTTTATTTTCCAAATTGTTCACTTAATGTTACATTGGTTAGCCTAGGGGTTCTCAACTCCTGTCCTCAAGCCCCCCGCCAACAGGTCATGTTTTCAGGCTGTCCCTGCTTCAGCACAGGAGGCTCGATCTGAGCCACCTGTGCTGAAGCAGGGGCTGATTGAGCCACCTGTGCTGAAGCAGGGATATCCTGAGAACCTGGCCTGTTGGGGAGTCTTGAGGACTGGAGTCGGCAACCCCCCGAGTTAGCGTGTTTAGGCGCCATATACATTTTAATCGGCAGTGAATTATACAATGCTAGACCCGTCAGAAGTCCGTTTTCCAAAAAAAGAGAGGGGGGAGAAACACAATAAATTAGCAATGAGGAAAAAGAACTGAAATTACATATAAATAAACCCAGTAATAAGAGATTATAAGAGAGGCTTGTGGATCGTTCACAAAGTATTGCCATTGTTCTGCTCCACTACTGAACTAGTTGAGAGCTCGTGTTATAGAAGGTACTTGAAAGTACACTGTATTTTGGGATCAATTTGGGTGACATTGATTAACCATCATGATAGAGGCTGGTATTTAGGCATAATAAACCCAGGGAAAGTAATACACTGTTTTCTTTTTTATAAGGAACAAAAGAAATAAATGTCAAACCACTTAGCTCGGTGGTTGAGAGTAATGGTCTCCTATTAGCACAGCATCACTGCATAATTCCCACTGCACTTTGTTTTGCATCCGTTTTTTTTATCTGACATCAATTAATATTTCACAGGTGAACAAAACCAATTTGTATTATAAGAACTTGTTTTTTTTTTTTTTTTTAATTTTAATTTTAACTGTATGGAACCTGCAGTAAAATTAAGAGCGTTCTGTATTTTAACTTATTTGAACGGCTTTTGAAAAAGATTTCACTTTGCACCTGTGGAAAACTGAAATGTTCACTCCAAGAGCCATCAGAAATTGTCTCAAGGACAACTGAAAAGCTAGAATACATGCAGCGTTTCCCATAGGCAGCTAATTCTTGTTCTAAATGGTGTAAGGCAGCGGTGCGCAAGCTGGGGGGATTGTCTGCGGAGGGCGCGGGGTTTACAGAGGCCCCACGCGCTTCCCGAAGGCGCTTAAATGAAGTGCCAGGGAAGCGGCGAAGACCTCTGTAAACTGCACTTACAGTGGCGGCCGCCTTTATCCTCCTGCGCCCGCCACCGCAGGATTTGTAAAAACGCGGCGGCGCGCGGCTTTTTTTTCAGCAGGTTTCCCGCGCCGCGGGCGCTTTCAATGATAAGCGCCATTAGCGCTTATCTGATGATGCGGCCGCCGCGCGGGAAACTCCGAGGAAAAACGGAGAAAATCCCCGCATTTATCCGGGTAAGTAGGAGAATAAAGGCGGCCGCAACAGTACCTTGCTCATGGAGCCACGCCGCCATGGCAACGCGACGTCAAATGATGCTGCGAGGTCATGTGACTTCACGTGACATCAGGATGCCGGTGCCAAGGTAAGGGTGGTGGTGGGGGGGGGGGGGGGTGGGCGCGCGCGAAGAGAGCGGAAGAGCCGGCAGGGGGTCACAGGGAATAAAAGATTGCGCTCCCCTGGTGTAAGGCCTCAAATATACAAGGCGCACGACGTAGCTCTTCCCCAAGGCATTTAAATGAAATGCCGGGGCATCGCGTGAGGCCCCTGCACCTTCACTTCCCGGGATTCAGTGGCTTGGTGTTGACGCATCGCCACAGCAACGCGGCGTAGATTTGTGACATCACATAATGCCGCGGTGGCATTTGAAGCCCGTTGCCATGGCGGCGCGGCATCAAATGACACTATGGGATCATGTGACATCACATGACCCCGCGGCATCATTTGACGTCGGCAAAAGAGGTAAGGGGGGAACGAGCATGGAGGGCAGCAGGAAGGGGGGGGGGGGGCACAGCGCAAATAGTTTGCACACCCCTGGCCTAGGGGATCTGGAGGAGGAGACGCTGCCAGCGTACCCACAAAGCCTAAGGTCGGCCATGCGACATGCAAAAGAAGTCATACTGTGAAGCGATGAGATGCACGTTATTTTACCGACCAACTGGTTGTGGAAGGAAATAATATGGGAATAGTAGCATAGTTTAATGCAGGGATGCACAAAGTTTTCCCCCTGCGCCCCCTGCCTGCTCTCGTCTCCTGCTCGCACCACCCCCCACCACCTGTTCGGCTCCGCCATCAAATGACACCACAGGGTCATGTGACATCACATCCCGCGGGTTCCCATGGCAACGCGTCGCCAAAGACAAGGTAGGAGAACGTTACAGAGGGCTCGCGCGGTCCCCTGGCATTTAATTTAAATGTTTTCGGGGAGAGCGCGGGACCTCTGTAGCCCCCGCACCCCCAAGTTTGCGCATCCCTGGTTTAATGCATCATTGTTTGAGGGCGTCAAATGATTTCAGGATAACTCTTGGTGGGTAAAAAACACAATTTATCCAATCTACCCTGCAGGCCGGCTGTCGCTGATTCCCAAACCAGAATCTCAACTGCCAAAAACAATGGTGTGACCAACAGACCATGTATATTTTGAAGAAGAAATAACTTTATTTTGGATACAGTACTTTGATACAACAAGTGTAATTTACTGTGATGGAATCTGGTTGCCCATCATGAATTGTGTTTTCAATCACAATGCCTAATGGAGGTCAGTAACCCCTCATCTGCATAGATTATACAGTACTTTTCATAATGACTTTGATGTTGACATTTGTATAATGACTGTTTTATTCTTGAGTGTGTCATTCTATTTAAGTAATGCAGTAATATGTGTTTGCAAAGGTATGGACAAGATGAAATCGTGTGTATGGTTTTAGCTACTTTGTGTTACATAGCATCTAGGCTTTTCATTATTTTAGTACATCCTATTTTATGCAAAAAGAAAAATGAATAAATAATGTAATGATTTCAGTTGTAGACCTTTTATAAAACCTTTGGGGGGTAACAATAAAGGAATTGTATTGTATTGCAGTGGTGCTCAAGTCCAGTCCTCAAGACTCCCCTCCCAAGACCCCCCAACAAGTCAGGTTTTTTTTTTTTTTTTTCAACAAAAAAGTTTTTATTGGGACATGAAACAGCGCACACATTGTCTAACAACCCATAAGCATACATGGATAGTTTCAAGCCCAATATTTAGTTTTTTTGAAAGTCGAACAGCATAGGTATTGACATATCATAAGGGAAAAGAAAAATGAAAAGAATAAAAATGACAGACAGACTAGACGGACAAGACGAACACAGGGGGGGGGGGGGGTAAGGGAAGGCCAAGCGAAGTGCACCTCTTGCTTGTGATCTACGACCGCCGGCTTCGTGTCTGTTTTACCAGGATTTTCTCCCCACAGTCATATTGTTCGTCGGCGTCTGCCCTACCAGTATTCTGGTCTGTCATTGTCTGTGCCTCCTCCTCCCAGGAGAACGCATCTCTTGTTATCATAGTAGAATATTGGTGGCATTCACCCCTGGGATGTCTGATTGGTCTAGCCAAGGGGCCCAAATTTTTAGAAAATTTGTGCCGATGTCATTGACCATACTCGTCAATTGTTCCATCCGGCAAACGTACCAAATTCTGTTTCGAATTTTCATTATTGTGGGTAATTCTGGTTGTTTCCACAATGCTGCTAGTTCGCACCTCGTGGCTGTTGCAAAATGTGCAATCAGTCTTTGTGCCGGTCTGCTTAGCCCCCGCCTGCGCCTGCCCAGCAGGAACAGCCAAGGGTCCAAGGGGACCGGCTGTCCGAGAATTCTCGTCAGCCAATTTTGGATTTCCTCCCATAAAGGAGCCATTCTGGTGCAACCCCACAACATGTGCAACAAGTCTGCAGGCTCCCCACATTGTTTGGGGCACAATGGGGGGTAATCTTTAACAAACTTTGCTAATCGTATTGGGGTGAGATACCACCTCATTAGGACTTTATATGCGTTCTCCTTCAAGGTCGTGCAGATCGAGCTTTTGGCTGCTGCAAGCACTATTGAGTCCCAGTCGTCGTCTTCCAAGGTCTCCCCTAGGTCAGCTTCCCATGCACGTCTGTAGTTTAATTTGGTGTCGTCTGTGAGTATAGGACAGACCACCCCTCTGTAGATCGTAGAAGTAAGTCCCGTAGTGTCCGTACCCCTTGAACACAGCTGCTCAAAATTAGTACGCCTAGGGCGGTTAGGGATTTTGTTGTAAAAGGCTCTAATCTGGAGGTATCTAAAAAATTCGGAATTTGGTATCCCCGTTTCAGATTTAATTTGGTCAAAGGACTTTAACAATGGGCTACCTTTCAGATGTAGAAGCTTTGTGAGGCCCTTCTTTTTCCAGGCCCCTAAGGTCCCACTTGACATGCCCGGAGCGAAATCAGGGTTCCCTACAAACGGGGTCATGTATGTGTGCTGGGTGGTGAGAGCACATTTATATCTGGTGGCCTCCCAAACTGCAACAAGTCAGGTTTTAAGGCTATCTCAGCGTTAACTAATTGAGCCACCTGTGCTGAAGCTGGGATATCCTTAAAACCTGACCTGTTGGTGGGTCTTGAGAACTGGAGTTGAGCACCCCTGCTCTATTGCATAGCTATATTAAACCTCAAGTGCTATTGACTTAAGATGCAGCGTGTCCCATGACACTGGAGTCATTACGGATAACATTTTGGGAGCCTATGTATAAATCGTCGCTAAAAACAACTTTGACGCAAAGAAGAGCAGCAGCTGAATGCGTATTTGTGCTCAGATGTATAAAAACTATTTTGATTTGTTGTGCAGTGTGTCAACTTTTTTTTACAAAACGCTAGGAGTTTGGATGTTGTCAGTGGCATACGTATGCGACTTATTACAGCTGAACCCCGTTATAACGCGGTCCTTGGGGTCCACGGAATGAGACTGCGTTATAACCAGGATTGCATAAATTTCGCTGTGCGAGGACTTACCGGCACCTGCATTTCTCTCCTCTCCCTGCCGTAGACTTTCGAGCGCAGAGGAGGGTCACATGAGACACACACACATCCCCTACACCACGTGGAATTTTTTTTCCCCTTTAAACATTCAATACTTTATTACTAACAGACACATACACACACCCCTACACCATGTGGGAATTGAACATGAATACATTTTATATAAAAAAAAAATGGAGGTGTTTTTAAATCGGGAGCCACGTTTAGACCGCGTTATAAGCGTATCTGCGTTGTAGGGGATCGCGCTATAACGGAGTTGAAGTGTATATGTAATAAATGACAAGTGTGCCACTTTTTGTGCCTGAAACGCATCGAAATTGTCCGTCAAATTTGTTTTGACATGAAAGACAAATGCAAGGAGACACAAATGATAATGCGTTCATATGTATGAACATGACACACACTATCCAAAGAATAAGAAAATGTGTTTAACGTGAATAATGGCCAACATATGCTACTAATATTTTAGGTGAAAATCGTATTTTTTTGATGCAGTGCATTCTTTCAATTCATTTTCAAAAAACTATTCTTTATGCAAAGCTCCCATGGACTTGATAGAAAAAACATTGTTTACTTTAGTTGAATATATTTTAAGGAAAGAAACCTAAATCAACAAATAAATAACCAACACCAAAATCTAGACATGCATTTGAAACCCATTTCATCTCGATAAGGTGAAAGGTGTTGACATCACGTGTTGAGAACCAGGGGCCGATTGGAGGCTGCATTACCCAGCGGTAGCCAATCTGGATGAAGGAAGCTGCCCAGCCCCCTAGCAACAAACCTGCTTTCTCTCTATTCAGCGAAATTCCACTGCCCCCCCAAAGCCGATCAGGTCACTATGTCCAGAGTGATAATTCCGGACACATACATGTCCAGAATTACCTCTAATCTTTTACTGGACAAAGTGTCCAAAAAGCGGACAGTTCAGTTCAATACAGTTCAGTTCAATACTGCACACCTGGTGATTCTGGAACACAAATATCCCCTTTTTCACCATTTAATTTTAGAGATTTGATGGCCATGCACCCACGTGGAGCACCTCAAAATAAATACCCATGGAAAGCAATTAATAAAAGCTACAGCTCAACCCCGTTATAACGCGATCCGTTACAACGCGAATCCGCTTATAATGTGATGCGAGCGTGGCTCCCAATTTTCGTCTTTATGAATACTTTACAACACGATTATTGGTATCTTAAATACTTTATTGTACAACGAATACAATTGTACATTATTTCTAACGCAATCTGCTTATAGCGCGATGTGATTCTTTGGACCCAAAGCACAGTGTTATAAGGGGGTTAAGCTGTATGTGGAGGTGGATTTTTACTTTAAATATTATATAGGAGGATATTTCCACTTATTTAATTAAAACAAGCTAGTAAACTTCATTACGTGTCTAAATATCATTTGTATCTGTACATTTTATATTCAAGTTAGTGATTTATTTCTTGAATAATAGCATGATGAATATGCATTGCATGTTACTAGGTATATTCTTTCAAATTAATCTAACTACAAGAAAGAGTACACTTTTAATTTCCTTTCCCCCCTCTCCCCGTGTCCGCCTGGAAGTCCTGTTGTCAAGGAAACAGAAACCTGCATGTCCCACTTTTTTTTATAGATAGCAGAAATCACTTGTAAAGTCTTTGTGCCGAAGTCGGCAGTGTATATATACACAGTTCTGTTTCAAATTGTTCTGCGATGCAGAAATGAAATAATTGGGTATACAGCATCCTCATTGCAAACATACCTTGTAACTGGTTATATCAATTAAATCTGTGTAGTGTAGCATTGATAACATGGTTAATTGCGGTAAGAATGTCGTCCAAGGAAGATATACAAAACCAGGGAGGAAAATAGCTGGGGATCAGAAATCCCCTGAACTGTCATTGACAGGATTACAGTAAGTGAAGGATTCATCTCTAGGCGATAGGCTGTTGTTTTGCTCGGCTAATCTCACAGGAGACAAACAGAGGAAAGAGAAACTGAATATGTTACAAAACTAGTTTTGTACTTTCCTCGCCTGAGTTGTGTAGATTTAGCTCACTGCATTTGTTGTGCTTCTTGCTAGATAACACTATATTTGGGGTGTCGTATGCACTGACCTTGGCCCCTTGCAGACGAATTTACCAGATCACCCTCCCTCTGTCTCAGTAAATTCTCCCCACTTACCTCTGAGATTGTAAGCTTTTCGGGGCAGGGACTCCCTTTCCTATTGTTTTATGTCTGAAGCGCTTATGCCCATTGTTATAATCTGTCACGTGTATTGTAATCTACTATATATTTCTGAAAGCACTGTATGTCTGCGTCCCTAGCGGCAATCTCATTGGTCCCTTGGCCTGCCCGCCCCCGCACCTCTCATTGGCCTGAGGCAGAGTGACGGACGGACACACACACACACACACACACACACACACACACACACACACACACACACACACACCCTCACACCCGCCCCCCCTCACACACACACACACACACCCCCCCTCACACACACACACACCCTCACTCTCCCCCGTCAGTTGGACCGCAGCTCACCTTCCACACACACCCCCCCCCCCTCCTCCTCTCCCGGTGCCCCTCACTCTCTCCCCCCACCTCACCCAAATCCCCACGCTCCGCAACATCCCCAGCCGAACCATCACCCTCACCGTGCGCCGCGGCCCTCCTGCTCAGCAGCAAACTCCAGGCTCCTCCCCCCTCGCGGCGCGACCTGGGCCTTTTGCTCTCCCCCTCACGTGCGCCGCTACCGGAGAGGGGAAGCGCGGGCCGGGCCTCCTGCTCTCCCCCTCACGTGCGCCGCTACCGGAGAGGGGAAGCGCGGCGCGGGACTCCCCCTCACGTGCGCCGGCTCCCGGACGGAGGGGAAGCGCGGTGCGGGACTCCCCCTCACGTGCGCCGCTACCGGAGAGGGGAAGCGCGGCGCGGGACTCCCCCTCACGTGCGCCGCTACCGGAGAGGGGAAGCGCGGCGCGGGACTCCCCCTCACGTGCGTCGGCTCCCGGACGGAGGGAAGCGCGGCGCGAGACTCCCCATCACGTGCGCCGGCTCCCGGACGGGGGGGAAGCGCGGCGCGGGTCTCCTGCCACTCTTGCCCCCCCAGCTTCCCGAACTCACCTCCTGCCCCAGCCAGATGCCACGGGGTCAAGGTAAGTCACCCACCGTCTCCCACCCACGCACTGTCACCCAGTCACCCACCCAGTCACCCACACACCCACCCAGTCACTTTCACCCAGTCACCCACCCAGTCACCCACCCACCCACTCAGTCACCCACCCACCCACTCAGTTACTTTCACCCAGTCACCCACCCACTCACTCAGTCACCCACCCACCCACTCAGTAACCCACCCACCCACTCACTTAGTCACCCAAAAAACTCACTTAGTCACCCACCCACTCAGTCACCCACCCAATCACTCAGTAACCCACCCACCCACTCACTTAGTCACCCAAAAAACTCACTTATTCACCCACCCACTCACTCAGTCACCCACCCACTCACTCAGTCAAGTCACCCACCCACCCAGTCACCCACCCACCCAGTCAGTCAGTCACCCACCCACCCAGTCACCCACCCAGTCACCCACCCACACACCCACCAAGTCACTTTCACCCAATCACACACCCACTCAGTCACCCACCCACCCAGTCACCCACCCACCCACTCAGTCAACTCAGTCACCCACCCACTCAGTCACCCACCCACTCAGTCACCCACCCAGTCACTCAGTCACCCACCCAGTCACTCAGTCACCCACCCAGTCACTCAGTCACCCACCCATTCAGTCACCCATTCAGTCAGTCACAGTCACCCACCCAGTCACCCACTCACCCAGTCACTCACCCACCCAGTCAGTCACCCACTCACCCACCCAGTCAGTCACCCACTCACCCACTCACCCAGTCAGTCACCCACTCACCCAGTCAGTCACCCACCCAGTCACCCACTCACCCACCCAGTCAGTCACCCACTCACCCACCCAGTCAGTCACCCACTCACCCACCCAGTCAGTCACCCACTCACCCACCCAGTCAGTCACCCACTCACCCACCCACCCAGTCAGTCTCCCTCTCACCCACCCAGTCAGTCTCCCACTCACCCACCCAGTCAGTCTCCCACTCACCTACCCATTCAGTCTCCCACTCACCCACCCATTCAGTCTCCCACTCACCCACCCATTCAGTCTCCCACTCACCCACCCATTCAGTCTCACACTCACCCACCCATTCAGTCTCACACTCACCCACCCAGTCAGTCTCCCACTCACCCACCCAGTCAGTCTCCCACTCACCCACCCAGTCAGGCTCCCACCCAGTCAGTCTCCCACCCAGTCTCCCACTCACCCACCCATTCAGTTTCCCACTCACCCACCCATTCAGTTTCCCACTCACCCACCCATTCAGTTTCCCACTCACCCACCCGTTCAGTTTCCCACTCACCCACCCATTCAGTTTCCCACTCACCCACCCATTCAGTTTCCCACTCATCCACCCATTCAGTTTCCCACTCATCCACCCATTCAGTTTCCCACTCACCCACCCATTCAGTCTCCCACTCACCCACCCATTCAGTCTCACACTCACCCACCCATTCAGTCTCACACTCACCCACCCATTCAGTCTCACACTCACCCACCCATTCAGTCTCACACTCACCCACCCAGTCTCACCCAAAACCACCCACCCAGTCACTGACCCCACCCACCCACTCACCGACCCCACCCACCCACCGACCCCACCCACCCACTCACCGACCCCACCTACCCACTCACCGACCCCACCTACCCACTCACTGACCCACCCAGTCACCGACCCCAGTCACTGACCCACCCAGTCACCGACCCTGAAAAAGTCACCCAGTCACCGACCCACCCACCGACCCAAAGTCACCCACCCACCCAAAGTCACCCACCCACCCAAAGTCACGCACCCACCCACCCACCCACCGACCCAAAGTCACCCACCCACCGACCCAAAGTCATCCACCCCCCGACCCAACTCACCCACCCACCGACCCAACCACCGACCCAAAGTCACCCACCAACCCAAAGTCATCCACCCACCGACCCAAAGTCAAACCGACCCAAAGTCACCCACCCACCCACCGACCCAAAGTCACCCACCCACCGACCCAAAGTCACCCACCCACCGACCCAAAGTCACCCACCCACCGACCCAAAGTCACCCACCCAGTCACCGACCCAAAGTCACCCACTCAGTCACCAACCCACCCACCCACTCAGTCAAGTGTCACCCACCCACCCACACAGTCACCCACACACTCAGTCAACTCAGTCACCCACCTAGCTGTCAAGGGGGGGGGGAAGCCTAACCCTGTCATACGCCCCCCCCCCCCCAAAATTACATCCCGGGCAACGCCGGGTCTCTCAGCTAGTGCACTATATAATTAAAGACATACATACATTTAGAAGCGCCACAGGAGTGACACGATATTTGTTTTTGCCAAGGGAACGCCTCACCAGCCTCTTCCGGACAAATAGCAAAGCTCTGATGAGTGTAAGACTTCCCTGAAACCGGCGTCAGGATTGCGTGCGATTTTGCTTTTTCCTCTCATATATAGGGTTCCACCACTGTTTGGGAACAGCAAAGTACAGTGATTCCCACATTTTTAAACTGGACCTCCCAAAAATCTATTATTTTTGTCTTCTTGGGACCTCCTACTGTATTTGGTGCCAAGCAAGATAACCAAAGTTGTGGGAGTTATCATAAACATTTTATTTTTTAATAATCAGAATGTTTTAGTCAGTGGAATATATTATTGGGTTACTGATGCAGGGAAACAGACTCGACTACTGACCATTTTTATGAACTTACTTGGTTGATAAGATGCCCAGTGCAATTTTTCTATGCCATATGGCAGACCAAGTTGGATGAATATTTACGGTGTATTAGGTGAGACAAAATGCTAAACAAATAACATTGGCAAAGTCAGGTATATATAAGCTGTCCGGGGGGAGTTATGTTTTACTGCAGTGTCAAACATAATGAAATCAAATATCACTCGTGGGAAGATTTATGGCAAGGGATTTTTTATTTCCTACCAAGGAAAGTAAATTCTTTCACGGCAAGAAATTTGTGAGATCTGATTTAGAGCCACTCGGGCATTACAGATTATTTCAGATCATCAATGTGCACAGCTGCGTGTCACGTTTTAAGGCTAGAAAGTATACATTTGGCATTCACAACAGGCATGCAAAAGAGTTGACTTTAAAAAACAAAAAAAAACAAGAGACCAAGCAATCAAGTAGCAGATAGTTTAACCACTTCCAGCGAAGTAGAATTATAACCCAGATTGACAGGTTAAAACACTTTTTCCTAATGTTGTTGAATTAAATCTGTAATTAAAAAAAGAAATAATTGAATCTGACAGGCCCCCTGCTGTGCTGTTTAAGTAATAATCCCCGAAGATCAGGGCATTACTGGTCAATAATGCCCTGGCTGGAAGAGTTGAAGGCCCGAAGCGAAGCCGAGGGACTTTAACCCGGCCAGGGCATTATTGGCCAGTAATGCCCTGTTCTGAGGGGATTATTACTATTATAGGCTAAATGTAGACTTTTTTTAAAATTTTTATTTTTTTTACATTTTACATAAAAAGTTAGACAGCTTTGTAGTCATTGATTTTTATCAGCATGATTGTCTACATTCTTTGCTTTTACTGCAAGTTTATTAAAAGGAAATTGTACATACACACAGCCTCTGTCTCTCTCTGTCTCTCTCTCTCTGTCTGTCTCTCTCTCTCTCTGTCTCTCTCTCTCACTCTCTCCATACATACATACAGGCATACCCCGCATTAACGTACGCAATGGGACCGGAGCATGTATGTAAAGCGAAAATGTACTTAAAGTGAAGCACTGCCTTTTCCCCACTTATCGATGCATGTACTGTACTGCTATCGTCCTATACGTGCATAACTGATGTAAATAACGCATGTGTAACAGGCTCTATAGTCTCCCCGCTTGCGCACAGCTTCAGTACAGGTAGGGAGTCAGTAATGCTGTTCAGGACGAGTCAAGTTTAAACATAGAAGTCAAGTTTAAACATAGGTTTTCATTTCCAAATCTAATGCTGATGTATTACAGAACATCCCATTTGAGGCAAGAGAACAGAAAATTGGTTAAGACAAAACAACATGAATATTCATAGACACGTATCCTGTATAACCATATGTTCCAAATTGTTATGGCAAAGGTACACTGCCTTTTAAATTCTTCTTCTCATTCTCTCTTGCGATGCTGTTGTCAAGGAAACAGAAATCTTTTAAAAACGTTTCTTTTCTTTTTGCCGTTTGACTGGTAATAGCGATTACATATTTATTTGCAAGTGTGGCTTATGTATCGTGTTGTTTAAAAAAACAAACTGTACATCTGTCCATTTCCCCTGTACATAGTACTTTTTTTTTTTTAAACCTGTACTTTTGATATTTCTCTGTTTAATGATAGATAGTTCTGATCAATATACGTTCAATTTATTTTTACAATGTAGTATTCTATATAAAATGAATATTATATTGACACAGCTTCACACACACACACATTTACATGAAATGACTAAGGGTTGTTTTAACAGCTTGGGTTTATACAGAAAGAAGAATCTAAGTTTGTGATCTACAAAATTGCGAAGAAAATAATTTTTATGACTTGAAAAATCCCACAATGTATAATCTCAGGAAAATATTTAGCTGTTGGGGTAAGAAGATGCGTGGGAGGTATCAATGTATAAGAAGTGCCACACAAAAATAAAATAATTATATTATTGTCCTTTTATAGGGTGGCCACATTTAAGTTATTATAATACAGGACGCCGAAATCCAGTATGGAAGTGCGACGTCATGATGAGTGATGAATGATTTGCAAACGCTTGGAGCTGAACGGTATTTCACGCTTGACCGCTATATTCTTTGGTTTTTATCCTCTCTGCTCTTGGCCGGGCGGGGAAAGACGCGCTGAAAAAGTAACGCCAACAGGGGTGGGAGTCATGTTATTATGAGGTGACCAGGCAGTGTCCTAACTTTTATTATTTTAATAATTTAGAAAGGCGACGTCTATGGGAAAAGGGAACAATTACGCTTCGTAAGAAATCTCTGACTTTTTATAACTGATTTAATTGCAGTAATTTTAAGTTCACGGCACTGATCTACGGGACGATTATGTGTCCCGACTTTTCCCGGGACAAGTCCATGAAATAAGGGACAGACTCGTGTGTGTGTGTGTTCGTGTGTGTTCGTGTGTGTGTGTGTGTGTGTGTGTGTGTGTGTGTGTGTGTGTGTGTGTGTGTGTGTAAATATATATATATATTTTGGCGACCCTTTCCTTTTACCATGGGCAAAGGAAACCACCAACACCACATACAAGAGATTTTTGTCTTTAACCCTTTCACTGCCAGTGAGGCTTGTACTAGCTTTTCCAGCATTACTGCAAGTTCCTCTAGTGCAAGGGTGTGCAAAGTTTTGTACCTTGCCCCCCCCTGCCTCCTTACCTCCCGACTCGCGCCCCCCCCCCCCTCCTGCTAGGGTGGCCAGATGTCCAGTATTGAACCGGACTGTCCTGTATTTGGATACTTTGTCCAGTAAAAAAATAGTTGTAATACTGGACATGTATGTGTCCAGTATTACCACCCTGGACATAGTGACCTGACCGGATTGAAGTACTGCAGGATTTCCCCTACCAGGGAGAGAGATGGGCTGATGCTAGAGGGCTGGGCAGCATCCACCAGTCTGATTGGCTGCTGCTGGGTAATGCAGCCAATCAGGAGGAGGTGTCAGGAGCCTGAGAGTGGGGCCAAGAAAAGGAGGAAACTGCATGGAGCAGAGAGAGGTGTGTGTATATGTCTCGAGTGCGTCACACTTTTCACCATTGTGTCCAGTATTTTTGGAGAAGCCACCTGGCAACCCTACCTCCTGCTCGGCTGGCATCAAAGGACACCGTGGGGTCACGTGACGTCATGTTGCCATAGCAACGTGGCGTCATTTGACGTCAGGTTACCATGGCGACGCTTTTAGACAAATACCAGTATAATATTTTTTTTTAAGTGATGTAATTTGTTTTATAAATACATTTTTAAGGGGTCTACTTTGGAAAACCTGCTTACCCTCCCCTAACTGTACCTAGTTTTATTATGTACATGTTAACAAGTTAATTTAAATGCCCAACTGCATATTTCCTAATGAAGTAGTTAGCAGGCAAACCCGGTTGGAGCCTCCGTTAGAACCTTGGGAAATCCTTGGCCATGGGAATCACTGAAGCTCCCTGTGTCTCAGGCACTAATATGAGATGTTAAGCTTTATTTGGCAGTGACTTATTGCATCTGTAGAACTGTACAGAGCTGCTTGAATGTCAGTGCTATAGAAGAAAAAAAAATATATATATTATTATTATTATTCCTCAACAGTTCACATCCAAACTGGCAACAGAAAATTGTTTCACGTTACCCATTTGCTACTTCAGCCTTTAAGGCAACAGTCCTAGTTTTATAATGTATTTTTTAGAATGTTTCTGAACTTGTGCCCCCCTTGGAGCTGCTCTGTGGACCTCCAACGTCCAACCAAGTTTCTGAGATATATATATATTTTTTGTGTGCCGGTATTTGACTGGCCTCGGGGTCACCAACAGAAAGTGGGGAAACTGTTGCCCACCAGTGAAGAAAACTGATGGTATGTCGGGGACCGGCAGGTCCCCAGAGGTTGGAACACTGTGGATCGACTCGGAGGAAAACCCCGGGTTCAGGTAATATAAAAAATACCCTCCCTCCAAAACAAATGAGTACTACTATTTTACGAATGCCGTGAAAAACGATTGCAAAATCTTCGATAACTTACAACCTTTATTTCAATCCTTACGTTTTCGTGGCTGCAGAAAGTCAGAATACAGGAATGAGTATTTTTCTGCTAGTGTTTTGATAAATTGCAGCAGTCTGAAGTTTAATGAAACGCGGCCACCACTGTATGAATTCTCCTCTGGCAGCTTTTGGGCTTAACTCAAGTGGGAAGGTCAAAGAGATATAAACGTATAACTCATGTCGAGTCTAATTTTTAAAACTGTCACGTTGCGAAAGGAAAACCCTTATGAGTCACATATTGTAGGTTTAGTTCTTAAATTAAAAAAAAAAAAAAAACCTCTTTATTGGTTGAAGGTACTTTAACCACTGAGGTTCTGGGCGCACATTGTATCCAGCAAAACATTTAATTCTATCTTGGTGGCTACGATGACTTTATTCATCAATAGTCTCTAAAAATAGACCACAGGTTTCCATGACATTGTCAAGAATATATTGTGTTCTGCGGCTGAAAGGCTTTTTAACATGTCACTATTGAAAAATGTACCTGATAGTAATACTACTTCTTATCCAGTGCTAATAAGTGTAAGAAAGTGCAGGGTTGCGTTTGCAATCCATAATTTGATTTCCGAGGCTCGGCGAGACAAAGTAACTTATTCAAGGCTCAAGAACCTGACATTGGGATTCAAAGCTGTCCAATGCCAAAGCCACAATCATCCATGATTAATTCCTTTGTTTTATCAGCTGGGCTGTTATGAGGGAGGCATGGGTAGGGCAAATGCCACCAGCACTGGGATAGTCTTTTGCTATAACCTTTTTATACCTGAAAGTAATGAAAAAATAACTGGCAGAAGAAATTGTAATCAGCAATTTTTTTTTTAATTGGAAACATTGTGCACATATCAATCACAGCAGATAACATTTTCAACACATGTTCATAGTACATTATACATAGATATTAACGGATCGCGGTCCCTTCTCATCTCATGACAAGCCACATTATAAGTTAACAATGGGATATGATTCCTCAGGTTGCATATCTGCTTGTGACCCTCATGGAGCAACTTATAGATTTCTAATTTATTAAATTCGCTTTTAAATGATGTCAACGTCATTCTGGCTTTATTTTCCTAATCAATTTTTTTTTTTTTAAACAGTGTCCAACTTTAGTTAATATTTAAATTAACATTAAATGTAAACTTTCCCCTCTCCCCTCCTCCCTAACTACAATGTCTGTCTCTTTGTATTGTATGTATCAGTTGTTCAATGTTATCTTTTGTTCTCTAGGGTTTGTCCTCATATTGGCATTCTGTTTTTATGAATGTATGTATGTCTTTATATAGCGCTATTAATGTACATAGCGCTTCACAGCAGTAATGCACGTGACAATCATAAATAACAAATAATACAAATAACAGATCACGGGAATAAGTGCTTCAGACATAAAAATAACATTTAGGAAAAGGAGTCCCTGCTCCAAAGAGCTTACAATCTAATTGTGTGAGAAGTTGTCTGGTTAGACACCACGTCGTGTGCACAAATTTTTTTTTTATGTCTGTCTTGGACTTGTCCGATAAAGAGTTAATGAACCAATCACATTTTTGGAAAACATTTTTGGTCTTGAGCTCTTTATGGAAGTTTGCCTTTATTTTGTCCATGGACATCAATTTAAATAGATATTGGAGGTGATGAAAATGTCCATTGTGCATTATTGCTTTTCTAGCTGCTAGATGCACCATTTCAGAAGCTTTTACTGCTCTACTCATGTTGCCTTCCCGATCTAGCCACGGTTCTATGTTGGCAAATGGTAACACCATTGGAATCTTGTGTCTTGTGATTTGTAATACTTGTGTTATGTAGTCCATCATTTCATCCCAGAAATATGTATTGGGACCACAAAACCATACTCAGTGTTTAAGATCCGCCTTCAACTTTTGACACTTCTATTTCTGGAAGTCTTTCTGCCATGCTATGTAGGTGTTCTGTAATATTCGCTCGTGTCCATCATCCCTCTATCCAACCTCTATCCCATCTGTCTAAGGTTTTGCGCCAGTGGTTTAATTACTAGATTGAACAAAAGGGGTGAAAGGGGACATCCCTGCTGTGTGCCTCTAAACAATTTGAATTCTTCTGATAGGAGACCCGTTGCCATTATTCTGGCCTTTGATTGGAAGTACATTGCTTTAAGCATTTCAGTGAAATGACCTTTGAATCCAAATCTACCTAACGTATCAAGTAAATAGTTTCAATGTATATTATCAAAGCCCTTTTTGGCATCCACTGATACAATGGCCTATTCAGTTAATTTGTGTGTATTGCTGTTATTACTATTCTAATATTTTGAACTGCTTAATTTATTTGCTTTGATTGGGGAGTTACTGTATATAGTTCCTTGTCTAATTGCGTGATTTTTGGGAGCAGTATGTTTTAAAAAAAAGTTTCTTCAATTATGTTTCTTTTTGTAGAGTTGCATATAGAAATCTTTAAATATTTCATTTATTTTTTTTGGGTGTTACATGTTATCTTTAGGGATTTGTCTAGTAATTTGGTAATGGGTGCAGAATGTCTAAAATGTTTAAGTAGATTGCTTAAAAGCCTGCTCGTCTTGTTCCCATACCTAAAGTATTGGTTTCATTTTATTTTATGAGACGTGCTTTCCTTGTTTTCTAGCCAGATTTTGCATGCTACCTTGCTATGTAAATACTTTTCTTTGTTACTTTGTGTAGGAGAGAGTTTAAATTCCCTGTATGCTTTACTGAGTTCATTACTTGTAAATTCACCTTAACTCTCCTTTTTGATTCTGGCAACATAAGAAACGACATAGCTCCTCAACACAGACTTTGATGCTTCCCAAAATTATAATGGGTAGGGTTACCATACTTGTCCCGGCAAAAACCGGGACATGTCACGCATGCGCGATTGGCACTTGCCGACTGCTTGTGCGCATGCGCGATCGGCAGTTGTACGATCAGCGTCTGCCGGTTGATCATAGTCATGCGCGATCAGAGCATGCCCAGCCTAACAGGACAGAAAAACGGGACAGCACGCCAAAACATTGAGACAGAGCCCCAAAAACCAGGACTGTCCTGACTAAACCGGGACATCTGGTCACCCTAATAACGGGTCTTCTATGTGTTCTTTGTTTTTTTCAACATAATCTTCCCATTTATCAAAGAGTTATGGGATTTTTAACTACCTGCTAAATAATTGGGAAATCTCCATGTGTTTGTCCCGTTATTCTCTATTCCCACATTTTATGTCTAGCTTTACCACTGCATGGGCTGATATTACAATCTCTCATATCTGTGTGTCCGTTACCTTTCCCATAAGGTGTGGGCTGATTAATATACACTGTATTCTAGAGAAAGTGTTGTGCATGTTTGAGTAAAAGGTGCACTCTCTTTCCGTTGGGTTTAGACTTCTCCAGCTATCCATTACCCCCAAAGTTTCTCTGCATCATGTTCCTAGTCTGTGTTATTTATTGTCACGTTTTTATAGGAGCCTGATCTGTCTAAGTTTGTGTCCTGTATGGAGTTCATGTCTCTCCTATTATCAAGTTGTTATTTTTGCAGTTTAGGATTTCTACTGCTGTGTTCTGAAAAAATTATGCGTTATGATCATTTGGGCCATTTATGTTGCATAGTGTGCAATGTTTTCCCCAATATTTTATTTCTGCTTGTGTGAAGCGCCCTTCGTTGTTGCTAGAGGTTGAGATGGTTTCTGCTGGTTAATTTTTGTTTATTAGTATTGCGACTCCGGCTTCTCCCCCACCCCCCACCACCCCTTTTGCTGGAGAGAAAACTCTGTGTCTAACCAAGTCTCTTTGAAGTTTGGGACTTTCTTTAGCAACTAAGTGTGTCTCTTGTAAGTATACCTCCACTGTCTTTGACCGTCCGCTCAACCGGAGCGCTATAGTATATAAGTTACCCAGTAACCTGATGCAAAGGGATATATACCACAGAAAGACATCACAACGTGTGAGCTTAGAGACTCACACAAGAGCCCTTATCTTGCACTCAAGGTTCAAATTTAATTAATTTTTAATAGACACAGTAGTCCCAAGATAATATCTTTATACTTAAAGGAGGACATATAGTGTCTCAAACACCAAACTTTCCATGCTGTTGTTTTCTTGTTGCCTTAACATACTTCTCTGCTTCCTTGTGTGAAGTAAACGTTTTTGTCCCAGAGTAAGTGAAGATCTTAAGTGTAGCAGCAGATGTCAGGGAGAATTTTTTGCATTGTCTGAAAAGTAACGTACAGTTGTTCCAGAAATGGAGGGCATTTGGGAACACTGTTATTGAGTAGTCTTTGAAGATCATTATCTTTTTGCCTTCATAAAATAAAATATTTGTATGCTCTTAATAGTCTTTGCTTCTCTGTAAAGTTGAATATACGTGCTATGATAGGTTTTGGTCCGCTTTTGTCCTATTCTGGACATACCGGGTCTATTCTGTGCACCCTTTCCACCTCTATAGGCATTTCTTCCGCCTAATGTCTATGGTAGCCATTTTGTACAAAACTCCTGCAGCTGCATCCATTTGTGGCTTTCTGGGACACCTTTTATCCTCAGATTGTTACGACATGACCGCGTTCTCTCTAGATCATCAAGTTTGTCTTCTAGAGTTTTGTTTATTTTTTGCATCTCTTCCAGAGATTGTTGTACGCCTGATAGGTCTTCTAGCGTCTTTACTCTGGCCTCAGCTTCCTACTGTATACCATTACAACATGTGCAGTGAGTTCTAATTTCAGATCTTCTATTGATTTTTGGATTTTAATCAGTGTTTTGTTGGATCTTGGGTATGAGTTCCTGTAACGGAGTGCTCACCACAAACAGGACGTGATCGCGAGGCCGAGATTGAATAAACCGACCTCCAGCCGCGTGAGTGTGTCCGGAGTGAAGATTGGTCGTCGTTAGCCGGGTCGGGATTGGAGAGGTACGGATCGTAGTAGGTACTAGCCGGGGTCGGAGAGGTGTGGATCATCGAAGGTACTTGCCGTGGTCAGGGGTTGGAGAGGTGTGGATCGTCGTAAGTACATGCCGTGGTCAGGAGCGGAGATGGTCGGGGTCCAGGTACAAGCCAAGGTCAGACAAGGAACGAAACAAGAACTGCGGATACAAGGTACAAGACAAGGAGGCATGGATTGCAGTTAGCACTTCGTACGCAATGAAGTCTTATGCTCAGCCAATTTGCCAGAGGGCTGGCTGAGTATATAAAGGAGGTTAGACCAATGAGCTGCAGGCAGGTATAGGGAGTACTGCCCACTAGGAAGCAGCCAGCCAATGGTAGATGGGGGTTGAGTTAGGTTGCAGGTGCAGGTAATCCGAGATCAGTGGGGATTAACCCCTCGTGTGCTCCTCGTGACACGGCATGGTGCATCACCCGTGTCCTCGTGGGGCCTAAGCCTGAACCTGGAGATACTCCTGTGTCTGGCAGCAGGGCGCTTGCGGGTAGCCCCCCTGGTCTGCAGTGCGTCGCCCTTGTTGTCACAGGGGCGGGACCTAATTTACAGGTCCCCAGCCAGAGCTTTTGCCAGAAGTTTGTAATCTATTGCTTTACTTTGTGTATCATGATCTGGTCTTACTTGCCTTTAAATTCTTCATGGGCAAGCTACCCAGCTATCTGAACAAGCTCCGCACCCCTACCACATGCAGCACTTATCACCTGAGATCAGACTCCAAAAGACTGTTCATGGTCCCAAGGCTCAACAAAGTATCCGGACGTTCCTTCTTCTCTTACCGTGCACCCCAAAACTGGAACAACCTACCAGAGACTCTCACATCCACCACCAGTTTAAGTTCTTTCAAGTCTAAGGCTGTCTCACATTTTAATCTGGTCTGTAACTGTTTCATACGCCTATAATATATATTATCTTTAACTGTGCACGCAATGTCTTGTATATAATGTATACCCTGTTCATTTATGTAACTGTATTTGTAACCATGTATTATTTGTTTTACTCTGTGCCCAGGACATACTTGAAAACGAGAGGTAACTCTCAATGTATTACTTCCTGGTAAAATATTTTATAAATAAATAAATGTCATACATGTCGGTCTCGTTGGCCTCCTCCGCCATCCTGACACCATCCCCGCCTGCCCACCCTCTGCTGTCTCTGTTTTGCCGCCATCCGTTATTGTTTGGGAAAGTATTTTTCCATAAACCAGTCGACTGCCCAGTCTCTCTAGGTTATTTTAGCCAATTGCGTGGGGCTGCAGAGGGTTCCGTAATGTACTGCTAGTCGAAGATCAACCTTGCAATTTCGTATGAGACTCCAATGCTCCGCCTGATGTTATGTGGGTTCCGCCCTTTGACTTGGCGGATTCCACCTGTTGCCTGCACGGATTTCACCCTCTGCTTGTTCGGAATTTGTCTGGTTATGTGGATCCCGCCTGTTTTCACAGATTCTGCCTGCTGCCTCCGTGGATTTTTCGCAGATTTTCACGGATTTTGCCCAGGGAGCTACTTGACCTGCGGATTTTGATGGTTCTCTGTGGGGAGTCACAGAGGGTCTCGTGTGATGTCAGGGTTCGCAGGGGGCCGTTAGGAGCTGCAGGGGGTCCCAGTATGTTGCTTGGACTCACGATCTGGCTTTAACTGCAGAGAATCCCTGTGTGTTGAGGAGGCTCAATAGCAGTCGCTGGCAGTCGAGGAGGAGTAAAGACTGTCCTTGTTCTTTGGATCAAGGACTTTTGTCGGAAGCTGTAAAAACCCACCACGAGCTGCGCTGATTTTGTGCAGCATTCCAGCTGGTTGTGCAGGATATTGCAGGTAAGTTTTGGTGCCTATTGCAGCTGATTTTGGGGGGTCTTTCCCTCCAGAGCTAAGCGAAGCTCTTCCTTATATGTCTCTACCTGTCGGCGCCATAACTGGAAGTCTAAACTGAATTTTAAAGAAAATAAAAAAGCACGCATTATTTTACCAAATCATGTAGCATAATAAACTGCAAAGAAATAGGGTGTCCTTAAGAGTAATTATTCTGTATACATTTCTGTGAATGGACAAAGCAGTGGATGTCTACTGCATTCAGTTGTAATTCTCTGGTAAATTAATAGATTGGAGTTGCAGGTGAGCTCATGCTATTTTTAAGCAATTTGCAGAACTTTTAAGATGTACTAGCATCACTCCTATAGGGGTTGTCAAATGGAGAGGAGGGGTCATGATCAATAGCCCCACAATTTCAGTGCCATGACTAATGAGTACTTCTGCTTTTGTGATAACAGAATGCAAACTGAGAGCTGACAATTTTTTTTCGAAAGGGCACCAAGCTGACTGAGTTGAGTGAAACAAAGATATCTGTAGACTGTCATACAGTAAGACTATACAGTTCTCAAAAAAGATGTTTCATTATTCAACACAGTCAGACAAGAAAGCTGGTGATTGGAAGTAGAGCAGAAACAATGTATGTAGAGGAAAGCCATCAGAAATGTGTGTGGGAAGGTTCAGGAGTATGCTATTAGAAGATGTAGATAGAAGATAAGCAGACCAATGAACACAAAATACTTAGTCTGACTTTGACATTTTCTTTTTAGACTCTGAAGCATGAGATCAGGTGGTATTAATCCATGTTTGTTATGTCGTGTATTTTGTTTCCCTTGTATGACCGGTTGACTTGGTCATAGAGAGTAGAAAGCCCGGTACATTTGTCCGTTCTAAAAAATAAATAGCGTCAGAACAAGTGGATTTCCTTGGTAACGCACACACTCGTGTCTGGGAAATGTACATCCGAAAATAAGAGAACCTTCATGCAGCTAAAGTTACGTCCCACGCATATAAAAAGTGCAATTAAATGTAGGCCAAACAATGTGATATCACCATGGGTTCTGAATTATGTGTATAAGTGCATGGACGACAGCATTAATCCCATACTGAAGCACTTACCTAAAGTAGACTCAAATAGAAACTAATCCGCAAGACAACTTCTTCAGCACAGGAAATGTGCACTATAAGCAGACAAGATATTCTGTATGTATGTGTCACGTACACGGCAGGCACAGGATTTTCTTGGGGGGGCCCGGGCGGTTGCAGAGGCCCCGTGCTCTTCCCGAAGGCATTTAAATTAAATGCCGGGGGAACGCGTGAGGCCTCTGCAACTGAACTTACCGTGGTTCAGCCGGCTTCAGTTAACGCGTTGACATGGCAGCGCGGCATCATGTGACGTCACATGTCCCCGCGTTGCCATGGCAATGCGTCACATGCCGACCCCGCCGACAGGCAAGTAAGGGGGGAGCGAGCTCCGGGGGAGTAGATGCCGGGGGGCGCAGCTTCAGAAGTTTACGCACTCCTGATGTACGGCACACCTGTGAGCACGTGACCTGCATACGGGAGAAGGGTTCATACACAGCTCGCAAACGGTCCCAGGCTTCACCTTTGCAAAGGACCCTCAAATTAGTAATATCTCCCCTAAATCCGTCCCTATATACCACCTGTCAAGAACAGCACACAAGTGAGCATGTGACTTAGATAAGCAACCAGGGGTTAATACATGCGGCTACTCTAGCCAACTCACCTGTCTCCTGTGCAAGGTACCTCCAATGAGTTAAATTAACCCTTTACTCAATTGCAATCATATCTATACGCTTTCACCACCTGAGAAATGCAAATACAAGATGCAATATAAGTTTTTGCTAGGGTCCCAGGTCCCTGTTTATTATAGAAAAACTATGCACTTAACACAGGTGGAGGATGAAACAGGGGAGAGGGCCTGGGAGAAGGGGGAGGGTGGGAGGATGAAAGGGGGGGGGGAGAGGGTGTCTGAAAGGGGAGAGGGAGGATGAAAGGGGGGCGGGGGAAAGGGAAGGTGTAAGGGGAGGGAGAGGGGAAAGGGGGTGGGAGGTATGTGTAAAGGGGGGAGAGGGAAGGGAGAGAGGTGTTGTAAGGGGGGAGAGGGAAGAGAAATGGTGAGAGAGGGGGAGTGTGAGGTGGAAGCGTGAGGGGGATGATAAGGGGGGAAGAAAGGATAGGGGTTCCCTAGAATTTCGCAATATAATTCTAGTTTTCCTTAACCAAAGAAAAGGTTGAAAAACACTGCCATCAAGTGTTAACTTCATCTGCAAATCAAGATGGAATACTGAAACATTTATTGTTGCTTATTAATATCTGCTCATGTTGTGAGGGAAGTCTTGATTTTTAATAAACAAACATTTTTCTTTTCTAATAACATATAAGGTTGCGCAGTGTGTATAATTCGTCTTTTCTATATGAATGATGATAACGTGGGAACAGAGGGGTTTTATGTGAAGCTGCTAACAAGTATAATCCTTGTCAGTGTTTTGTGCTCTTTGCTGTTCTATTGATCTGTATATTGTTTAGTTTTTTTTAACCCTGCGCTTATATCAAATGATATTTAAATATATAACTTTGAGTGCCGTTTTGTTTATGTATTCAGTTAATGAAAATTCCCACCTGAACAATTAGGCCCAAAAAACACAAAGGTGAAAATAAGTAAGAATTGATTGTGCACTGAAAGGTAGTTATGCAAGGTGTCCCCTGTGCAAAATTGGGGCCAAAATTGGTAAAAAAAAATAAATATATATATATATATATATAATAGCGCTGGATATAGTGTATAAAAAGAAATACAGCTCAACCCCGTTATAGCGCGATCCGCTACAATGCGGATCCGCTTATAACGTGATCTAAACGTGGCTCCCAATTTAAAAACGCCTCCTTTCACCGGGCGAGAACTTACTGGCATCTGCATTTCTCTCCTCTCTGCCGCAGAAAGGAGAGAAATGCAGATGCGGCGAAATTTACACGATCCCGGTTATAACGCGGTCTCATTCCGTGGACCCCAAGAACCGCGTTATAATGGGGTTCAGCTGTATGCACTTTAAAGCGGTGGTATTTTCTTTTCTTTGATGAATCTGATGCGCCTGTTTTTCTTGCAGTGCCTTCCAATGTCTTACTTTTCATTCACTATTCTTTACCATCCTGTCCCAAAACCATGCTACCATCTTCTAAAAGGGCTGTCTGATTAAGGCAGCAGTATTGTTTGGGCCTCAGAAGAAGCTGTCATGTACAGTGAAACGTACTACGGGGCCGTGCCTGCTGTATTTAATCCGGCGGTGCTCATCCCATCCCGTCTCCTCAAACGTGTCTGCCAATCCTTTGACGGCAGCCTCACACGGTATCTAGCAACAGTAATAGTTCTATATAGTATAGCTGGTACTGATCCGGGCATAGATGCAGTAATAGGCATGTCTGGAATTCCCTGCTCTCATCAGCACTTACCTCATCCAGGCACTTACCTTATACCTAATCAGCTAATCTGTACAGGGAATTTACCTACCCACACGTTGGCTGCACAGTGGGCCAACTTGCAAGAAAGTCTGCACTACATTATCCCGCTGCCGTGCACTCTAAGTAGGTAGGTCAGTGCACTTGCATTATGGAGGTACATCATACTCATTACACCCTGCGGCACACTTCATTAGCAGCCTAATCTGTGGCTGCCATGCTTGGTGTCATTTTGCACAAAAGCTCTAGGCCAAACAGTATATACTTGAAGAAATAATCAGTCTACTTCACTTAGTGAGGGACTACAGCACTTACTTTCTCCATCAAATGTAGTACAAGAATCCTATCCTAAACAGTATACTAAGTGGACACTAATTATTCCAATTAGCTCCTTTTTGGGGGGATTATCCAACTGCCCCACTATTTCTATGCTGGAAAGCATTTGCAATTAAGTCGCTCCATAAGCAAGCATATACACTGTCGCTATCCTAACAGATGATACATTTGTATCTACACACTGATACAGGTTCAGTGGAAAGAATACTGATCGGTATCAAAGCGACCGACAGCCAGATTCTCACTGTCCATAACGGAGTTCTGAGGACAGGCCGAGCATTGGTGCTCTAACTAGTACATTCTTTTTATGTTCAGCTGTATTGCTTACTCAAATATTTTCTGCTAGTAGAGCGGGTGGCACTTTATCAAGGCGCGCTAACCACTGCAGTCCAATTTATGGTGCCCAGTTGAGGACAAAGATAAAGGCTATTTAATCATTTCATGTTCTGCAGTATATTTAGGACACCGTTGAAGGACAATCCTTACCGCCTGCAGCAATGCATGTTAATGTTGTCATTGTATTATTAGTGTCTTCACACCCTTATCGTTCTGCGCGGTGGAGTGTATATATGGCACATAATAATAGATGATGATCATAATACATTTTTTATTTGTTTTTGTTTTTTTTATGTGCCATGTCTGATTCAAACATAAAACCAATGAGCAGGCACCCTTCTGAGTGAGGAGCAGGAGCGTTCTGATTATTGTGCAGAGAACCTTGTGGTTTGATTTATTCTACCTACCTCTTATGACTTTTGAACGCCTAGTGCTGCATCCTGCTTATGATCTTTATGTTTAGATTTTGCATTTATCTCACTATGTTTATCTCTGTCTAGTATTGAACACTTAGATTAGTGGAGGATATATTTGTCATTACTTATTCATTTAGACTTACCAATTGTTGCTATCAGAATTAGTGGAGGGTTTATTCTTTCTCATTTGGGGCCTATTTGTGGGTTCTGGGATCAGGGAAGTACCCTTTTGTCCCTTTTGGGACTGAGGGGAAAGGGCCTGACGAAGGGGTAATCCCCGAAACTTTGCCCCCCTGTACTCCCCTGTATACCCACCATTTTGTTGTTGCGCCCCCTCCTCTTTTCTTGCCCCCCCCCCTGTTTTGTTCCACTTTTTCCCCCCACACACCCCATATATGGTACTACCTTTGTTGTAGTTTTCCATGTGTGGTATTGTATGCTTTGTTTTGATTCATTTGTGCATATATTAAAACTTACCTTTTTGGTTCTATACCAGTGATCTGATTTCTCTATATTTCTCTATATATGCTGGACTATTCAGTATTTTGTATTGTTTTGAGAGGGATTGGGTCCTCTCCAGTCCTTGGCACCCCGCATTGTATACTTTATTTCCTTAGTGTGAGTGCTGTTTATCGTTATTGTATTGCATAAAACCAATGACGGGAGCACAAACTGAAAAGTAAATGCCGAACCAAATGTCTCTGAATGAGAGAAAATGCCAAACGCTAATGTGTTTTATATTAGTGTATACATTTCATACTAGAATCGCACAAGGCCCAGCAAGATAAAGTAACTTGTTTAAGGCTCAAGAACCTTCCACTGGGATACAAATCTACACCAAAGCCATAATCGTGATCCCTTACTTTGTTTTATCAATTAGGGCAGGGGTTCTCGTCTCCAAAAAATAACAATACAAGTGCGCAGCTAAAATGAATTAATAATTGTGATAGGATAGTGAATAAATATCACCACTATGAACCCAAAGTGGATAATTTAAATGTTAACTGTATTACCAGTCAAATAAACGGAGCGTCTGCTGCTGTATAGAGGGTAGCCCAAGACCCTGGGTAACTAGACAAAACAAGACAAAGAACAGCGCACAACGTTCATCGTGAAATAAGTAAATACAATTTTATGTTAAAAATGGTTCAAGGTTCTGCGTACATCAAGCAAGTGGAAAACAGGCACAGAATATAACACTGGTATCTGTTACACTTTTTCGGTGTCTCTTCTCCCAACACTTCCTCCTCCTCTATCGATCTCTCTTTGGGGGTACCCCAGGGCTCTATCCCAGGACCTCTCCACTTTTCTCTGTACACACTTTCTTTAGGTGACCTAATCACATCTCTTGGTTTTAAATATCACCTCTATGCTGACGACACACATATTTACTTTGCAACCCCTTACCTTACACCTGCTGTACAGACCAAAGTTTCTGAATGTCTCTCTGCGATATCAACCTGGATGGCCCCCCACCGACCTAAACTTAAAATGGCAAAACAGAGCTCCTCATATTTCCTCCCAAACCTGACCCTACTACCTCCTTCCACATTACTGTTGGAAGTACTATCATTCACCCAGTAGCCCAAGCACGCTGCCTAGGGGTCACACTCGACTCCTCTCTCGCATTCTCCTCTCACATACTAAACGTATCTAAAACCTATCGCTTTCGTCCACAATATTACAAAGATACGTCCTTTCCTCTGTTGCTTGACTGCGAAAACTCTGGCCCTCATTCTCTCCCTTCTCGATTACTGTAACCTCCTGATGTCCTTCCTTCCTGCCTCTCACCTGTCTCCCCTACAATCTATCCTAAACGCTGCTGCCAGAATCACTCTACTCTTTCCTAAACCTGTCTCTGCATCTCCCCTGCTCAAATCACTCTCCTGGCTTCCTATCAAATCCCGTATCACACACTCAATTCTCCTCCTCACTTTTAAAGCTTTACACTCTTCTGCCTCTCCTTACATCTCAGCCCTAATTTCTCGCTATACACCATCCCGACTCTAGCGTTCTGCTCAAGGATGTGTTCTCTCTACCCCCTTTGTATGTAAAGCCCTCTCCCGTCTTAAACCTTTCTCACTGACTGCCCCACACGTCTGGAATGCCCTTCCCCTCAATACCTGACTAGCACCCTCTCTATCCAACTTTAAGACCCACCTTAAGACACACTTTCTTAATGAAGCATATGAGTAGCACCATGGCTAATACTATACATGATACATAAACCTTGACCCTCTGCAGACGCAGTTACCAGAACGCCCTCCCACTGTCTCTGTACATTCTTCCTACCTACCAAATAGATTGTAAGCTCTTCGGAGCAGGGACTCCTTTTCCTAAATGTTACTTTTATGTCTGAAGCACTTATTCCCATCACCTGTTATTTGTATTATTTGTTATTTATATGATTGTCGGGTGTATTACTACTGTAAAGCGCTATGTACATTAATGGCGCTATATAAATAAAGACATACATACATACAGTCCTCAGCATCCCCCAACAGGTCAGGTTTTTAGGATATAGCTGCTTCAACACAGGTGGCTCACAGGAAGAGCCTGCACAGGGGGCTCAGTCAAAGGGGGGCGGGGGTTGCGCTCTCCATTTTGTGCACCCCTGGCCTAGAGTGAGAATTTTGGGGACAGGTAACGTGTGTGTCTTAACTCTTCTGGAGTGGGCCCCCTCCTGTAGCGTTGTATCGTCATGGTGACATGACGTCACATGATGCCACGTTGCCAAGAAAATCCGTCATCACATGCCGCCGTGACATCACATTGCCATTACAATGCGACTTCATGATGTCGTATGCTGCGGAGGAGGGCCGTCCTCGAGCATACAGGTGGTAAAAAGGTAAGTCCGCCAGTGGGTGCACAATAAGAGGAGGAGCGACCAGATTCTATTCTTTCTGGGCAAGCTACCCAGCTACCTGAACAAGCTCCTCACCCCTACCACATGCAGCACCTATCACCTGAGATCAGACTCCAAAAGACTGTTCATGGTCCCAAGACTCAACAAAGTATCCGGACGTTCCTCCTTCTCCTTCCGTGCACCCCAAAACTGGAACAACCTACCAGAGACTCTCATATCCACCACCAGCTTAAGTTCTTTCAAATCTAAGGCTGTCTCACACTTTAATCTGGTCTGTAACTGTTTCATACGCTCATAATATATATTTTCTTTAACTGTGCACGCAATGTCTTGTATATAATGTATACCTTGTTCATTTATGTAACTGTATTTGTAACCATGTATTATTTTGTTTTACTCTGTGCCCAGGACATACTTGAAAACGAGAGGTAACTCTCAATGTATTACTTCCTGGTAAAATATTTTATAAATAAATAAATAATTCGTGAAAAGTCTTTTGAAGTCAGATTGTTCTCACTAGCTGGCTTAGGGAGGATTTCTTTCTAAAAAGTACACGTAGTTTGGCATAGGTTTTGGATGTCATGGTATCAAGGTGCAACCCAAATGTTAAATGGGAGACAAATCATAAGCCAAGATATTTAAAACTAGTGACAGGGGCTAGAATGGTGTTAGAGTTGGTTCTGATCTGGAGGTCCGTCAGTGGTAGCTTTCGAAATGTAACACTGGTCCCAAATACCATTGCTGGCCACATTAGGCTATTGAGATGCTAATATAGTTATATGTATCAGTATTATATTTTGTTTATATATTATGTAGCACTGTTCCCCCCCTCCCCCAAGTGGGAGATACACAGCCTGTGCTACCTAGTGTGTGTTGCAAATACATCAAATACCTGTTAGGGTCAGGAGAGCTGAGTCTGATCTGCGATGGTGGGAGAGCAGGGCAGGCTTAGGTTCCTCTCTGAGCTCTTCTCATGGTGCTTAGCGCCTCCAGCAGTAGTGGGCTCCAGGATGTTCGGAGATCAACCCCCACTATTGCACTCTTTCTCCCTCTGCCCAAGGACTGATACTCAGACAGAGGTATATTATGAACAAGGTCTTTATTGGTGACATCCACTGCAGATATTCTTACAGCGATGCAAGGTCTCAGAGGCTCCATACCTCTGGATGGTGCTTTGCCCCTGGTAGTATAGGGCATCTGTGGCTGAATCAGATGTTCCCCCAACCCAAAGGCTGGGGGTGAGCACGCTCATCCCTCCATGGGAGAGTCTCATAGCTCTACTGCTTCCTCTCTCCTCCAGAGCAGGAACAGGACTGACACTAAATTTGGCACTCCCCTAATTATGAACAGAAGGGGTGGGCTCATGGTCTATACCTATCCCTGATAGGCTTACACAGGCCATGAGTCACCACCTTACTTCTGTCCATCATAGAGGAGCATGGGTGGGGGACACAAGCCCATAAGATTAATCCCTTACAGCCTGCAGCTAGCAGGACTTACATAACAGGGCGGGGAAAGATAGGCAGAAAGACAAACCCTGTTATACAATTATTTAACTGTTTTGTCGTCATATTGCAGTACATGTATCACAAGTGTCTTGGACTTTATTTTATGACTCGACACAAACCCATTATTTCCTCTATTCTACCATCATTCCACATGCTACAAAGATCAATCTTGCCATGTTTTCTTCTTCTTCTTGTATCTTTTACAAAACCATTATATCCTTGGGTGTGCTTTTACATAATTGCATACTGTAGCTGAATCCTTCAATCGAGTTAACAGTAATTATTTTCCTGCAGAAGATGATACATTTGGCTGGGGAAAAAAAATAATGTTAAGCTGCTCACGAATTAATGCTGTTTGACGTACAGAAATGAGAGCAGATATTGAAGGTGTGGATAATGCATTGTCAGAGGGTTACAGACGGTTGGCTTATATTTTGGCTTTCAAAAATCCAGTGCTATGGGGACCTCATTTATAATCTCAAAGCTTCGAGTTTAAATGACTTCTCTTTCTCACCCCGTGGGAACTTTCCAGCTCATTTAACTTTCTGTTTGAAGACAATTTAACCCATTTTGTGGAATCATGCATTCATTTAAAACATCCTATTTTTAATTACTTGTAATTCACTTTCTAGTAACTTACATGATCATAGTCTACTTTAAGTAAATTGGTCCAAGGAGCCAGCAAAGGGGTATTTACGGCTGGGTGAAAATATAAAATACTTATGAGCCAGCATTTTTTGGGAGCCGCTGTCGCCTCTGTGTCCCTGTGTTTATGTCGGTGTGTATATGTGACATACAGTACTGACATACACAGATACACACTCACACATTGACACACGCAGACACACAATTTCACACAGACACACATTGACACACGCAGACACACTTTCACACACACACACACACTCGCTCTCACAGATACACTCATGGACACACTCGCACATCTCCAACTAGCCCTGCCCCCTTTGACTAGCCTACACATGGACACACTCTCACTCACACGGACACACTCGCTCACGGACACGCTCTCCCTCGCTCACGGACACGCTCTCTCTCGCTCACGGACACGCTCTCTCTCGCTCACGGACACGCTCTATCTCTCGCTCACGGACCTGCTCTCTCTCGCTCACGGACACGCTCTCTCTCGCTCACGGACACGCTCTCTCTCGCTCACGGACACGCTCTCTCACTCACGGACACGCTCTCTCTCGCTCACGGACACGCTCTCTCTCGCTCACGGACACGCTCTCTCTCGCTCACGGACACGCTCTCTCTCGCTCACGGACACGCTCTCTCTCGCTCACGGACACGCTCTCTCTTGCACACGAACATGCTCTCTCTCGCGGACACGCTCTCTCGCTCACGGACACGCTCTCTCGCTCACGGACACGCTCTCTCTCTCGCTGACGGACACGCTCTCTCGCTCACGGACACGCTCTCTCGCTCACGGACACGCTCTCTCTCGCTCACGGACACGCTCTCTCTCTCGCTCACTGACACGCTCTCTCTCTCGCTCACTGACACGCTCTCTCTCGCTCACGGACACGCTCTCGCTCACGGACATGCTCTCTCTCGCACACGGCCCTGTCCTCTCTGACGAGCGCTGCCCCTCTGACGAGCCCTGCCCCTCTGACGAGCCCTGCCCCCTCTGACGAGCCCTGCCCCCTCTGACGAGCCCTGCCCCCTCTGACGAGCCCTGCCCCCTCTGACGAGCCCTGCCCCCTCTGACGAGCCCTGCCCCCTCTGACGAGCCCTGCCCCCTCTGACGAGCCCTGCCCCCTCTGTCGAGCCCTGCCCCCTCTGTCGAGCCCTGCCCCCTCTGACGTGCCCTGCCCCCTCTGACGAGCCCTGCCCCCTCTGACGAGCCCTGCCCCCTCTGACGAGTGCTGTCCCCTCTGACGAGCCTAGTCTAGTGTCTGTTCCCCTGGACAGTTACTGGAAACTGGTGTTAAACAACATACAGTATGTTAGAAAAAAGGGATTTCTAATTCTTCAAATTCATAACCTCTTAAAATCCTTGCACATTCCTACTGCCATTTATCAAGTAAGGTTCTGGATCCTTGTGTTTCAGAGCATACACAAATGAGACATTTCCTTAATAATGACTATTTTCTTAGAATCATTCTACAGTACAGTACAAAGATTTTTACTTCTTGATCATAATTTTCAGAATATGCAAGTACTTCAGCAACATTCAAAACTGTGACATAATCAAGTAGCATTGTCTTTTTTTTATCTTGAGATGCAATCACGTAGTTTGAAACCATTTGCATGATACAATGATATAAATAACACTTCATATTTCTTAATTAACCTGGATTGTATTTAATCCACTTTACTGCTAGAGACAAACATATATACGTGCTCAGTATGCAACCCTTTATTCTCAAGTATTCTTGTGTTAGTGATACATGATACCCTTGTAAATAATCGTTATACGAAACAAAATCTAGTTTGTGCCAAATTTTGAGGAAGCAACAAAACAGGATTTGAATGTGTTACATGAACTCTTCATATATTGTGGTGGTTGAAAAAGCGAACTAGATACGTTGTCTGTAAGAACAATGGTTTCCAAAAATGTCTGGTATCATCCGTTGGTATGCTCATACAGTGTGTCTCGCTATCTCTACCCTCTGCCCTCATTATTGGGAGTAGCTTAGTAGTAATGTCACTGTCTTTGGAGTGTATTCAAATGGAGTGTATTGTGAATGTGAGGGAGGTGTCAATTGTGACCCCTAGGCAGCGTGCTTGTGATACTGGGTGTATGGTCGTGCTGCCAACAGTAATGTAGAAGGGGCAGCAGGGCCAGCCTTGGGAGGAAGTATGAGGAGCTCTGTCTCTGACATGTTAAGTTTTAGTCGGCGGAGGGCCATCCAGGATGTTCTTGCAGGGAGACATTCAGAGACTAATGTAATAAAGTAAACCCCTGTTGCTCTTGATTGTGTACAAGCTACAGGAGCGTATTTAAGTTCTGTTCTGTACATTATCGATCATGTCTCTTTGTCTGCGTATCTTTTAATGTGTCAGGGAAAGAAATGAGGTATTTGACACTATAGATAATGGCCCATTTTACTAAGCATATTCTGCCGAAAAACAGCTCTCAACGCCGAAAGACATCTTACAACCTATTGATTTGGTAAGGTGTCTTCCAGCGCCATTAGGTGTTTTATAGCAGAAAACTGTTTGGTACATATGGCTCATTATGACTATATTGTGCTCTGACTGCATAGGTCGCATCTTTTTATTCAACAACCATATATTCTGTTGATTATGCCCTGATAAAAGATTTTTTTCACTGTACGTAAAATAAAAATAAATAACCTGAGTTGCCAACATGATACAAAGTGATTAATAACAAATAGCAAGATGATATCCATGGCACCAGTTCCTAATAATTCTATCTCAAGAAGAGACTTGTGTGATATCTATCGATCTATCTATCAGAGCTTGTACAGTAAAGGAGCTCTCTTAGAAGCCAACACTCCTAGCATCACTTCAGAATTCTAACCATTGTGTAGCATCTAATTATCTTAAAAGTGGCAATTGGATTTGATTGCTGCTGGTTGTAATTTATTAGACAGCTAACAGGTTTACAAGGTCTCTTGACTTCAGCTGAAATATAGAAATTACATGTTTTTTTTGGGGGGGGGGAAAGGACCCATGGGAACATTGCAGATGATTGGAGATGGTGAAAAGGAAGAGAGCATTTTCCTTGATCAAATAAATGAAAACTAAGTGTATAATATGTACATATCTTGATCTGTGTCTGTATATCTTGAATAAAAATGGACAATATATTCCCAATATTTTCACATAGTTGCTCAGATAAATGTGTTTAGCAAAATGAATATATACAGGACACCTGCAAGCTCATATTGAACCCCCAAAATAACCACAACATATATATTAGCATATAGGTGTCACAGATGAGTGCTACTGAGCATGGCGATATATATTTAAAACCAGAGAGAGAACATGAAACACAGACAGAGCTCAGTGCACATCCAGTGAAACCCATACACGGTACAGTGCCTAAATATATATGTATGGATATCTATTAAATAAAATGGTCTTTTAGTTTAACATTTTGACCAAAGTGTTGTAAGCCCCTGAGCCACTAAACGGCAGACCACATCTCAAGGGTCCCTAACACTAATATAAATTCTTAATAACCTGTGCATTACCAGGAAGAATGATTTATAATAAATCAGTCAAAATTAGTTGCATAGTTCTAAATTTGATTGAAGCTTTTATTAACCTGTACATTACCAGGAAAAGCACTCTGTATTAGATTTGTCACAATCATACTGCAAGCAAGCAAGTTCCCCTGAGAGTGGGAGATGCTATGGAGGGAGCTTTTAACCATTTAAATGTGGGATGGGGTGAGCTTCAACAAGATAGGAAGAGCCACCTTCCAATCAGCTAAGACCAGCTGAACAAGATTTGTAAAACATACAGGACACCTGCAAGCTCATATTGAACCCCCAAAATAGGGTTACCAGACCATTTTAACATGTCCACTTTGCATGATCCTAGGAAAATTTGTCCATCACCACTTGGAATGAGAAATTGGTGCTCCAGAAATGCAGTGCACCATTCTGGGGCATGCATTTCTTAGTCAAGGCAGTGACTGATAGACATTTGTTGATCTTCTTCTTCCCTGGTCCTCTCCTTGAGCCGCATTCCCTCTCTCTACCCTGGAATCGCAGACATCTGCCATGTAGCGGTTCGTTCTCTCCTGATACCCTCCAAAACCCCTGCAGTTGTGGACCTACAGATTTAGCTCGAGAAGGCAAGAGTCGCACATGGTTTTTTTCTTCCCTATCGAGAGCATTCGTCCCGGGGGATACCTCAGTCACTTTCCAGTAGGAAAAGTTATTCTGGCTACATCTGTTCTGCCCTCCTCCACAGACCACTTCTGCAGCCTGTGCCCTCTCTCTCAATCCTTCCTTCCCCCTCCGATGTTCCCTCCTGCAGACTTGGCCCTCTTTTCCCTTGTCCCCAGACCTCCCTTCTCCATGGCTCTCTCCCATGGCACTCCTTTTCCCCCTTGCTTCTAGTTCTTTCAGGTCCTCCCCATTCCTTCTTACTAGCTTGCAAACCTTTCTTCCTTTGCTCTCTGCTCCCTGGCTCTGTTTTGTGGTTCAGGTCCTCCGTATGTCCCTTCCCCAGAGCCCCTTTTGAAAACCTGACTTTGTGACCTGTCCTGCGGTGCGGGCCCTCTTTATTTACCTACCCAGACCTCTCCTGCAACACCCCTTTTCTCCTCGTCTTATCCGGCAACCTCATGCAATTTCCTGTGCTTTTTTTCTTGCAACGTCAGGCTCCAGGGTGATCAAAGCATCACCAGATATGTAGCTTTGACTGAGTAATGGTACAATGAAAATCAGGACTGGGGATAGCTATACCAGATTACAGAACACTACATTTAGAAAGGAAGGCAGGAAGTGTTGTCCTTTATGTGTAGAGCAGTGTTTCCTAACTCCAGTCCTCAGGGAACCCCAACAGGTCAGGTCTTAAGGATATCCCTGCTCCAGCACAGGTGGGTCAATCAGCAGCTCAGTCATTTTGACTGAGCCACCTGTGCTGGAGCAGGGATATACTTAAGACCTGACCTGTTGGGGTTCCCTGAGGACTGGAGTTGGGAAACACTGGTGTAGAACAACAGAGAGGCTACTTTAGTACAAGGTATTGGAAAAAAGACTCAGACTTTTTGCGTAACCCTGCAAACTAGTGAGAAGGTTGTCGTTCGTATTAGGGAGATCTACACACCTCCAGGACTGGAGGAGGAATTGGACAAATAAGATGACAATGAAAGGAGAGGTAATCGTTATGGAAACCTTCAGTATGCCAGATGTGGACTAGCGTGTCTGTTGCAGGTTCATTCAGAAGCAGGGACATCCCGGATTCCTTGCAAGTGGGCATATGTGAGGGAGCCGACACAAGGAGGCAATACTAGACTTAATGCTGTCAAGTGGATACAAAGTATTGGATGTAATTATGGGTGAGAGCTAAGGTTCCAATAATTATCAATCGGTGTGGCTAATATAAAGAGGCTGAGTCATACCACAACACGCACTAAGGTTTTTAGATTTTAGAAGGGCTGACTTTTCCGTTAAGATTTTTGGCAGGGTGAAAGTATTTGAGTGGAATGAAGAAGTCGCAGGAACAAATAAAAGCAAATTAACTTTGTGTCAGTCAGATTAGTACAAGCACAAGGAAAAAGCAAATATCGTTTTCAAAGAAGGTGGCAGGTATTGCAAATGCTAAAAACAATATAGCTAACTTTCCTAACTTTTAGGAAATGTAGGCAGACCCCAATATAGGAGGATCGGCAGAAGAACATCAATAATCAGATGTGCAAAGACCTACTGTAAGCAGAAGAGAAAATAGCCAAGTTGGTATAGAAGGGGGACAAAACCTTTTTTAGGTATATAAGTGAAATGAGAAAAACAAAGTGAGGAAAAGTAAGACTAAAGACTCATGTTGAGAGAGATAAAGGTATAGCAGACATCCCTAATAATTATTTTTGCTAAGTCTTCACAGGTGAAGGGGGGGAGAGACCACAGTTGAGTAACAGGAATATAAATGGAAAGGAGGTGGGCCCAAGTCCAGTTACAGAGGAGAAAGTCCTACTGGAAGTCTCAAAACTGAAAGTGGACAAGTCAGTGGGGCCGCACGGGATTCTTCCAAGCATATTAAAAGCTATGGGGTGTGCTCGCAACACATAGAACTATTTACACAGTCACTATCAGCAGGTGTATTTACATTAGACTGAAGAAGTGCAAACATAATCCCGCTTCACAAAAGCGAAAGTAGGGAAGAGACGGGTAACTACAGGCCTGTAAGCCTGACGTAGATAACAGGGAAATCAATGTAAACACTGTTGAAAGAAAGAATTGTTGAATATCCAACGTCCATCAGCTTACAAAATCCCAGTATATTCAGAGGAGGTGACCAGTGAAGTACCCTGGGGTTCTGTACTGGGACCGGTGGTGTTTAACTTCTTTATTACTGACATTACAAATGGCCTGGAAGGGAACGTATGCCTTTTTTGCAGATGAAACAAAGATCTGCAACAGGCTTGACACTATAGGGGAGTAAACAACATGATTAATGATGTAGGTAAAACAGAGGAATGGTTAGGAGTTTGGTAACTACAGTTTAATGCCAGAAAGGCAAAATAATGCACTTGGGTGACAAAAATAGGCAGAATACGGGATTAATGGCACTATGACAACTATTATCACGGAAAGGGACCTGGGAGTCATTATTTCAGATGCCTTAAAAATAGGCAAGCAATGAGGAAAGCCAGTGGGATGTTATGCTGTACAGGGAGACATATTAGCAACAGAAAGTGATGCCACTTTATAGATTTGGAATTTTGTCCAGAAACGGCCTGATCGGCTGCTCTGACATAAGTAGAATCTGCCCCATATCGTCCCACAGACATAATACTAGGCTAAATAAAAAAGAAAGCCAAGAATCAAATGGGGTCACTTTGTAAGGCACCGATGAAGGTGGACTTCACAGCAGGCTGTGGCTCCTGATGGCTGGAGCAGGCGGAACTGGACAGAGCCTGGAGCGTGGTCGTCGAGCCGGGTGGAGTGCCACAGAGTTGGTGGAGGGCAGGATCGACAAACAAACGCAGTACAATGGACGAGGCAGAAGCGAAGGTCAGGCAGGCTGAGGTCAGGGCAGGCGAGATAACGGTATGACAGGGCAGGCGAGATAACGGTATGACAGGGCAGGCAGAATCTGATCCCCAACGGGCCTGACAAAGTGGTTCTTAGCCACCATCATATTCGATGTTTCTATCAGATAGTTTTTCTTTGTGTGGGTTTGTCCTATGTATATTATTTCATGTTTTATTTTTTCATTTTCAATCCACCAGGTGTTATTTTCGACAAATATTGTTGTTAAATATGGAGGCTGGTTGGAAGAAAAAAAACCAACACTATTTGCATGTGGCAACCGTAATGTGGCAATTTGTGTGCAAATGTGTATGAAATCCTCGGTCTGTCCCTGAGAATGATTAGGATATGACCTGGATAAGCATTTACATAAAGGAAAGTTGGCAATACGTAATTGTCAAGGTGTTCCTCCGAATACAGCTCAACCCCCTTATAACGCTGTGCTTGGGGTCCGAAGAATCACATCGCGTTGTAAGTGGATCGCGTTAGAAATAATGTACAATTGTATGCATTGTACAATAAAGTATTTAAGATACCAATAATCGTGTTGTAAAGTATTCATAAAGACGAAAATTGGGAGCCACGCTTGCATCGCGTTATAAGCGGATTCGCGTTGTAACGGATCGCGCTATAACGGGGTTGAGCTGTATTACAACAGGTAATATTCGATCACATGTATCTCCTAGAACTTTAATATACATTTATTACACTTCTTTCATACTTTTAAAATATACATTTATGTCCTCCCCCAAAAAAGGGTGCTGATCTGTAATAAAATTAATATTATTTCTACGGGCACTTTTTCTCAAGATACAGTATATCTTTTTCCCTAATTATGAAGATGTTTCAGTAAGTTTATTGTTCTACATTATATGGGTAAGTAGTAAGCACTACATGATGTTTTGTGTAAATCTATAGATACTCTTAGGAACTGCCTTAAACAAAAGGATGAATTGACTTATTCGATTGTTTTGTTAAAAAAAAACATCCCAAGAAAGGTACATTTTCTTACACAAAGGTTAGATTTTCATTATCTCTCGTGTGCCAAGGAGAGTTCAAATCATAACTCATTGGATTTTTCAACTCTGTAGTAGATTCATATCATAATATCACCCCGGGGACCGGATACAAGAGCAGGCTGCTGTTATCACAGTAATTACTTTATCAGGAATGGCGTTGTTGGGACGTTCTGAGCAGATGTATCCATTTCTATGATTGTGTGCTTGTTTCCTACAGGATGTACACACCTATATATAGAGGAGAGAAAATAAATACGGAGAGATTATCTTGTATTGTATCATATTGTTACCTCTGGCTAAAATCGGTGAATCATAGACTGGCTGACCTCACTATATTCATAAATAAAACATGGATTTATAACCGCAAAACCGTTACCTTAGGGGTAGCCAACTCCAATTTTCAAGGGCCACCAACAGGTCAGGTTTGCAGGATATTCCTGCTTCAGCGCACTGAGCCACCTGTGCTGAAGCAGGGATATCCTGAAAACCTGACTTGTTGGTGGCCCTTGAGGACTGGAGTTTGTCACTCCTGCCCTAGCTAACCTCCCTATTTGTAAAGAATAGGCGCTGAATCACATTATTTTCAGCTCTGGGGACCCCCTGCTTGCTGAGTTACTTACCGGTAAAGGTACCGGCGTTGCTTCCTGGTTTTTAGATCTCCCATGGCTAGTAGGAAGCCACAGCAAATGCGGCCTCCTGTTGGTCCGCCTGACGTGGGAGATTTAAACCACCATTTTGTTTCCCCGGGTTGTAACTGAAACATTGGTATCTGCACCGGTAAGTAAATTGTGGGAAATAGTGCGGTCTTGGTGACGTTACATTAGTATCTTGGTGCAGGTATATTTATTAAGAAATGTGTGGCTTGCGTTACTTTTCTTAAAGGCCTCTGCGTTGGTTTTCTCCATCATCATAGTACTTTTTTTTAACAGTATCTTTACATAAGGACGTTAAGTTGTAAATAGCTTCTCTGCCTATTGATACTAGCCAGCGATATTCAACAAGGATGGCTCTGTATTGCAGAGGTTTATATAAGCCATCATGCATTCATGTCAAGAAAGTGCTCTAGTTCATAAAGACTACATTGATATTCTTCTAGAATTTCATGAAAACAGTGTCTTATAATTTCATTTGTTTGTAGAGAATTATTATCGTCTCCAATACATTTTGTTCTGCTCCCAGCTGAAGAAATAAAATGAGTGTTCACGTTGTTTGTTTCACGTTGTTTGTTTCATGGGAGAACATTTTCATTTTGTGCTGCTCGTGCAAAGTGACAGCAAGTTGGGTATCAGTCTTTTTTTTTTTTTTTTTTTTTTTTTTTTAAACAAAATGAAGAATAAATACATATAAAGCAGAATTGTATATTCAGTTTACCTTCATCGTCTGAAAATAGATGTGCTGTACTGCATATCTATGTATTGCTTCATGAGCTTGCTTTCAATTCTTTCATTAATATCATACTGTATATGAAAAATGTATGTCATCCGAAAGTATAATAATCAAAATCTAATTCTTCAATACCGACTGTCACGAACTTGTGTATGTCACAAGGGTTAATACACACAGCTATCCAGATGACAAATGTATCTCCCTGCAGGGCTCCTCAAATGCATAATTTCTACCCTCAATACGTCACAATGTATATCTTTACTTTGCAGCCACCGCCAAAGTGTTATCAAATATTAATTTGCAGGGTCTTTGGTCCCTGTTTACTAAAGAATATATGCACTTAACACCCCAAATTCTGATTTTAGCGGAATGTGTCAGAAAATTTAGTTTACTCTCTACAAAGCATGCAACAGTTCAATTAAAGACAAAGACATACTTATTTAATTTTAAATTTAATATAAAAAAAATAGTAAGATGCTTAGGATACAAAAAGACATTACAAGAACATACAATAAATGCAGACAGTTTCTTACAATAGAAAGGTAAAAGCAAGAATCCTATATCTTACCACACAACATGTGTATGAAATCCAGTTCAGTTATATTATTATATTGTAATATGTATGAATCCAGTATGAAGACAAAATGCAAAGTATGTAGTATATTTGGAATGATTCTTTTTTTCAGTTCATATTATATTGCATATGATATTGGTTAATTGGTATCTTTTGATAGATTCAGTTACATTAGGACAGTATTTCGTTATATACCAATAACCATATTATGTTATTCTCTGTATGGAGGTGTGTGCAGTTCCTTATCAGATATGACATCAGTTTGAATCTATAGGACCTTATCTGGTAATAGAATTAGTAGAAGCAAGAGCAGGCTTAGGCTGGTTCTATACTGCGGGGGTGTGCTACGCCGTGCGCGCGCACGGCAGTTATAGATGGCTGAGGTCAGCCAGCCCTTCTATACAAAGGCCGCGCGCGCATGGCGGGGAGCGGGGAGCCGACAGACAGCGGGGAAGAGAAGGAAAATCATTTTTTTGCACCGCTACCGGCGCTGTGTGTGTGTGTGTGTGTGTGTGTGTGTGTCTGTGTGTGTCTGTGTCTGTGTGTGTGTGTGTATGTATTTGTGTGTCTGCACAAATTTAATAAATATTTTATTTTTACTAATGTTTTTTTTTTAATAAATAATAAATTACACATACATACATACATACATACACACACAAACACAGTACCTTCACAGCTCACAGTATACACACAAAAAGCATGCAGCACGCACGTTCGCACATGTACACACCCGCAACCAGTATAGAATGGCCCTAAAGGATATTATCTGGGTACATATATAGCAGGGGGTAGCTAGTGAAGAGGCAGAGAAGGATTACACCAGGAGGAGAACAGAGGAATTACACCAGGAGGATGTGAGAGGGATAATACCGAGATGGAGAGAAGGTTTAACATCATGATATTAAGATCAAATATAAGGATTCCTCTCAGAAACAGAATATTATTCTACCATCTTTGAAGATATTATTATTATTATTATTATTATTTGAATGCCACGGCCATTTTGTACTATTTTTGTATGTGAGTATTTATCTTCAAAATGAACGTTACTTTTTATGAAAGAGCAGTAAGGACATTTTACAACATGTATCAAATCTTTTCAAAAGAGGTCATTGGAGCACGGAAGATGAGAATTCACGTACTGCATCTTGTTGACATCAGACATTCCTCTGCTGAATTCTGAATTGATCTTCTAAATACATTCTTTTTATCCTAAAACTTAATTCATGGAAAACAGCATAAGCCCATCTTTCTTGGCGTTTCCTTAACGCCCTCTTATCAATCTCTTTGATGATATTTTCATGGCTAAAGGAAAAAATTACTTTTTTAAAAGCTCCCTGAATACAGAAAAAATCCAATTTCTTTATTCCCATAGTACTTAGAAGAACGTAATTCATATCAAAATGTTCGGGCGAATTGGCTGCATATGAAGATACTATTTTTGACCGGCTTACTCCTCAGTTGAGCGAAAAATGGTTATCTGTACTTTGCAACCTCATAAACATGAAATGTTTAGCATTATTTGATTCGTATAATCGTAAATGTTACAAAGATCTATTTGTTATTCTTTTGAATCTCTGTTAGATCCCTGATATCCTCATATTGAGTAAGCCTACACAATTCTGTAGTGTCTTCTTGGCCACACCCCCTGCCATGTCAAGTTCACAAAGGCATCTCTTTCAAGTTATACTAAAAGGGTTATTGCTTATTTCTACTGTCAGAGAAGGATTATTTTTTGTTTTGCCCTTTAAACTTATGATGGGGTGGAATGTTGCACAGAATAAACAACCTACCATTAAGTGAAAAGTTATGCATTCAAGTAGAGCATCTTGTTTTGGTTTGAATGCTTGTAATATACAGTACATCTTGTTAGTAGGGATGGGTTCATTTAAAGCTCCCTCTGTATAACAATACATCTGATAGTCAAAGAAAAACTAAGAATCAGGACTTAATCCGTAGCATTATTTTATTATATAACCCCTCTTAAATGCCTCAGACTATTACCTGCTGCTGATGTGGGGGCCTGAGTCCTCCTTTTCTATGTAACAAACCACACGTTGCTTTAGGTCAGACAACGGGAGACAAACTACAGTAGTGTTTATTATGGTATAACAGTATTTATAAAGAAAGTAGCAATGGACACTCTGGAACTTATGTTCCTTACCAGAAGGATCACTATATACATTCACTTAACAATGGTAACATAACCCTTAGGGGCCTATGCTCTGAGCGTTCATAAAGAAATCGCCGGGCCATTTATATCGCCACTTTTTTGAGTGTTGCTATCACGGTATTCAGAAAACCTTGATAACCTGTGATAGCATAATTCCTAAAACGGGCGAGTAGCCCGTGATGATGAGCGTGATGATTGCCTCTCTGAAAAGGCCTTATCCAGCGATTTCTTTCAGCTGCAGAGAGACCTGCCCAGAGAGAGCTGCCTCTCCCTGCGCAGATCTCGCCCGAAATGGATGTTTTTTAATATAAATTTTATTACTAGTGTAGATGAACAGGGGGTCTCCGGAGCAGAACCGCATTGATTTGAGGTCCGGTCACCCCCTGCTTCCTGGGATACAGGCCCCGTTATGGGGTGCCGGTGTGGGTAGCGGGAGGGGATAACCCCTTCATTGCCTTAGCGGTTAGCCGCTAAGGTAATGAAGTTGCCTGTAAATGCATTTTTATTGCATGGGATTCATCCCGGGCGTCTCCGGTGCTGATATTAATGGGTATCAGCTCCGGAGACTCCCGGCATCAATCCGATACAGAAAAAAAGCATTTTTTTTTTCTAAGTCCTGTCTCGCTGCATCTTAGCAGGTTCTCACCACCTTCACGCCAAGTTTTTCTGGCCTCAGGATTTGGGGAGAAACTCTCCATTCTAGAGCCGCGATAGGCTTCGATAAGCTAATCACGGCTACTAGAATTGCACGCGTTTCAGAACCTGCTGATAAGTGGCTTATCACTCTGTGATTTGTTTTTGAAGTCTCAAAATGTTGGCGATTCAGTCTTTTATCGCACACTTTTCGACACTTACAGAATTGTAGTAGGCATTTTGGCCAATAACTGGCTTATGAACGCTTATAGCATAGGCCCCTTAGTGGCAGTGTCTGTTGCTGAGGCCACCCATCCTGGGTATCAAGGCCTGTGTAATGGTGCCAGCACACAGTTGGAGCTCTTGGCTGTATGTAACTGTAGCAGCCTATACTTCACAAAACGCCTCGGTACCCCTTTATACTGCTTCCGTTGATGATTCCCTCTGAGGGTGCGAGTTCCTGCTGATGTTCTGACTTGGATGCTCCGCTGGCCTTCCTCGCGATGATAACTGCTCTCCCTCCAACCAGCGTCTGCGCTAACAGCTCTACCCTTGCAGCTCTGCTCACGCAGGGACGTGTCCTTCCAGGGACTCACAGAGAGCTCCTTCCTCAGTCCCGCCTCTCCAGAGTCCAATCTCATTGGCTGAGTCCCTGTCCATCACAAGTCACATCCCGGTGTACCGGAAGTGGCTCCCTGCTACGGCAGAGCAAGCTGGGAGTTGTAGTTTCCTATTGCAGCCAAGGGGGGGAGGGAGGGGGAAGAGTGGGGGGGGAGGGAGGGGGAAGAGTGGGGGGGAAGAGTGGGGGGGGAGGGAGGGGGAAGAGTGGGGGGGAGGGAGGGGGAAGAGTGTGGGGGGAGGGAGGGGGAAGGGTGGGGGGGGAGGGAGGGGGAAGGGTGGGGGGGGAGGGAGGGGGAGGGTGAGGGGGAAGGGTGGGGGGGGAGGGAGGGGGAGGGTGGGGGGGAAGGGAGGGGGGAGGGTGGGGGGGGAGGGAGGGGGAAGGGTGGGGGTGGGGGGGAGGGAGGGGGAAGGGTGGGGGGTGAGGGGGGAGGGTGGGGGGGAAGGGAGGGGGGAGGGTGGGGGGGGAGGGAGGGAGGGGGAAGGATGGGGGGGGGAGGGAGGGGGAAGGGTGGGGGGTGAGGGGGGAGGGAGGGGGAAGGGGTGGGGGGGGGAGGGAGGGGGAAGGGGGGGGTGGGGGGGAGGGAGGGGGAAGGGTGGGGGGTGAGGGGGGAGGGAGGGGGAAGGGTGGGGGGTGAGGGGGGAGGGAGGGGGAAGGGGTGGGGGGGGAGGGAGGGGGAAGGGTGGGGGGTAAGGGGGGAGGGAGGGGGAAGGGTGGGGGGAGGGAGGGGGAACGGTGGGGGGTGAGGGTGGAGGGAGGGGGAATGGTGGGGGGCGGGGGAGGTTGTGTGTGTGTGTTACCTGCACTTACAAGAGGGTTACATTTATCATTATAAAATGATATATTTGAAAGCAGCAACATAAGTGATCCCAAAGGCATGTTGCTGCTGCCTGTAAACATGTAGTTATCATTAAAGAAACAATCCTCCCCAGAAGCCTGTAGGAATTTAACGCATACGATGTTAGTATCTGGTCACCTGAGCATGTCCTGCTTTTTCTGCGTTACAAAACACGATTTCCTTACTCCTGAGGTTACCACGGTAACCTTTACACGGCACGGGGCTCTGAGAAGAACGTTATTTTAATGCCCAGGAGAATTAATATTTAAAATGCTTATGTGTCCAAAAGTTTACAAATAAAAACAGCATTAGAAAGAGTACGAGGAGACAGCTTAAAATGAAACCATAACATGCAACAACAAAAACATAAGCTATACAGTGTTACAAGTAAATGTTACCTTATTTTAGTAAGGATTGAGGATGTCCTTTGGTATATGTACAGTATTTAGCTACTGTACATGTTCTCTATTAGCTACATATAGTTTTGAGCTGCTGTACCTTTCCTATGTTAGATTTCAATAAACCTGATGGTGAATAATTTTGGAACAATCACCTCCAAGTTTTAGTATGAATGAGATATTTCTTCAACATTTAAATCTTGCCTTGAGTGCTTTTTTGTAAAATATATTTTTTTCTTCGTATTTTTAAGGTCTGGGATGCAGTGGATTCTGGGAAGTGTTTGAATACTTACTCCTGTCACAACGGAGCGGTACGAGATGCACAGTGGTCTCTATGTGGACGAAATATTCTCAGTGGAGGTTTTGAGTCCATGCTTCTTTTAACGGACATTGAAACAGGTGATTGGAGGAAACATCAGATGTGGACATGTTACTGTATATCCCATGTTATTATTTAACCCAGGGGTTCTCAACTCCAGTCCTCAAGATCCCCCAACAGGTCAGGTTTTCAGGATATCCCTGCTTCAGCACAGGTGGCTCAATCAGTGGCTCAGTCTTTGACTGAGCCATTTATGAATACTAGGAAACAGCGTTCCTAGTGCACCGTGCTCAGCTGTAGGGAGTCTCTAGGCATCCAATTAGTATACAGTATACCCTCTAAATGAGGAAAACAGGTAACACCACTCTCTGCAAATGTATATGTGAACAGTGTCTCTATTCATATCTCCTAAGATGTGGGGAAAACTGTGCTTTGTTGGTGAGAGTCAGTAACAAATCTCTGACCTCCCAGTATACAGTATATACCTTTCCCCTGGAGAGAAGACACAAAGTATATGACTCCCAAAGCGTAATGAGCTAATGGGGGTACTCACAGTAGAGAGTTGTCTTGTGCGGTGAATCCCACGGCGTGCATCACGTTGAGACAGGCAAACAACAGGATATCCTCACGGAAGAAAACGGAGCACAGCAATGCAGCAATGAGGGGGCTAGATACCGGTATAAAAGTCCTTTATTCCATGGTAGACATCATGGCATGGGATAGGTTAAAAATCTCGAACGCGTTTCAGGCCGTCGCCCTTTAGCAATCTCGTTGATAAAGGGCGACGGCCTGAAACGCGTTCGAGATTTTTAACCTATCCCATGCCATGATGTCTACCATGGAATAAAGGACTTTTATACCGGTATCTAGCCCCCTCATTGCGGCATTGCTGTGCTCCGTTTTCTTCCGTGAGGATATCCTGTTGTTTGACTGAGCCATTGATTGGGCCACCTGGACTGAAGCAGGGATATCCTGAAAACCTGACCTGTTGGGGGTCTTGAGGACAGGTGTTAAGAACCCCTGATGTAATACTGTTACTTTGTGACCTTGTACGATGTTTGTCTTTAAATGTTTGAGTTGATTGCTGATTACTCTGCTCATAAAGCAATCACTGATTGTTCAAACTACAATGCACACAGAGATTATCCCAAAATAGCATTGTGGCTTCAGTGAAGCTTGCTTCCACTCTTGTAAGAAGGATATTTTCGGTTAACTGGATGGGCTTTGGCACCAAGTAAATATATATATAGGGTCAGAGTGGTAAATATTATTATTTAAAGCGCCAACCTATTCCACAGAGCGGTACAATAGGGGCTTAGTGGTAAAAATAACTGGCTTCGAAAAGTGGAAAGCTTGGTGGAACCGTTGGCAAATCACTTTGTTTACCTATACAGAATGTATATTCTGTGTACAGTGCTATACACTCTGCCAGCACTATATAGTAATACATAATTATTATTACCTTTGTATTGTATATTTAATAGTAACTAACAATCCAGCAGCCCAGCAGGTGGGTTTCCTGAATGTTAGCATTAAATGTTCTTTGCATTTCTCCCAGTCCGTGCAGATATGAGGAGCAGTGCCCATGCTATGGCCTGACCAGCAGAAGGACGCTTGCTACGTGCCTCCTCTACTTTGTAAAGTTGACCTGTATCAACATTGAAATTACTTTTAGGGACTGCATACTCAATATTATGGACTGGGGGTCAGTTGGCCAGTCTAGGACATTTGGTTGCATCCCTTTTTCGGCTACCAAATCTCTGCCAGTGTTTCGCTGTCACTTACCTCGCCGGCGGGGCATCTCTCCGCCGGCCGCTTTGCTGCCAATGTAAGCCCCTAAGCTTACCCTAAAACCCCCTAATCTTAACCCCTAATACCAACGATACCCCTACCCTAAAAACCTTAACCCCTTTCGTTAAAAGCCCTCACCCTAAAAATGCTTCCCCTAGACCCTACAATCTATAACCCCTTGCCCTAATTCCCTACCCTAAAAACTTCCCAGTACCATAAAACCCACTACCCTAATCGCTAAAACCCTTTAAATTAACTTACCTTAATGAAGAAAGGGCGGCTGAGCACCCCGCTGCAGAGCGGCTGCGGCAAAGGGTCCCTCTGCAGCCAGACGCAGGCAGAGACTTGGTTTTGGCAAATAAAGGATCTTTCTGATACAGTGGCCATCCTTAAAACGGCATTGTAGATAAATCAGCACCGTTTTGATACTTTTGGGGGGGAGAGGGGTATGAGAGGTGCCATGGGAAGTTAAGGGAAGTACTACTTTTCATTATCTGGTGCATCAGCTTCTGATGGTTACAGCTAAAGAAAAAACAGATGTAGATAACTGCACCGTTATTAAATAGGACTCAGGCAACATGAAAATCATCTAAAAATGGGGAATTGCAGAAGAAGTTATACCCTTTATGGGTGGTGACAGATTACAGGACAAAATGTAACTGATGTTTTTTTTTTAATATTGATCATGAATTGTAAAAGAAAGGAACGGCAGCCCTACATCCTTCATTGTTTCCATATCTCTTATTCTCCTAGTGCGAGCATCGGCATGTAGCCCTTTAGTATCTTTATCTCAGCTAGTCTACGGAGCCACGTCTGCTGGGTACGATTGCTAGTGTATTGTTCTTTATGTTGACGATGGGTTGTTCCAAGGGTAGCTTTCCATTATTGGCACCAGGGTCAGATTTCCCATATAGGCCCGTTTGGCCCTGGGCCTAGGGTGGCAAAATTTTGGGGGTGGCAAAAATTACCGCCCCCATATAACTTTGTCGCACTCTCGGGCCTATCGGACCTAATTGGAAGGTACTTGCCTGTGTCTGCCGCCTACTTTCTACCGCGCTCCTGCTCCTTTGGAACGCAAGCATCAAATGACCCTGCGGACGTCCCCAACGGGATGTCACACAGCATCTTGTTGCCATGGCGACGGCATGACGTCGCGTAACCATGGCAACGCGCCGCCGTGCAACGTCACGTTGGTGAAGTGCGCGGCGTCGTGTGACGCTGGGATTCCAAAGGAGCAGGAGGGCGGCAGAAAGGAGGCGGCAGACACAGACAAGTGTCTAGGGGCGGCAAATTTAGAAATCCGCTGCTGATTGGCACAAATAGTGAGAATTCTTTTTGAAGTTCCTAAATTAGCACATGCATCTTGTTCACAAACTGGCCTCCAGGTCCAACTGGTACATTTCTTCCTGGTCATCATATTTCCTTCTCAGGAAGATGCAGCATGGAGAGTTTGCAGATACAAAGTGACACATCTGCATTAAGCTAGTCTTGAAGTCACTTTTCTTTTCTTTTAACACTTGTACTCCATGAATATTCAAGTTGATCAAATTGAAATAGACAAATGCCGTTTAAAAACCCTGTTTTCTCTGTGTAGACGGCTGCATAATGAGACAAGTCGTTTTCACAGATTGGAGCAGGGAATGTTCTGTCATTTTACCTTTGTGACAAGAAAGTGTATTGCTGTAAGTTTTTGATTGATTTAATTAGCTTTGATGAGGAAAATGTCTAATTAAAGCAGCAAAACGTGAAAAAAATCCAGTGTTTTTTTTTTAATATGTCTGTTCTGTAGTATTAGATAATACTGTGTGCATTTTTTTAAACTCCTAATGACATTTTTAATGTTTTTTTAAAAAAAAATGTATGGATCATCCTTTGGTTACTATAACAACCATTTGGAAAGTCATATCCCCTTCCTCTTTTGAAACAGGCTCTCACACATGCCTTTTTGAGCTCTGCACTTTGGCAACAAAGTATCACAAACAGATCTGTTGCTGTGTTCCAAACAGCAGACTGTCTATTACTCTGGAAGCTGTAACAATAATGTGTTACACTTAGTAATATAATGTTACATATCAGCTGCAGCATTTCACAGACTACAGCACAAAGATAGAAGGCGGCCATTATGTTAGGCACACAATCAGGATTTTTACAGATTAATGACAGGAGCTTCCAAACGTTTACCAGTTTATGTATAACCGTAGAATTATACATTGTCACATGCTTTACATTTAAAAATAAGAAGGCAAAAAAAAAAGGGGGGGGGAATGTAGTATTCCTGCTTTAATGGTACAGCTCGCGTACCCTTTGGGTGAATTAAACCTGACATATTCTCCCATACACACAGTAACAATAGCGTCATCTTATTGTTACGAGTGAACACATTAAATATCATGTGATTGTTAATAGCACTATCCTAGTGACCAGGACTAGGAAAGAGGTTTCCGGGATAAATACAACCCTAAATAAAGAGCAGAGAGTTTTTGTACTAAGTCTTGTGATATAGCACTCGCTAGCGCGCACGACGTTGATTGTGCATGTGGCGCGCGCGTTTAGTGTCTATACGCCAAGCGGTGATGTGCGCGGCTAGGAGGTGTGGCTATGACGTCACTGCGTTAGGCCGCACTGTGATTGTCTCATAGCGTCATGTGGCACGGCAACAGCACGAAACAAACACATTTCTTGTATTTCCTCAGATCTGCCGCGCCAACGCTCACTGCCGTGTGCGCGCGTCTCAACTATAGCAACGTCAGGCTCACACAGGCAATTATAATTCATGAGCGTGCGCACGGTAGCGCACGTGCATGCACATTATTACAGGCCTAAAGCATCATCAGGACCAGACACTGGCACATCAGATTTGGGGCTTTAATATAAGAGCGCAATACAATATTTGTCGCCTGCTGCTTTAAAATACGTGCTACTGTACAGAAGTAGCAAGACTTACTGTTTGTTTTGGGGATGCTGCCCTTGCGGGCGGGCAAGGTCAGGTCGGATTAACTCTTCGGGGGGATCCGATCCGGATTCAGCGATCGTGGCAGTCGCTGTCCCAAGCGCCGTGGCCGTTTGCATTTTTGGTCTTACTATATCTGTTACTATATCTGTATGATGGTCTTACTATATCTGTATGATGGTCTTACTATATCTGTATGATGGTCTTACTATATCTGTATGATGGTCTTACTATATCTGTATGATGGTCTTACTATATCTGTATGATGGTCTTACTATATCTGTATGATGGTCTTACTATATCTGTATGATGGTCTTACTATATCTGTATGATGGTCTTACTATATCTGTATGATGGTCTTACTATATCTGTATGATGATGTAAAAGTTAAAACATTTGTGTCCCTGCTGGTTTTATTCTTTCTATAATTAAATCAAGCAAAAAAAGACGAGCGCAAATAATCACCAGTGGTGACAAAAATATTTATATCGGTGTTAACCAGTGATGTAAATTAAAATTCTTACTGTGGTTACCAGGGGTAAAAGAATTACTGATGGGCTAATAAATGAGGTCCACGATGGGACAAGTGAATGATTAAATACTTTCTAAAGCAGGGGTCTCAATCTCAGTCCTCAAGGGCTACCAGCAGGCCAGGTTTTATGGATATCCCTGCTTCAGCACAGGTGGTTCAGTCTTTGATTAAGGCACTGATTGAGCCACCTGTGCTAAAGCAGGGGTATCCATAAAAGCTTTTGGTGGCTCTTGAGGACCGAGTTTGAGACCCCTGATCTGTGAAGTGGGAAAAAAAGGAAAATTCAACCTTGAGTCAAGTTTGCGCTTGGATTTGTTGCTGTTCCATAATTAAATAAAGCTTGCTTTGGTGATATTGGATTACAGCTAATGTTATACACACAATTACCTTTTCTGTTTCAGCATTTTGTTTCGTAGACACTGAGTAATCATTTGCATGTCATTTCCCAGAATCCCTGGCTGCAGTGGAAGCACTGTATGCTAAGTGATAATGGTGAAACGCAGGGTTGCAGACCTGTCTAAGATCTGAATGTGCTCACAGGGGGTACTTTTACTTACTGCACACTGTACAGTGGAGGGTTGTTGTCACTTTTTTTTACCCACCATAACTTATATAATGTGTGGCTTTATTGAATGGTAAAGGTAAACCAGTTTCTAATTCAACAAATATTTGACTCTATCCCATTTATGCATATCCCAACTATCTCTTCTATCCAACATATCGCTTCTCGGCCTTTTGGCTAAGATCAAGTGTAGTGTCTGTCCTGTGAAGGATGGCACTAGTTGCATCACTTGGTCTTGTCATGGGCTGAGAAGGCGGATATGTAGCCCGGGCTATTTTTATCACGGCACCCCAGGAGTGGTTAACCTGGTGGAGTCAAGTGTTGCCACACGCACTTCGACTTTTGCACGGATAGAATTGCACACCCCTACATTTTCTGCACTGGCACCCCTTATTGCCTTCCGCTGAGGGGTTCGCCACTATTTTTTTACCCGCCAGGCTTCCGGGTCTGGCGTGCACTTGTGCACACCTTTTTTGTTGTTTCGTTTGAGCACTTCCTGCACTGCATTACACAGCGCACTGGAGCACTCGCACTATGGATTGTGGTTTGTTTTTTTTGGGCTATCAGTCACCTAATTTTCTTCGGAGAATGCAAGACTGTGTGCTGGTCGGTGGTCGCCATTCCCTCGGGAGAAGACTGCGGTGGGCGAGTAGGTGTGAGCCGAAAGCCCTAAAGACTTGGACCCTCCTGCGGCATCTGCTGCACTAGGAGGGAACAGGATGGACGTCGGATTCTTCGGATGACGACGTCGGTGTAACATCAGGACTTTTCCTGGCCCTCGTGGCTGAAGAGGACTGACCATGTCATGGACTTGCAGCTCTCCGGAGCCTATAGTCACAAGTTTTGCGCACCTGGTCTCACTTGACCATGAGCACGGTTTTTAGAGGTGAAATCACTTTTTCACCACCCGGGCTACAAAAAAAAAAAAAAAAACTATCTGTGTCCTACCCCATGGCTGCTTATATCTATTGGCTGAGTTCCAAGCTTCAACCTTTTGGAGGAGGAGACAGATGTTAAAACTGTTCGAAAAGGGGAACTTTTTAAACTTAAAACAACTCAAGAGCAGTCGAGATAAATAAATAAATAAAGATGGGACGTGAGCCAACATCTGAGAAAATGTCATCGTCGCCCATCCCTGATGATTTAAATCCAGTTGTAGCCCAGGTGGGGACCATTGACAATGCACTGTTTTTATTATGGCCAGCGTTGTTTATATACTGTATATATGTATATACATGACTTCCTTTCTCTATTTTCTATCTGCTGTATTATGAACCCTTTAGCAGCAGGCTTGGATTGAAGCAGGGTGTCTCCAGAGCTGAACCCCATTCATTTCAGCTCCGGGCACCACCTGCACCCGGAGATACCGCTTTACTCGGCTGCAAGGTTTTATGCTATGGCGGCGTTTCAAAGCTCCTGCGCCCTGCGGACCAATAGGAAGCTGTGACGTCATCAGGTTCGGCATCCTATTGGCCCACGTGACGCCGGAGCTTTAAACTTTAAAGCCCGGGTAGCTGAGCAGAGCGACTACCGGCACCTACCATGGAGGTAAGTATCTCCGGGAGCAGGGGGTCCCCGGAGCTGAAATGAATGACATTCACGTCCGGAGACCCCCTGCTTCAATCCTAGGTAGAAAAAAAGAAGAAGAAGAAAGCATGCTTGGATTGCTCCTTCAATATGATGTTGAAGTTGACAGCAGGTACTGCACCTGTGTACTTAAACAGTAACTGGGTATTTGAGAAGCAGTTAATAAAAAATAATGCTACAAACAGTCTTATCTGAGACTTGATGGAGGGGAGGAGGAGATTGTGACAGCAGAGTGCTGTATGCCATTGTGCATGCACGTTGTACAGTAATTAGGATAGAAAACGTTTAAATTACAGTGGACGCCAAATCACAAACGGAGTCTTACGTTCAATTCCCTTCAGCTGTCAAATGCAGTTTGCCAAAGGTTTTGCTAATAAACTTTTTGTACATAACTACTGAATCGTGTTAATAATTCCATACATAATTGCATCTCAAACGGTGTCGCCATAGCAACCAGTTTTTCTTTAATAATGCGGGTTTTTATTTTCCCGGGGGAAATTAAGTGAATACGTTTACACATTTAGTGCTTTACATCACATGGAAAAATGAATGCAATTTACTGTTAATTATGTGTAGGGGTGAGAAGCAGTAGCACGGACTCACTCATGTCCTGCTTCAGTAAAACATGGGATTTCCTGCTTTTCGTTGATAAGCCCATTGTTTTTTTTTTTGTTTTTTTTTACTGGTAATGAAATGAATATTTCTTTTTCAGGGAAGCATGTGCTTAGTGCGAAAAATGAGTTTCGGATCAGCGCTGTCCGGTTCCACCCTAAGGATCCTAATGTTTTTCTATGTGCTGGATTCTCCCCTGCATTGAAAGCCTGGGATATAAGAAGTGAACAGGTACATCTTGTTTTTCGATCGTTACTGAAATAACCGGATCCAAAATACTTGATCAGATAGTCTTATAAGTGATGATTTAGTCAGCTAATAATAATGATAATACCTTTATTTCATATAGCTCTTTTCTCCCAATGGGACAAAAAGCGCGTCACAATTACAGTATAGTGCGCGGTACGCAGCACATAGGAATGTTACAGAGACAGTCCCTGCCCAGATGGGCTTACAATCTATTTTTGGTGCCTGAGGCACAGGGAGATAAAGTGACTTTCCCACGGTCACAAGGAGCTGGAACTAGGAATTGAACCAGGCTCCCCTGATGCAAACTCAGTGCCATTGTTTACAGACTCACTGAGCCGCTCCTTCTCCTTAAGGCAGTGATTTTCAACCAGGGTTCCACAGCCACCATGGTGGGAGAGCTGGGGCAACTGCCCAAAGCCCTGCGGCGTGGCAGCACCCCACGCAGCAGTGACCCAGTGGTTCCCTAGCTCAGCAGCAGCGGCCACCCGGTCTGCTATCCTTCCTCTCCCTCTTGTCGGCGTCTAACCTCTGAGCGACAGGAGGAGGGAGATGCGGACCGCTTCAAGGTAGGAGGCACCTGTGTAAGAGGGGGTGGGGGAGAGGGGGGTGGAGAGAGTGTAAGGGGGAACACAGCGGGAGGGTTAGGGGGGGGAACAGAGAGAAGAGAGACGGACGGAGGAGAGCAAGAGACAGACGAGGGAGAGAGAGACATGGACGGGGGAGAGGGTTGGAGTTCCCCAGAATTTCACAATCAAATTCTAGGATTCCTTATCCAAAAGAAAAGGTTGAAAGCACTGCCTCAAGGCTTCACAGAATATATTCTGCAGTGCTGGCGGAAGGGTATAGTGATTATACTTTCCCTATCACTCCACAACCACACCCTAAAAACAGTCCCAGCCAATCCGCTCGATGTTTGGTAAGCAACTCCCACGCCACGTCAGTGATATACAGTAGAACTACATTATTCTTCTGTTACGATGAAATGATCAATGAAGATCAGTAGGAGGCACTTGTTTGATGCTGACTGGACAATGCATGTAGCTACTGATTATTTTTATCTTTGAAAGGCACATAGTACATTCTGGGCCTCTCCCGCTTATCTTGAAGACTCCTGTAGCATGACTTCTCCTTTCCTTTCCAGAGAAGCAGCAGAAAATGTCAGGGACGCAAAGTTGCCACTAGTGATGATTGCAGAAATGTGTCACATAGATCCAATTCTGTATTGCACACAATAAATATTGCTCACAATTACTATGGTACATCCCTCTGTTTTGCAATTACGCCTTTATATTCAGAACAGCGTAACGATAGCGGGACCGCTCTGTTAACAACAATTACATGTATTTAGTTACAGTAGCAGATTTTTGGTCCAAGGGGAGGATTCACTAAACCCGTTGAATCCGGGCACATAACATGATGTAACCTAAAACAGGAACAGACGTTAGGACGGCTGTAATTGAGCTTGTTGGCATAAGCTTCACGTCACGTTATCGATGTGTTCATTTGACGTTAACATGAGTTAACGTGCCGTTGTGCAAGTCTTGGCATTACTCCTATTCAGACCCTGAAATAGGGCTTTTTCTAGAGTCGAGAGAGGAAAAGGAAATAACTCAGTTAGTTAAATAATAGCCAACTCTGGGGTTACCCCCATCCAGACACAGCAAAAGCCCTATTTCAGGGTCTGGATGTAATGGCAGGTTTAGTTCTTACTCAACTATCATAATGTCACTTCCCTGCGTTAAGCTTAATGAAGTTTAGTGAATAGGGGATGATATGATATTGCCTCGTTTCCATATCATTTGCATATCATTATCATCACTTGTAACAAGGACAATACAAAGGCATATGGAATATACATATGTATCCACATGTAATTCAGTAACGCTGTTTTGGTATAAAGATTCTGGTTTTTTTTCTCCAATAAATAAGTACACTAATTAGTTTACAAGCTGGACCCTGTTACATAGCAACTCCCAGCCCCCCAAAATATATATTTTTCTTAGCTTACCTGAACCAGGGGGGAGCCTCTGAGATCATCAGTGGTGCTCCAACCCTTGTTTCCGAGCGACAAGTATTATATTTGTTGTGGTTTCTTCGAGAAACACACAGACGTGGCTACCAGGGTCACTGATCAAAAGTCAGAGGTTGACATTCCATTTAGGCGTGGGAGTGACCCCTGACCCCATGGTAATTTTGTGTTCACCGGGCAACAATTTGCCCAGTGGATGTACAGTAACGTCTCATCGCGCAGGAACCCTGTGGGTGCATTGATCAGTTGGATCCCTAGTTACTCATTTTGATGGAGGTGTCTTAAATGCTCCCATACCTCAAGGACTAACGTACAAGCTCTGTGTTAATGTCAGACACTGTTGGCACCTCACTGGTGGTCACGTCCTTCATCTCGAGCCCAACCTCCCCAATTAAATTGAAAACCAGTGTGTACTGCAGAGAACAGAACAGCATCGGATAAACCAGTGCTCTCAGCCAGGAGAAGGCTCAACAGTGTTCATTGCTTCTGAGCGCCTGAGGGGTTAACTGTTGTTCACCCATACATACAGTGCTCTCAGCCGATGGAGCGATGTCCTTTCGGTGGACTTAAGCAGGCAATGTGACCCGCTCTTCAGTGCAAGGAATGGTTCTCTGTAATGGTAGTAACAGAGTAAGCTAAAGGGTGTTTACCTTTGGGGAAAATACTTCAAAACAGAGCACAATTTGTTTGAGTCCTGTATAATGTTGTACATCATACCTGGAACTGAAGCACCCAGTCAACCCGTCTTCCCTAATGTATTTCTGCACAAAAATGCATGAGTAAGGGCTACAGTAAACAGGCTTTATCCCCATTTCTAAAAATTAAATCTCCTTTAACATCTGAGTTTCCTTTCTGTGCTTAGGTCCATGATTAATTATGAGCCAATCTTCCGTACCTATTGGTGCTGCAAATAAACAATAAAGCTGGCAGCACAATGGTCTGTGTGCTGGGCTCGTTCTTCCCATGGCGGTTTGTTTCAATGATGAATAACAGTTTTGTGTTGCCGACATCGTGTTGCATACAGTGCTGATTAAGATTTTACATCTACATAATGCGTTGGGAGGGAATTATTCTGATTAATTACCACAGAAGTGCATATTATGTTCGTAATGGTCTTTTAGTGCAAACAGATGGCAGAGCACAGTGGCATTGACCCTTTCGCTAATGTTCTAATGTCTATTTGTTGATCTGGCATTCGTACACTTTAATTAATGCAATCGTTACTATATTCTACTGTAGCGCAGTGTGTGTATAAGACAGATGTCCGCCAGATTAGGTCTCGTGCTGGCCCATAGATATGCATTTCGGGCAGAATTACAAAGCCTTATTAGACTGACAATGAGGTAGTCATTATTTGCTGAGAATATATTGGAATATTTCCATCTCTCGTTTCTGTTGCTGCAGGAATGCTGTATGCTGGGCAACAGCTTCCACAACTCAAACTCATTTTAAGCGGAGAAGTTCCCCTCCCCAGCCGCCCAACTGCTGGCTTCCTCACAGCTGAATGGCGTAAATTTCAGCGCCGGGAAAGGCGCCCCTGGTACTTCTTGACAATTTCAATATCCCGCGTCACATGGGCCAGTGACAAGCGCCTCTTATTGGCTCGTGTAACATGAAAGATTGAAACCGCCATTTTGTTTCTCTAGGACAGAGCGCTACCGGTGGAACATACTCTGGTATCTTGGGAACTAGGGCTACCGTCGTGGATCCCTCCCCCCTGGTTCCAATCTACGTAAAAGTAGGGGGGCCAAAAAAAAGAAAACGAGAAGGGGGTTAGCACTTGAAAAATAAAATATTCCCATTTAAAATATGCTGGTAGAAAAACAAAATGGGTATTGGTTGTGGGTTTTACGACTGACGCCGTATTCTTTGCCATTCTTTCTTTTTTATACCGTCTGCAGTTCAAGCGAATATTGCTTGCGACAAAGAAACTTCTTGCTCATCACTGTTTTGACGTGAATAGATGATGTAATCACCACCGGGACCTTAGTGTGTACAATGAAGAGGTGTGTTTGTTGACATGAGCCTCCCAGGAAGCAGTCTTGGCATGAGACAGGTTACACAGATGCCCTTTCTTGACGTAACTATGGGGCTACGTATCTAAGCCAGGGGTGCTCAGCTCCAGTCCTCAAGCCCCTCCCTGACCCCCCAACAGGTTAGGAGGTTTACAGGGTATCCCTGCTTCAGCACAGGTGGCTCAATCAGTCCCTGCTTCAGCACAGGTGGCTCAATCAGATCTAACCCATATACCCTGCCAAGCTTCTGGAAATTCTGTTTCGTCACTGAAGGCGTTTTATAAATTGGAATATAGCGTATTGAGTTTTCAGCAAATATATTCTCTGCCAATATGGAGTCTGATTGCAAATTGTCAACAAATCTTGACATGCAGAAACCTTGTTATTGATTAGGTTGGTCTTTCTGTCCAATATATTACTGGAATAGCATCTAAAAATGCCATGGTGACCTTTTACTTATGTGAAATGGATGCATAATAAGGGAGCTCGGGGACATCTGTGTTAAGAAAAATCCTCCGCCATTCTGATACTCACTGTGAATTTGTATAATATTGGTCTGTGAGTTTAATCTCCTAAGAACAAAAGAAGCAGATGCTGTCCAGTTTCTTTAGAGGGTTGACAGTCATATGTCGGTAAATCTCAGTGCCCTGCGACAATCCCGCTGCAAGACACAGACCTGGTGGGAAAGGAAGCGACAGTAAATCTGCCAGCTGTGTGCTGGAGGGACCTGAGCCACGTTTATCTTTAAAAAAGTCAGTATATATTCTGACATTAGAAAAAGCCATGGTAGGTAAAAACAAAAGTGTCAAAAACCCTCCACCATACAGTAAAGAAGAATACACCTTGTGTGGGTACATGCATATCCAGATAATATCCCTGAGTCCAGGGGTGCGCAAACTGGGGTGTGCGAGATTTTCTGGGTAGGGCGTGGTAGTTACAGAGGCCCCGTGCTCTTACCAAAGGCATTTAAATTAAATGCCGGGGTAGCAGTGAAGGCCTCTGTAACTTCCCTCCCCTTTACTCTGGCGGCTTATGACAACGCGGTGTCAAATGATGCCGCGGGGTCACGTGGCGTCGGAGACAAGGTAAGGAGGGGGGGTGCGAGAAGGGGGAAGAGCCGGCAGGTGGGCGCACCCCTGCCTTAGTCAGACCTTGTTACCATTAACTCTATTACCAGATAAGGTCCTACCACTTAAAACTGATGTCATATCTGACAAGGAACTGCCCACCATTCATACAAGTTTATAACTCCAATATGTCATACACTCCCAGACAGCCAACAAATATCACCAACAGGGCCCCACTTGTTCAGACAACTCAGCACAGCTACAATCTCATAATAATTCCAGATACTCTCCCAAAGAAACTGAATCTATCAAAAAATACTAATTAACCACCATTAGAGTATCATATTGAATATAATATGTATGTATGAAAGAAACAATCATTGCAACTCAGACAATATCATACTGTATGCTTGCCATTTTGTCTTTATATATCGGATTCACACCTAACTGGAATTCTTACATACCTGTACACACTACCATGGTTCCAAGCACACAACGGCGTAGTTCCAATTACAACATAATGACGGGGCCACCTGAGTCTGATGACGTACTGACATCATTAGCAAGGGGATTATAGAAAGGGGGTTGGTGGCTAGTGTACCGGAAGCCTGACGAAGGGGCAGGAAGCCTTGAAACGTCACTGATAAAACAGTATCAATCCGTATGTCAGGGGTACTCGACTCCAGTCCTCAAGACGCCCCAACCGGTCAGGTTTTCAGGATATTCCTGCTTTCAGCACAGGTGACTCAATCAGGGGCTCAATCTTTGATTGAGCCGCCTGTGCTGAAGCAGGAATATCCTTAAAATCTGACCCGTTGGGGAGTCTTGAGGACTGGAGTTGACTGCTTTATGTCATTGGTGAGGATGAATAAACGCAGAGACTGCGTCTGAAACGCACGTAAGGTGTTATTTGTTTTTGCCCGAACGAGGGATTCATAGGTATAATTGCAGTATTTGCCAGTGGACCTAGAAGGTGGCAACACCGTACTACAGGCCTGCACAACAAACGGCCCGCGGACCGCATGTGGCCCGCCCGGCCTCTCTGTGCGGCCCGCGATGAGATTTAAAAAAAAAAAAAAAAAAAAATGGCGGCGATTCCCCGCGGTCCCGGGGGTGATGTGAGGTGCATTGAGGTGAGGTGCAGGGGAGGTGAAGTGCAGGAAGGGTGATGTGAGGTGCAGGGGGTGAGGTGCAGCGGTGATTGGAGGTGTAGTGGGGGGTGATTGGAGGTGCAGGGGGGGGGGTGATTGGAGGTGCAGGGGGGGTGATTGGAGGTGCAGGGGGGGAGAATGATGTGAGGTGCAGGGGGGGAGAGTGATGTGAGGTGCAGGGGGGGAGAATGATGTGAGGTGCAGGGAGGGAGAGTGATGTGAGGTGCAGGGGGGGAGAATGATGTGAGGTGCAGGGGGGGAGAAGGATGTGAGGTGGAGGGGGGGTGGGATGTGTGTGGTGTGCATGGGGGTATTGTGTGTTTGATGTGGAGAGGGAGTATTATGTGTGTGGGTGAGGGGGAGAGATGGGGGTATGAGAGATAGATGGGGAGTATCGCAAAGGTTGATAGTGAGGGGTTCTGGGGGAGATATGAGGATGATGATGAGAGGTGCTGGAGGAGAGATGATGATGATGATGATGATGATTTTACCCGTGCGGCCCAATTTTTTTTTCCTTGGAGCAGTTCGGCCCTTCCCACTTTACGAGTTGTGCAGGCCTGCCGTACTAGATCATCAGTAACTAAAGGACGGTGGAAGGAAAACGGCAGTGAGTAACCGTTTACCTGTTTCTTTTGATGCCATTTCTGCAACACATACACATTGCTCGCGCGTTTCGTTTTTCTGAATGCACAGAACATGTTTTGTTTTTGTTTTTCACTTTCGTAGTGCCAGTTTATTGAAATCCCTGCTCTCTGATTGGTTAAAATTCCAGGCATTATCCAATCAGTAATGGCTGGGAATTTTTGGCACCCTGCCAAGTTTTCAGCCAATCAGCTTTCAATTCTCATTCACAAAGAGTGAGATTTGCTCTCAGACAGGGGAGTGGATTGGACAGGAGGCAGCAGCAAGGCACTGACTCCTCCCCCACCCTGCCTGCAGCCAGGCACTGACTCCTCCCCCACCCTGCCTGCAACCAGGCACTAACTCCTCCCCCTCCCTGCCTGCAGCCAGGCACTAACTCCTCCCCCTGCCTGCAGCCAGGCACTGACTCCTCCCCCTCCCTGCGTGCAGCCAGGCACTGACTCCTCCCCCTCCCTGCCTGCAACCAGGCACTAACTCCTCCCCCTCCCTGCCTGCAGCCAGGCACTAACTCCTCCCCCTGCCTGCAGCCAGGCACTGACTCCTCCCCCACCCTGCTGCAGCTAGGCACTGACTCCTCCCCTACCCTGCTGCAGCTAGGCACTGACTCCTCCCCCACCCTGGCTGCAGCCAGGCACTGACTCCTCCCCCTCCCTGCAGCCTGGCACTGACCCCTCCCCCACCCTGCCTGCAGCCAGACACTGACTCCTCCCCCTCCATGCCTGTAGAGAGCTCCACACAGGAGAGTGAGGGGAAAGGTGTGGGTGTAAAGGGGCAGTAGAGTGTTTTATTGGTGTGTATCTTCTGTTGGTGTGTGTTTTGTGGGTACAGAGGGGGGTCTGCAGTGTGTCTTCAGTGTGTGTTTTGTGGGTGGAGGAGGGGTGCAGAGTGTTTTGTTGGTGAGTGTGTGTGTGTGTGTCTGCAGTGTGTGGGATTACAGGGGGGCTGTAGTGGGTGTAGGGAGGGGGCTGCTGGTGTGTGTTTTTGTGGATGTACAGGTGGCAGAGTCTGTTTTGTTGGTTTGTGTGTATCTCTGCAGTGTGTTTTTGTAGGTGCACGGGGGGGGGGGGGGCAGCAGTGTGTGTTTTGTGGGTGGAGGAATGTCCAGAGTGTTTTGCTGGTGTATGTGTGTGTGTGTGTCTGCAGTGTGTGGGTTTACATGGGGGCTGCAGTGGGTGTAGAGGCGGGGCTGCTGGTGTGTGTTTTGTGGACGTAGAGGGGGCAGCAGTCTGTTTTGTTGGTGTGTGTCTGCAGTGTGTTTTGTGTGTGTAGAGGGGGGCTGCAGTGTGTGTGTGTGTGTGTGTCAGTGGGTGTAGATAGTCGAGGAGGGCTGCAGAGTGTGTTTTGGTGTGTCTCTGCAGTGTGTTTCTGTGTTTGTGGGTGCAGAGGGGGGGGGGGGCTATATTCCTTTTTGTACAGCATCATATGAATTCCAAGATGATCCTATACTGTCTGTCTTGCTGTGGCACCGGTTTCTTCTGGGGAAGAACGTTCCGAGCGCCCCCGTGGGAAGCAGTGTCTTTCTTTCCCATCTGGAGCCTGGAAGGAATTACCTGTAGTTATTGTTCTGGAACATCATTCACACACAAACCTTAGGATACCATGTAGAGCGTATTGTTATTACCGCTCACTGTGTTTAGAGCCTCACTATTAGGTTGTGAAATGCTACTGAATATATAAATTGCAATTGTCTTCAATTGGTTTCCTTGGAAATCTCTTTACACTGTGGCTCCATAGTTCCTGTTGTACTATTGGAAGGCGTTGCTGACAGGTTGTGGGAGGGCAATTTAGTCCTAACTTTTGATATATTCATCAACAGTTGATAATGCAATGCAGTGAATTTAGTCTGCAATAACTAGATACCATTATACTACAGTGTGTACCAAATCTTTAGTTCCTATGGTAACAGTTTGTGCATATGAGGGTCATAATAATCTGCTTCAGTTAAATCATGTGAAGTAATTGTTTTTAGCTATGAGCCTACGGTAAACCATTAGCGCTTGCTTCAGTGTCTGACCTTATTATCCATAGCAATTCCATCAGTGACCATAATTACATTTTCCATAAAAATGTACCAAATAAGGTACGTAGTGTTCATTCTCTGTGCCAGTGACTTGCAGCTACAGATGGGTATGTACGTATAATTTAATTTATATAGCGCCAGCAATGTACGTAGCGCCTTACAACATTACAACAGGAGGTAAATAAATGACAAACAATGGGAATAAGTGCAACAGGCAAAAGGAGACCCTGCCCCCAAAGAGCATACAATGTAAGTGTTGGGAGGCTTGCAGGCGCATTAGGAGTAAAATGGCATTGGTAGAAGTGCAGACAGGGGAGGTCAAGTGCATCTGGAGTTCATAGCAGAGGAGTAGAGCGTTTGATGAGATGCTTCTTTTAAGAGCTGGATTTTCAGATGGGCTTTGAATGTGGTTAGTGAAGCTGATTGACGAATATATTGAGTGGAAGAGCGTTCCATGGGTAGGGAGAGATTAGTGGAAAAGGTTTAAGATGGGAGAGGGTTGTAGAGGTATAAGGCGTAAAGATGTAACAACCTTGAGAAAAGAAAATATAGGACCCTTTCAGTGTGAGATGGGTAGGCAGATTATTGGAGATTAGGAAAAAGCAGAGGTATTAAACAAATTATTTGCCTCCGTGTTTACCAGGGAAGAATCAAGTTCAATAGTAGTGCCGCAGGAGGAAGCCACAACCTCCATATTAACGAGCAATTGGTTAACTAAGGAAGAAGTTCATAAGCGACTTGAAAAAATTTAAGTAAATAAGGCACCTGTCCCCGATGGCATACATCCAAGAGTTCTCAAGGAGTTAAGCTCAGTAATAGCCAAACCATTATATTTAATATTCAAGGACTCCATTTCCATAGGCTCAGTACCACAAGATTGGCGTAAAGCAGATGTGGTGCCTATACTTAAAAAGGGAGCTAGATCACAACCGGGAAATTATAGACCTGTAAGCCTGACTTCAATAGTGAGGAAACTACTTGAAGGTTTAATACGGGATAATACACACAGGGCACGTCGCTACACCAGACATACACACATAGAAACATAGTCTACCTGGTGCAAGGGAGAAAACGTAATTCAAACCACACATATAATCAGAAGACTATAAACAGCCCCCTATGATTGCACTCAAGGTAGGTGACAGGTGAAGTATAATGTCAACCAGTAAATAGCTTGATATGAGCCACATCCTGAACATGGGATATATAGCTAAAAGGTCACACTCAAATAGAAAATAAAAAAGACTTTAATAGTTATGCTGTAAAACACGACGAAACACAATAAAAGTGCACAACAGTGCATAAATAAAATCCCCTAATGTGTAAGGTAACGGTAACTATATGGACAAAATATTGTACCAAATAATAAGCTTGTATAAAGTCAAAAGCTAAATCCAAAGCTGCATTGTTGCATACACATGAAATGCAAATAATGGGTGTAAATTAGCAATATGGAGGGAAGGTAAATAGACAGTGTTTAACTAGTAACCTCTGTGTCCACAGTATTATATTCAACAATCCCTCTGCATTACACGAGAAACAAATGAGCCCCGTTTAATACTCGTATGATACAGGCGTTGTAAATAAAGGTAGCGCACACCACAAAGGTGCGCAGTAGCAAGTCCCTACAGAGTGTGTACAACGCAGGACCCAGTATGTGGCATACGACCTGATATCCGTGTAGCAGCCAGAGAGCTCCGTGTGCAGGTAGGAGCTACCGTTACTCAATCCACAAGCCGCGCATACGTCAACGTGATGACGTCACGGCGTACCCCCAAGGATATCAGGTCGTATGCCACATACTGGGTCCTGCGTTGTACACACTCTGTAGGGACTTGCTACTGCGCACCTTTGTGGTGTGCGCTACCTTTATTTACAACGCCTGTATCATACGAGTATTAAACGGGGCTCATTTGTTTCTCGTGTAATGCAGAGGGATTGTTGAATATAATACTGTGGACACAGTGGTTACTAGTTACACACTGTCTATTTCCCTACATATTGCTAATTTACACCCATTATTTGCATTTCCGGTGTATGCAACAATGCAGCTTTGGATTTAGCTTCTGATTCATTTGCAAGTTTATACTTTATTTGCATTTCATGTGTATGCAACAATGCAGCTTTGGATTTAGCTTTTGACTTTATACAAGCTTATTATTTGGTACAATATTTTGTCCATATAGTTACCGTTACCTTACACATTTTATTTATGCACTGTTGTGCATTTTTATTGTGTTTCGTCGTGTTTTACAGCATAACTATTAAAGTCTTTTTTATTTTCTATTTGAGTGTGACCTTTTAGCTATATATCCCATGTTCAGGATTTGGCTTATATCAAGCTATTTACTGGTTGACATTATACTTCACCTGTCACCTACCTTGAGTGCAATCATAGGGGGCTGTTTATAGTCTTCTGATTATATGTGTGGTTTGAATTAGGTTTAATACGGGATAATATTCAGGAATACCTAATGGAAAACAAAATTATTACTAATAGTCAGCATGGATTTATGAAGGATAGATCGTGCCAAACTAACCTTATTTGTTTCTTTGAGGAGGTAAGTAGGAATTTAAACCAGGGTAATGCAGTTGATGTGGTCTACTTAGATTTTGCAAAGGCTTTTGATACGGTTTCACACAAGAGGTTGGTTTACAAAATAAAGAAAATTGGACTCAGTAATAATATATGCACCTGGATTGAAAACTGGTTAAAAGACAGACAACAGAGGGTTGTCATAAATGGAACTTTTTCAGGTTGGGCTAAAGTCGTGAGTGGATACCTCAGGGATCGGTACTGGGACCCCTGCTTTTTAACTTGTTTATTAATGACCCTGAGTTTGGGATCGAGAGCAAAGTCTCCATCTTTGCTGATGATACTAAATTGTGTAAGGTAATAGAATCAGAGCAGGATGTAATTTCTTTTCAGAAGGACTTGGAGAGACTGGAAACGTGGGCAGGTAAATGGCAGATGAGGTTTAATACAGATAAGTGTAAGGTTATGCATTTTTGATGCAAGAATAAAAAGGCGACTTACAAATTAAATGGAGATATATTGGGGGAATCCAATGGATGGAGAAGGATTTAGGAGTGCTTGTAGACCGCAGGCTTAGCAATAGTGCCCAAAGTCATGCAGTAGCTGCAAAGGCAAACAAGATCTTATTTTGCATCAAACGGGCAATGGATGGAAGGGAAGTAAACATAATTATGCCCCTTTACAAAGCATTAGTAAGACCACACCTTGAATATGGAGTACAATTTTGGGCACCAATCCTAAGAAAAGACATTATGGAACTAGAGAGAGTGCAGAGAAGAGCCACCAAATTAATAAAGGGGATGGACAATCTAACTTATGAGGAGAGGCTAGCTAAATTAGATGTATTTACATTAGAAAAGACGCATCTAAGAGGGGATATGATAACTATGTTCAAATATATTCGGGGACCATACAAGGAGCTTTCAAAAGAACTATTCATCCCACGGGCAGTACAAAGGACTTGGGACCATCCCTGAAGGTTGGAGGAAAGGAGATTTCACCAGCAACAAAGGAAAGGGTTCTTTACAGTAAGGGCAGTTAAAATGTGGAATTCATTACCCATGGAGACTGTGATGGCAGATACAATAGATTTGTTCAAAAAAAGGTTGGACATCTTTTTAGATGGGAAAGGTATACAGGGATATATCAAATAAGTATACAGGGGAAGGATGTTGATCCAGGGATTAATCCGATTGCCAATTCTTGGAGTCAGGAAGGAATTTATTTTTCCCTTATGAGATATCATTGGATGATATGACACTGGGGTATTTTGTTTGCCTTCCTCTGGTTCAGTAAGTAAGTATAGATATAGGTTAAAGTATCTGTTGTCTAAATTTAGCCTAGGTTGAACTTGATGGACCTATGTCTTTTTTCAACCTCATCTACTATGTAACTATGTAACTATGTAACTATGTAACCTTGGGCAAGCCACTAACAGGGGGGTCTGCTGGGGTTTGCGCCCCGGGCCCCGTGGGCGCGGCCGCCCGAGCCCCCTGCGCGGCCGCCTGGGGGAGGGGAAACATAAGTTAATGGCTGCCAGGACCCGGCATGATTTCTGTTGGCTCCCTCACCTTGGGTTGGGTGTAAGGGGAGATCAGAGTTGTGATTTATGGAGGTGTAGAGTCTTAAAGGAAAGTAGGATCATTTTGTAGTTTATTCAGAAATTAATAGGAAGCCAGCAGAGAGAGTTCAGGAAGTCGGAAGCAGATACATAGCTAGAGCAGCAGGAGATGATTCGGGCAGCAGAATTTTGAATGGACTGTAAAGGAGAGAGGTGTGAGGCAGGGAGGCTAGATAAAATAATGTTACAGTAATCAATACGGGTGAGAACAAGGGCATGCATTGGTGTTTTAGTGGGATATAGGAAGGGGCGTATCTTAGTAATGTTGCGAAGGAAGAAGCGGCAGGATTTTGTAACAGCATTTATATGTGCGGCAAAGGAAGTGGACAGGTCCATTCTAAACCCTGGGCAGTGTGCTTGTGAGACTGGAGGACAGTAGTGCTATTGACTATAATAAGTTGGGGACAATGGGACCTGGTTTGGGAGGGAATATGAGAAGTTCAGTCTTAGCCTTGTTAAGCTTGAGGTGACGAAGGGCCAAGATTTCTGATAGGTACTCTGTAATTTTTGACTAGACTGCAGATGTAAGGTCAGGTGTAGATAAATATAGTTATATATCATCCGCATACAGATGATAGGTCAATCCAAAGGAGTGAAGAAGGTCAACCCACGAGAGGGTATATAGAGAGAAGAGTAAGGGGCCTTAAACAGAACCTTGATGTACACCTACATAGAGTCCCATAGAGATTGAGAAGGAGTTGGCATAAGAGACCGTGAAGGAATGGTGCGAGAAGTAGAAGGAAATCCAGAAGAGGGCTGTGCCATGGATGCCAAGATAGTGAAGAATGTGCAGGAGAAGAGGGTGGTCAACAGTATTGAAAGCTGAGGAGAGGTCAAGATCAAGAAGAACCAGAAGTTGTTTCCTTGAGATTTGGTAATATGGAGATCATTACCTACTTTGGTGTGTGCGGTTCCTGTAGAGTATGCTGTACGGAAGCCTAATTGGAGCAGGTCAAGTAGGTTATGGGATTTGAGAAAGTAAAGTATACGTAAGGAAACTATTTATTCCAGAAGTTTAGAAGCAAAAGGCAAGTGGGAGACAGGATGATAGTTAGAAGCGGGACGTAAAGGTCTAGGGTGTTATTTTTAAGCATAGGTCCAACAATTGCGTGTTTAAAAAGAGATGGCAAAGTACCAGAGCACAGAGATGGGTTAAAGATGTTAGTGAAGAGGGGGACCATGGTAGAAGTGAGGGGGAGGGGTTCAGAACATGGGAGGGAATGGGGTTGAGGCTGCATGTAGTGGAGATTGAGGAGAAGAGCAGCAGGAGGGATACTTCTTCCTCTGTAACTGGAGAGGTCAAAGGTAGATAGAGGAGGATTGGGAAGGGTAGGTGTGGAATGGACAGAGGGGATTTATTTGTGGATAACTTTCACCTTGCACTTGAAATAATCAGCAAAATCTTGGGTGGCATGGCGTGGTGGGAGGTCGAAGAAGTGTGTCAAAGAAAGAGAAGAGGTGGCGTGGGTTGCATTTATGCCTGTTTATAAGAGTGGCTCCCATTTTGATAAGAAAAAGAGCAGAGTTAAAGCAGTTATTAGAGAGGGTTGGGGTTCCTTACAATGCATCTGATCTCAGACGCGCTATTAGAGAGGGTTGGGGCTCCTTACAATGCATCTGATCTCAGACGCGCTATTAGAGAGGGTTGGGGTTCCTTACAATGCATCTGATCTCAGACACGCTATTAGAGAGGGTTGTGGCTCCTTACAATGCATCTGATCTCAGACGCACTATTAGAGAGGGTTGGAGTTCCGCAGAATTTTACAATGTAATTACAGGATTCCTTAACCAAAAAAAGTTTAAAAAACACATAGATATAAACATTTAGTAAGTCTGAAGCTACTTTTTTACTGAATGTTGAATTGATGTGTTTTTCAAAGGAAAACTAAACCAAAAATAAATTCTCATGTATACGTGCACCCATATGTTTCCTATTACTTTATATTCTCATTAGGACAGCGTTTCCCAAATGGTGTGTTGCGACCCGGCACCGGGCCACGGCACCAAAATTGCCGGGTCGCAGCGAGGCTGGCCGCGCGGTGTCTCCCGTCCCCCCCGCTCAAGTTAAAAAACAATGGCGGCGATTCCCCCCGCGCGCTTGCGCAGGGCCCGCTCCCTTCCTCCACCCCGCTCCCAACGTGGGACGGAGGAGGAAGTACCAGCTCCTCTGCGGCCCGCACGTTATATGGGGGAGGGTGGAAGTACAAGCTCCTACTGCGGCCCGCTTCCCCCCGCGGCCAGCTTCCCGAGCTCACCTCCCGTGGCACCCCCTCCCGAGCCCACCTCCTGTGACCCAAAGCCAACCTCCCGTCCCGGGCAGCAGGGGATATCGGGGGCAGCAGGGGAAAGCGTCCGGCGGCAAGGTAAGTCACCCCACCCAGTCACTGCCTCCCACCCAAGTGTCCCTGCCCCCCCTCCCACCCACCCAAGTGTCCCTGGCCCCACCCACCCAAGTGTCCCTGGCCCCTCCCACCCACCCAATTGTCCCTGGCCCCCTCCCACCCACCCAAGTGTCCCTGGCCCCCCCCTCCCACCCACCCAAATGTCCCTGGTCCCTGGCCCCCCCCTCCCACCCACCCAAATGTCCCTGGCCCCCACTCCCACCCACCCAAGTGTCCCTGCCCCCCCTCCCACCCACCCAAGTGTCCCTGTCCCCCCCCTCCCACCCACCCAAGTGTCCCTGGCCCCTCCAAGTGTCCCTGGCCCCTCCCCCGCCCACCCACCCAAGTGTCCCTGGCCCCCTCTCTCCCACCCACCCAAGTGTCCCTGGCCCCCTCCCTTCCACCCACCCAAGTGTCCCTGGCCCCCTTCCTCCCACCCAAGTGTCCCTGGCCCCCTAACTCCCACCCACCCAAGTGTCCCTGGCCCCCTCCCACCCACCCAAGTGTCCCTGGCCCCCTCCATCCCACCCACCCAAGTGTCCCTGGCCCCCTCCATCCCACCCACCCAAGTGTCCCTGGCCCCCTCCGACCCACCCAAGTGTCCCTGGCCCCCTCCCTCCCACCCACCCAAGTGTCCCTGGCCCCCTCCCTCCCACCCACCCAAGTGTCCCTGGCCCCCACCCACCCAAGTGTCCCTGGCCCCCCCCTCCCACCCACCCAAATGTCCCTGGCCCCCACTCCCACCCACCCAAGTGTCCCTGCCCCCCCTCCCACCCACCCAAGTGTCCCTGTCCCCCCCCTCCCACCCACCCAAGTGTCCCTGGCCCCTCCAAGTGTCCCTGGCCCCTCCCCCGCCCACCCACCCAAGTGTCCCTGGCCCCCTCTCTCCCACCCACCCAAGTGTCCCTGGCCCCCTCCCTTCCACCCACCCAAGTGTCCCTGGCCCCCTTCCTGCCACCCAAGTGTCCCTGGCCCCCTAACTCCCACCCACCCAAGTGTCCCTGGCCCCCTCCCACCCACCCAAGTGTCCCTGGCCCCCTCCATCCCACCCACCCAAGTGTCCCTGGCCCCCTCCATCCCACCCACCCAAGTGTCCCTGGCCCCCTCCATCCCACCCACCCAAGTGTCCCTGGCCCCCTCCATCCCACCCACCCAAGTGTCCCTGGCCCCCTCCCTCCCACCCACCCAAGTGTCCCTGGCCCCCTCCCTCCCACCCACCCAAGTGTCCCTGGCCCCCTCCCACCCACCCAAGTGTCCCTGGCCCCCTCCCACCCACCCAAGTGTCCCTGGTCCCCTCCCACTCACCCTAGTGTCCCTGGCCCCCTCCCTCCCACCCACCCAAGTGTCCCTGGCCCCCTCCCACCCACCCAAGTGTCCCTGGCCCCCTCCCACCCACCCACCCAAGTTTCCCTGGCCCCCCCTCCAGTCACTCACATCCGTCGTTGCCTGTAATTCACTGTTTGTGTCTGTGTGCGTATAGGGGAGAGCGAGTGTGTGTGTATCAGTGTCTGTGTGCATATAGGGGAGAGCGAGTGTGTGTGTGTGTATCAGTGTCTGTGTGTGTGTGTATCTGTGTGTATCTGTATCAGTGTGTGTGTGTGTGTGTGTGTGTGTCTGTGTGTGAATCAGTGTCTGTGTGTATCAGTATCAGTGTAAGTGTGTGTGTGTGTATCAATGTCTGTGTGTGTGTGTAGCAGTGTCTCTGTGTGTGTAGCAGTGTCTCTGTGTGTGTATCAGTGTGTGTGTATCTGTGTGTGTGTGTGTAGCAGTGTCTGTGTGGCTGCGTGTGTGTCGGTGGCTGGGTGTGTGTCGGTGGCTGGGTGTGTGTCAGTGGCTGTGTGTGTGTGTATCAGCGGCTGTGTGTGTGTCTGTGTGTGTATCAGTGGCTGTGTGTGTGTGTGTGTATCAGTGGCTGTGTGTGTGTGTGTCTGTGCAGGCCCTATAGGCCAGTATAGGCGATAACATTTTTAGTGGGTCACGAAAAAGAAGTTAAAAAATAACCGGGTCACGGAAAAAAAAGTTTGGGAAACCCTGCATTAGGACATGAATGTAAGAAACCCCTGAATGGCTTTATTTACTTATTCACCTGAAATCAGGTAAACATTCCTAGTCGTTCGGCAAGTTCTAGGACAAAAATAAACTAGGACATTCCTTTGCAGATGTACAAGTCCTTCACTTTGAAAATTGCTCCTCAACATACTTTGTCTTCATTGTTGGAAAATCTATCTCGGCCACGTGCTTGGAAATAACCTTATTCCATATGAATGCAGTAAATATAAATACGTTTGAATAAAGTGTAAACCATATCTATACACGTGAACCCATGACATTTCAGATGGGAATCAATACTATAGTAGCAGACTTTTGACCTTGAAGTGAATATTTTTCTTTTAATGCTACATCTGGTAGTTTAGCTGGAAGGCAAAGCATTGACCTGAAAATACAAAAGAATCAATACAGTATGTGTCCATTTAATTCTTTGCTGCCAAGGGAGTGGCTACAAGCAATTGTTACATCTATTTATAGGAGTTCTTTCTTGTCCTAAGTTGGCTCCCACTGTAGTTTTTTTCTAATCGATTTGGTTGTTGTTGCCTTAACTTCTTCTTTCTGGAGATAAAAGCAATAGTTTATGGCACACACATCCTCAATGCAGGAAAACCTAACAAGATAACAATGGCATTGCTTCTTACTTCCTTTTAGATTCATGGGACATTAACCCCATCACCAACCCCCAGCAAAGGGCTAGGTAGAGCTGAGAGTGTTAATGTAGTAAGGTAAAGTGACACTGTGTGCTCATTTGCATATCATTACCCACAATCCCTTGCTGCAGTGGAAGCATTGTATGCTAAGAGATAATGGTGACTGGCAGGGTTGCAGACTGTCTGAGATATGTGAATGTGCTCACAAGTGATATTTGTACGGTGGAGGGTTTTTGTCACTTTTTTACCCACCATAACTTATATAATGTTTGGCTGTATTGAATGGTAACACTGTCAATGTAATTACTATCCCAGCTACAGTTTGTTAAATTCCAAGACACTCTGATGTTGTTATGAAAGCCTGAATATTTCTTCGACTTCGCCAACAAAATACAAATTTAGGGGCATTCACAAGGTTAACGTTAGTCATAAATGTATAGCCATGCATAATAATGGTATATTGCTTTCCTCTCTGTTGGCAGTAAGTCCTGGTAAGAACAGGTATGCCAGCAGTAGTTATGGAGGTTTCCCCTCATCCAATGGTGAGGTGCCCTGTGTATGGAGGGGAGTGGCTGTATGCTCTGAGTCCCTGGATAGTGACATCAGGGATGCGCCTGCCTCCTGAAGTATATAAGGCACAACACCGTTAGTTAGTGTAGTGTTCTGCAAGGGTTCAGCAAGAGTTCAGCAAGAGTTCTACAGTGTTCTCTACGATGTAAATTGTATGGCCTGCATAAGGGATTGTGGGAACACTTTGTGACCCTAGTGAAGTAACTAGTGGTCCAGATTGGTCAATCAGCCTGTCTAGCCACTCTGTGTCCAGGGACCTGGCACAGAGAGGGTCTCCCTAGGAGAAGAGGGAACCCCACTTCAATGCAGGAGGGCGTACCTGGCGAAGGGACAGCACGGAAGAATGTGCGGCTAGAGCCGGTAGCTGCATGTGGCAGTCTGCCACATCACCGTCTGCAATAAAGATGCCCTGTTTAAAGATACCCCCACTGTGTGAGTGTGAAATTACTCGCAAGTAGATGGCACCATCAAGAAGGAGTTCCTCACCAGGACCATCTCCCTGCGGAAGCACAGATCCTGATGAGGTGGAGGCGCTGCACATGATGTAAGTTGAACTCGCACACACTACCTCAGCTACCTGCCTGTTGAAAATTCCCTACTGACATCAAGCGGGAGACTCAGGAGTTCTGTTGCCTACAGGTGCACCACCACACACACACGTAATGGGAGTTGGTTATTAAAGTACCCGGGACAATGTGAGATTGGGGGGGGGGGGGGAAACCCGTTACAAAGGTCTTTTCAAATTTCAAATGTACTAGCCGAAGTAGAAAATAAGTGACATTAAAGGGAGATCTTTGCATTCAAGTCCAAAATCGTTTGTGATTGTTGTGTGCATATTATGAGATAACAAATGAGTAACTTATACTTTAAAAAGGTAAAGGTAAACCAGTTTCTAATTCAACAAATATTTGACTCTATCCTATTTATGCCTGCATATCCCAACTATCTTTTGTCTACCTCAGGTGTGCGCAAACTTCTTGCGCTGCGTCTCCCCCTTCACCTGCTCTTGTGCTCGATCGCGCCCCCCCTTACCTTCAACGAAGTGTCAAATGACGCTGCAGGGTCATGTGTCATCACGTCACCCGTGGCATCATTTGACGTCACGTCACCATGGTAACGGGCGTTATTTGTCGCCACGTTGCCATGGAGACGCGTGGACAAGACGTTGGTGAGTACATTTATAGAGGCCTCGCGCTCTTAGCGCGGGGCCTCTGTAAGGCTGCGTCCATAGATACAGCAGCCGTGCGGAGGCGCTCAGAGGCTGAGGGAAAGCGGGTTCTTTCCCTGGCCTTCGTTCGCGCGCCGTCAGGGGGCGTGTCTATTGCGGGCCAGTGACGTCACGGAGATGGTTCGCCCTCGTTGGGCGAACCGCTCACGTGACCGCCCGATTGCGAGAAAATCAGTTTTCAATGATTTCACGCGCATCGCGCACCCCTCCCGCTTTCGTTTGCACGCTGTATAGACGCGATCACTGCCTTTAGGCAGTCTGATCCCGCAGCGTGCGGATGCGTCAGCGCGGTCTGCCCTTCTATGGATGCAGCTTAACCCAACCCCCCCCAATAAAGTCACCGCCCCCCCTGGGGGGTGTGCTCTCCAGTTTGCGCACCGCTGTTCTACCTCATGTCTGTTTATATCTATTGGCTAAGTTCAAAGCTTCAACCTTTTGAGAGGAGTAGACAGGTGTTAAAACTGTTCAAAAAGGGGAACATTTGAAACTTGAGAGCAGTCAAGGTAAAAAAATAAATAATGATGGGACAAGAACCAACTTCTGAAAAAGTGTCATCGTCACCCATCCCATATTTGGGTTACAATATAGGGGCTTATTCTACATTTCGCCATATTGGCAGATCGGCCTCTTTGGCTGATATATAAGCCCCGTAGACTCCTAAAAACATCGAGCGTGGTCTTTGTAAGCATTGTGTTTGCTACAGAGGCCAAAAGGATCTAAGATCTGCATCATTTTGAGGAAGCAAGTGGCGTAAAGCTAAAAATGTAGATTTTTGTTGTCACTGCTGAGATTTTTACACAGATGTTCGTCAAATAGTTGGTGCTGTAGTTTTGAAGAATAAAAGGGTCAGTTCCACACAGCACCATGCTGAACTAGTGGGAGTGCTATGTTTAATCGGTTAAACCAGGGGTTATCAACTCCAGTCCTCAAGACCCTACCAACAGGTCAGGCTTTCAGGATATCCCAGCTTCATCACAGTCAAAGAGCCTGCTTCAGCACAGATGGCCCAATCAGTGGCTCAGACTTTGACTGATCCACTGATTGGGCCACCTGTGCTGAAGCAGGGATATCCTGAATGCCTGACCTGTTGGGGGGTCTTGAGGACTGGCGTTGAGAGCCCCTGAGCTAAACCCAAAATCAGATCAGAAACAACCATTATAATTCTTCTTAGAATGTTTATCCTGACATGGTTAGTAATCATTATCTCTCTCTTATCCTTGTCTGCTCTTCCCATACAGTGCGTGTAGAGGGTGCTCATTAATATGATTACGTTATCACTTGCCTAGAGCAATCAAGATTGATTATTCACCCTTCCCCTTACTGCCCTGCACAGAGTCTATAATGTAACTGAAAACAAAGGACAATCTTTAAAAAAAAGCATATTTTTGGGAAAATTGTTTTTCTTTTTAATATAAATATATATATTTGACAAAAAGAACAACACAAAATTATGTAGCGCTTAGGTGGAAATTAGTGATAATAAAATATAATTAACTAATATAATTACTTAATTAAAATAGTGAATATTAAACTAAACTATATATTACAACAAACCATAATGTGATCAGTGATAAAGGATAAGTTCAAAAGAATGTTCCACTTGTTGAAAGAATCCAGAAAGGTGAGAGTCCCAAAGAAGATCCAGGGAGTGTAATGCAGCTTCGGATATAAGTGGTATAGCCAACCACTAGGAATCTAAGACAAAAAACAAACAGACGCGCGAGCTCCATAGCATGTAACTGTACATTTATTCAAATCTGCAGCCAAAAAGGAAATGCACTTACAGGATTATAAAAAAAGCAACCATATGTGGGAGAGAAATCTCTGTGTGAAGGCATCAACAGGGGTGGGGGAGGGCAGGATAAGCAGGGGGCACCTGGTCAGCTCGTAGCTACAACCAACTCCTGTCACAAGCTGGCGCCAGAACGCTATGACTCTCAGTGCCTCCGCGTCCTCTGCTCCTGCATTCCTGAGGGCTGAGTGGCTGTAACGAGCCACTTGACGCTATCTCCGACGCAGGCGCTTCTGGGAGTTGTAGTCCTGCTGCGGGATGTGCAGGGGAAATAAATAACACGGTCTGAGCTGCAGTGCTCGGAGCTATGGATCTCGCGCTTCTGTTTGTTTTTTGTTTATATATATATATATATATATATATATATATATATATATATATACAGTGCTCGACAAATAATGATAACAACTCGCCCGTTGCGAGTGGATTTAGGCCGCTGGCGATCCGTGCTGCGGCTCTATTAATTCCCCTGCTCGCGCCAAAATTTTCAAATTTTTTTTTTTTTAAATAAATAAATAAATAAAAAATTCCTCTCCCTGATTGGTCTGACGTGGGGAAGAGGACCGGCTGGCAGCTCTGGGTCAGCCTCTCTCTCCCCCCTCCCCTGCCTATGATCCCCGCTTGCTGCCAGGGGCTCTCACTTCCGTCCCCAGCGCGCGCGCGCAAGCAAAGTTGACTGCTGGATCCAGCGCGTCCCCGTCCGGCCACGTTTCCCATGCGGATGTCCCCACATACTAAATTTCCCCCCAATGCCCCCAGATGTCACCCGCAGACCTCGATGTCGCCCGCAGTCCCAGATACCCACATACCTCTGGTGAGTGGGACTCTCGGCTCCGTTTCTTGTAGTGTCTGTGTGTGTGTGTGGTGTGTGTGTGGTGTGTGTGTGGTGTGTGTGGTGTGTGTGTGGTGTGTGTGGTGTGTGTGTGGTGTGTGTGTGGTGTGTGTGTGGTGTGTGTGTGGTGTGTGTGAGAGCTGGGGCTGCTATATCACGGGAGGCTGCGGTGTGCCGGGCCCGATCAGGTACCGGGGGAAGGGGGGACGCACACTTACACCATCCCCTGCAGAGCTGCGGCGGCTATTCCGGGAGGCTGCAGTGGGCCGGGCCCGAGCAGGTACCGGGGGGGAGGGGACGCACACCACCCTCTGCCGGACCGGGAAGCTGCAGTGGGCCGGGCCCGAGCAGGTACCGGGGGGGAGGGGACGCACACCACCCTCTGCCGGACCGGGAGGCTGCGGTGGACCGAACCCGGTGCCACCAGCGCCATGTCGGGCTGCCGGGTCCCAGATCTATTCCCCCCTGCAGCAGGCGCCTCGCTCTGCTCTTGCTGCGGCCTCCCGTTTAGGCCGCGCGGGGCGGGCGATGTGCAGGAGAGGTGAACGGTGATGCAAGGGTGGAGTGAACGGAGGTAAGGGGGGGGGGGTGAACGGAGGTAAGGGGGGGGGGGTGAACGGAGGTAAGAGGGGGGGGTGAACGGAAGTAAGGGGGGGTGAACGGAGTTGGGGGAGGAGGGGGGGGGGGGTGAATAGAGATGCAAGGGGGAGACAGGCTGGACTGGGGAGAGAGCAGAGAGAGAGACAGGCTGGAGTGGGGAGAGGACTGAGAGAGAGACTGGGGGGGGGAGAAGAGAGAGACAGGCTGGGGGGGGGGGGGCTAAATGCTCCCAGGCAGTCAGTCGCCCACCCAGTCAGTCACCTACCTACCCAGTCATCCCCCCCACCCACCCAGTCAGTCACCCCCCCCCACCCACCCAGTCAGTCAGTCACCCCCCCACCCACCCAGTCAGTCAGTCACCTACCCACCCAGTCAGTCACCTACCAAAGTCAGTCACCTACCCACCCAGTCAGTCACCTACCAAAGTCAGTCACCTACCCACCCAGTCAGTCAGTCAGTCACCTAACCACCCACCCATTCACCCACCCAGTCAGTCACCCACCCACCACCCACCCAGTCAGTCACCCACCCTCCACCCATCCAGTCAGTCACCTACCCACCACCCACCCAGTCAGTCACCTACCCACTCACCCAGTCAGTCACCCACCACCCACCTAGTCAGTCACCCACCCAGTCAGTCACCTACCCACCCACCCAGTCAGTCACCCACCCACTCAGTCACCCACTCAATCACCCATCCACTCAGTCAGTAAGTCACCCCCCCACCCAGTCAGTCATAAAGTCAGTAATACCCCCCCACACCCAGTCAGTCATACCCCCCCCACCCAGTCAGTCATACCCCCCCCACCCAGTCAGTCATACCCCCCCCCACCCAGTCAGTCATACCCCCCCACACCCAGTCAGCCATACTCCCCCCCCACCCAGTCAGTCATACCCCCCCCCCCCACCCAGTCAGTAATACCCCCCCCACCCAGTTAGTAAAATGTCAGTCATCCCACCGCCTGCCCAGTCGCCAAGTCACCCAGTGACCCACCCAGTCAGACAGTCAGTAATCCCCACCCAGTCAGACACCCCGTCACCCCACCCAATCAACCAGTCAGTCACACCACCCCCCCAATCACCCCACCGAGTCACCCCACACCCCCAATCACCCCACCCAGTCAACCCATCCCCCCACAGTCACCCTCTCTCTGTCTCTCACCCTCTCTCCGTCTCTCACCCTCTCTCCGTCTCTCACCCTCTCTCCGTCTCTCACCCTCTCTCCGTCTCTCACCCTCTCTCCGTCTCTCACCCTCTCTCCGTCTCTCACCCTCTCTCCGTCTCTCACCCTCTCTCCGTCTCTCACCCTCTCTCCGTCTCTCACCCTCTCTCACCCTCTCTCCGTCTCTCACCCTCTCTCCGTCTCTCACCCTCTCTCCGTCTCTCACCCTCTCTCCGTCTCTCACCCTCTCTCCGTCTCTCACCCTCTCTCCGTCTCTCACCCTCTCTCACCCTCTCTCCGTCTCACACTCTCTCTCACTCTCACACTCTCTCTCACTCTCACACTCTCTCTCACTCTCTCTCACTCTCACACTCTCTCTCACTCTCACACTCTCTCTCACTCTCACACTCTCTCTCACTCTCACACCCTCTCTCTCCGTCTCTCTCACCCTCTCTCTCCGTCTCTCTCACCCTCTCTCTCCGTCTCTCTCACCCTCTCTCTCCGTCTCACTCACCCTCTCTCTCCGTCTCTCTCACCCTCTCTCTCCGTCTCTCTCACCCTCTCTCTGTCTCACCCTCTCTCTGTCTCACCCTCTCTCTGTCTCACCCTCTCTCTGTCTCACCCTCTCTCTGTCTCACCCTCTCTCTGTCTCACCCTCTCTCTGTCTCACCCTCTCTCTGTCTCACCCTCTCTCACAATCTGGATATTTTATTTACCCTGTATATCTTAACTGCCCTATACAACACCGAAATAACCTATACTGCTTTCTTCCAGATCTAACTCTCGAGCTTCACACAGAAGACATCGGAATTCCCCGTAACCCAGAAGACAGGTAGGGAACACCTCCCCTCCAATGTATAACATTGCGGGAATGAGGTACCTGGACATTGAGGGTCTGCGGATCAGGTAAGATCCCAGGCGGGATTGCTGCTTTAAATATTGTAAAGCGGGGGCATCCAGGCACTAGTTAAGGGGTGCAGGAAACTAGTCCTTCACATCTGGCTTTTTTTTCTAGATTCGACATTTATACACACAAGGACTAATTGTAGTATAATGTAATACAATAAATAAACTTATGTCAAAAACGAATGTTCTTACTAGGAATTTATTCAATTTATTTCATTTATGGTTTTTTTAAATGCGGGTCTGGGGGCGGGATTAGAGGCGGGGTTGGGGGTGGGACTAGAGGCGGGGTTTGGGGCGGGACTAGGTGGCGAGTAGATTTTTTGGTTCGGCGAGTAGATTTTTGGGTGATTTGTCAAGCACTGTATATATATATATATATACAGTGGTTGACAAATCACCAAAAAATCTACTCGCCACCTAGTACCAAACGTGTGCTGCTTGGGCCAATATTTACTCGCCCGGGGGTTAAATCCACTCGCCCGGGGCGAGCAAATGTATAGGTTTGTCGAACACTGTATATATATATATATAATTCAAGCAGGGGGTCTCCGGAGATGAACCCCATTAATTTCCGCTCCGGGGACCCCCTGCTTCCGAAGATACTTCCGAAGCAGGTGCCAGCAGCTGCTCTCCTCGTCTACCAGGGTTCACAATATGTCCGCTGTTCACAGATTTCGTGCCCTGCGGACCAATAGGAAGCAGTGCCATCATCGGTGCGGCATCTTATTGGCCCATGTGTCGCGGGAGCTTTAAACTTTAAAGCCCAGCTTGCTCAGCCGGAGCAGCTACCGGCACCTACTTCGGAGGAAAGTATCTCTGGAAGCAGGGGGTCTCCGGAGCTGAAATTAACGGGGTTCAGCTCCAGAAACCCCCTGCTTCAATTTCCTAAATAAAATAAAAAATATTTCACCTATTAAGCTGGTCAATGCCATTAGTTCATACTGTATATTATGTAAGGAGGGCTGCACTATTTATAAAGGCTATTTTAAACTATTGGTGCGTAGCACTAAATGCTGTCTTTGATACAGCATAGCTTGTCTGGATCCATCAAACCAATATCCTTTATAGAGTCATCAACAGAGTAAACACATTGTGATAAATGGACCAAGAATGCACAGCATCATTTTAGGCGTGACAGTAATTAGTGTAAACAATCGAGAAAAGGCATTTACTTAACTTAATCAGCTGTGCTGCCCACTGAAGGCTTCTCTGGCAAAAGAACAGGTCTTCACAGAAGCTGCTCAGCAGAAACAAAATGGAAAAAGGCAAAGCTGATGTTTTTGTATTCGATATATAATTTGCTGTGGGGAGTGGTTAAAGATCACGCTTCTTTGTGGAAAACTAAAAACAAAACGTGGCAAACCTATTATGGGAATATTTAGCAAAAAGAGCTGAAATTTCCCCTGAAACCGGCGAAAAATGTGTAAAGAAATAAACTGTAGCCTTGTGGCTAGTTTAACGATTAATGGATTCCTAACACAAAATATTTTGAGGCTACCATCACTGGTGTCTAATTAGACATGTGTTGACCTTAAACAAGCTGTATTAATAATATATGAACCATATACAGTATATATAATAATATAAATATATAATAAATAATATAATATAAATATTATATATGGAGGTAGCCACAAACCCCTATTTGCCCACTTATTGTCTTGCAGTATTTGCATGTTGCATATTTCCCAGAGCGTTGGCATGTAGAGTATGCTTGATTTAACCATTTAATTTTATTTAAGAGCTACCAACAGGTCAGGTTTTCAGGCTATCCCTGCATCAGCACAGATGGTGCAGTCTTCGACTGAACCACTGATTGAGCAACCTGTGCTGAAGCAGGGATCTCCTGAAAATCTGACCTGTTGGTAGCTCTTGGGGACTGGAGTTGGCGACCCCTGTTATAAACTGTTTTGGCTTCAGCTATATACAACATAGTAACAGTATCCCATTGCTGAGAGGGAATAATAGTGTATAAAACGATTTGCAGCTATTTGGCAATGTCGTTGCTATCCTGAACTCTGGTATTTAGCTGCGTCCATACTGCCTTCGTCTGCGCGGAGGCGTGCGTGACGTCACCCTCGTGAAGCAGGTGCGTTTTCAGGACATGGTAGATGTGCCGTCAGCGGGCGTGTCTGTGACGTCACGGAGCTGTTTCGCTCTCATTGGCTGAACCGCTCACGTGACCGGCCCGTCGCACCAAGAAATCAGTTTCAACTGATTCCTCACGCGCCCCCTCCTGCTGTCGCGCCCTTGCGGTCTACGGGCACGATCAATGCCTTAAGGCAATGTGATCGCGCTGCGTGCGGACGCCTCCGCACGGTCTTCGGCAGCATGGACGCCGCCTTCGTTTGAATTCAGAGCCGGTGGAGATATTTAACGTTCTGGAACCTGTCACAATTTTCTTTTTGTTTATGTTGCCGTGCTCTGATCGCCACTGTTACACTGGGCAAATATCCAGCTCTGATTTCCAGAAATATTGTCTAAAGTTGATCTTTAAAGCTGCAGTTCAGTCTTTTTTTTTTTTTATTTATTTTTTTACTTCAATAGTTTCATGTGGGCAATCTCAAATTACCTAAAGAACTGTATAGGTGCCGGTCAATTCGTTCTCCGTCTATTGATCGGCAAAGTTTGGCGACATCTTTAAATATGGGGAATGTAAATCGTTGCTATAGGAACAAGCACGCTTGTTAAAATAGAATACAAGAAAATTGGTCTTTCAAAGTTGTTGTTTTTTTCTTACTACAGAACTGATTTATTAAAAAAAACACACATGCAGGATATTGACTGAACTGCAGCTTTAACTGCTTCTGCATTGAATGAGCAAACATTGGCCCTCTCCCACACACACGACTTCACCATTTTTTGTTGAAACAATTTAGTAATTCCTCCTCTGATTCTACCTTTCTATTTATCTTCTTCTATTTGCTGGTTGTTTTTAGATAAACAACTTGCTCTTATTTACTTTAATAGATGTAAGATTTCGAGCAGTGCTTCTGTTTTCTTTTCATTATACGGGGAATGCTTTAAATGGGTGATTGTACATAATTAGATACCCTTCAGTATTGAACAGCATAACTCAACCAGGAAGAAAAACAGCACTTTAACATAAATATGTAAAATTAACTCCAAACATATATGTGGCCGGGTCCCCCATCGTCCCCTTACCTCCCGCTGTGGCTGCGACCGTCGGCGGAGGCTGGGGAGAGTGTGGGGAGAGTCCGGGTGCCGCCGAAGTGGCGAGCGCCTCGCTGTTACAAGGCGCCACCATCTTTAATGTGAACGCGCATGCGCAGAGGCTTCCTGGTTGCGGAGGCCATTAGGAGAAGCGCATAGGCAAAGAGCAGGAACGGGGGCGGCCATTACCAAATAAGCCCTGCAGGGGAACTACAGTTCCCAGCAGCCCCCGAGCCTTTGGATCACCTGCTGCACTACAGCCAATAGGACTCCTGGATTCCCCTGCTTGCAACAAGATACATTTGGCGTGCTTAGACAGCCACGCCAGTCAGAGCTGAGACACAGAAGGGTAAAGGTGTATGTGCACGGTGTCTGTGGCCCCTGCACTAGGCCAGAGACCCCCTATTAGGCACCAGCTAGGCCCCGACTCCCCTGAAGGTTGTGGCTGCTACAGGGACAGGCCCTTAGACAGGGACACTGCCCTATTATCTGATTAGTGTCAGGGACACAGCAGAGGATGCAGTGCAGCAGTTGCGGCCTGTGGTCTGAGACCAGACCACCACCGCAAGGCCTAGAGACTATCTTCTCGGTGGGACCCTCCAGCTGGATAACACCCCACGTGGAGGCAGACTTATCACTGACGGCGACGGCTTGGGACCGGATGGACCCTTGTCTTCAGTTGGCGCTAACGGGTGTTGGAGCACCCGGCAGGTATATCACCGTCTACAAAGTGCACCAACTATAACACTGTGGGCAGCGCTGTCACACACTTCCGGGTGGGTTGGCTACTGTGGACACCAGGTTGTGTAGGTACCCAGGGCACCTCTGTATGTTGGGGGACACTCTCACCAGGGTGTGGACTAAGTGGATGGACAGTGGTATATAGGTATGGTATATAAAAGGACTGTCCCATTGAAATCTACTGGGGCAAATGTGTTTTACCAGAGGCGTCTGTTATTGTAACCAATGGGGCAAATGATATATAGGTCATTGTAATTAATATGAACATGACACGGTCATGATGAGAGTTTTTGTACCCTGGAGGGTTTCTCATTGGATTCCTTGAGATAAGAATGGTTCATCTTCTCTTTGTCCTGCTCATTACCTGGAATCCCTGTTGGAAGCTCTAAATTCCTGACCGTGCCAGTTAGTCCACTCACCCTAGGGACAGTTTGCAGTAGGAACACACATCAGTTATTTATTACTAATAGCAATGCCAATAAAACATGGCCACTTTTAGTAGCACAAAAAGGTTCCTCAGCACTTCTTCAATAAAAGAAAACAGGATACTTTATAGTATAAATGTTTTCATGCTAAAAACCAGGTTGACCTTTCATGTACCCTAGGCCTTTTATCAAAACCACAATAAAGGGCGTGTGACGCTCGAAACGTCAACTTGAAACTTTTCGATGCTACAGTTTTTTGGACCATGTGGTGGTGAGCGGTCTTTCCTCTTGCACTCTGACTGCAACGCACTGTAAGTGAGGAGTGCCTCTACTTACCCAATTTCTTCTATGGCAGGAGTGGCTAACTCCAGTCTTCAAAAGCCACCAATAGGTCAGGTTTTAAGGATAGCCCTGCTTCAGCGCAGATGGTTCAATCAGTGGCTCAGTCGTTGACTGAGCCACTGATTCAGGCACCTGTGCTGAAGCAGGGATATCCTTATAACCTGACCTGTTGGTGGCAGCGGAGGACTGGAGTTGGCCAGCCCTGTTCCAAGGCTGCTTACAGTATATACTTATGTATGGCCGACGTATTGAAAGCTAAGTGATAACGGCTTGTCTTGCAGGTGATACGAGTGTACAAAGCTGCAGTGCAACAGCACTTAGAACTTCTCTTCCTTCCTGAGGGAAACGAGTTTCTGAGCAGCACTGACTCGGTGAGTCGGGATTCCGCCGACCGCACCATCATTGCCTGGGATTTCAACACTGCGGCAAAAATCTCCAATCAAATATACCATGTGAGTTCAACACTATTTTGTTTGTGTTTGTTTTTTTAAATAATAATAATAATAATAATATTAGCATGTTCTTGTATAGCACTGCTAGTTGTACGCAGCGCTTTACAGATACATTTTTGCAGGCTGAGGTCCCTGCCCCGTGGAGCTTACAATCTATGTTTTTGGTGCCCGAGGCACAGGGAGATAAAGTGACTTGCCCAAGGTCACAAGGAGCCGACACTGGGAATTGAACCAGGCTCCCCTGCTTCAAACTCTCAGTGCCAGTCAGTGTCTTTACTCACTGAGCCGCTCCCTCTCCCTATTTCCCTATAAGAATAACTTTCTGCTTTATTACAGTGATATGTTTTGAAGAGCATTTGATTTTCAGTAAACTGTTATAAGGTAATGAAAAATGTAGCTTCAAGCAGTGATGAGTGCTGCCTACATTACAGCCCCACAGTACTCTTTCTAACGAGCTGCCATAAAGAAGCTGCCATGTGGAAAATAGTATTTACTGGGCAATAAAACCTATAAAGATTCTCCAGTTCAAAGACCGCGCGTGTGTCTGTCCTGAGCATCTTTTATTGATCGTAATGCATACGTTTTCATTAAATGTGTATAGTCCGTGTACGTCTTGGTCCTTTGTAGTAAATTAGGCACGGAGAATAGGCTTAGACTTGACTTCCATCATATTGACTTAGCTCACAAGAGAAATCGTTAAAGGCTCGTCTGTCAGAAAGTGAAGCAAAACATACAGTCCCACTCACATGATTGCTACCTGCTTTTCAGACTAGGTACCTTTACTCTTTATTTTCCATCGTAATCGTATGATTCATTGTGCAGCTGCCTTGAAATGTTATGTTATTGAGGAGCATTAGTGTGGAAATACTCTTGCAATCCGTAAAGGCGTTTCTTTAGTCCATATATGCCCTAACTACAGTAGCGTGTGACAGAAACCGTATTTATTTTATATTCCGTCATGTTTAATGTACTGTTCACTCCTAGATTTCACTGTATTGCAATTCATATATATATAAGCTGTGAACATGCAGCAAGCTTAAGCCTATAGGGAACCATGTCAAAATGGTTTTTGAGGCAAAAAGTGACACTGTGTGCTCATTTGCATGTCATTTCCCAGAATCCCTTGCTGCAGTGGAAGTGCTGTATGCTGGGTGATAATGGGGAAAGGCGGGATTGCAGACCTGCCTAAGACATGCAGATGAGCATACAGTTGTATTTGCATATTTGCTTTCCTGTGGAGGGTTTTTGTCACTTTTTTTACTCACCATAACTTAACTCAGTATTATGGTAGGTATATATATATATATATATATATATATATATATGTGTTATGGTGGGTAAAAAAAAGTGACAAAAACCCTCCACAGTAAAGCATAAAGCAACTGTAAATATTACTGTATATATATATATAGTTAAATAGAACAGTTGGCACTCCATAGGTGCTAATAGGCTGTTGATGCTTGTCCCATATGGATAATATAGACATATGTTACCGTTCCGAGGTCTGGTAAAGCAACAGACAGCACTCAATTGAAGAAAACTTCACAAAGTATATTAGTGAAAAGTGTATCCCCCTGAGGAATGTCCCATTTTGGAGGACCGAAACGTTGGGTATCTTGATGTACCACTATTTTCACTAATACACTTTGTATTACGTTTGAGTCCCTGGTGGCTTGATCTACTTACAGTAAGATCTACACTTAAGTGATATGTGATGTATACACAAGCTGAAAATGATCACTGCAGAAAACTTTTCAAGATGTGTTAAAACATGTCATATACCCCAATTTATTTTTATAGGAGCGATACACATGCCCAAGCTTTGCCCTGCACCCAACGGAAGGTGTCTTTGTTGCACAAACAAATGGAAACTACATGGCTTTATTTTCCACCCAGCGTCCGTACAAAATAAATAAGAAAAAGAGGTTTGAAGGACACAAGGTATTATTATTTTTTTGTTGCTATTTGAACGTTTAGATTTAGTGGACCCGTTGGGTATTTTAGTCGGATATACATCACTAATGCATTACCTAATTGCAAACAAACAGAAATCGGGAGCGATTGCATAGGTTGACGGGATGTTTAATAATGCTGTGCAGTGATAGCATTTGTTTGGATGGCTGGAAATGTATCCCAGATTGGTGCGAAGAGGAAACGAGGGTGTTCGTAGCCCTTATATTATAAACAAAAATATATGTCTAAATTGCTCAGGAATAAAAAAAAATTGGCAGACTGCTGCAAAAACGGAGTGGAAGAAATAAATCTGTTAGCATATGTATATAGATGAAGAGAAAGTGTGATTTATACATAAAAGATGTACCCGGAGCAGTCAAAAATAGGCAATAAATGAAATAGCAGCAAGGAGAAAAAAAACAAAGCACTACTGATTGAACAATAGAACAAAAAAATTGATAGAGAAGTGCGTATTCCATAAAAACGTATATTTTATTGGTCATGTAGAGAAAAAAAAGCAAAGGTATTGCCCCACCAACGCGTTTCACGCCCCAGCGCTTTATCAAGGTGTACGTACACCTCTGCTAAGGTGAGGTTTCCAAGCAACTGCTATTCACCACCTACCTATCAATTTATCATATTATTACTGTAAGCAAGGGTCATCATATGGGATTTTTATTATACATTACACATGCTGTGCGTTGGTTCTTAGCACCACAAATAAATGAAATAGAATTATAGTCCATCTACTAAGCCTAGTTGTATGTGGAATAATGCGGTAGCCGCCTCACCTGATGTCCTGTGCGGAGGATGAAAAAAAAGGGGATCTCAGATGACCCGGTCGCCCGAGGGCGGGCCCCGCCATGACGGAGCACCTACCCCGTCGGCCGCGTGGGTCAGCTCCTGCTAATCCATGGTTGGCGAGTGGATTGCGTGACCACACTGGCTAAGGATTGGATAATTCAGCTGCAAGCCAAAGCAAGTAATAATACTCACGATGCAGTTATAGCAGCGATGTAAGTGATACAACCTGGTTCTGGTATGCGTGCTTCAGTCCCAACAGAAGAGCAGGAATATAGTGGTAGAAAAAGGTTGAGCACAGTTGATAAAGCGCATCTACAATGAGAAACGCGTCAGAGGACCTACCTTGTTTGTTCAATTTTTGTGGCTGTTATGCCCATTAAAGAATTAATTTTTACCTGCCTCCAGCCCTTTGCATTTTTCACTGTGCCCAACCTTTTTCTGCCACTATATTATTGCTCAGGGAGACAATACTTTCCCCCCTTGTGTACAAGGTTAAAAATCAACTTGTAATGGTCCCCAGTGAAATGTTAAATAAGGAATTACATTGAAACATGAACACATTAAATCAGGGGTGGCCAACTGCAATCCTCAAGGGCCACTAGCAGGCCAGGTATTAAAGATATCCCTGCTTCAGCACAGGTGGCTCAATCATTGGCTCAGTAGAAGACTACTTCTCTGCTGAAGCAGGGATAGCCTATAAATCCAACCTGTTAGTGGTTTTTGAGGACCGGAGTTGGCCAGTTAATTTTAGAATAAATTAACGCCACCCCTGTGTTAATTTATTCTTAAACTCTGTTCATATTTTTTTCCTTCTTTTAAAACGCAGGTGGAAGGATTCGCAGTGGGATGTGAATTTTCTCCAGATGGATCCCTAATAGTAACAGGAAGCTCAGAGGGCAAAATTGTCTTCTACAACTACTATACCTCCAGAATTGTCCGCTCTATTCCTGGAGACGGCAGCGCGTGCGTCAGTGTTGCCTTTCATCCAGTTCTTCCATCGCTTCTCGCGTCATCTTACTGGGATGGACAAATCAGAGTTTGGCAATAACCACACAATTCTACCCTACTGCTGACTTGTGCTTTAATGGTGTTGGATAGAAGTATTCATTCAACACTGTGCTATTTCTGCTTCGCGATTGGAATAAATATTTGTTTTTTAGTTTACATTTTTCTAGCACTCGATTTTACTTGTAGGCAAATTAGTGTACACTGCTTTATACATCATACATCTAATTGTAACTGTTTTCAATGACATGTCCTGAAATAATACTACATTTAACTGGCCCAGTTAGGAATATAACTTAAAGTGCACATTTAAGACCAACACATGAACATCTATAACGCTATCTTCTTCAGGACTTGATATGACCGGACCATAGACTACTTAATAAGAATAACTTTATTTCATATAGCGCTTTTCTCCCAATGGGATCAAAGTACTTCACAATTACAGGTGAGCTTACAATCTATGGCCATGAGATAAAGTGACTTGCCCAAGGTCACAAGGAGCTGACACCGGGAATTCACCCAGTGACATTGATACAGTATTGAGCACATCAATCCAATTACTTTCACAGGAAGGGCCTGGTTTTCTTCTACATATTCCGTTTCACAACCAGTTGATCTGTGATCTGCGGCGTGCAGGGCATGTGTTAAAATGATGGCGCATTTGCAAAAAAAACGCTTGTTTTGTCTGATGGCCAAATAGAAAGAGAAGGGCGAAGACTAATTATAGGAGTGTCAAAGAAACAACTATTTTGCCTCTCAAGAAATGTTTTCACGGCATTGGGGAAGGAATTTGACTTGCCACAGGCCAATTGCTTGACAAATAATAGTTTTTAAACCAGAATATTAAACTGCTTCAGTGCCACACGGGTGTCTAATGCACCTCAATGATCAAAAGTGGTGTCACTGAACCCAAACAATGCACAAGTCAGAGTGGAGTAGTTCACACAGACATATACAATGGAGACGTGTAATTAATGCAGTAAATAAAACTAGAACCGCAGATGTTGTTTTTTTGGTCATTGCTGGATTTGCAGCTTTGAAAAGGTTTAAATCCATCCAATCATGTAAATTTCTGAACTTTGCTGGTATATTTTCTTAACACTAGTTACAACCACACATCATATACGTTATGGTGGGTAAAAAAAGGGACATAAACCCTCCACCGTTCAGTGTACAGCAAATACAAATACAACTTGTGAGCACATGCACATGTCTCAAACAGGTCTGCAACCCTGCCTTTCCCCATTATCTCTCAGCATACAGTACTTCCACTGTAGCTAGGGATTCGGGGAAATGACATGCAAATGAGCACACCGTGTCACCTTTGACTTCATGCCCACTGGTTATAATTTCCCAAATTATGGAAAAGTCCCCAATCCTCAGAAAATCACTCGTGCTTAGTTTGTGAGCAAATGAAATACAAAGTGGCAAAGGTCCCCTCACGTCTCTACTCTAGAGTTACTTTGCTCTGCCGCTGATCTGACTAGATGACACTGCACCTTAATGGTGATTTAGAGCTGAAACTATCACTTCCATTGCATGAAACGAAGTCTGTAACCGGTGTTACCTAGAAGGACCTTTCCAATTTCATCCATAATAGGTCTCTGTGTGTGCAGAAAATGGATCTCACAAGCCCAGTGGGGAACACTGGAGCTGATTTTGCAAGACATCTTTTTTACTCAAATACAATGGTCCCTTTCCCCTTTTCACTTGATTGACAGAAAGAAGCAATTAAATGTAGGGAGAGTTAAAAAATAAAAGTAAAGGTAGTGATATAGTCTGTTCTTTAGATTTCCACTGTGCAGCTGCAGGATTTTTTAAAACTCATTAATACTTATAAAGTTGTGCTTGGTGTTTGTCCTTCCATTACTGGGAGTTAAATATGAATTATTTATATAGCACGTATACCCTCTTTATATAGCAAGTATTAGTTAAGTTGAAGAGTTTGGCGTATGTTGCACATTATGTTGGGACGGAGATTGCATTCTAAGCAGGATGACAAAAATACAGTACTTGCTTTATATGCTATACCTATTTCTTTCATCGGCAGAGTATGTTTCGTAGTAGTGATATTGATCCTGGCGCAGTGTAGATTCGCTGTGTGTTGCGATACATTTTAGGGAACCAACAAGAATTTTTCTCACGGTGGCGAAATATTAAATGTTAATGTCAGAACTCATCAGTCCTTCTTATTTACAAGTCTTAAACCAGGTTATAGTCCGTTCCGAGGGCTCCCAAGATACTTACTGGTGAAGTTATCAGGTTTAAATCCCCCTGCGAAATGAAGAAGGGAATAGATCAAGGTGCTGCCAAATAATGCACTCTCGGGGCTTCTATTCGTTTTTTGTTCTGAAATCTCCCTGCAGAGGAAACTTCACCGGATGCCAGTAACTTCACCGGATGCCAGTAACTTCACCGGTACATATCTTGAAAACCAGGGCGTCTCCCGAGCTGAAAAAAAGCACAGTTCAGCCCTTGGTTCCCATACCTTTAAAAAGAAGAGGAAGTCTTTTTGGGGGGCTGTTGCTTTAAACTGGCATGCAACTCAAAAAGCATTTATGTGCCTTGATTGGCACTATCACAGTTTAAAGAATAACCCAGAACTTGCAGAGATTTTGGAATTGCTAGATTGCCCTTCCTCACAGTAACCAGCCTCACACTGATGAGACCCAAAAGGTCGAAACAGCTGTCTGTGAGTAGGGTTACTGGCCAGGCACTTCTTTAACTCAGGCTGTGCGGAAAAGCTGTGTAATGTAGCAGGCATAAGCGTTGGCTGTGGATAGCCAGCCGTCCTATACGAGGGCCGCGCGCGCGCACGGCAGTGAGCGTGGAGCCGGCCGACAGGGAGGAAGATTGCAAAAAGTAAGTTTTTGCGCCGCTACCGCCGCTGTTATATATGTATGTATGTATGCGTGTGTGTGTGCACAATGTTAATAAATAATTTATTCTTATACCACATGTCTTTTTTTTATCATTTTAAAAATCTTATACTATATTAGTGAAAGCACTGTATGTTTGCCTGCCTGCCTGGATGTCCGGTGTCCCTAGGGGAAATCTCATTGGTCCCTTGGCCCGCCCGCCCCCGCACACCTCTCATTGGCCTGAGGCGGAGTGACGGGCCAAAGGACACACAGGGACACACACACACACAGGGAACACAGGGACACACACACACAGGGAACACAGGGACACACACACACAGGGAACACAGGGGGACACACACACAGGGAACACAGGGGGACACACACACAGGGACACACACACGGGGACACACACACACACACACAGGGACACACACACACACACACACAGGGACACACACACACAGTGACAGACACACACACACACACAGACACACACACAGACACACACACACACACACACACACACACACAGGGACACACACACACAGTGACACACACACACACACACACTGTTACATACCACAGTGACCGACACACACACAGTGACACACACACACACACACTGTTACATACATTAGCGGGGCTCACAGTGTTAGCAGCACCCGCGCGCACCTCCTCCTCTCCCCGTGTCTCCCGCGCTTTCACCCCGACCCCCCCCTCCCCCGGCGCCGCTACAGTCAGCGGGACACACACACACTATTATTACCCCTTCAGCGCCCCCCCCCCCCACCCAGTGTCAGCGGCCGTGCGAGACCCCCCCTCTATATCTCCCACCTCTCCCCCCCCCACACATATACATGCCCCCCCCCTCCCCGGCGCTACAACTCACCCCTCCCCGGCGGGGGAACAGCCAATGGCCAGGCAGGCTGCCTCGCGGCGCCGAGTGCCCAAGATGGCGGCGCCCGGGACACAGCGGGGGAGCGGCCACAACACGCTGCCTCCCGCCTCAGATCCACGTGGGACCTGCCGGATGGGTGAGTGAGCGGCCTTCACCTCCCCTCCACCCCCCCTTCACCTCCCCTCCACCCCCCCCCTCCCCTCCAGTGTCAGTGTCTCCCCGATACCCCCCCCCCCCCGGCGCCGCTACAGTCAGCGGGGGAGCGAGCGAGCGCCCGGGACACAGCGGGAGAGCGGCCACAACACGCTGCCTCCCGCCTCAGATCCACGTGGGACCTGCCGGACGGGTGAGTGAGCGGCCTTCACCTCCCCTCACCCACCCATCACCTCCCCTCACCCCCTTTCACCTCCCCTCACTCCACTTCTCCCTTCCACCCCCCTTCACCTCCACCTCCCCTCCACCCCCCCCCTTCCACCCCCCCCTTCACCTCCCTTCCACCCCCCCTTCACCTCCCTTCCACCCCCCCCTTCACCTCCCTTCCACCCCCCCCCTTCACCTCCCTTCCACCCCCCCCCTTCACCTCCCTTCCACTCCCCCCCTTCACCTCCCCTCCACTTCACCTCCCCTCCACCCCCCCCCCCTTCACCTCCCCTTCACCTCCCCTCCACCCCCCCTTCCCACCGCCTCCCCCCCCTTCCCACTGCCTCCCCCCCACCTTCCCCCTCCTCCTCCTTCCCACCACCTCCCCCCTTCCCACCACCTCCCCCCTTCTCCCCCTTCCCACCACCTCCCCCCTCCTCCCCCTTCCCACCACTTCTCCCCTCCTCCCCCTTCCCACCACTTCTCCCCTCCCCCCCCCCCGCTCCCCTTCCCCCCCCGCTCCCCTTCCCCCCCCCCCGCTCCCCATCCCCCCCCGCTCCCCTTCCCCCCCTCCGCTCCCCTTCAATCCCCCTCCGCTCCCCTTTCCACCGCCCCCTCCGCTCCTCTTCCCCCCCCCTCCACCTCTTTTTCCCCTTTCCCCTCCCACCCCCTCCCACACTTCCACCCCCTCCTCTAACCCTTCCCCCCCCTCCTCTAACCCTTCCCCCCCTCCTCTAACCCTTCCCCCCCTCCTCTAACCCTCCCCCCCCCTCCTCTAACCCTTCCCCCCCCTCCTCTAACCCTTCCCCCCCCTCCTCTAACCCTTCCCCCCTCCTCCACCCCTTGCCCCCCTCCTCCACCCCTTGCCCCCCTCCTCCACCCCCTCCTCCCCTTCCCGCCGCCCTTCGCCTTCATGCCCGCCTTACCGCCTCCCCACCCCCGCCTCTGCCTTTCACCCGCCCTTACTCCGGCCGCCTCTGCCTTTCACCCACCGCCTCACAGCCGCTGCACGCACTGAACAGACACCCGCCACACTCGACACATACCTGCCGCCACACACACCTGCTGCCTCCCGCCCCTACGCACCGACATCACTGACCCACCGCCTCACACCCTAGCAGGACCCCCACTCACAGACAGCACTCACAACCCACGCGCCAGCCGCCGCCTCACACCCTTGCAGGACCCCCACTCACAGACAGCACTCACAACCCATGCACCACCCGCCGCCTCACACCCTAGCAGGACCCCCACTCGCACACAGCACTCACAACCCACGCGCCACCCGCCGCCTCACACCCTAGCAGGACACACGACTCAGATTTTTACATCACTTATGCCACCAAAATATACATTGTACTGTGGTGTGGTTACAATAAACCATTTTTATACAACATCGTATTACATTTTCTTCCATCTTTCTTTTCAATATTATTATCCAACCTTTACAACAAACAGTCACCTATTGTTCCACGATTTATAAATAATACTACCTATTACGCATTTACATCCCGGGCAACGCCGGGTCTCTCAGCTAGTATATAATAAATTAATAACTCACACAATCTATATACACACACATATATACACTCACACACACACACACACACATATATATATATACAAACATACAGACCACTGCAAACCTGTCGCTCCCGGCAGCACGGACCGTACACACAAAAAGTGTGCGTCACGTGCACGCGCGTTTGCACTAATATAGAACAAGCCTTATATTATTAAAATTGATTAGACACTGTGCTCATTTGTATGCCATTACCCAGAATCCCTGGCTGCATCGGAAGCATTGTATGGTAAGAGATAATTGGGGAAAGGTAGGGCAGACCTGTCTGAAACGTACACATATGCTCGCAAATGATATTTGTATTTGCCATGTCTAAAGAAAAACTTTACATTTGAAGGTAACTATATTCAATTGGAAAATGTTAAGTGAAAATAAACCAATACACAAGCTAATGGTAAAAATGTACAAAAAGTACAAAGTAATTCCTACTGCACATGCATTGCAACTCAACCGGTTGTGTCAGGGGCCTGCTGAGCAAAATGGAGAATGGAGGCATACTGATTTACATATTCAGTTAATTTATTATATAACTCAAATGTTTTAGTTTGCGTAATACTCAATAAAAAAGATATACTTTGTTAATACCAGTTTTACCCGATTGTAAGGCAACGTTTTTTTTTTCCAATAAAGTTAAATTGAAATGTACATACTTGCCTTATAATCCGTTCCCGCCCACTTTACGAGCCAATCAGCAGTTGGATGTATGAGGTAGGCAGGTAAAACCGAGGAAGGTCCACCTTGGGGGCTTGAAGCAGCCATGTTGCTTGTGGCAGGGTCGCCCTATAATCTGGCAAATAAGGTACTTCTCCAAATACTACTGTAGCCAACTAACCTCTGACTACTAATTTCCCCAGCACTAAGTCCCGGTAAAGAGAGGGCAGTGTTGGGAGTAAATCCTTCAGGGCCTGGTTATTTTATTGTATAGGTTGTTAAATAATACAGTTCAGCATTAGCCTGGTACTATAAGGGCCTATGCCTGATAGGAGGCCGGCTTACAAGCCACTCCCCTGAGAAGGAGGGTTTTTCCCTCTAAGGTTAGAGTGGAGCAGTTAGTTCTGTGCTGACCTCCATGCGTGGAGGGGGCACCTGTAACGCCTCCTGGATAGGAGTGGACTGAGGCCTTACCCTGTTAGGGGGTAAGGTAGCTGGGGAGGGGCGCTTAGGGCCTCGAGCCCTCGGTACTGCCTTCAGGGGAATAAAGACTGATAAAGCTTGCTGTACCAAATAAAGTTCCAGTTATACCATCCTTGGTGTGGTCTTTGAAAAGAGTTGCCTGTGTGGACCAGCCTGGTCACTCCAGGATCCTCATGGGATGGAGGCGCTGCGCTGACTACGAACAACCAGCTGAAAGCCTGACCTGATGTCTCCCCACAACATCGCGGAGCCCTCAGGCCTTCTGTAACACCAACAGGCATGCAAGAGAAACAGATACAGACCGGCACCTTAGAGTCCAATTAGATGGTATATAAAGTCCAATAGATGGCTTGAAATATCCAATGTATGGTGATCTAGTCCAGTGGACAGCAGATTCCTCAGCAGCAAAAGTGATATGCCATGCAGGGAAGACAAGAGAACAAAATCATAGTGTAACACAGTTGGTTAAAACTTAGCACATATAGACATACACAGACAAACCCAAACACACTTAAACAACACTGAACAATAGGCTGACTAATATTAACGGTTTTAATGAACACAGTAAAATCCAGCACACTGGTGACGAGCAGGTTCAGGTTCCGGTGTTTTAAAACCGGAATCCTACTTACAGCAATGCCACAGGATATAGGCAAGTGGGTAGTGGATTGATCGTCTGTCAGTAAATGCTTGTGAGCGCGTGCCGCATGTGGAGTCCTGCAGGTCACTCCTCGTGCTGATGCCGAAAATGGCGACTTAGCCTTCTACTCCACAAGACGCCTTCCGTTTGCGCCCGGAACTGCGTCACAGCGGGCGGGACAGGGATACCGGATCGCACTCCAAATGCCAGCTCCTTCTGATCACAACTCCAGAAACTGCTGCAAGAGTCTGCTCCTCTATCAGTGATGCTGGTAATAGACTCTCAAAGGCCCTGTTGCTGTAAGTAGGATTCCGGTTTTAAAACACCGGAACCTGAACCTGCTCGTCACCAGTGTGCTGGATTTTACTGTGTTCATTAAAACCGTTAATATTAGTCAGCCTATTGTTCAGTGTTGTTTAAGTGTGTTTGGGTTTGTCTGTGTATGTCTATATGTGCTAAGTTTTAACCAACTGTGTTACACTATGATTTTGTTCTCTTGTCTTCCCTGCATGGCATATCACTTTTGCTGCTGAGGAATCTGCTGTCCACTGGACTAGATCACCATACATTGGATATTTCAAGCCATCTATTGGACTTTATATACCATCTAATTGGACTCTAAGGCGCCGGTCTGTATCTGTTTCTTTTGTGTCTCACTAACTGTGTTTGGGTTAGATGTTCCTGGCAGCCTTGTTTATTAATTCATTTAATATTCACACTGTTGTCTTTATAATCACCAATATATTTGTTTTAATCAGTTTTTAGCGCTAATCACAACACTCTTTTTCCTTGTACCAACAGGCATGCACCAGCACCATAATACACCCGGTAGCTACATGATCTCCCTTAGGGGTATGGGGGGGGGGGGGGGGGGGGGCAGGGGGTGGAAAGGTGCTACACTACTAAACGTTTCATGTTAATCATTGTAATAAAGATTGTTCTTATGACAGTACTTTCCGCACCGTATTCTTCACAGATCTAGAACAGGATTTACAGGATTGGGTCTACGTTTTACAGTTTATGCTCGGTACATATTTACAGTAGGTTCCTTATATCGTGGTATATTGTGATGAATGTTAGCGCTCACATTACGACAAAGACATAAGGATGCACAAACTTTAAGCCTGTAAGCCTCGGGGGGAGAAATGCAATATACAGTAAAGGAAATGTTCACTGTAGAAACAAATGTAACAGGTGAAGATGTAATATTGCTGGTTCAAGTTTATGAACAGGAAGGTCAAATGTATCATCTGCAGCTGTACCAACATGTCTAATTAGACCCAAGGGAAATATATGTTCTCGCGCAACACGTAGAAGTGCTCTTTTCCTCAAACCGTCGTCGGGCATTAAAAGTGTTTTACAGCTCACCAGAATTGAACATTTAATGATTGTCTGGAGCACTTAGCGTGAGATAATAAAATGAATGGTTTTCCATGTGGAGTTGCCAGCCACGCATTCTAGATTTTCTGTGCAGATATTCTTATTGGTTTAAGATCTTTTCCAACAAAACAGAAAAGAAATGTTGTTGATGACCAAGATCCCGCACCTTCGTTTAAAAACGTTTAAATGTAACTGTGGTGTTGTATCCGTTCAAAACCTTTCACAGTCAAAGGAGCCTGCAGTGCATTGGCGAGCCATGTGTTACATGCCCCTGTATATATTGTATTCAGTTTAATATATCCAGACTTTGTGGGGAAAGGGGCACAGACAGTCATAGAATCCAGATGTTTCCATTAACGTACTCACAGTGGCTCCTTTTCTCAACAAATACTGCATTCCCCGTTAACAACGGCAAAGGTGTCTACATCTCTGCTTGTACCCCCTGCAGTGTTGCAGCAAACGCTGAAAGCCGTAGGCGTTTTATAGACACATTAGCGAGTATTAAGTGTGCAGGGCCAGCAGGGCATGTGCAACCATTTTAGCTGCCAGAAAGAGCCATCTATTGTCACTACTTAGATCGTGCAGAGAGTGGGAAGTTGGAAGTGGCAGAGAAAGGCAATAATCCGATACTGTGCTTTTAGAGCAGTTCCGTGCTTTAGTCGCAGATACCCATGACTAAACAATGGATATATATATATAGGTATATATTTTTATATATATTTATCCTTGACATATCACTTTCTATAAAAGAAAATCATTTCACCTGGCTAGATTTAAAAAAAAAAAAAAAAAAGCTTTTACCTAATTGTTAATATTGTTTACAAAAAAACACCAATATGTGTCATGCCTTTTTCTTAACACACTTAAAGCTGCAGTTCAGGCAATATCCTGCATGTGTTTTTTTTAATAAATCAGTTCTGTAGTAAGAAAAAATACTTTTAGCATTTTCTGTTTTAAAAAAACAACAACTTTGAAAGACCAATTTTCTTGTATTCTATTTTAACAAGCATGCTTGTTCTTATAGCAACGATTTACATTCCCCATATTTAAAGATGTCGCCAAACTTTGCCGATCAATAGACGGAGAACGAATTGACCGGCAGCTATGCAGTTTTTAAGGTAAGTAGAGATTGCCCACATTAAACTGTTGAAGTTAAAAAAAAAATAAATAAACGGGAGCCTGAACTGCAGCTTTAATGGCTGCCCATGCAGTGCACTCATGGAGGTTATTAGAAGCAACAGGCAAGAAATATTACATTGTTTGGAGAAAATAAGTACTAAAGAGATTTGATCTCACCAGGCATGCTTTTACCCAATAACATCTGCCTATAGCAAATATACCAAACGCAGTGCGATGAATCTACAGAAGGGAGGCAAAGTTAAATCAAAGAATGAAAACAGCAATCCCTCCATTATTGGAATTATTATTTTTTTTCCTTACAAAATCTTAACCGGGAATCCCCCAGAGATTTACTGCTCTGATCCTAGCCCCTGGTTCCCAAGATACACTTTTTATGTGTTGGTAAAATTAACGTCAACTCAAAGATGGCTGCCAGGGTTGTCCAATAGTAGGCTGTGATGTCTTATTGCCTCATGGGACGGCAGCCATATTGATTTCCCAAAATGGTCCAGGAACACTGGCACATAAAACAATACATATTTCAGGAACAAAGGGTCCCTTGAGATAGAAAAATAGGACAGATTACTGCTTTAAATATTAGGCTTCTGCAAAAATAAATCATATCATTTAAATGAAGCTCTGGAACAGGATTTAGAATTAGACAAAAAAGCAGTGACAGTGGTTGCTCTGGGAAACCAAGGTTTGGGATTAAGCTGCCTGAAACACTGGTGACATTTACAGGCAGTGTGTAAGTGACTTGTATGGTGTATGCCAAGAGACAGATAATTCCCATGGATCAGGTTGTTTTGTCTTCTTGTTGACCATCGCTGAATATTGATGCGTTTGTCTTCAGAGAAGCCATATTTTATATCCTGCCATTTGCTATGAAAGAAGAGGGACAAGGCGAGTCAAACACGTCACTAATTCCCCGAGTTCCGAGCATTATTTCATAGGTACACCTGAACAAAATTGTGGATTTTGATTATATAACACAAGGTTTTATTGGAATGAAAGAACAACTGTGTCGCCACTGAGCATGATTTTTGATAATAAACCAATACAAAAACTATAATAGAAAAAAAGTGCCAAAAATATCAATAATGTACCAATTTATTTGATAAAACTAATGTGCAATCAGATCAGAACTTCTGTTTTGCGTCTCCTATTCCAGTTAAAACGGTATGAGAGTAAAGTAAATTAATCTGGATAAGTGGGCAAAAAACAAAGACTAATAGCAACAGTTGGCCAATTTGTTTGAAATGTTGTTTGTGTTTGTCAGAATAGTTTGCTGATGGCATTCCTCTACTTTTGTGTAAATTATTGAGCACCCAGCACCTCTGGGTTAGGGGATTGTTCAATACTGTACATGCAATTGTATATATGGTATGGCCACAGCCATAATACTATTATTACATTTCAACCTTCACACCTCCCCCATTCCAGCAGCACACACAACACCGAAGAATGTATTCATCTTTTTATTTTTTTAGAAGCTTTCATCATTGAAAATTACAAAATATTTAAAAATGCATTCCTCGTGTTTGTCCAAAAAGTTGAAAGTTCACAGTTAGAAGACTAGAAGAATGGACCATTTGGGGGCATTGACTAATGAACAAAAGGGTGACAAAAAGCCTGAAGCGATGCAGTTTACACAGTAAGGATGTAAAACATGACGTAATGCAACAGCATATATCTCACCCTTTATAAAAGAAGCCCCATTGTTATTTTTTTTTAATATAAGCCTTCACGTTTGAAGGTGTCATTAGCTGTGAAGAGGTTGTATCAGTCACCTGCTTCTTCTGGTCTTCCTCTGGAGGCTGCGGAAGATGCCTTGTACTATACAACACATAGTTAGAATGAGACTTTGTCCAAGCTTCTAATGCACATCCAGTTGAGCTTTCATTTCATTTCAGTCATTGAAAGGAGAACGGATTCCTGAGAAAACAAACTTTAGAGTACTCAATAATGAAGATGTCCAGTGCAACCGGTGTGATAATACAGGTATCAGAGCAAAGCCATTAAATGTTGCTTTTATCTGCAGTGTGAGAAGTCGTTTCCCTCACAGATACTGGAGCAGGGGTGGCCAACTCTAGTCCTCAAGGGCTACCAAGAGGTCAGGTTTTCTGGATATCCCAGCTACATCACAGGTGGCTCAACCAGTGGCATCCGGAAAACTTGACATCTTGGTAGCCCTTGAGGACTAGAGTTGGTTTCCCCTATACTGGAATAAGGTTACTATTAATCATTAAACATCATCATAAAACACATTCCTCTAAACACATCTTGAATTTAAAAAAAAGTGAAATATTTCAAGTTGTTGCTTTTATTAAGTTAATGCAAAATACAACACTATTGAGGACACTTCATGCGTTTTTTACGAATATAAATGCAAGCCTATAGAAAACATATTAACAAAGAACCCCTCAATTACTTATGAGGTAGCGCATGAGGGGTAATAAGGAAAACAGAATCTACAGTTCCAGATCCCAAATTCCTCGTCTGTCATCTTCCGGTGACAAAAACACCTTCTGTAAACGTCAATGCATTTGTTGTAACTTGAAAATAGAATGAACTATATCCTGTGTCTTGTGAAGTCACCTACCCTTGTATTTGTGTTATCGTCATTTGCCTGTTTCTGCAGTAATCATTCCCTCATCGGCCAGGGATAAAGAATGGACCCAAGCAAACATACCTTTTTAAGTCCGTCAAATTACAAATAGTGGGGTTTACACAGTTACAATGCAAATTGTATTCGTCAAGTGTATACCATTTAGAAAAAAACAACCTTTTTTCTATTTATAAAAAGGACCCCAATGTATTTGACTAATGTCACGACGGGTAGAGTTAACCTCAGTAATACTGAATGAAAAATATCAGCTTTGCTTGTTTAGTCAAATATATACTACAGTTTTGCTTTGGTTCAAAGCAGCAGCAGATTTATCCTGTTTTTAATGAACGTAATGAGCAGATCAATTCTGCTTTCCCTGGGGCGGAATTGGAACAAAACTTGGACAGATCTGTTCGAATAATGTACAAAACCCTGTATTATCATGAGCGATTGGGTACCTTTCACACTGCTGCAGTGGAAACCTGGATTAATGTTTGTTTATCTGCTCTAGGACGGTAAAATTGCACTCATTATATTTTCACATCATTAGTAAACACTTGCTGAGGTTTCCACGTATTTAGTACCTCAATAATAAATTCCATGATGTGTGTGTGTGTGTGTGTGTGTGTGTGTGTGTGTGTTAGTTTTATACTTTGGTTAACATATAAAATGATCATATTTTTTTTATACCATACAGCAGGGGTTCTCAAGACCGCCCCAACAGGTCAGGTTTTAAGTCTTCGACTGAACCCCTGATTGAGCCACCTGGGCTGAAGCAGGGATATCCTGAAAACCTGTTGGGGAGGTGTGAGAGGGGGGTCTTGAGGACTGGGGTTGAGAGCCCCTGCCCTACTGCATGTCGACCTCGATTTATAAATGTGATTCTGCACATTTTATAAACGCTAGTGGCAGTGTGTTTTTGACATTAGTAACTAGCCATACCACAACCGACCGTATGCACATATGTAACAAGCTCATTTGCCTATGTACTATGTCATGGTGGTATTCTTTCAAAGGAAGTTTTGCATGAAAGTGCAAAGTGCACAAACACTTAATGAGAAAGGGTAAACATTTTAACACTGATACTGCAGGCCCTTTAATAATGGTAAACTTTCCAAAGCCCCCCCTTTTTGTGTCACTATGAGTTGCTCATATTCTTGCTTATTGCAGTTTGGAAGATCTTTAATTCATAAGGGTCCCATATAATTGTGCTTTTGTGAGACTATCTTTTCTAGTTAAGCCAATGCTCCCAGTTCTTTGAAATTGCTGGGGCTTGCTGTGGAAACTCGAATGTCCTTGCTCAGTGGAAGACTGGTGTATGTCTGATGCCTCCATAGGACTTTGACTGAGGGATTCTGCTGAGCTATTTGGGCTAACATCAACATATTCCCTTTTGGCAACAGCACTTGTGTCCATACTTTTATTCCCCATCTGGGCTGACATCCTTTCACTTTTTTGTTCTCTTGCTTCTTTTGATTTAAATGTAGACAGCATTTCTTGTTTGCAACTGGCGCTGATGTCAATTTTTAAGCCAGAGTCTGTTCTCAGAAAGCAGGAATCGCCCATCCGGCTTTGACAAACCTCTTCTCCCTCTGAAAAGCTATCCTGTTTGTAGCTGGCATACAATGGACTCATCCTGCTTTCCAGTTGCTTAACAGGACTATGTGCAAAATACTTTTCTGTAAAACTACATGGTGATATTCTTCCAGCAGTGCTGTAGGAATATGCACCGATATCTTCCACACTCAGTTGCCTCCAGCGTGTTGGCAGGTCCTCCTCTGACAGCTGTGGGCTCCTACACTCACTGTGTGATTTGTGTGCACCTAATGCTTGTTGTGTACGGATTCTGGAGAAATGAAAAGGTTCCTCTACATAGGAAGAAGACCTAGTGAAGTTGGGTGATGTATTTTCAGGGCTGTGTTCCATATGCTGGACAGACTTTGATTTGACGAATTTAGGACTTGCTGTATGCTCATAACTTGCAGTGGACTTTCTGTCAAAAAGGTCTTCCCTGTTATCCATATATATAGCCTGCTGTGAGGCTGTCAAAGTGTTGGCCTGGTTGTTCTCTTTCTCTTCTGAAGTAGCACTGAAGCTTGAGTATGAACTGGACGTTGGTAAGGATGCTACATATTCATTGAAGGCTTCATGTGAGAAGCTTGAATGGAACCCATCTTCTACTGTGCTTTCTGTAGAGTTCTGAGATCTTAAAAATACCTCATCTTTAACTTGTACATCAAAACTTTGCCGCCTGTCTCTCCTCCTTTCTTCAGGGCAATACAGAGCGGTGTCACTGCAGTAGATTTCTGACTTGAACTGCTGCCTTTGGCAAAGTTTTTCATCGGTTTCTTGAGTGCCGTGTTCATAACTGAGGTCTCGCATGGATGCACTTGACAGATGTGAAGATAGGCTGCCTGGGTCAGGTTTTTCCAACACCTTAGCAATAACATAAGTAGGAAAGCTATCAGCATATGACGTGTTACAAAGAGACACACAAAGGCTACCACATCCATGCTTTTCCATATATTGACTTACTCTTTCCTGGAAGTCGGTTGGCAGCTGCAGACAAAATAGGAAAAGAAATTGCTTCAGATGCCAGACTTCAACAGAAACCAGGAACATGTGCATGAAAACTCTGTATATGTGGAATATCTACATTCTAAAGCTAAACCATGCACTGTCCCCGTCATTCTCACTAATTCACAGTGGACCAAAACCATTCCTCATCTGAATACAACATTGAATGTGATGATGCATATCGTTGGTTTATTTTAATTGGCAATGATTCAATGTCAAACAAGTACATCATTCAGTGTCAAACAAGTCACAGTTGTGCGAGTTTGTTTTACTTATTGCACGTGGAGAAATCACTGCAACCTTGAAAACACTGAACACTAAAAAATATTTTGTTGCATCAAAATTAAAGAATAATTTCAATTGCTTATTTGTCTTCAAGAAAAAATGTTTTTTTTAAATAAAAATGTCTCTGCTTATAAAGCATTAACATAGTGTTTACCTTCTAAATGTGCGGTCACAAAAGCGTTCTTCCTCGTTTAACACAATTGGACAAAGTATCATTAATAGCACTCTGACCATTGATAATTGATAATACATCATGCACTGTAGGAGGTAGATATTAATCCTTGTCCAGGGTTACAGTACATCAATTGCTGTCTTTGGAGTAATAACATAGTGACCTTACCTCTGATAATTTATGTGCCCTGTAGTAACTCTTACTGCACTGTAGCAGCTGAGAGGCTAAGTTGCAGTCCTTTCTATACAGCTCCTAAAAGCAAACACAAAACACATTAGTGCTTGTAATTCATTCCCCGTTTTTAACACACTCTACATACACCGTTTGTATTGGTTGGTTGTGGAATGTTAAAGCATGTATGTGAAATATAATACGGTAATAATAGCGTGTTCTTGTATAACACTGCTAGCTATTTACGTAGCGCTTTACAGAGACATTTTGCAAAAACTGTCCCTGCCCCATAGAGCTTACAATCTATGTTTTTGGTGCCTACGGCACAGAGAAATAAAGTGACTTGCCCAAGGTCACGATACCGGGAATTGAACCAGGTTTCCCTGCTTCAAACTCAGTGCCAGTCAGTGTCTTTACTCACTGAGCCAATCCTCCCGCCATAAACCTTTCTCACTGACTGCCCCACACCTCTGGAATGCCCTTCCCCTCAATACCCGACCTTTAAGACCCACCTTAAGACACACTTGCTTAAAGAAGCATATGAGTAGCACCGTGGCTAATACTATACACATGTTACATAAAGCTTGGCCCCCTCTAGAAGCACTTACCAGAACGCACTCCCACTGTCTCTGTGCGTTCTTCCTACCTACCAAGTAGATTGTAAGCTCTTCGGAGCAGGGACTCCTCTTCCGAAATGTTACTTTTATATAATTGTATGTTTTAGCCTCGTATAAAATAATGGGGAAATATATTGTATTATAAAGTGTAATATATTGTAATATGACTTACAATCCATAATACAGTAGTTTATATTTAAAAAATATATGTATGCACTATTACAATAGTTTTATGTTAATGTACTATTACAAAGTATTCGGTGGTGAAACTAAGCTGGGGTTTTACAGGCGGAGAAACGCTTCTTTTTCTTTACTATTTTGCTGCACTTGAAAACTACTACTCTGTTACTTTGTACTCTTCTATAAAACCTTTAGTGTTACTTACTCTAAAAACATGTTTGTTTAGCTACTGTGGCAGGATGACTGTGGTTAGTGAGGAGGCAACACAGTTCTTCTAGTGAAATAATATGCTGGTGGTTTTATTTGTCCATAAACATAGCAAACTCTGTCCCTTTAAGTAAAACAAAAACATAAACAAAAAGCCTATCCCCTTTAGGGAAGCTAACTAAACAAGGTTAAGCCTATCTACCCGGCTGGCTAGCTAAACTAGACCAGACCAACAATATATGGTAATACCACTTGCCTCCTTTACTGGGAGCTTTATTCCATTCGGGACAGCATAAGGCTGCGCTTACATTGCCGGCGACACGCCGTCGCGGCAAAACAAATGCATTGTCGCCGTCGCGTGCGCTTATAGTGCACGCGACAGCGACAGTGCTATCAGAAATCTGGTAGTCACTGTTATTTGATTTTTTTCAGCGACGGTCTCCCCTTGCGGCCAATCGGGAGCTTCTCCGTCCCTCTACCCTCCCCTTTTATGACGTCAAACCTAAGCACAACTTTTGCAAATGGCGATGTCCGCTCGCGTCGCCATCGCCAGCACTATAAGTGCGGCCTAAGTATGAGCAGCCTGTGTCTGTCTGTTAGCTCTCCTCTGTCCTCTCTCAGTGTCTGAGAGAGACTGCTGCCACATAGGCATTTCCTCTTCCCCATTTTAAAGCAGGTGAGCTCACTTAATTAGGATCACCTGTGAACTGCCTAACCAGTGGAGTTAACTCATTGCATACTGGAAAGCAGGCATAATGCAAGCTCCTACTAATATATACAGAGTATGATTCTATCACACTACCAACAACTTTCCTGCAGTGTAGGTAAAGAATCACTCTTATTTCTTCAAAGTTATTTCTTCAAAGTTATCAACGCCGAATAGCACAAGAACAGGAATGGACTGATTTGAGTTATTATTATTATTTATAAAGCAGTCTTCTACTATAAGACATCTTCCGATGCTGGAAAGTATTTAATTGCAAGAAGACTGCTTAGTAAATACAGGCCTAAGTGCTTTGTTGTGTTGCGTGTTAAAACAGCAACCTTCTCCCCCAATCATCTTTTTAAAGCCTACCTAAACTGGTTGGCACCCCAGATCTGATCCAGAGTTCCCCCAACCTCAGGACATCCATCAGTTCCCAAGATATTTGTAGTTCTTGTGCAAGTTTTAACGCCAAAAAAAGACAAATACGGTTATCCCTGCTCAGTGGCCAAACTGGCTCAGCAATCGGGAACCAGGATGTCGGATCAAGGAACTTTTACCAATCCCAGTGTAGACATTTGCCACAATGTGCAGAATAGTTCATTTCTATATTCTATTAACGCTGCTGTTACACTATATCCACAGGATAATGTTCAGCAAGGATGACAACTGCAAAAAATATAACTCTGTTACAAACAGAAACTTGCTGAAGATGATAAATGGGTTAAACAGCATTTTAACATTCAGAGATGTGCGAAAATGTCAGCACCTTTTAAGAACCAGTCAACATTTGCCCTTTTTGCTGCATAAACATCTGCATAAATTGGCAAGCTTTACCAAGCATTAAAAGTCAACGTACCTTGGATGTTTATATACAGCCATTTTTGCACAGTTGACTTCATTTTGTCAAAATTGGTAAATATTATGACATTTTGGTAAGATTGCTAAAAACAGGTACATTTGTAAACATTTCCCAGTGGTGCTTAACCCCAAGCGGCCCCTACAACTGCACTAGAGGAGGTAGGGACTGCAACGGTTAACTGCAGCTCCATCCGAGCCATCTTGTGTCTCCTGCTGGCCCTGTCTCCTCTGACACCAGGGAACCATCAGAGAAGGTGGTGCTGGCAGGAAACACAGGTAGCCTTGGAGATGCAGTTAGCCCTGCAGACCTTACAGCTGCACCAGAGAAGGTAGGGGCACTTCTTGACCATGTCCCTCTTCCTCCTAATGTCCCACCTGTCCACACGTTGCTCTCTCCACGTCGCTCTTCCCCAAGTGTAGCTCTTTCCCTCCCCATGCCACTGTCTTGTCCCTCATGCCAGTCTCTTCTCCCCACACATCACTCTTTTCCCCTCCATGTTACAATCTTTTCCCCTCCTATCACTCTTTATCCCGTCACTCTCTTTTTCCCCCCCCCCACGCCACTCTTTTCCCCTCCATGTTACTATCCTCTCCCCTCATATCACTCATCATCATATTTAGACATCTCTCCATACTTCGAGTTGTATGACTCTTCTGAATTATCTTCACATTAAGGGTTCAAGTTTCACATCCATTCAATACAGTGAGTATATGCAGAATACAATGGTCGAAAACTTTCCTTTCGAGGTATAGTGGAAGGTTTCCTTGAAAGATTGTCTTGTTTCTTCCACAATGCACTCCATCCCATCTTCATTCTCCTATTGATATAATTAAAAAGGTTCCCATCCATTGTGACCTGTTCTAATCCATTTATTTTGATCTTTGCAGAGTTTAAATATTTGTTGAACATCACTTTAGTCTTGTGGAGATTCATATGGATAGGATATATTATTTATTTAAAACCTTCCACTGTCTCAAGGAGAAAGTTTTTGACCAGTGTAATCTGCCCGTGCTCACGTTTAGATGTGGAACTTGGACCCTAAATGCAAAGATAATTCAGAAGCTTCAGACAACTCAAAGACGCATGGAGAGATGTATGCTGGGTATTACCCGAAGAGACAGAAAAATAGAATGAATGGGTGTGAAAACAAACAAGTCTGTGACATCATCACAAAGGTGAAGAGATAAAAATGGCAGTGGGCCGGACATATCGCAAGAAGAAATGTCCATTGTTGGAAAAAGATGATACTCGACTGGATTCCAAGAGAGATTAAAAGAACAAGACGACAACCAAAAGTAAGATGGGAGGATGAAATCAGAACATTTGTTGGAGCAACGTGGAGAAGAGCGGCTGCAACCGCAGTACCTGGAAGATCATTTGGGAGGCCTTAATCCAGCAGTAGATTAACAAGGGCTGATGACACACACACACACACACGGTGGCGAAACGTACGCCGAGTCTCACAACACACCAGCAGTGTGTGCCGGAGGGCTGCTCAGCTGTTACCTCTGAAAGAGAGTTTATACAGCACTCACCGGTGTCCCTGATGTAGCAGTGCCGTACCAGGAACGCGCCAAATGTTATCAGGGTCACCTGCTAACCTCATCCTGCAGAGTCCTGATCAGTGTCATACTTGGGTAATATTCATTAAACCTTAGGCTGCGTCCCTGCTAACGCTGAGCTCGCTGAGTGGGCGGCGCTTGGCGAGGTGACTTGCATATATATATATATGGCCACGCCTCCGTCGCAAACTATGAGTTTAAATTTCCCTGCCTGCCTGAAAACCTGTCGCGCACCGCTGGGGAAAGGTGCGCGACAGGGTACTAACTGGAACCGGCCTGACTGGGGGGGCGGAGCTTGAACGCACAGCGCACACCTGGGGCCGCCCCCTTAGGCTGCGGTCCCTGTCATCACTGACACGCGCGCCCGGCGGGGAGGGGGGGCGGCGCATGCACTGCGCTAACAGCGATCTGTGGTCTTCAGGAAAGAGGGAACTTGCGACAGGAGGGGGCGTGGTCGTGGATTTGCGGGGGCGTGGCCATAACATCACGCGGCTGGTTCGCACTCATTGGGTGAACCGCCGGCGGGGGCGTGGCCACGCCTCCGTCGCAAGGTCTAAACTCAATTTCATTGAGTTTAAAAAAAACCTTGCAGTACGGCGCAGCTGCACCTGCAGCGGGAAGGTGAGTACTGGGCCCAGCCCCATTGAGGGGCGGTGTTTACACGCACAGCGCACGCCTGTGGCAGTTACTGGGTCCGCAGCCTTAGGCTGCGGCTGTGCTGCACGCGCATCAGTGAGGCTGGCGGCGAGTGCAGCCGAGTCCCTCGGTCTGCATTGAACTGCAGGGGGAAAGACAGGAGGGGGCATGACGGGGAAGGGCGGGCCGTGACGTCACCCGGCAGGTTCGCCCTCATTGGCTGAATGCCAGGGGTGTGGCCTAGCACTCCGTCGCCAGCTCAAAACTTGGTTGCGGTGGCCCCCCCTCGCAGTGGGCCCGGCCCCATGGAGGGGCGGCTCTTGTCCCTGCAGCGTCCACCACAGCGGGCGCTGCAGTAGCCAGCGGGGACCTGGCCTTGCGTGATTCAACCAGCTTCGGGCGACGCGTCACCATGGCAACGCGGTATTGTGATGTCATATCATGGCACTAAGTTAAGGGGGGGGCGTGAGAACTGGGCGAGAGCAGGCAGGGGGGTACAGCACCGGAATCTTGCGTACCCCTGAATTAAGTGATTAATCAATTAACCAGGGTGTGACCAATTAAGAAGATTTGCATTTCTTCTCAGCTACCCCCTATGTATATAGTGACCACGCAAGGAATGATTTTGAAAAATAGGTGCTTTTATCATAATTAAAAAAAAAAAAAAAAAAAAACGAATATTTATTTAGAACTGAAACACCCATGAAAGTGCCCACTCTTAGTTTTTTCTCATTTCATTTTCCTGTCTGAACGTTACAATCTTTTGTGGTTTCTGAAACACCCTAAATGTTAGACTTTAAAAAAAAATTTTTTTTCCTTTTGCAGTTACACTGGCAGTTATGGGCAAAGAAAGGTACGGTTAAGTGCTCAGTATATTTAAAATAGCAACAAAATATATATTGATGATATTAATCGAAGCTGCTGAACTATGGGGAATAACTATTGTATATCAGGAGTTTAGATTTTTCGGTTTCTGGGCCATATTTACTGGAGACCTTACAAGATAAAACAATGTTACATACTGCAGTTACATTGCACGGTGTCCACAAATATGCAGCACCCGAAAAAGATGGATCCCTAATGGTTACGGGTCCAGCAGCTGGCTGGGTATGCATAGCTACAGTCCTTCCAGCAGGGGCGCTCAACGCCAGTCCCCCCCCCCCCCCCCCAACAGGTAAGGTTTTCAGGTTATCCCTGCTCTTCGACTGAGTCTCTAATTGAGCCACCTGTGCTGAAGCTGGGATATCCTCAAAACCTGACCTGTTGTAGGGAGGGCTTGAGGACTGGAGTTCAGCACCCTGGTTCTAGGACATGGTGCGGGTTATCTATACTCAAGCATCTTAGACGTGGCATAGCCCCAAAATACAAACAGACACAGGTTTGTTTAAAGGTGGCATAAACAGAGGAAATGTTCATATGTTTTAACTAACATGGATTGCACCTTTAAAACGTGCTAATAATGTATACACTACACTGTTCATGCACCGACTACCAACCGTGCACCTGGACAGTCCTCAAGGGCCACCAACAGGTCAGGTTTTCAGGATATCCCTGCGTCAGCACAGATGGCTCAATCAGTCCCTGCTTCAGCACAGGTGGCTCAATCACTCTGATCCACCTGTGCTAAAGCAGAGATATCCTAAAAACCTGACCTGTTGAGGGTGGGGGGGGGGGTCTTGAGGACTGGAGTTGAGCACCCTGACTTCACTCGGCTATTGAAACTGCCCTGGTTTCAGAACGAGAGAGAAAGAAACGAAGCTAATATCTCAGGAGAAATGGAATTATTTGAAATATATATTTTTACTCAGAAAATGCTACCATGCAATTGAGCAGCAGATCCATACTTACATTATCTTCTGATAATTTGTCAATTGTCACCTTGGCTTCTAGTAAATGGTTATTGAGTGCTACCACCTCATGCCCCAATGCTCGCTTCTCCTCTTCGTAATGCTGACCCTGGGAAATAAACACATGGTTCACATAATCAGGACAGTTGTAGTAAGTGGAATTTGTTTGGTCGCACACGCACACGCACACACTTTGGGTATTGATTATTTGCATCCAAAATTGTTCAGCATTGATCAGTGTCGCACGCAATCATTGTCCTAGCAGAATAAAGTAATAACTTGGCACGAAGAATACATGTCCACGTGAAATAATAAGAGAAGAATAGAAGAATATCTAAAGCAGGGGTTAGGCAACTCCAGTCTTCAAGGGTCATCAACAGGTCAAGTTTTCAGCATATCCTTGCTTCAGCACAGGTGGCTCAATCAATGGCTCAGTCGATGCAGGGACTGACTGAGTTGCCTGTGCTGAAGCAGGGATTCATTGAGCCACCTATGCTGAAGCAATGATATTCTGAAAGCCTGACCTGTTGGGGGGTGTCTTCAGCACTGGAGTTGCCTACCCCTGATGTAAAGGATAAAATATGTAATCACTCAAGCTACATGTTGAAGCACTGCCTGTCATTAATATTGCACCATCCTCAGAACTGAAGCCGACCTCCCCACGGATCCTGGTGTCTCCACCTTCCTAGTCCCACCTCTTAGGCCCAAATTCACTAAAGGGTGCTAAGCTTTAGCCCACCTAAAGTCCCATTCAAATACATGGAAGTAAAACAGCGTTGTATCCTTTGTTAGAGGGAATTTAAAATGGACATGCCAATGTCTCTTCCCATCCAAAAGTAGAGATTGGTCCCCATTTCTTTGCACATTTGTGAAACACCAAAGAAGCCAAACGGTTTCTCCAGGATAGCTTCAGAAATGGCATCAATTAATAGCAAGCAATTGCAGGTCTAGGCAGACATTAGATCTCTCAGTAATACAGCAGAAGAACGATCTGATGTTAATTATATTTATACATGTACAGTATAGTAGAAACCAATTCTATTTATACATGTACAGGCAGTCCTCGTTTTACAACGCTTCGCTTTACAACGAATGGCTTATCCAACGGTATGCAATGCATACCTATGTTCATTTTTACAACGCCAAAACGGCTTATCCAACGCTCTTACGATGCTTGGCAAAGATGTTTATGTGTATATAATATATATATATATATATTATACTATATAATATATTATATATTTTTATATTATATTATATGTTATATTATATATATAATACAGTATATGCACTATATAATTTATGTGTGGGCTGCGTATCTTATTGTCTGCGTAAAATATTTTGTGTATTTTAGCATTAAAAATGCCTTCAGGAACGGAACCTTTCATTTAAACAGTGTTCCTATGGGAAAACGTGTTTCGCTTTACAACGTTTCGCTATCCAACGCCATTTTGAGTAACACATTGTGTCGGATAACCGAGGACTGCCTGTATAGTAGAAACCAATTCTATTTATACATGTATAGTAGAAACCAATTCTATTTATACATGTATAGTAGAATCCAATTCTATTTATAAATGTATAGTAGAAACCAATTCTATTTATAAATGTATAGTATGTCAGTTACAGCGGTTTTCAAAAATTAGAGCACATATGAATTGTATAACTGTACAATGCATTTCTTTGATTGCACTCAATGTAATTTAGGAGTCTTCAAGGCAAAACATTAGCACTTTATAGAAATTGTTCATCTCAATAACATCACTAGGATTGAGATCGCGAGGATAACTAAGAGAAGCATTACTGGCTTCAGAGAAACACTAAACATCATTAATATCAGCAATTTCATAACTGCTCACATGTATTTTGTCAGTTGTGTTGGAACAAGTGTCCCAGAGCTGTTATTAGTGTGCTGACCTCCAATTAGAACAGTCGCAATTTCCATGCAAATGAATGCGAGTTAATGCTGAAGCTTCGGTCCGTTTAGCGAATGTGGCTCTTAGATTGCAAGCTCCTTGGAGCAAAGACCTATTGTGTTATTGAGCGTAAATTTATGTTAATCTGATTATTATGCTTATTGTTGTTTCTCCCGCGCTGTGAAACATCTTGGCATCTAATCGTGAGAATAATAAATATTTCACCGTGGCACCATTTCACGCAATATTTTGGATGGCTTTTACTAATAAAACACTGGAAGAGCTGAGAATGAGAGGAGACATTGTCTGTGGATGCCTATTACGGTCAGAGTAACCTCTGTCTCGCCTTACCCACTGTGCCACTTATTTGTGAGAGAATGTGTTTATTTTATATACAGCCTTCCTGGACGTTAAATTGCTTTTCCCTTCCTCATCACTTTTTTTTTCTTTCCTTCAAGAAGCAAATGGAATAGCTGCACAGATCGGTACTTTTATTGACTCCGAGCAGGATTCTGCGTGTACCAATGTGACTGGACGTGTATTTGCATCGTATGACTTTGTTTTGCAATCATTAAACACATACTGTATAATCACAATGTGCTTGTATCACTGTTGTAATTAGCATGTGCTTGATTTCAGCACGCAGGAAACATAGTTGAAATTGTCATTTCTACCAGTGAATAAAAGGACATTGAAAACAATATCGCACCATATGGTTTCAGGACTGCTATTGCTGATTTAAAAAAAAAAAAAAAAAAAAATATATATATATATATATATATACATATATATGTATACATATATATGTATATACACATATATATACACACATATATATACACATATATATATATATATATATATATATATATACACATATATATATATATATATATATATATATATATATATATATATATATATATATATGTATGTATAATACTGAGTTAAGTTATGGTGAGTAAAAAAAGTGACAAAAACCCTCCACAGCAAAGCAAATATGCAAATGTAAATACAACTGTATGCTCATCTGCATGTCTTAGGCAGGTCTGCAACCCCGCCTTTCCCCATTATCACCCAGCACACAGCACTTCCACTGCAGCAAGTGATTCTGGGAAATGACATGCAAATGAGCACACAGTGCCACTTTTTGCTTCAAAAACCATTTTTAACATGGTTCCCTATAGGCTTAAGCTTGCTGCATGGTCACAGCTTTGAGCACTGCCAGGGTTAAGGTGCATACCCAGAAAACCACCCACAGACAGCTGTTTCAACCTTAATGGGTCTCATCAGTGTGGGGTTGATTTTACTGGGAATGCAAAGAAGCTAAAGGATGGGCCAACCATAATACTGAGTTAAGTTATGGTGAGTAAAAAAAGTGACAAAAACCCTCCACAGCATATACAGTATACAGTATATGACTAGTGTCAAGTATGCTGACATTTCACAAGAAGAGCAGAAGGTGATAGTTACCCTCAGGTTGGTAGATATATGTCCTTACTATTTTCACATTGTGTTAGTATTCTCTTATGGGAGGTGCGCTGCAGACAATGTTTGACACTTGTAGGTTTCCTATTCTTTACACATGCTGTGCATACCAGGAGATAAAGAAACATCACAACCCATTCATTGTCTAAAGCAGGGGTGTTCAACTCCAGTACTCAAGACCCACCCAACAGGCCAGGTTTTTAGGATATCCCTGCTTCAGCACAGATGGCTCAATCAGTGGCTCAGTCGAACATGGAGCCACTTGTGCTGAAGCAGGGACTGATTGAGCCATCTGTGCTGAAGCAGGGGCTGATTGAGCCACCTGTGCTGAAGCAGAGATATCATTAAAACCCAACCTGCTTGGGGGGGGCGGGGTCTTCAGAACTGGAGTTGAGCCCCCCTGAAAACTAAGAGAAGCATTACCGACTTCAGAGAAACACGAACCATCATTAATATCGGCAATTGCATTACTCCTCAGATGTATTTTGTCAGCTCTGTTAGAACAAGTATCACAGCGCTGTTATTACGGTGTGCTGACCTCCACTTACTGGATATCAGTCAGAATTTCCATTCTGACTGCAGAATGTTCTGACGGTAATTTCAGAATTTTATTTATGGCAGATCTGGGACACAAAGGGAAAGGCCAAGTCGTGACGCAGGGTTTTTTACAAGAAAAAATGAATGTGCTTAGTGTACTGGTGTGCGATCTTAGAAGGATTTTTTTACGACGCCGTCCTGGCCTGATCAGATTGGTAATCCTTAAACGGTGACAAAAATATGAGTTTCCCAATCAGACGTCAGTGACATTCAAGTAGAAACTGTTTGAAACAAAAGCACAGCTACAGCAGCACAAAAACGGAGGATCAACCACTTGTAACTGCCATAAAAAATATAGAATTTGCTCAGCTCACATGGACAGCTTAACAGATAAACACCTACGCGTTTCGCGTGCCCTGCGCTTGCTTTATCAAGGTCAGTGACATTCAAGAAATATTTATAATATGACTGCAGTATGACTAATGACTAATTCTCTTAGAAAATGTACATTTGGAAGTTCAGAATCCAACTGAGAGGTCTTTTACTCAGCTCAGGAGAAACCTCTGGGGTAATTAAAATGGGAGTAAAAGGTTAATTAATTCAACATTTAGCTTTGTAACTCTTGACTCAGAGGGTTATCAAGGTAAAATTAGCCACGAAACAATATTTTGGTGTCATTCATACACTTTAGTATGTATTTATAAATCAAGCAAAGTGGCACGGTGTGTCCAAGAGAAAGTGGCACGGTGTGTCCAAGAGAAAGTGGCACGGCGTGTCCAAGAGAAAGTGGCACGGTGTGTCCAAGAGAAAGTGGCACGGCGTGTCCAAGAGAAAGTCGCACTGCGTGTCCAAGAGAAAGTGGCACGGCGTGTCCGGGAGAAAGTGGCACGGCGTGTCCAAGAGAAAGTGGCACGGCGTGTCCAAGAGAAAGTGGCACGGCGTGTCCGGGAGAAAGTGGCACGGTGTGTCCAAGAGAAAGTGGCACGTCGTGTCCGGGAGAAAGTGGCACGGCGTGTCCAAGAGAAAGTGGCATGGCGTGTCCAAGAGAAAGTGACACGACGTGTCCGGGAGAAAGTGGCACGGCGTGTCCGGGAGAAAGTGACATGACGTGTCCGGGAAAAAGTGGCACAGCGTGTCCGGGAGAAAGTGGCACGACGTGTCTGGGAGAAAGTGGCACGGCGTGTCCGGGAGAAAGTGGCACGGCGTGTCTGGGAGAAAGTGGCACGACGTGTCCGGGAGAAAGTGGCATGGCGTGTCCGGGAGAAAGTGGCACGGCGTGTCCGGGAGAAAGTGGCACTGCGTGTCTGGGAGAAACTGAAACGGCGTGTCTGGGAGAAAGTGGCACGGCGTGTCTGGGAGAAACTGGCACGGCGTGTCTGGGAGAAAGTGGCACGGCGTGTCCGGGAGAAAGTGGCATGGCGGGTTTTGGAGAAACTGGCACTATCCTGCCTTAAATGTTAATTTGGAGCAGTGTCCTTCTATCCCCCCCGCCCCTCCTGTCTCCCCCCTGCACCCCTCCCTCCCCCCCCCCCCCAAAGCTATTTCAGCTCTGGGGACCCCCAGGTTATTAATATACCAACCAGTAAACGTACCTGTATTTCAGTTCCCTCCTGGGGAAACAAAATGGCAATTTAAATCTGCGGTGTCACGCCAGCCAAGAGGCCTGCAAAAAAGGCGGGTTTAGGTAGGGGGCATTGCTGTTTTTAATATACTAGTTAGATCAGGATATTGTTTGGCAGGCAACGTTTAATCGTGCTGCATTACCCATGATAGAAACGTAGTGAATTCGGCGCTAAGAAACCTATTCAATATGCCGTAAAACCGCTTTCCCTGTGCTGGGGAAGAGATCAGATCCATTCAAATAGATAGTACCAAAAACGTCGCTACCACTGGCAAGCAGCTTCCCAGCATAAGGGGAGCTGCTGAACGCGGAGCTCCTTCACTGCTGAACGCGGAGCTCCTTCACTGCTGAACGCGGAGCTCCTTCACTGCTGAACGCGGAGCTCCTTCACTGCTGAACGCGGAACTCCTTTACTGCTGAACGCGGAGCTCCTTCACTGCTGAACGCGGAGCTCCTTCACTGCTGAACGCGGAGCTCCTTCACTGCTGAACGCGGAGCTCCTTCACTGCTGAACGCGGAGCTCCTTCACTGCTGAACGCGGAGCTCCTTCACTGCTGAACGCGGAACTCCTTTACTGCTGAACGCGGAGCTCCTTCACTGCTGAACGCGGAGCTCCTTCACTGCTGAACGCGGAGCTCCTTCACTGCTGAACGCGGAGCTCCTTCACTGCTGAACGCGGAGCTCCTTCACTGCTGAACGCGGAGCTCCTTCACTGCTGAACGCGGAGCTCCTTCACTGCTGAACGCGGAGCTCCTTCACTGCTGAACGCGGAACTCCTTCACTGCTGAACGCGGAACTCCTTCACTGCTGAACGCGGAACTCCTTCACTGCTGAACGCGAAGCTCCTTCACTGCTGAACGCGGAGCTCCTTCACTGCTGAACGCGGAACTCCTTCACGAACTCCTTCACTACTGAACGCGGAACTCCTTCACTGCTGAACGCGGAGCTCCTTCACTGCTGAACGCGGAGCTCCTTCACTGCTGAACGCGGAGCTCCTTCACTGCTGAACGCGGAACTCCTTCACTGCTGAACGCGGAGCTCCTTCACTGCTGAACGCGGAGCTCCTTCACTGCTGAACGCGGCACTCCTTCACTGCTGAACGCGGAACTCCTTCACTGCTGAACGCGGAGCTCCTTCACTGCTGAACGCGGAACTCCTTCACTGCTGAACGCGGAGCTCCTTCACTGCTGAACGCGGAGCTCCTTCACTGCTGAACGCGGAACTCCTTCACTGCTGAACGCGGAACTCCTTCACTGCTGAACGCGGAGCTCCTTCACTGCTGAACGCGGAGCTCCTTCACTGCTGAACGCGGAGCTCCTTCACTGCTGAACGCGGAACTCCTTCACTGCTGAACGCGGAGCTCCTTCACTGCTGAACGCGGAGCTCCTTCACTGCTCAACGCGGAACTCCTTCACTGCTGAACGCGGAACTCCTTCACTGCTGAACGCGGAACTCCTTCACTGCTGAACGCGGAACTCCTTCACTGCTGAACGCGGAACTCCTTCACTGCTGAACGCGGAACTCCTTCACTGCTGAACGCGGAGCTCCTTCACTGCTGAACGCGTGCCTGGCGGTGCGTGCACGGGTGAAAACCGCGGTCTGTGGTCGAGCTGCAAGAGAAGAACAGGAGATCTGACGGGGGGGGGGGCGGTAAAGGAGGGGGTGCAGCCATGATGTCACGCGGCTGATTGACCCTCATTGGTGAACCACCGCCGTGACGTGGCCAATGCTCGGCCGCCCCACCAAAAATCTTTCGGGCAAGGCGGTCGCGCATCGCGGTTTGTGCACGCACACACGCCTGCCCCATAGAGGGCTGTGCCTTGTGTGCGGCACGCACGCCGTCGCGCCACTGGGGACCCGGCCTAAGGAGTACGACAGTCATCATTCATCACCAACGCCGATTCTACAGCCACATCAATAATGAGTGCAGCACTTCAGAGAATCGGCCCTAAATAACTACATCAATAAGTGTTACCTGTAACATAGAACCCCCACATGAACCTTCCTCACGATGCATCATGAAATGTGAACACGTGTTCAGCTGCTGACCCCAATTCCAGCCCTGACAGAAATATGTGGCCAGGGTGAGGATTGGTACTTTCTAACATGCATTACGGCTGCCCTTAGGAAGTCACTGAAGAGGTTATACGCTGGAGTAATAGCGGTGTTTATCACCACTCATACTATTGTTAGCTCCTCGCTCTCTCTCTGCATGTCTAGATTACAGTGGGCTGTGGGCACTTTTACGAACTTCTTTTCTAAACCAGTTTTTTACATTTATTCTGCAACATACATTGGAGCTGCAACCAAACTCTCAGGCATAAACCATGTCCTACCTAAACTGTCGTTTTATACTATTTAGTTGCCTCGTTTCCTTTACTCTTATATGCAGATTGCCGTAGATTTCTTATTACCATTTTCCTTTCACTGTGATTATCTCCCCTACTGTATGTCTGGAAATATCCCATGTGGTATGTAGAATGCCGTAACTTATTTTTCTTGGAAAATGTCAATGAAATTGACCTGAACCTTTGAAATCCTATAACACAGGCTCTCAACTCCAGTCCTCAAGACCCCCCCCCAACAGATCAGTTTTTCCAGAATATCCCTGCTTCAGCACAGGTGGCACAGTCAAAGAGCTGAGTCACTGATTGAGCCACCTGTGCTGAAGCAGGGAAATCTTGAAAACCTGACCTGTTGGGGGGGGGGGGGGGTCTTGAGGACTTGAGTTGAGAACCCCTGATATAACAGATGTTAACCTGCTATATATCTTTAAAATTAAATATGTGGATGCATTCCCTACAATGTTCGGCAAGCACTGACAAAAATCCTATTAATATTGATTACACAATTGCCAGCTAATTCCCTCATTAGCAAATATTTACCTACATATTATACACATTTTACAGAGAGTTTAGTTAGACAAAATGTTCTATACATTTGAACATTTGAACGTCCCATGCAATAATGATAGTCAGGAGGTTACTTATTCTGGGTGTATGTACATGGCCTGGAAATGAGGTACAGATTTGATGAGGAGCGAGTGGTGAATTTCCAAAGGTGTTGACAATCGGTGTGTGTGTGTGATCAACAGGGCCGACTTCTAATTTAGCGGAGCTTCTTACCTCCTCTCTGGCATCTCATTTCTGCATCGCATAGTCATGGCAACATGGTGTCACGTTGTCATGGCAAGGTGTCGCTATTTGACGGTGCAGCGACATTTGAGTAGTAACTGTGGAGAATAATTGGATCGGCCTCAACGGAAGGTTCCTAACACACTCCCGATGCAATATGCAGGGACGAGGTATGCGGTACACTTGACCTCCGAGCCTGTGATGCTGCTACACCCAGAAGGCCTGTACTTCGCAAAGCGCGTCGATACCACTTTTAGCTGACACTGTTGAGGGTCCCCTCCGACGGTGCTCACTCTTCTGTGCTGCTTTCACTTCGACGATCTACTGGGACTCCCTGCACAATCTGCTGTTCTCCCTCCAGTCAATGCCCGCTCTCTTTAGCGTGACACAAACTGGCCCCCGGGTCACACGAGATCAATGCTGAGGTCCTTCAGGCTCATGCAGATCTGCTGTAGCAAGTCCCTTTCCAGCTCTGCCCCTGTGTGTCCTGCCAGGGACTCTTAGGCCTTGGATATAATCGGAGCATCAAATTTTTTTATGTCTGTTCATAATTCTGCCGCGCGGTTGCTCTTCATCGCTCACGCTCACTATGGCTGGCCCTATAGAACTGCTGCATTTTGTTCACGCCGCACATGTGCCATCGCTCAGACTATGGACGAAGCCATAGGCTGCGCTTATAGTGCCAGCGACGTTGCGTCAAAACAAATGCATTGTCGCCGGCGCTTATAGCGGGCGCGACGGAGCGACACCGCTACCAACATTCTGGTAGTCAGTGGAATTTGGAGAGACGGTCTCCACATGTGACTGGCTATAAGCCAGTCAGGGATCTTCTCCGCCTGTCTGCCTTCCCCCTTGCAGACGTCACTGGCCTTGCCGCCAGCGACGTCTCCAGAATCTGAAATACAACTTTCGCGATGGCGATGGTGACGGGTGACATCATCGGTCGACGTCCCCGGCTGTATATGCACAGCCTAAGAGAGCGCCTTTATTCCCGCCTCCTCTGTGTCCAATCTCATTGGCTGAGGCCCTGTCCATCACAAGTTACATTATCCTGTACCAGAAGTGGCTCCCTGCTGCAGCACAGCAAGCTGGGAGTTGTAGTTTCCTGTTGCAGCCAGGGGGCAGTGTATGTGTGTCAGCTGCCTGCACTTACATGGGGGTTAGATTGACAAGATATTTAACCTTGAAGATGTATTTCTGGGCAGTACTTTTCTTTTTGCTGGGTAGGCTGACAGGCCAAAAAAATACCAGACCACAACTTTGCATTTCCAAACTTTTTCTTATTCGAGAGTGACCCATAATATTACTTCTAAAAAAATGATTGGAAATGAATTTGATTTAGTGGTACAAACACATTTAATACCTCACAAGACTTTCTCAGAAGCAGTGACTCTACAGGTCTCTCTTTGGAATGGCCCTTGGACTATTTCCTGTCCCCTCCTTTGCAGTTGTTCAGGCGGCTTGGTGTAATTTTTCCCACTAAAACTCACTCTTAAATATATATGTTATAAATGTTTGCAAAATGTTAAAATATAATCCTTTTGAAATCCTCAGATATATGTACGATTCCATTACAATATTCTTTTTGCCCTTCTCCTCGTCATTGGTTTCTGATCTGGCCTGTTTGGAAAACTATGCAACAATGGAGAACTATGAGGTTGAACCATTAATCCCTACCTCTGTTGCAATCGGTTGTAGGACTAGGACTGCCAGGTGTCCAGTACTGAACCGGACTTTTCTGTATTTGGACACTCTGTCCAGTAAAACTTTTGTGGTAATACTGGACATGTATGTGTATACCGGTATTACCGCTCTGGACTTAGTGACCCGACCAGCTTGGGGGGCCCTGGGATTTTTCCGAGCATGGTTCTTGCTAGGGGGCTGGGAAGCTTCCTCCATCCTGATTGGTTGCTGCTGGGTATCAGGAGGAGGTTGTCAGGAGCCCAGGAGTGGGGCCAAGGAGGGGTGGAAACAGCATCAAACGGAGAGAGAGGGTTGTCTCTCGAGCGTGTCACACTTTTCACCATTGTGTCCAGTATTTTTGGAGAAGCGACCTGGCAACCCTATGCAGGACCCTCTGGTAGAGAAAGGATTAAAAGGGATTAAACGTGTGTTTAAGGGATCTTTGACAAATTTGTGAAAGTTGGTGGATTTTCTTGATTCAATCAAACTGACACATTTAGAGAACGGATTAACAGGAGTTATGACTCACTTACTCTTGCTGGACCTGCAGCTACCCTTACACTATATTACATCCAGGTGCAATTAAGAATATCCCGCAAGCCAGTGAACAAGTACGTGTCAGAAGGGAGATTCTGGTTCGTGACTTGCTTGACTCACAAAGTCTTTTCATTCTGGTTTTCCTCTCCTAATGGCTTAGTCATACACACACATGAGGCCTCATCTCACTCAGATAACCGGACACATATCCTTTCCCCAGGCTAGTTCAGCTCTGCTTTCTGTGGCTTATTAGACACAAGCGTCATGCTCTACAGCATGGGTGCTCAACCCCAGTCCTCAAGCTCTCCCAACAGGTCAGGTTTTCAGCATATCCGTGCTTCGGCACAGATGGCTCAGTCAGTCCCTGATTCAGCACAGGTGGCTCAATCAGAGGCTCAAGCTGGGATATCCTTAAAACCTGACCTGATGGGGGTAGGGTTGCCAGGTGTCCAGTTTTGCCCTCTCTGGATGTCCCGGTATTTGCCCTCTCTGGATGTCCCGGTATTTGCCCTCTCTGGATGTCCCGGTATTTGCCCTCTCTGGATGTCCCGGTATTTGCCCTCTCTGGATGTCCCGTTATTTGCCCTCTCTGGATGTCCCGTTATTTGCCCTCTCTGGATGTCCCGGTATTTGCCCTCTCTGGATGTGCGGGCAGCGGGAGTGTGAAGTGTGGCCGGGTGCTGTGTCCCCGCTCTAACCTCAGATTCAGAAGTGTCTGGTAACTAGGGAAACAGGCTTTATCCCCCCCCCCCCCTCCCAGCCAAGGAGAAGTCTAAACAATGGGAGGGCTCAATGTCATGCACAGCTCCCCCATTTTCATGCTGGGAAATGTAGTTTACTCCCAGCTTTGCATGTGGGAGAGAAGAGTTCCACTCTGTGCCTGCTACCACAGGTAAGATACCAGGTGGGGGCGAGGATGAGAAAGTGGTGAGGAAGGAAGAGGGTGGTGGTGAGGAAGGAGGAGGGTGGTGGTGAGGAAGGAGGAGGGTGGTGGTGAGGGAGGAAGAGGGTGGTGGTGAGGGAGGAAGATGGTGGTGGTGAGGAAGGAGATGGGTGGTGGTGAGGAGGGAGGGAGGAGGAGGAGGGGTGAGGATGGAGGAGGAGGGAAGGAGGAGGAGGGGTGAAGGTGAGGAAGGTGGAGGGGGTGAAGGTGAGGAAGGGGGGTTGAAGGTGAGGAAGGATGGGGTAAGGGAGGAGTTGGAGGGGGTGATGGTGAGGAAGGAGGAGGGGTGGTGGTGTGAGAGGATGAGCAGGTAGAGGATGAGGGGGGTTGCAACAATCTTGGAAGTAGTGGGAGAGAAGCATTAAGATCAGTATAGCTCGTCATGTATGACTGCAGGTATGTTATTTATAAATAACATACCTCCCCATCGGCTTTTTGAGCGCGCCTCATTTTTCACCGTTGTGTCCAGTATTTTTGGAGAAGCCATCTGGCAACCCTAGTTGGGGGGTCTTGAGGACTGGAGTGAAGCGCCCTGTTCTTCAGTACAGAGACCAGGATGTACTCCCCCGCCGAGTATGCTTAGCAAATATTTGGAGAAAATACATATTTTCCAATTACATACATTTTGCACTTGAAACTGTTTTTGTGCCTAAGCAAATACACAGAAGTGTACTTGTGATACGTCGCGCTTATTTCTCCAGTGGAGTTTAATACATTATTCTGCCAGAAACACTGACAGTCACAATGAGCTAAAATGATCTCCTTTATTGCAATCATAGTTGTTAATGCTAATTTCTGCTCAGAGCAAAACTAGCAAATGATCTTTTATTTTACTGGTTTACCGTGTCTCTTTTCAGTGCTGGGAGGGGGAGAAGGGGAAGGGGGGGGGGAGTGGAGAAGAGGGAAAGGGAAAGAAGAGGGGGGGGAGGAGGGGAGAAGAGGAGAGGGGGGTGGGGGGATAGGGGAAGGGGGGAGAGTGGCAGGGGAAGGAGGGAGAGGGGTAGAGGAGGAGGACAGGGGACGGGGAAAGAAGAGGGAGGAGGGAGTGGAGGGGCGGAAGAGTTGAGGAGGGAGAGAAGGGGGAGGAGTTGAGGAGGGGGAGAAGGGGGTGGAGTTGAGGGGGGGGGGAAGGAGAGAAACGAGACAATCCTTGTGTGCAAAAATATAGTCAATATGACAGGAAATCATTTGGGCAAATCTCACGTGACGTTAGCTCATTGAAATCTGGATAACAAATATGTAGTCTCATTAATTACTTTGTTTGAAACATTTCAGAATACATCTTGTTTCACATATGATACAGTGAGTGATTAATGGTTTCGTCAAATCTACTTCTGCAATGTCCCAAACAAAACTGTGGCGATACTGCAAAAAGATACTGTATGTTCTTTTATAGGCTAAGGCTGCATCCCCCGTGCCACGGACCGCGCTCATGCTTGCGAGTGGTGACGTCACCAACTCTCCAAGCATGAGTGTTGGACTGTAATGCAACTTTTCCGGTAAGCGCGAGCTGGAGGGGGTAGCCTAAACACTGATTGGCTGAGGAGGTCTTGCTACCCCTCAGCGTGCCTCAAAGTCAATTTAATTTTTCTCAGCAATAGCTCAGTGTTCGTGAGCGTAAGCACACGGTCAGGGGTGCGCGCCACGTGAGAATGGCCGGACAGACATAAATTGATTGTGCTGACTGCGCCAAGTGCGGTCAGTGGTAGCGTGGACTCAGCCTAAGGCCTGGGACATAGTAGGTTGATCAGCGCTGGGCAGCGCTGATGCTCATGCTCACCTGCTCACACAGGAGATTTTTCTTGTCCCTGCATGAGCGTCAGCGAGCACGCTTGTGTGCAGGGTGGGAGCCGGGCGGGAGGCGGGCATGGAGGCGGGCCCGGAGGCGAGGCTAGGGCGCCACGTCACGGCGCCGACGTCACTGACTGCCATTGGCTTCTGGCAGTCACGTGACCGGCCCTGCGCTTGCATGAGCGGCAAATTTCAAATTTGCCTGTCTCCTGCATTCCACACGCCTCTGCACGCCTGTGGAAGCGTTCGGAAGCGCGCTCTGAAGCCGCGCTGATAGGGATAATGTTTCCCCTCAGCGCGTTTCAGCGCTGCTCACCCTACTATGTCCCAGGCCTAAAGCTCTAAAATTCCGGGCATTATTGAAATCCCTGCTCTCTGATTGGTTAGAATTCCGGGCATTATTCATTCAGTAATGCCTGGAATTTTTGGCAACGTGCCAATTCACCTTTCAGAGATGCAGGGGAAGCGCGCTGAGAATTTGAAATAAAAAAAAAACTACCAAATTTAAACAGTAAATAACTCTCCTGGTCCACGCTCCAGCTGCATCTCCGTTCCTCTCCTCTCACAGCACGGCAGCATATGCAGGCTCTCTCTCACACAGCTGTATCTCTTTTCCTCTCTTCTCACAGCACGGCAGCATATGCAGGCTCTCTCTCACACAGCTGCTAGTGCTGTCAGAAGCTGGCATCCCAAATAGTAACTTTGTTACTTGCAACAAAATAATATTTCTTCCACAACTTGCATAGCTTCTGCTAAGGTAATTTTTATTTGGCATTTATTTAGTTTGTAGTGAAAATCACTATCCCCCCCCCCTTCTCTTCCCCATCTCCCCTTCACCCACCTCTTCCCCTCCACTCTCTCTCTGACACATATTCCACCCTAGCCATATAGATGGATCTGCATACCTTCCACACCCCTATGAGGTATTTCACCTGCTCTTCTAGTTGGTAGAAGGTACTCTTGCTATGTACTTTAATGTAATCCCTGATGACCTCTTCCAGCCACTTCTCCCAGTTTTCGTCCACCTCCCTCATAATGGTTTCTGAGATGTAGGGATACTCAAACCAATGCTACTGCCTATATCTCTAAACTACATGTCGCTCTGCCCTACTGATTTTAGTCAGCCTTCGGCCTTCAGCCTGGCCTGGCAGAACCCGGAACAAGGGTTCCTGCACGGGTGGATCACAGTACCTGTAGATCACCCACTTAGGCTGTACTATTCCTAGGCGGATCGCATATTCCCTGCGCCATAAGGCCTTTTTCTGATTCCTCAGGGCTGAACTCTCCCTCAACCCACAAATGGTCTACTATGTCCTCTGCCTCTAGCAGAAACCTTGTGCGATGCATGTAGGGGACATACCCCCTGAAACTTATGGTGCCACCATGGGAGGGATTTGACCGGAGCCCCCTTAGTGGACACAGACCCTGAAGTGGTTATGGAGGAGAACCCCGAAGTGTCCGATAGCACAGACATTGCATATTTGTTACCTCCACTAGTTACACTATACGCAACATACCCATCATCGTCATCATTATACTCAACATGCTCTTCCCCAAAGGCCCAATCCCGATAGTCCTGAGAAGGCGTTGCAGGTTTTAAAAGGCTCTTAGCCCACTGTTTAGGGTTCTTCAAAAAGGAGATAGCACGTGAGAGGTGGTACTAGTCACAGGGCCTGGGGCAGTAAAGTCCTTCCAGTCTTGGTCAGAGTCCTTGGTCTGATCCCCACCCTGACTGGACACCAGTGCGATACTGACAAGATGCGGTTCTACAACGGGTTGGAGCTTTCGCCCCATAATATGGTCCTGATAATGGGCCTGCTGTTCGGGGGTAAGTGTCTTAAGACTCAACTGAGTCGTAGTCTTTTTGCGTTCCATGTGTGCCCGTACATGGTCCATAAAGTGTCTCACCCCAGGGGTAGCTATACTCACGAGAGCGGGAATCGTCCGTTTCTCGTCCGCCTCGGCGGTCGCCTTCCTGTCGACGTCCTCTGGTTCTGGTCTCGTGGGATCCTGATAGAGGTTGATGTCACTCACCGGAAGTATGTGAACATCCCGTCGGTGATTGGGTGTGTCATGGTCGTCGTCCACATAGAAGTCGGCACCGGAAGGTACCTTCTCATCGGAAGGCTCCATCAGTTCCTGTTGGGAGTAAGGAGGTGGGCTCTCACCGCTCTGCTGACTCTCTGGAACCCTGGGACTCACTGATCTGGATGTTGGTTCGCCGACCAGGCCGCTAGGAATTGCAACCTAGGGGATGCTCCTTCGCCGCTCAAGCCGCACTGTCGCTGTCATCGGGACTGGACTGCACCGTCGCGCGATGTCACAAGTACCGTTGTAGTCTTTGGTAGGATCTGGTGGAGTACATACTGGCTGGCGAAGCACCACAGATGCCCGACCACTGCTCTGGCTCGATGAGGGCAGGGACACCTCTGTGGGGGATAGGCACCGGAGCATTGCACCGTCGTCTACGGCAATCACAGGCAGCGTTCTAGCTCCTATGCCGCGACCAACTGTGGCTCCTCCTCACCATAGGCAGTCACCTTACCTGGTTGCTCATCCTCTGTCGGTTCCGGCTCATGGACCATCGCTGGGACAATCTCTGGACCTCAAATCTCCAGTGCTGAGGTAGTTTGTGTTTCATCATCGGCCGCCCAGGTAGTGGGGTCAGCCGCATCTTTTGTAGAGAAGGCTATAGGCCTTAGCAGCGTTGGCTTGAGGATAATGGGCAAGCAGCTCCCCAGACAAGGTCTCCACCCGGGAAGTCGCACTTGGGGCACAGGCACTTGAGATATCGTGTCCCTTCCACCTTCACTACCAGGAGGCCTCCTGGCAGACGGTAGTGGGAGAACTCACAGTTTTCCATCTCTCCGTGGACGAATTGCTTTGAGGTAGGAGAACGGGTAAAGTAGCTCCTCGCTCTTTGCAGGCTCTGAAGAACTGAGGGTGCAGTCGGCAACATCCGGCTCTTCCCTTAGTTGAGATGGTCTTTCGGCATTGGCTGTCACAGTGCCCCATCCTTCTGGGGGAGATTAGAGTAGGGGCATACTGAGACAAGGCGTGACTCTGGTTCCTCGCTGAGGCAGTCACATCACTTGGGTGCGGCTCTGGCTTTCGCTCCAGACCCTTGCAGAACTGTGGAACAATTGAGCATGCAACCTTTTTGCAGGCAGCACGCGCGCTTTCCAGTCTTGGCGGGAGACGCCATTTTGACTGACGAACTTCACGTGGTGTGTTCCTGAGCCGCAGAACTACCATTTGAAGTTCACTTTTATACAGGACCACGTGTCCCTCACGATTCCAACCAGAATCCGTTCTCTGTAGTTCCTTACAGCACATGGGTTTACTGTCTACCAAGCGTAGGTATACCCCAGACTAGCAAAGCTCCTTCAGATACCCTGCACTCGGTCACAGTCCCATTATGAGCACTCTGCTGTTTACTGTGTGTCGCCTGCTTGTGATACTGGTATGGTTCTTTAAGCAGAGAAGTATAGGCACCTGAATACGGCAGGCACTCCCCCTAAGACAGCACCCCAACAGTACCTTACATGCAACCCCGTCTGATTCGGATACCCTAGTCTCCTTCAGGTGATCCTGGCCCCTGACAACTAGATCCCCTCCAGACATCCTATACTGCATCAGCCGCAGGGTGTCTTAGAACAGCAATAGCCTTTCTGTCTCAACACAGATCACCCTGTAGGTCAACATAGGCTGTAGGTCCGTGGCGGGGAAGGTGGGCCCGGTTATGGTGTGCCGGTTATGGAATGCAACTACACATAGTCTCCCTCTTTCTCCAGCACTCACTCTGGAAGTGTACCTATAAACTTCCAGCCTTGCGTCGCTGAAAGCCTGTGCTGTTGCTGCAGATCTCAGCAGCGCCTCCAAATGTAACAGTTGATCCCCCACCCCATAGGAGATTTCCCTGTTACCATGTGTGTGGTGCATGCTACTTGTAGGCTCACAAGAGGCTGAGGTGTCTGCCAATGATAGTGGGGACTGCAAAACAGGCTTTTGGGATACATACCTGACATTTACTCCATGGTACTCAGTGAATCCATCTGCTGTAGGCTCCAGATGTATGAAGGTAATCTCCCACAGTAGAACAGACTCCTCTCCCACAGGAAAGATTACACACCAGACTGGAGGTATAATAACAGGAACTGGTTTATTCTCTTCTGCTCCCAGCACAGTCACTTGGCAACTCTGCCCAATACAAACACAGCTCTGGTCTCAAACTTCAGATGGTCCCTGGACCTGCACTACAGGTCAAGGGCCCCCGCAGCAATCCTGGCTCTTCCCTGATCCTCTAGCAGGACCAGAGGTATAAGTTATCACTCACTCACCCGAAGGGAAGGTAACCTGGGCCTGCCAGTGCACGCAACCTGGGTGTGATACCTTGTCTCTCACAATGGTAGAGACCAACTAACTATAATTTAGGATGCAACTCCCTTAAGCACAGAAGAGGGAGGGTACCAGGTCTGAACCCAGGATTGGGTAGAACACAGACCTGACCCCACCGCCTCCCCTGTCACTCAAGGGTACTGCCTTAGTGGGAAAAACCCATGATTGATCCCAACACTGCCTGCTAGTACCAGGACTGATATGTCAGTACAGGGTAGAATAGTAGCCACATCCAGCCATGGCTACACTGGACACAATGGTGAAAGGTGACACAGAGCTTTCCATGCGGTCTCCTCCTTGGCCCCACTCCCAGGCTCCTGACACCGCCTCCTGATTCGCTGCATTACCCTACAGCAGCCAATCAGGATGGAGGAAGCTGCCCAGCCCCCAAGCAACAGCCCTGCTCTCTTCCTGCTCGGGGAAATCCTGCACCGCATCCCCCTCCCCCAAGCCAAACAGGTTAGTATGTACAGAGAGGTAATACTGGACACATACATGTCCACTATTACCTCTAATTTTTTGCTGGACAGTGTCCAAATGCAGGACAGTCCGGTTCAATACTGGAGACCTGGCAGCCCTAGCCTGAGCTAGCTGAGTTTGAAAGTTTAAAGCTCCCGCGTCACACGGGCCAATAGGAAGCCGCACCTGATGACGTCGCAGCTCCTTATTGGCCTGCAGGGCGTGGGAGCTTTGAAACTCCGCCTGCTATCCAAGCGGAGAGTCTACCGGCACCCCCTACGGAGGAAGCAGGGGGTCCCCGAAGCTGAAATTAATGGGGTTCAGATCCGGAGACCCCCTGCTTCAATTTTGAAAAAATACCCCGCTTGGATTACTGTTTTTATGGGCCTTATTTTATATCGTCCGAAGCAGTTCCGAAAACCGACCCAATGGCCACGCTGGTCTATATTGAATTACCCTCTAAGCCAGGGGTGCTCAACTTCAGTCCGCAAGCCCCCATCAACAGGTCAGGTTTTCAGGATATCCCAGCTTCAGCACAGGTGGCTCAATCAGAGGCTCAGTCTTTGAAGAAGCCTTTGATTGAGTCATCTGTGCTGAAGCAGGGACTGATTGATCCACCTGTGCTGCAGCAGGGATATCCTGAAAACCTGACCTGTTCGGGGGGGAGGCGGTGGCTTGAGGACTATTGAGCACCCCTGCACTAAGTGAATGTGGCAGGAATTACCATGATCATACCAAAGGTAATGAAAGAAACATTTATTCCGCTTTCCAAAAGTTAGTAGTTGGTCACTAAATCTTCGTTTAGCATCTTTAGTACCAAAAACACAATAGCATTTACATTTCAGTCGCAACGTTAATTATATATACTATTCATAGTATTATTATTATCTGATCATTAGATGCCTTAGTTTAAATTGGTTTCTCTGTACTGGAGGAATGTATATTCTATTTTTCCAGTTTAAATTTCACATAATTCGTGACATGATGTGATAAATAATTCACACAGTGTAAATTATTCATGATTTTAAAATTAATTGTGTCGCAGTACAAAAACCCAGCAAAAAGAAGTTTCAATACCACGATCCACTTATGATGCTTGTATATTATTATCGTTTATTAGTAAAGCGCCAGCATATGCAGCTGCGCGGTACAATGGGGTACAGAGTATGTATGTATGTCTTTATTTATATAGCGCCATTAATGTACATAGCGCTTCACAGCAGTAATACACGTGACAATCATATAAATAACAAATCACACATAATGGGAAGAAGTGCTTCAGACATAAAAGAAAAAAAAGGAGTCCCTGCTCCGAAGAGCTTACAATCCAATTGGTAGGTAGGAAGAACGTACAGAGACAGTAGGAGGACGTTCTGGTAAGTGTGTCTGCAAGGGGCCAAGGTTTATGTATGAGGTGTAAATTATCAGCCATGGAGCTACTCGTATGCTTCGTTAAGCAGGCGTGTTTTGAAGTGAAGTTAAAAGTGAGGAGAATTTTATATTACAAAAAACAGTTGCTGTACATAAAAGTGAGGCCGAACATACCGAGTTACTCTAAAACAAAAGCAAAGCCTCTTATTGGTCACCTACCGAGAGACAGACAGAATGTATTTAGGAAATAGCTGCACGCTCAGTATTAAGTCTCCCACAGAGGGTGTTTGTGCTAGATAGAAAAAATATATCCAACGTGAAGAAAAGACCAGAATGGTCTAATTATCTGCACCAGACAAAATGAATGCAAAATAGAGGGTGTTTACTGATCCATAAAAACACAGCAGCCCGAGAGTCAACCATGGCTGGTTCTGGCTACCCATCTGCCCTCCCTGACACGTAAGTCCTGGTATCTACAGGCAGCGTCAGGCCCAATCTTGGGTTTGTCCCTCCACACCCCCACAAGCAGCTTCCCTGAGTGACGGGTGGAGGCGGGACATGGTCTGTGTGCGGCCCAATTCTGGCTGCTAACCTTGTACCCTCCCCCTCTGTACTAGGGAAGAGGCAACCCTAAATTTAGTGAGTCAGTGAGTACTCTGAGTTGCTGTCTCGGCCTGCGGGGTGGGACTATATGATCAGTCCTATAAGGGCAACTAGCAAAGGAGGAAAGACAAGGCCTCAATCCTACCATCTGACACCGGGACCATCCAGAGGTCTGGGAACTGAGAGGGAAGGCAGTATTCACTGTGGTAACATGCTGTATGCAGTGGATGCTAAATAAGTATGCTCCTGTTTCGATATACTCCTGTCTTGAGTCTGCAGTCAATCAGGGGGAGTATGGACTGATTCTACCGTAGTTGCTGCCTTCAGCAATTCTGGAGTATGCGGTGGTTGGAGGCGCTAGCACTTAGAGACCGAACCAAGCATCTACCTCAAAAGCCTGTCCTGTTTGCCCAATACCATCGGTGGAACCTCAGCTCTCCTGCAAGCCAAAAGGTATCATGCACCATTACACACTGGGTAGCAGGCAGATCTCCCATAGGGTGGGGGAAGCAGCAGTATATATATAGGGTGGTGCCCTGAGGAAGGTCCTACAAGGACCGAAACGTTGGTCTTGTTTGGGCTGTACCATCTGAATACAGGTTTTTGTTGTTGCCATTTATCCTTGAGTGCTGTCCTTTGTCTTCCCTTGCTAGGGATGACTGCTTTTTTTTCTTCTCTTCTTTGTTTTCTTCTCTTCTTTGTTTTCTTCTCTCTCTCTCTCTCTCTCTCTCTCTCTCTCTCTCTCTCTCTCTCTCTCTCTCTCTCTCTCTCTCTCTCTCCCTCCCTCCCTCCCTCCCTCCCTCCCTCCCTCCCTCCCTCCCTCTCTCTCTCTCTCTCTCTCTCTCTCTCTCTCTCTCTCTCTCTCTCTCTCTCTCTCTCTCTCTCTCTCTCTCTCTCTCTCTCTCTCTCTCTCTCTCTCTCTCTCTCTCTCTCTCTCTCTCTCTCTCTCTCTCTCTCTCTCTCTCTCTCTTTCTCTTTCTCAGGGTTGCACACCTGTCCAAGACATGCGAATGTGCTCACAAGTAATATTTTTATACGTATATATATATATATCATAAGGTAAGCACTCACTAAATTCTGTTAGCTACCTCAGTGTGCTCTGGGGTTGGTGTACGCACGCACGCACACACACACACACACACACACACACACACACACACACACACACACACACACACACACACACACACACACACACACACAAAGTTTTACATCTATTCATACAGTATGTGTATATGGAGTCTAAACCTACTGCCCAGAACACCTAACTTTCAATTTGACTAAAGAATAGATAGACAGGTGCTTTGCTTTTATCTTGTTTCTAGCCAAAAGAGATTGAATGGAATGTAACTGCAATAGAAGATACCACAAAGATGCGTGAGCATGACACACAGTGTGTAGTCGGAGGGTAACGCCTTACATACTGTAGTTGCAAATTAAAATAATCCTTTAGAATACCAGCCCCGTATGGCTTTATGTACGTTGGATACTAAGAGATAATTGTTTTTATTTTCATAGGCTTAGTGCTTATTTATACTCTGGAGTTATTATTCATATCAAGAATGAGACATTTTTTTAATATCTATGAACAGTAATCATGAAGTGTATAACACAACAGCCATACAAACAGAGACATTAAGAACATAATACATCAAAAATATATTTGGAAAGGACATGTTTGTATTTAGCTGTCCTCATTTTCTCAGACAATGCGCTGGTAGAAACCCAGGTTGCTGGGGAATGCGGGAGAATCTCAAATACTGATTCCCGTAAGGACATTCATTCATTCATTAAGGCATCTGAGATTTATTCCTTTAGACCCCCGTTTAATATGCGGTGAAGCCGTCTTCCTCTTGCTCAGGAAGAGTTTAGTTCCATTTAAATGGATCATGCTGAAATGTTCTCAAGCAAGAAAGACCTCTTTTCTTTTAAGGCCATACAGTCTTCTGCCCTCTGTACCTCTCAGTCCTAATTACTCGCTATACACCTGCCCAACTCTGCGTTCTGCTCAAGGATGTCTTCTGTCTACCCCTTTTGTATCTAAAGCCCTCTCCCACTTTAACGCGCTCTCACTCACTGCCCCACACCTTCCCCTCAATATCAGACTAGCACCCTCTATATCCACCTTTAAGGCCCATCTTAAGACCCACCTTTTTAATGACGCATATGGGTACTCCGTGACTGATACTATACACCTCATACATCGACCTTGGCCCCTTGCAGACGCACTTACCAGAACACCCTCCTAATGTCTCTGTACGTTCTTCCAACTTACCACTTAGATTGTAAGCTCTTTGGGGCAGGGACTCCTTTTCCTGATGTTACTTTTATGGCTGAAGTTCTTATTCCCATTATGTGTTATATTATTATGTCCCGTGTATTACAGCTGTGAAGCGCTATGTACATACATGGCGCTATATCAATAAAGATATACATACATACTATACATGAGCCTTAGCGTCTGTATCTAATCAAAGTTCTTACATTTTGTGAAAATCTCTTGGGCAGATTTGTTTTTTGCCAGGTACATTTATTGCAAGGCTTGTAATTAATTAGCAAAATGGACAGTTTAGAAACTTGATACATATACAGAGGGCCACCGACAGGGGGGGGGGGGGAGCCAGGACAGTTGTCTTGGGCCGGCGGCTGTGGGGGTCCTGGCCAGCCAAAGCAGGAAGTTGGGCCCAGACCAATTTCTGCATCTTGCCACCGGGTCCCGGTTCCTGCCCAGCTTCCAACGCGCACCGGCAAAAGTGAGACCCAGTGTGGGAGAGAGAGGCCTGCAGGACTTGGGGAGAGCTGGGGCCGGCAGACTCAGACCACCAGCAAGGTAAGTGTGTGTTGCATTGTGTGTGTGGGAGGGGGGTAATTATTGTGGGAGAGGAATTGTATGGGTATCGGGGGAGGGAAAACGAAAAGTGGAGAAAGCGCACAGAGATGCAGTATATACATTTATGAAATCTATGTTAAATAAAACAGTCCCACGATAGGACTGAACAACTAACTAAAAGGTGCAAGTGGGTGACCGGGAGATCCGGAAGTGTAGCCACAGGAGTAGATCTACCAGCTTCGGACCCGTGGAGCTGCGTCAGCTGTGCGTTCCTCTCTCCTACCGATCTCCTCCAGATAGGGGCTCACGTTATAAGAGATTGTGGCGTTCTCCAGTGGACAGCAGCAAGAGATGTGCAGTTCTACCTAAACACATGGGGCAGCGCGAGCACGGATATCCTTACATATTGTTAAGGTTTAAGCCCAGGTGAGCTTAGAATCTATGATTTTGGTGCCTGATGCACTGCGAGATAAAGTGAGTTGCCCAAGCTCAGAAGAGCCAAGTTCCCTGATGCAAACTCAGTGTTGTTGTTTATAGAGCCCGTATCTTTACCTACTAAGCTGCTCCTTCAGTGAGTGTATCGTGACACATATAAGAGACATGGTCAGAGGTATGCAATGGAGACCATTTTTAAGGTTAAATTAAAATTAGGCTTTATTGCGCCTGTCCCTTTAACACAGCAAAAAGAAAACCTACTCCACTTTGGAGAATATCTACACATGTAGTCCAGCCCTCTCTAACTGGGTGGTTAGCTAAGCTAATTACGAGCCCCAAATATATATACATTTATACAGATATACAATAGTCCCATAAGAAAATCTTATCTGTTTCTTGCAGCTGTAGGGGAAGGCGTCTCTGCTCTTCTGGGTCAGCACCCTTGTGTGCTAACGCAATGTCTGTCCAGATATACAGCTCCCCTTTGTCTTGCTGTCAGCCTGCAGTCTCTTTGCAGCTCAACCAACAGGCCAGGTTTTAAGGTTGTTTCCTGGGTAAGCCCCAATTGTGAGACTCAGGAATCCCCTTCCTGTCTCAGAGCAGGCTGTTTCTGAGAGAGCTCTAATCAGCCAGGTGGAGTTGGTTAATTGCTGGTATGCAATTAACCAGCACACTGCTGGATTATAGGCAAGTTTCTTAACAGGGATAAATCCCTGTTACAACACAATATCGATACTTTGGTAAATGTGGTTCCTGTTCAGGCTATGCTGTGCGGAAGCCTAACTGCAGAGGGTCTAATAGGTTATTGAAGTTGTATGCGTAAAGAAAAACTATTCCAGAAGTTTAGAGGCAAAAGAGAGGAAGGGTGATAGAAGAGAATGTACGATCAAGCGTGTTATTCTTGAGAATAGGTCAGACAATCGCATGCTTCAATAGGCAATCCAAGCGCAGTATTTTTTTTTTATATAGATCAGATTAAAGCAGGGGGTCTCCAGAGCTGAACCCTGTTCATTTCAACTCTGGGAACCTGCTGCTTCCTGAGATACTTACCTCCGTAGGTGATGCCTCTAGCAGCTCTGGCTGGACTTGCTGGGGTTCATGTTATGGCGGCTTCAAAGCTCTCACGCCCTATGGGCCAATAGGAAGCTGTGACATCCCATTTGTGGGGCGGGGTGACCAGGACCTTTAAACAGAAGGGCGATACGGGCACACTCTTTGGAGCTAAGGATCTCTGGAAGCTGGGGTACCCCGGAGCAGAAATTAATGGGGTTCAGCTCCGGAGACCCCTGCTTCACTCCTTTTTAAAAATATTTTTTGAAAGCAGCGCTTGGACTGCTCCTTTAAAAAGAGATGGAAAAGTGGCAGAGATGAGTTAAAGATATAAGTGAGTATGTGGACAACAGTAGAAGTAGGGTTGCCAGGTGTCAAGTATTGAACGGGACTGTCCTGTATTTGGACACTCTATCCAGTAAATAATTAGAGGTAATACTGGACATGTATTTGTATACCGGTATTACCTCTCTGCAAATAGTGACCTGACAGGCTTGGAGGGCCGCAGGATTCAAGTGAGCAGGGCTCTTGCTAGGGGGCTGGGCAGCTTCCTCCTGATTGGCTGCATTACCCAGCAGCGAGGAGCAGGCAAGGATTGTTTGGGTCACAAGCAGGGTTCGTTAGCAGGCAGTAAGCAGGATCATCGTGGTCACAAGCAGGGTTCAATGGCAGGCAGCAAGCAGGATTGTCAAGGTCACGCATTGTTTGTGGCAGGCAGCAAGCAGGATCGCCGTGGTCACAGGTATGGTCAGCAACAACAAGGCAGGAGCAGGGCAGGGGAGCAGGAACAGGACTGGGACTTTCTAGCAGGAAACAGACTGGGGCAATCTAGTCCAATAGCAACGGCCATTATTACGGAACAGATACAGAACCAAGCTCAAGCATAAGTCAGGGAACATAACACAAAGCAAAGGCAAGGTAGGAACAGGAAACAGGAAACTATAAGGTCAGAGGACAGGAGCAACAAGGAGACAGACAGAGGAACCCCGGAGCAGACCGACAACAGCAGCACACTCAGTGGACACATAAAGGAACTGTGGCTGGGACCAGGATGTCTAGGAAGACTGACACTTGTGGTAGAGGGAAGGAGCAGAGCAAGTTGCAGAGGGAAGCCGACGAAGGAAGCCAAAGGGGGAGGGAGATTCCTTCTGCAGCTGGAGGAAGCATACCAGTCTAGTGAGAATAGACAGATCTTATGGAATAGACAGATCCCAAATTGTATCAATTCTTGAAAAATACTACCTATTAACCTGAAATGTGTAAAACAAATAGAACGGGAAAGATGACTGACAAACGTTACAAGGAGGTGATTTTCTTATATTTGTGCCCTATTTGGAACAATTTGTCGGCTGTCTTTTAGTTTCATGTAAATGTTGTGGAAGTTTGCTTCAGGGCATGTAGCGAGTCATGCATATGAGTCTCAACATCAACGTGATTCTGCTTCTCGAATGAAATAGTAAGAATCTTAAAGCACACTAACAATGTAATATGGCAATTGTAATCTTCGCTGCCACTGTCAGTCCGTGTGTTGAAATGTCAACCCTCCCCCCCCCCTCCCGCAGGCCAAAACATATTGAAATTCAATGGGGGGTTGGGGGGGGCAAAAAATAATAATGGATTGTGTCATGATAATGTCATGAGATATGATGTATTTCAATCCATCTGGTGCATCAGGTGTTAATGTGATTGGAGCTTTATTTTAAAATAACATCTGTTGGGGTTGAACATGTCAGTACTTTTTCCAGTTTTGTGCTTGGCTTTCCAGTTTTGTGCTTGTGTTGGTAAATCAGCTGATTTATGACAGGGGGTGGGTTTATGTGTTTTACATGGGAAGAAAGAATACAAAGACTGGAAAAAGATTATGAAAATCAGATGCCTACAGAGGTGTATCTGGGACCAGATATGGGATATCTCATCGTCTCTTATCAGTGACCTCTCTGGGGAAAATCTATGGCATTTGGTAATGTATAGGTTTTTCTGTCTGTTTATCCTTTTTATTTTAAGAAGCTGTTCTGCATTTAATTGTTACTGTATGTTTCCTATAATCTTTTTTCTGTAACCTAAGCTCTGTATTTTTATGTAAATTAAAACATTTAATAAGTAATGCTATGGACTCTGAATGAATAGTTGCACACTCTGGAGAGAGTATTTACGTTTTTGGACACATTTTTCTACAACTGATTTGTGTGTGTTAAAGTGCATCGTTTTTCTATAATAAACAGGGACCTCGGGCCCTTGCAAATATTAATTTGACATCTCATATTTGCATATCCCAGGTGGTGGCAGTGAATAGATATGATTTGCAATCAGGGTTGTGTGCTGTTCGTGACGGTGGTATATTGTGACGGATTTAGGAGAAATATAACTCGTTTGAGGGACCTTTGCGGAAGAGTGGGACAGCTTGCAGGTTGTGTATTAATCCTCGTCCTGTAGAGGAGATAATGTCCATTTGAGGGACCTCTGCGGAAGTGAAAAGTGGGAGCGCTTGTGAGCGGAGTATTAACCCTTGTCCCATATGCAGGTCGCACGCTTGCAGGGTGCCGTACGTGACAGATTGAATGATTTTTATCAGTGAATAACTATTGATGTCTAGGACAGGAGGGCTTAACTCCAGTCTCAAGAACCCCCAACAGGTCAGGTTTTAAGGAAACTGATTGAGCCACCTGTGCTGAAGCAGGGATATCCTTAAAACCTGACCTGGTAGGGGGAGGGAGGTCTTGGGCCCTGGAGTTCTGAACCCCTGTTCTAGGAGACTGTAAAAAAAAAATCCGTGTGACTTTCATATCTGCAAGTGAGTCCTCTGAGCCTATTCTAAATTTACTCTTGTTTTTTGTTCATCTGGAAAGATGTCGACTGCCCTTTTACTCCCCACACCGCTCTGCTTCCGTTGTTGATGGGTTCTGCGCTATTTTTTTGCACTCTCCTCTCTCAGTGGAATATATTTCTGAGTTTTCCCTATGTGCAGTCCCTGTTGTTTAAAATAAGATGTTTAATGGACCCAGTCCCCAAACTTAGGCCACCCTGCTTTGTGAACAGAATAAACAGCGTTGCACCACCCAAGGGAAAACAATAGACTTTTTTCTTTGGGGCAAAGGACTAGTTTTAAAATATTGGACTCCTCCCCCCCCCCAGGTGTCTCTCTTCAACACAATATGTATGTATGTATGTATGGCAGATCTTGCAACTTGGTGATCATTCAGAGACTGCAGCAAGCCTATTTCATTGGCTGTCACTGATCAATCAAACATCCCCTGATGAAGTCGCCCTTGTGTGACGAAATACGTAGGGTTGGTGACGTCATCGCGTTCTGGGTGTGTGTACACGGAGTCCTGGGCGCCCCTGCGATCCAGCTGGCTGCATTTTAAAGTGCTGGCAACTGTTCCATGCTAAAGCAGAGGACGTGGAGGCACTGAATTACTCAGTTTTTTGGCGCCAACTCATGACAGGAGTTGGTGGTGGCTACAAGCTGTGCAGATGTACCCTGCCTACCTGGGACCCCCCTCACCCTTGCAGATGACTACACATAGAGATTTCTCTCCCACGTATGGTTGCTTTTTTTAATCCTGTAAGTGCATTTCCTTTGGGCTGCAGTTTTTTAAATAAATGTACTTTATTGTTTAAACAGTTACGTGCTATAGAGCTTGCTCTTCTGTTTGTTTTTTGTTCATATATGTATGTATATATATATGTATGTATATATCTATTTATATAGCACCATCCAGGTACATAAGGCTTTACAATACACGTGACATATTATAACACGTAATGGGAATAAGCGCTACAGACATAAAATAATAGGAAAAGGAATCCCTGTCCCGAACAGCTTACAATCTAAGTGGTAAGTGTCCTTATCACTGCCACTTTGTTAGCACCTCAAATGTACAGCTTCTATTTACATAGTTTCCTCCTTACTGTATATGCATTTTCATTTTTCCCCATCTGTATTTATTATTGTTAATATTTGTACACATGAAGTGTAAATGTTTCTACTAATTATCCTTTCCCCCTTCCATAACTGTGCTCTATTTCCTATTTCTACTCATGTTCTCACATGACTGCAGATGTTCAGAGGCAATTTTATCTGAACAGATCTCGATGAGTTTTGTGGCTTGCCATAAAAAGAATAACCACAATTATTAAAGTATATAAAATAAGAGGTTCCGCGTTCAATGGGTTCCACCCCCTCTCCCCCAGCACTGAATGGGGTTTAAATGAAGGCTGCTTTAAGATTGTGTACTCATCAAACAAGTCCTCAGCATTAATAATCTTTCATTTGAAGATTAAGGAAACTGCGCTGGGCACCTAATGCCATATACAGTATATGCATAAATAATGCCAGTGTGCGCTATGAATATGCATTTACAAACACCGTAAAACTATCATATTCGGAGTAGAAAACACTGGAAGTACACACACATTCTACCTCTTTAATAATAATATCACTACAGCAAATAAAATATTCATATGTTAAAGCTGCAGACCAAGCGATATCCTATGTTGTGTGTGTTTTTAATCAGTTCTGTACTATGAGAAAATACTTTCCTTTTAAAAACTTTTCTGGATGACATTTTAATGTATTATAATGTAACAAGCCTCTTTTGTTTCTATAGCAACCATTTACAACGTCACACTGACTGCAGAATACTCCTCTGCAGTCATTTAGTGAACCCCTCAAGCCGAATCTTCGCCGATCGATCGCAGGAGAACGGATCGATCGGCAACTTAGCTAATTACTTATCATTGTGTGGATTGTATTGATGCGCATATTAAAGGGATTTTTTTTTAAAGGGCAACTTGCACTGCTGCTTTAATTATAGTGCCCTCAATTGTTCCAACCTCCGCTTAGTTCAGATACAAAGTTATCTGCACTTCCATAAATCATTCAATTTCTAAAGTATCTAATTTCGGTGACATTCCATTTTTTTCTTCTTCCAGGTTTCGATTTCCAGATGAGTTATTCTTTCCTTGTGGCACTGCGCTTTCCGAGAGAAAGCAGTTCCCTTTCAAACGTTTGTCATCTAGAATACACTGTTCATTTAAATGGTCATATTTTCATACAGTAATCTGTGTGTTGGTGATTTGCTTTTTAAAGTCTCTACAAGCTCCCTGCCTTGTTGTGACAGTGCTTGTCTGTGCACAGCTGTGCCACCCTTATAAGGAAAAAGAAAAGAACTATCATCTAATTAAGCTCTGTGGACGTCCTTCCTATTTCTTTATTCATGCCTTGGTTCTCCAACCTTATTATGGAGAGTGTTCTGCGCAGAACTTCACACAGTGCCTAGTTACCGTCTCCAGAGGGTGAATGCAGAGGGAGCTTGTTCTTTGTACACTTGTAAAATGTTGCTTGATTGCTTTTCAATCTTTCATGAAACCCATCTGTGTTCTGTACCAAAATGAAAAGTAACACCTGCTACACACTGCACACAATATTTGCTAAATATATATTGAGGTGCACAGAGTGGTAGAAAAAGGAGTGGTTTTCTGATATTGCCTTTTCAGCCCTGAGTGTCGGTAAAGGGGGTGGTAAAACAGGTGAAGAAGAGGAGAGAAGCCAGGCGTGCATTACAAAATCTTATCAGGAGGGGAGAATATACAAGGGGTGCTCATCTCCAGTCCTCAAGCTCCCAACAGGTCAGGTTTTCAGGATATCCCTTCTCAACACAGGTGGCTCAATCAGTCCCTGCTTCAATACAGGTGATTGAGCCACCTGTGCTGAAGCTGGGATATCCTGAAAACCTAACCTGTTGGGAGTGGGGGCTTTGAATAGAGTTGGAATATATAACAGTCAACTCTAACTGTTTGTCTGCATGTTTACCTCCACTATCCTCGAAATCAGGGGTGTGCAAACGGTGGCGCGTGAGATTTTTTTTGGGGGGGTCCACGTTGGTTACAGAGGCCCCAAAGCATTTAAACTAAATGCCGGGGGACCATGCATGGCCTCTGACTTCTCCTACCTTGTCTTGGTGACACGTCGCCATGGTAACCCGGTGTCAAATGACGCTACGGAGTGACGTGACACCACAGTGCCATGCCATTAGACCATTAGATGCCGGAACTGAGCAGGAGGGGGGGGGGGGGAGTGTGGGAGCAGAGCAGACAGGGGGACACCTTTGCGCACCCCTGCGCTAAATGATGCTTGGTTAGAGAGCAGTATTTAACATGAAAATTATATCATATGGAGCAGGTGAGACATTCTTACTCTTCTGCCTCTATTCAATATGCTGTAGAGCTGTTTTTTCTTCTTGCTCAAACATATAAGCTCCTCTAATTTTAATTGGGCTGAAATGTATCTGAAGAACGGCATTTAGCTAAGAGAATTGCATGTATTAGTCCAGATCTGTAGACGCTAACAGCTGCGGTGTATAGTAATCCTCAGCAACACTACACTTTAGAGCAGGGGTGGCTAGCGCTGGTCCTCAAGAGCTACTAACAGGTCCCTGCTTCAGCACAGGTGGCTCAGCCGAAGACTTGCTTTAGAGAATGTTCATTCCCACTTTGGTACAGGGACAATGTGGCACAGTTGACTGCTACAGTATAACATGCTGATGCTATTCGATCACCTCAATGGAAACACAGCCTAGTCTGAAATAAATATCAGTCTCTGGATCCGTTTTGGTTTGGCGTCGCCCACAAAAGTTTCATCCTCAATGCCCCTGCCAGAAAAATGTCTGTTTCATCTTATTTTAATACCTGGGCCCAGATCCACAAAACGGTGCTAAGCGCTAGCACACCTATTAATCCCATTCATATGTTATTTGTAATATACGGTATATTGCAACAGTAGAGGAATATTCACAATTCTTGTTCCTTAAAAGGAGCGATATTCTACATGTGTGTTTTTTAAATAAATCAGTCTTGTAGTATTAGGTAATACTTACTACCTTTTTTTTTTTTTTAATTCAACTCTTAATGCCATTTTTAATAAGGTTTTTGCTATACTGAGCACCCTCTGATTTCTTTAGCACAATTCCCCAGCAGTGCAAGATCTTTGCAACACTTTCTTGTTTGTGATCATTTGTTGCCAATGTTCCCAGCAGTTTGAGCTGCAAACTGTAACAATACATAATATTACAGTAGTAACGTAAGAATACATTGAGTTGCTGAGTTACACTGACTGAAAGATTGATTTGAAACTGAAAGGCAGCCATTTAGTGAACCCTGGGAAGCAGGATTTTGCTGATGGATCACGGGAGAACTAATCAATCGGCAGATTAGGTCATTAGTTTTCAATAAAGATCATCAAATGCTGCATACATTAAAACAAAAAAAAAGATATTTTTTAAGTTACTTGGATTGCCTTTTTAAACCTGAAGATTGTTTTCTGCATAGGCTGAGGACCGGACCGAAATTTTCAGTAGCAAAGTCTTCTTAATTTCTCCCTACAGTTGGCTAAGTAAATAAATGTGTCAAATAGCATTGATGCAGTGCATGAACATTCAATCTGTTTTATATACTTGCACCACAGGTAGCACTGTTTTCTTAGCACAACACTGCACATCAAACATCACAGCAATATACGAAGCAATTATTGGAGGATATGTCTGTTACAAACACCATGTATCTCTAAGCGCAGGGGACATATTACCGAAGTCTGTGCTAACATGAGCATAGAAAAATTAAGCTTCTGGATATTGAATACTGTACTGTATGACAATAAGCAGTGAGGTTCACTTCTGGAATCACAATCACCCCCCCCCCCCTCCGGGTATTGATAGGAAGACATTAGAATCAACCTATTTAGTACCAAAGGGACAATACTCTGCACTGCAAGCTTCTCTGTCACTGGTACCGTGGCAAGGCCTCTCCAGATTATTTGGGACCCATTAACCATTTCACTACAGTATATTGCGCTTCGCATTGACCCAACAACTCCTCCGTCCAGGGCATGATTGACCAGTAATGTTTGCACTAATGTACATAATTAGGTAGGCAGTACAGGGAGAAGTTATTCAAAAGCTAAATTAGCCCTCATCTAATGAGGCAATCTTCCCAAGCTTGAGGAGGTGAGAAACAAATGGTGTGTTTTTGACCGATTTTGTATTTCGCGTTTAACGGACGGACTAGAATAGCAGTGACCTGCCAAACGTGCGACTGACACATTTTTGCATACTACACGGATTTGCCGAGCCGAAATGAAATTGCTTTAAAAAAAAACGAATTCGTTTTTGAACAAAGGAGGAAAGGCTTTTTAGAATATGGCGAGATGCAAATCAATGCGAAAAGGGATGCGTCCACTCGGATATGCACTTAACACAGGTACTAGAATAGGCTTAGGCCGCACGTATAGTGCCCGCGACAGGCGACGGGACGGGTAACGTCACCCGTCGCTGCTAGCGAAAGTTATATTTCGCTTTGCAGCTGCGTCGCAGGCCTACTCATATTTTCTTGGTTCAGGGGCTGTCACATGAGGCGACAGCCCTTGAAAAATCAAATATTGCCGGCTTCCAAAATCCGCTCCGTCGCCGTCGCGCTTACTATAAGCGCACGGCGGCGGCGGCAATACATTTGTTTTTGGTTGACGTCACGTCCCCGCCGCCGGTCACGGGCACTATACGCACGACCTTAATAGGGCAAAGCAGCTCAGGGCTGTAAAATGAGGCAGAGTTTTTGCTGCAGACATTTTCAGCTTGTGCCCCTTTTTTCCGCTGTCGTCACACTGCAATCTTTCAAGTTCAGCCAGTCTGAGTTATTGCAGGGGGCTCAACTCCAGTCCTCAAGCCCCCCCAACTTTTCAGGTTTTCAGTATATACCAGCTTCAGCACAGGAAGCTCAATCAGAGGCTCAGTCAAAGACTGAGCCTCCGATTGAGTCCCCTGTGCTGAGGTAGGGACTGACTGAACCACCTGTGCTGAAGCAGGGATATCTTGAAAACCTGACCTGTCGGGGTGGGCTTGAGGATTGGAGTTGAGCACCCCTGGGTTATTGTATGTTCACCTCTACGTGAGAGCACAGACTCAGAAAGTTAATGGCTAGAAACCTTTCTCACTTTGTGGTCAGAAATAAAATCACAGCAATAATCCTTTAGAAAAGTGTGATTTTTCCCTTTGTTATTCCTTCTCCTTAAATACTGTAGTACAAAAAAAAGGTAACAATACTAATAAACAATGACTTGAAACCCGCTCCAACGTTGAAAGAATCTCGACAGAAATCTGCTGGAATCCGTAAATTTGCATTTATCGCCCAAAATAAAAAGAAACATATCCAAGCTCCAATTCTGCTAGAAATCAGTGCTGCAAAATGATGACAAGTATTACATTTGTCCACATAAAACTGTATAAATCTGAGCCTGTTGCATCTTGTTACAGCAATCCAACATTTCTGCGAAATGAAAAGAATTTTTAACCATGACATTCCAAAAGGAATTAAACTCAAAATCTCCTTTCCTTGTTGGCTTGATTCCTAAAGGCAGAAATAGATTGATCTTTCATCCTTTTCTTGATCTCTGACTTATTATTTTTTTTTTAAATGAACCGTGCTAACAGGATTTTCTGTCGAGAGATTCAGCCCAGGAAGAGCACATTTCAATTGAGCGGTTTGCTTTGATACTTTCATTATCAAAAGCCTAGGCTTGACTTTCGTCAAACAAAACAGGGAAAAATCATTTTTTCTCCAAAGCGATATGAAGCGAGACGCCAAGTTTCAGTTCAACATGTACATTCTTTTAACCCCTTAATGCACCTCCCGACCGTTAATAAACTGTAAAAATGTTTCAAATAAAAACTCACCATTCTATGTAACTTCTCTTCAAGCTCCTGGTTTATTCTTTGCAAAGACATGTAATTGGTTTGTATCCTAAAAAAATATATATCATGAAATGTGGTTATATTTGACTGTTCTTATACATAGTTATCATCAGGTATACTCATTTATTTTCCATTTTATAGTCCTGTAATTTCCTGTTCAAAAAAAATAATAAAGCCCATGACATGTTTTATATCATAGTCTAATAATATGTTTAATTTATCATTGCCTGTCAAATAAGGAAGGTAGGGACAAAAGAGCCAATTTAAACTGAATCTAGTTTATTTATGTACATTATATGACATGTTTGTGAATGGCCATAGGTTTAAAAAATAAAAAAAATAACACTTAACAGGGTTTTGACAGTGATGCCTTCCCTAATCTTCATGATGTTAAAGGGCAATTAATCATAGCTGTTGTTTTAAACCTGTATAACTCTGTAAAGATTTGGCAGGCATCATTAAAATTCAGCCTTTACAAATACTAAAATAAGTCCTTCTTTGATTCAGGAGTCGGTGACATTGGGGGGCACAGCACACAGCTGTGAGGTTTGTGGGTGTGTTATGTTGGCTACAGCTGTACTGCAACCAATTGAATAAAATATGTGTATTCTATTATTCTTATCTGAGTGCAAAGCCACACATTTTTTAATGAAAATTGGCACACAGCCCTCTATCTACCAAGCTTTTCTGGTTACATAAAGACTATAAAAACGCCATTTTCATTGATTGCTCTGTTAACTTTGCTACTGCCTGTGGCTTTTTAAAATCAAAAGGTTCCTGTACCAATATGGTCTTCCTGATAACAAGTATTAATAATAATAGAATATTGCTGTCACGCGTATATAACCCCCACATGGGGATCAAGATACTTCAAATAGCATATTTTTTTGTATATTAATGAGGGAGAGAGATTTCAGGTCTACCTTAGACTCAGCAACTAATATGTGAGCGGGTATTTGATAGAATCGACATTCCTGCCTATCTGTATCTCTGAGTAATGGAACAATAAGCAGAACAATTAATTAGTCCATTTTCAGAGTGCATAAAAAATATATATATTTACCAAGAGGAAAATACAGAGTGGTTCTGTACAATTGATACATTTAGTGACTAACTTGTGTTCATGGACTAACAGCTGTGAAACTGGAGGCAAAGGAGTCAAGGGTGACCAAATGAATGCTGTCATTATGATATATATTTACACATTTCATAAACTATCTATTGTGCTCTTTATGTCAATTAGAAGAGGAAAAGGTGGTTTGTATGTTAACTGCTTCGGTCCTGGAAGGGCATGAAAGCATTGCACAATAAAACACTGCATCCTCCAGAGACGAAGGTGGTAGGGCTGTGGGACACTGGCATATTTTTATTGCCCTTCATAACGTAGAGTTAGTTACCTTTTACTTTCAATGCCACTCAGGGCTTTGTGCTGGAAGAAGGCACCAAAGTGAAAGCAGATAGACAGGAGAGCTGCATTCTCAACTAACAACCTGATTGAGTTCCATTGTCAATTTAGAGATGGTCTGCAACCCATTCTTATAGAAAAAACCCAACCTGTTTGCTTCTACCTTTAAGGCTGATGCCATGGTCAATGACTATGCCACTGATTGAGCCACCTGTGCTAAGGCAGGGATATCCTTAAAACTTGACCTGTTGGTGGTCCTTGAGTTGGCCACCCCTGCTCTAGTACCTTGCATTCAGATGCCCTATATTCCAACTTTCTAAAGCAAACACGGTGGCAACTTGCTATGGAAAACGTGTCTATTTACAGCCTACAATGTAATACCTTTTATATACAGTGCACACCAATCAATAGTTTGTGATAAAACAGAGCCTAACCTTCTCAGCTTCTCTGTTACTTTGTCCAATTCTTCCTGAGCTCTTCTCAGCTCCGTTTCCAGGTACTGGCGCGTGGAATCAAATTCCGTTTCCAGCATTTCCAGTTTGTGGGTAGTGTAAGAGAGACGCTTCTGCAATTCTTCCTTCTGGTCTTGCAAGCTGCTAAAAGAACAAATATTCCACCAACTGTGATTTATCAGCGATCTGAAGCTTTGTTTATTCAATGCCTATAAAAGGACTGACTCGTTTCTCTACTGGTGCTTTCACAGTCCATGTATTTTCAGATCTCATCTGAGATACAGTACATTCTCTCTTATGTCAATGATCATTAACTATTCATGTCTTGCTTAGCTGTAATTGGCATCATGTGGCATGTTTTTTCACTTTGAGAGTGGCACTACCTAATCTCTATTTTGCAACATCCTGTCATTCGGAAGAAGTACTCTTAACATATCGAAAATCTATTTACAATTATATTTCTTTATTATTGCCATGCAGGTCTCCTCGCACCCTCTTTTCAGTGCACGCAAGTTTAGAAAGTAATTGCCATCAGCGGGCATGTGTGGTCCATAGCAAGAAGATCACACAGAGGAACAGAAGTACTCGCTTATGGATGCATTAAATATTGTGCATAATCCACTCAATACCCCCCCCCCCCTGTTGCACATTTAATCAGTAAGAGTTGTATTGATGATAACGCGATGTGCTAATTATTTTCTTTAACGCTACATTGAAGAGTCATTAATTGATTATCCTTTATTAAAGCCAGATAAGAATCACTGAGCTCAAATGAATGAATATAGAAGTACAATTTTGTTGATGCTTCCGAGTAGGGTGATGATTGCAATATCTTGATATAAGTGCTCAGTATCTCAGATGCAAAGGTGACTCAGATTAAATATCCAAGGATCCCCAAATGCACAGTTCAGGGGAAAATGGATACAACCTATAAATGGTGCTTTTGAACTCAACATAGCTAGCAGTACTGAAAGTTGCCCTATCTGTAATACTAATGCCCCTACAAACCATCAGCATCAACATACACTGCTCAAAGAGGTTGACACATGAGTTACCCTACCAAACGTCTTGTCCTTGGCCCCTGGATCTAAAAAATTCCCTTTTTGGAAAGAGCAGTGAAAGAGCTGATAAAAGCAGGGATTGTTTATTGATCTAGCAGTGTCCGGGATAGACATTTTATGGGAACTAATAGTTACCCATGTAGCTAGTTATGTGGTAAATGGTCGCAATAAACTGGCCTTTCTGTGACACACAATTAAAGATGATTTATTTGCAACTGAAAACTGCAATTCCCCAATTTCCTTATGGCTGGCATGCATACAAATTGATTTGGAGATGGGTAGTAGGAGGTCATAATGTTGTCTAAGTGTAAAGCTGTTGTCAGATCATGTATTTGGTATGAAATGCAGTCCTGTGCACCTCCAGAATAAAATGGCACTATAGAACCAGAAAGACAGTATAGAAATATTCTTACTCAACAAATGTGGAAGATGTTGCAAGTTGGTATAGGGAGACCTCCAAAGGCTACTAAATGGGGGACACTAGTGGATTTATCAGGCTTCCTACATCTTCTCAGCAAAGATTGGCTTATTGACATTGAAAGCACTACATGACCAGGGTCCCACATATCTGAATGAGCTGCTAGTTCCCTACACTCCCATTCGCGCACTTCGATCTGCAGATGAAGGACTCCTAACAGTTCCCAGAATTTCCTTGATTTCCTTTGGTGGCCCGAGCTTTTAGCCACGCTGCTCCCTCTCTTTGGAACAAACTGCCTCGTACAGTTCTAGAGACCCCCCCCTCCCCCACTCTCTGGGAATCTATAAAAACAGGTTCAACACCTACCTGTTTACCCAGGAATTTAATGAATGAACCCCAACCTGTCCAGCATTTGATAGCTACAGTACCGTCTCATCCTGTATTGAATCTTTCCTTGTGTTTGGTCTTGTTTATAGCCTTAAATGTTGTCTTCCTTTGCCCTTTTTGTAACTGTGAAGTGCTTTGAGTCCCATTGGGAGAAATGTGCTGTATAAATAAAAAGTTATTATTCTTAGAAAGACAGGTCTCTTTTACTGGTTTACCGGAAATTGAAAACCAAGCTCAATGAATGCTGGTCCTTTTTTTTGTGGAGTGAATGTCAGATAATATCAGTAATAATGTTTCTTGTATTTCACTTTCAAAAACCAATGGCTGAGAACTCGACTAAAATGAACAAGTACACTGTACAGCTATGAGTTGTTCTGGTATGAAAGTAGCCACGTAGGGACAACTTTGGCTTTGATTTTCTCTCTCAATAACTTTCATTTTCTGGATATCACACTAAAGCAGCAATGCCGCCTTCACTGAAATGTAGGTCACATTATAGCAGCAGCTCCCCTACTCTTTACCAGGATGGGAAGCAGTGGTTCCCTAGAGCTGAAACACACTATTTTCAGCTGAGGGGGTACCCAGGTTCCAGAACTACTTACCTCTGAAGGTAGCGCACTCCCGTTCCCTCCAGCAGAAACAAAATTTTACGTGGGCCAATTGGAAGCATGGTGGTTGTAATTTCTACAGACAGAGGGCTTTATAAAGACTAAGGCCCATATTTATCAAGCGCCAGTACAGGTCAGTGCACATGATCTGACATCGACTTGAATGGGAGTTAACGCTGGATCAGGGCACTAACCCATACTGGTAGTTGACGAATCTTGGCCTTTGGGCTTGATTCTGTGAAGTGTGATAGCGCTGACCCAGAAGTCAATGAGGCTTCCCATGTGGTAGCACCGGATCAGCACGAATACACTTTATAGAATAAGACCTTATGGGGCCTAGTCAGTAGCTCGGATAAAATCGCTGTCATATCGATCGGGTTGGCACGTTCCTACCTCATGGGCTGACATTTGTGTTATCACGGTATTCAGAAACATTTCTCGCAAGCCAGATACCGTTTGGTAGGAAAATGCCATACCGATCATAAGCACCCTGGGGCAACTTCAATCTTCACCCACCCCCTCTACCACCAACAAAATGGGCACTGCTATTTAACTCCTTCATTACCTTAGCGGTTAGCAACTAAGTTAATGAAGCTGGCTGTAAATGTATTTGAATGTTTTTTTTAATTAGGATTGAAGTAGGAGGTCCCCGCAGCTGGTATTAATGCGGTGCAGCTCCGGAGACGCCCGGCTTCAATCCAATATAGTAACAATACATTTTCTGCTTCATATGCACATCACAGATCCCATCTCGCTACCCTTCAGGTGACGAGATCAGAATGTGCGAGTTGCAGCCGCGATGTGCATATCAGAGCAACCTCAATAGCTCAATTTGTAAAAAAAATGTGAGTTTGAGCGTTTGGAGCTACCGCTCAGCTTCTCTGAGCGACAGAGCTACCGATCGGGAAGAAGCAGTTTGCAAGCGAGTTTGGCATGTTATCGGAGCTGTCTGGATAGCTACATATGCAAACTCGCTCGGAAAGTGCTCAAAACTGTCAATAAGTCACTTTTCGGAGCTACCTGAAAAGGCCCCTAAGATGGAGAACATGAGGTAGACATGCTATTTATTTTATTTAGAAGTACAAAGAAAATATTAAAAAAATTCTAAAGTCATATATGTGTTAAGGATGGAAACACTTAAATTTTTGGGTTATTTAAAAAAAAAAGGATAGCTTCATAATGCATGGTATAAATCAGAAACGCAATCTATTTTAATATAAATCAGGAATACAATTTGAAGGCTTAATGCCGTTGATTGCATGTAAGGAAGTAGCAATCCACCCCAGGTTTTCAACCGCCTCCTTGCTGCAGGCTGCTTAATTGGACCTTTAAATATCAGCATTTCCCAGCCTCCTTTGCTAGCTACCAAATCAGAATCCACCATCCCTCCTCCTGTTTATCATGTCCTTAGTATAGGCCTCTTAAACCCCGCCCTGCACATTGGTGTGTGGGCTTTTAAATCTCAGGGGAAAAAAAGTGTTCTCAAAGTGTGGTCCCTAGACTAGGGGGGCTCAACTTCAATCCTCAAGAACCTCCCCAAACAGGTCAGGTTTTCAGGATATCCCAGCTTCAGCACAGGTGGCTCAATCTGAGACTGAAGCTGGGACTGATTGAGCCACCTGTGCTGAAGCTGGGATATCCTGAAAACCTGACCTGTTGGGGGGGGGGGAGGGGGCGGGTGTGAAGGCTGGAGTTGAGCACCCCTGCCCTAGACCAGCGGTGCGCAAAGTGGGAGGCTGGGGTCGCGGGATTTTGTTTTGGGGGGGGGGAGGGGGCGCGGACGGTTGCAGAGGTCCCGCGATCTACCCCGAGGCATTTAAATTAAATACCGGGGGATCGCGTGAGGCCTCTGCAACTCACTTATCGGGGTTTAGAAGCGTTGCTGGCAACGCGCCGTCAAATGACGCTGCGGTGTCATGCGGAGTGACGTCACACGTCTGTCTCCATGGCAACGGGGTCACGTGACATCACCCCGCGGCGTCATTTGGCGCTGCCAAACCAGGTAGGGGTGCGAGAGAGCGAGGGGGAGCAGGCAGGGGGGCACAGCGCCAAAAGTTTGCGCTCCCCTGCCCTAGAACCATCTGTGGTTTTAAAGACATTACTGGTGGCCCTTGAAGCCTTTCAAAATTCACTTTCCTGCATTTTCTACTAGTCCTAAAGGTTAATTGTCAGATTCAAGAGCAGTATTTTTAAAATATAGATTACATTATTAGATTAGACCCGTTCTTGAACTGCTGCTTTAATCTATTCTGGCAATTGAGTTCTCTTTCAGTTACCAGATCCCACATCTCACGAGACACATGATTAAAATCCATCTTAATGCTACCAAATCAATTTACCTTAACTAGAATTGATGTTCTGTCTTCAGCGTTTCTTCAAAGTTCAAACCCCTTTTCCCATTATCGATGCAAATTTCAGCAATGTCACAATTTTAGCAAGGCACTAATTAACACCTGGGCTTATTAAATTCACAGGGACGCATACAAATAAGCAATGCTTTGTGTGATATGAAACTTAAATTAGGAAATAACTAATGCATTGTTATCTGTTTTCAATTTAGTTTTTGGTTATTAACATTTTATTAAGAAAGTTGTTTTTAACTTGTTTCTGATTTGAGATACAATGGAGTATATTTTTTGTTGGGGGGAAAAAACCCAAATCTCAACTTCACACTAATTTTAGGTGATGAATTTGCACTCGCCCATAAGAACATGTACATTTTCAGACAAATGTAGTATATTAAATATTGCATCATTCTTACTTGGACAAACCGTCAAACTGCACAAATTCAGAATCCCTTCCCATTACGTAATTTATGTGGAATCACATTTAACAAAAAAAGAAAATATATATATATTTTCATACATAATATTAGGACTCAAATGTTAAATGAGGTAATACTGTACAACTGTGCAGTACATACACCAGGGTGCTGTGAAACAGCACCCAATATTATTCATGTGAATCTCATCTGAACAATCAGCTCCACATAATTTTAAATGAAGTGTTAGCATCCATCACCATAGTTATCATTTTCAGGTTACCCCTTTGACAAGACTTAATCTTAGTCTCAGATGATGCTGTACATATTTTAAATCGGACTAGTTACATGTTCAGGAATGAGAGAGTGTGAGACAGGTGTTCAAACAAACGAATGTCCCATAGGTAAATACAAATCTTATTTTTCTTCTGAGTAAAATGCCTCCTTTCAATTAGATATATAGATCCAATACAATATTGCTTGGAGAATGGTGCCTAGTGTCTCTGTGGGTTGAACAGATATAGCCTTGCTGACACCTACATAAATCTCCTAACTGACACACAATATAGCATGTTGCTGGATAATAAGTAGACACAAAGTAACACTTCAGAGTCCTGTTGAATCCCGGGGGAGGTCCTGGGAAGTGCATCCGTTGAATAAAAGTAACAGGAACAAAAGGTAAAAAACAAAGCACCATCCAATGCACGGAAACAAACATCCACAGGGGTCTACCTCATAAAGCAGACTTTATTAGACATACAAAAAAATGAACCCCCTATAGAAGTGGGGGAAACCACTACGCGTTTCACGCCTGTGTCGCTTCATCATGGTGTGACAAAAGATCAAAAACCTTTTTCAATGTACACGCGTGCATGATGTCAGCCGCTATTACCCAAGGAGTCTCACGTTCCAATTCAATCCTTAGTGGAGCGTGAGTCCCCATAGGCTGAAACTATTTTTAAATCCTACAACTATATTTATAACTCGGATCAAGAACACACTGTGTAAACAGCTGACGCCATTACCATCCTAGGTTTTGGAGGCGCACTCACCACACGGGCACATTACCCTTGGTCCACCCATTCAATATCATTATAACTTTAATCAGACAAGAGTGGACAAAACTACCGTAGGCAAAAAATATATATTACAAAACACAATCCCATAGGAAAGCTACCTGGGTGAAATATGTCTTATAAACTATACTAATGACCGCATTCAAAACAAACTTAATGACAAATCAAGTAATAGGACTAATGAGATTCATGAGGTACAAAATAGAGTAATCCATTTTTTACATATGTAGTGTAAATAGCACATCCCTAGATAAAATTGAGGGTGGAAACAATAACTTTTACATTTAAAATTTCAAATATACCATCATAATACTCTGTTACTCTATCTATCTTGCCATGTCAAAAAATATATACCACTTCATAAAAAATATAGTATATAATGAGAGAGAGAGAGAGAGAGAGAGAGAAAGAGAGAAAGAGAGAGAGAGAGAGAGAGAGAAAGAGAGATTCAAATAATAAAATATGTGATATACACAAAACCATAAAGGAAACATATATTAAAATATTTACAAAAATAATATATTATATTTGGATTTCCATGATGCTCTTTTAAAGATTTAAAACCAGAGACATAACATAAAACACAGACAAAGCTCAGTGCACATCCAGAAAAACTTATATACGGTACAGTGCCTAAATATACATGTATAAATAACTAATAAATAAAATGGTCTTTTAGTTTAACATTTTGGCCAAATTGTTGTAAGCCCTTGAGCCAACTGCACGGCAGACCACGTTTCAAGGGTCCCTACACTAGGGACAGAGTGCTTTTCCTGGTAATGTACAGGTTAATAAAAGCTTCAATCAGACTTGAAACTTTTGCAACTAATATTGACAGATTTATTATAAATCATTCTTCCTGGCAATGCACAGGTTATTAAGAATCTATATTAGTGTAGGGACCCTTGAAACGTGGTCTGCCGTGCAGTTGGCTCAAGGGCTTACTGTACAACAATTTGGCCAAAATGTTAAACTAAAAGACCATTTTATTTATTAGTTATTTATACATGTATATTTAGGCACTGTACCGTATATAAGTTTTTCTGGATGTGCACTGAGCTTTGTCTGTGTTTTATGTTATGTCTCTGGTTTTAAATATATATATATTGCCATGCTCAGTAGCACTCCTCTGTGAAAGTTATATGCTTATATATATGTTGTGGGTATTTTGGGGGTTTAATATGAGCTTGTAGGTGTTCTGTACGCTCTTTTAAAGAATAATAAATAACTAAAAGGCGACTTCACAGAAAAGACACTAATGTCAATGCCTAATTGAACCTTCAAATAGCCCAGATATTAACAAAAATCGTATAGAGGAAATTCCTCCCTAAATAACAATATTGACAAAGGGTAATAACACCCTATCAGGTGTGTAAACAGACACACAATACTCATAGCAGAGAAATTCAAAACATACATCACTAAAGAAAAGATTCTGAGAATGAGTAGAATAAGTAGAGCTCGTGAGGATGAAAAAAACATAATTTAAATAAATGCTATATGTATTGTTTGGAGTTCCAGATTTTACATTTCTAAATAGCAACCCCCAAATTTCAAATATTAGATTCAAAATTATAAACACTAAATTATCAATTCAGTATCCACATACTAATAGCAGTGACAAAATAGTAGCAGCATGTCAACTACTAGGATGGCCAAAAGAAATGTCCTGGAAGGAGAGAGGGAAGCCTAGGGGATCACAAGAAATGACTCAGATCCCAGTCAGTGTTGAGACCAAGTGGGACCTGGGTCCCAAGGTAAAGATCCAATAGGCCTCCCTCTGATCCAACCTCCTCACACGATCACCACCTCTCAGAGGGGGAACATACTCTATTCCATTGAATTTTAAATGTCTAACATCTCCCCTTACACAGTTGGTACAGTGTTTGGGGACAGGATGATTTAAATCTTTTTTGTTTATAAGCCTCACGTGTTCCATTATTTTGAGCTTTAAACACCTAATTGTGCAGCCCACATACTGTTTGCCGCATTCACAGTTGAGTAAATATATAACAAAAGAGGTCATACAATTTATAAAATGATGTATCCTGTATTCCCTATTGGCAACTGTAGAATGAAAGGTCTTAGTTGGTTTAATTAAATTACATATCTTACAATGAGAACAACTGTAAGAACCCCTTGAGGAAAGTACTGGGTTACCTGTTTGAGAGGTGAACAAGCTAGGCAACAAAGAATTAGCTATCATTTTCGTTTCACTAAAAATTACAGTAGGATTTGCCTGCAATTGTGGTCCAAGGATGGGGTCTAGGATCAGGATGTCCCAATGTTTTTTTAACAATACCCCTTATCTGGTCAGCCTGATGGCTAAATTAAGTAAAGAACAATGAACTTTGTGTTGAAGAAGTTTTTTTTAGGCTTCCTAATCAAAAGAGTATTGCGATCCATTTTATTCAGCTCATCCCAAAGTGTCCAGTAAATTATCTGACTTATAGCCCCTGGCCAGAAACCTATTATGAATGTCTGTGGATTGTGTCAGGAAATCCTCATCCCTGGAGCAGTTACGTTTAGCTCTCATGGACTGACCTTTTGGTATTGCCTTAATGAGGCTTCTGGGATGGCAGCTGTCCGCTCTTAGCTAAGTATCCTAGAATTGTCTTTGCAGAAAATATCTGTTTGTATATTTAAAGAAAGATCTATATATAATAATAAAATAGTGCAATTGTTGATGGTGATAAGTGTAAGTGAATTTAAGGTGATATTCATTAGTATTAAGTAGATCAATAAATAATAACAGTGTCATGACATCACCCTCCCAAATGAAAATCAAATCATCAATAAAGCGACGATAAAAAAAATGATAAGATGCATATAGGGGTTCTTATCTCCAAAAACATGGAACGACTCCCACCATCCCATGAACAAGTTAGCATAGGATGGGGCAAAACTGGTACCCATAGCCGTTCCATGTGTTTGGAGATAATAAACCCAACCAAACAAAAAATAGTTGTGTGTTAGAAGAAAATAATGGAATCAAGGATGAAGGTGAACTGTGAAAGTGATAAATCAGATAAATCATGCCTGCGTGAACATTGAAAAATGACCGGTTTTTAACTTTTGTCACACCATGATGAAGCGCCACAGGTGTGAAACGTGTAGTGTGTTTCCCCTACTTCTTTAGGGGATCATTTTTGTGTATGTCCAATAAAGTCTGCTTTATGAGGTAGCCCCCTCTGGATCTTTATTTCCGTGCAATGGATGGTGCTCCCTTTTTTACCTTTTGTTCAAGTTAAATCTTCAGCATTTTCTTTTCTACAGAAATATTTGACAATTAATGATCTCATCCCTAAAAAATATTCCAACGGATTTATCATGAAGTAAAATCTCTTTTGTTAACTTGTGTAGAAGCCATTGCAATTATATTTGTGGCAGGCAGTTTTGTGTTTTAACTCATCCCACCCCCTCGCCTGACCAGCCACTGGGATAACCAATACTGACTCAAGGTATGGAACAAAATAGGGCACAAATTTATTTCAAACAATAAACGTAACAAAACCTGGCTTGTTGGGTCTAGTAACTTTCCAACTAACTGACATGAATTTGAATGGACCTCAGTGTCACTTTGCCAGCTGGAAAAGATGTCCAAAATCCATCAAGCTACAAGGTCACTGGGATACTTCCTGACATCCATTTGCTAGCTTGGAAAATGCATTGCTGCATCTCAGCACTGGAAACCGTGCAAGGCTGCATAGGAAGGTAGTACAGGAATACAAGAGCTCAGCAATGGAGGTTATTGTCTCCCGGGGGCTCGAGTTCGGCACATTGCAGATCGGGTAGGCAGATTGTTGGGAGGGGCTGGGACTGACCGGTGGTCTTGGTACACGTTGGCACCAATGACAAAGTAAGAGAAAGATGGAGGGTCCTAAAAAATTATTTCAGGGATCTAGGCCGAAAGCTTAAGGCAAGGACCCACTATTGGCTGCAACCCTGTAATTGTGTTAGAACTGTCTGTGTGTATCCCGCTAGGTATAAGGAGACCACATGTATAAGTCATGTAACAGAGTTCCCCTCAGTCATATGGGGTAAATGTCAAATGTCAGCTCTGTAGCCCACTGCTGGCTGCAAGCCTGTAAATGTGTTAGAATTGTCTGTGTGTGTCCCACTAAGCATAAGAGAACCACATCATTATGCCGAGTTACATTGTATCAGTTATGTATCGTGTGTGCGCATTGCAATAGTGTTTCACTGTCAACCGCAAGAAAGGAAAAAGGTTTTTAAAAACCAGCAGCCTTGCGCGTAGCATATACGCAGCAAGCTAACTTTGGATAGGAATGTCCCAGCGCTCTGATTTTTGCTACGCATACTGCTAGGGGGTAATTAGACCGGTTATGTTTTCTGTATTAGAAACTTTAATAAGAAGTAATGAATGAAAGTCCCCCTCTTTTTGGTGTATTAATATTATAAGGGTAAGGGGATTTTCATTCAGGCCAGAACAGGAGGTGACACTTGGGGTATAAATACTAGGCTTTAGAATGCATGGCAGGAAATCCCAGTGAGTAAGCAATGTATAATTAGACTCAAGTTTCTAAAGCCACCCTGCTGATTCGGTTCCCCTGTGTCTGGTAGTTCAAAGAAACTGACACAGTCAAGTGTTGAGGGGGGAGGGGGAGAGGTAAATAGTTTTCTCTGACATAAGTCCAGGTGTCAGGGGAAAGGCAGACAACCTGTCACAGGGAAGTGGGCTTGGCTAGGTATGCTAAGCGGCTTAAGGGCGAAGTTCGCACATGCTCGCAGCATACTTTGAAGCCTCTGCCAGGCTCCCTGAAGTATGGGCGAACCTTGCCAATAGGTGGGATGTTTTGTTCCCACACCGCGATTGGTTGCACAGTGTAAAGATAGGACTTGTGAGGTTTTAAAAATCTGTGCAGCCAGTCGGGAGGTAGATTCAACATGCTGTAAAAAGATTCACCTAAGATTCCATCTAAGATCTTTCCTGTAACCAGAGTTAACATCATAACTAAGTAAGTGTATTTTCGTATTATTTTGTAAATTAAGCTGTGTATGTTCATTGTGTGAATAAATTATAATTTATTTTATCTCACGTTTTGCTCAAAGGATCCGGGTATTTTTGTGTTAAAAGCATTGGTCTCCCGTGACAGCCAAATCATTACATTTAATATTCGAGGACTCAATTTCCACAGGTTCAGTACCACAAGATTGGCGTAAAGCAGATGTGATGCCTACATTTAAAAAAGGAGGTAGATCACAACTGGGGAATTACAGATCTGTAAGCCTGACATCAATATTGGGGAAACTACTTGAAAGTTTACTACAGGATAATATTCAGGAATACCTCATGGAAAACAAAATTATTAGTAATAGTCAGTATGGATTTATGAAGGATAGGTTGTGCCAAACTAACCTTATTAGTTCCATTGAGGAGTTATGTAGGAATTTAAACCAGGGTAATGCAGTTGCTGTGGTCTACAGTACTTAGATTTTGCAAAGGCTTTTAATACGGTTCCACACCACAGATTAGTGTACAAAAGAAAGCTATTTGGACTCAGTAAAAATGTTTGCACCTGGATTGAAAACTGGTTGAAGGACAGACAGAGAGTTGTAATAAATGGAACTTTATCAAGTTGGGCTAAAGTTGTTCGTGGAGAACCTCATGGATCCCTCATGGGACCCCTGCTTTTTAACTTGTTTATTAATGACATTGAGCTTGGCATAGAGAGCAAAGTCTCCATCTTTGTTGATGACAATAAATTGTGTAAGGTAGTAGAATCAGAGCAGGGTGTAATTTCTCTTCAGAAGGACTCAGAGAGACTGAAAACTTGGGCAGGTAAATGACAGATTAAGTTTAATACAGATAAACGTAAGGTTATGAATTTGGGAAACAAGAATAAACAGGCAACTTACAAATTAAATGGGGATAAATTGGGGGAATCCTTGATGGAGAAGGATTTAGGAGTGCTTGTAGACAGCAGGCTTAGCAATAGTGCCCAAAGTCATGCAGTAGCTGCAAAGGCAAACAAGATCTTATCTTGCATTAAATGGGCAATACATGAAAGAGAAGTAAACATTATTATTCCCTTCTGTAAAGCATTATTAAGACCACACCTTGAATATGGAGTACAATTTTGGGTACCACTCCATAGAAAAGACATTATGGAATTAGAAAAAGTACAGAGAAGAGCCACCACATTTATAAAGGAATGGAAAATCTAATTTATGAGGAGAATCTAACTAAATTAAATTTGTTTATATTAGAAAAGGTGTCTAAGAGGGGATATAATAACTATATAGAAATATATTCAGGGACAATACACGGAGCTTTCAAAAGAACTATTCATCGCAAGGGTCGTACAAATGACACAGGGTAATCCCTTAAGGTTGGTGGAAAGGAGATTTCCCCAGAAACAAAGGGCAGTTACAATGTGGAATTCATTACCCATGGAGACTGTGATGGCAGCTACAATAGATATGTTCAAAAAAAAGGTTGGACATCATTTTAGAAAGGAAAGGTATACAAGAATATACCAAATAATTAAACATGGGAAGGATGTTGATCCAGGGAATAATCTTATTGACAATATTTGGAGTCAGGAAATAATTTATTTTCCCCCTTATGAGATATCATTGGATGATATGTCACTTGGGGTTTGTGTTTGCCTTCCTCTGGATTAATACACAGTAAGTACAAATATAGGATCAAATATCTGTCGTCTAAATTTAGCATAGGTTGAACAGGATGATATTTTCAACCTCATCTACTATGTAACTGTGTAATTTCAGCTCTGGGGACCCCTTGCTTCTAGAGATACTTACTTCCGAAGCGGTGCCGGTATCTATGCAGGTAGAGAACTGTGTGCCTAACATAATGGCGGCTTTAAATGCCCCACAACACGTGGGCCAATAGGAAGCCGCGACGTCATCCATTGTGACTTTCTATTGGCCAGTGTGACCGGGACATTTAATCTGGACAGGGATACCGGCACTGCTACGGAGGTAAGTATCTCTGTAAACAGGGGGTCACTGGAGCTGAAATTAGCCCAGTTCCACTCCGGAGACCCCCCTGCTTCAATTGTTTAATTACAATCTTTTTATTTATTCAAATGCAGTGCAGCATGTTCTGCTACTTTAAAAGGGACCTTCAACATAAGATCCATAGAGGGGTTTACCGTTGTTAGGCAGCCTTACATTGTCTGTGTACCCTTTGCATTGGAGGGCTAGAGCAGGGGTGTGCAACTCGGCAACGGAGTGTTAAATCATGGCTTCTGTACTGTAGAGCAGGGGTGCTCAACTCCAGTCCACAAGACCCCCCAACAGGTCAGGGTTTTAGAATATCCCAGCTTCAGCACAGGTGGCTCAATCTGATTTGAGCCACCTGTGCTGAAGCAGGGACTGAGTGAGCCACCTGTGCTGAAGCAGGGATATCCTGAAAACCTGACCGGGGGGGGGGGGGAGGGGCTGGAGCACTGGCGTTGAGCACCCCTGGACTAGAGTATGTGAAGAGGCCATTGACCAGAATGATCAACTCGTTAGTCCTGAAACGAGGGGGGCCTACCCTAAGGAGGTAGGGGTTAAAAAGGAGGGAGGGGTTTGGTGGAACAAGGACAGGGGCACGATGGATTTAAAGCAATTGTGTGAGGGGCTTACAGCTGCACCCAGAATTACAGGCGTATGCCTTATAATAATCTGTTGGGCATTTAAATTATGATATTTTGGTTTGCTTTCTCTACACTCATACATGTGACAATATTGAATTTCTCATACCAATTATGTGATTTGTAGTTTACAATATAAGAAATAAACTTTTTTTAATACATTTGGAAACTACTTAATTGAATCAGCATAATTTCACACAAACAATGAAAACTTACCAACCACAAACCTAAGAGAAGAACCCACCTATGCAAATAGGTAGAAAAAGAAAGACCCCTATTACAGTATAGCACTCCCAATGGTGTAATGGTGTATTGTTTAAAATAAAACTTTATTAGTATAGTAAATAAAATAAATGTGGACTAACCAACAGAAAACGTATAACAATACACCAATACGAGTGCTATAATAGGGCCTTTCCTTTTCTACCTATTTGCCTAGGTGGGTTCTTCTCTTCAGTATTTTAGCTCCAGCAACCCAATTTTCTTATTAGACAGTAGCGAGAGTGTTTTTCCCTCTTTCCCCACCCCATTCACATATTTAAACAACCAGAAACCTAAGTTCAACCCTATATCCAACACCCAGATGTCACATTAATATACTATGTGCACTTTCTATTAACACAATGATTCACAACTGGGGCTTTTGGGGAGCCCTGGGGGTGCGTGAGGTGTGTCCATGGGGTTCACCAAGAAAAATATGTAATGGCGGAGCTCAGGCAGTATAGTGGGGTCCCGAGTCTGCACCTTAGCGTCGGTGGTATAGTTGTCAATTACAGCAGGAGCTTCTCAAGTCGCTCAGCATAATGCTTTGCATCTTCAGCGACCATGGAAGCTCACACAATAATTGACAGCTATGCCACCTATGCTGTCTGCAGACTGAGGTGCAGTTTGGGGCCTTATTAAGTGTGTGTGTCAGCTCAGGACACTATGCTGCCTGGAATTGGTCTAACAGTTTTGTCTGATGAGTAGGTAATAAAATTAATTAGGGGTTCACAAAACAATATATATAATGAATATATATATATAATATAAAGAAATTTAAATTGTAGCGGGCTGGATGGACATGTCACAAGAAGAAATTGCCATCACAAACATTGGTATTCGACTGGATTCCAAGGGAAATTAAAAGACTAAGATGATGATCAAAACTAAGATGGAAATTCATCCAGGTAACTCAATGTATTTTGTCCCTGGTGCAATATTTTATAAATAAATAAAGAGACCCTCATCCAAAACTGGGTCAGCAAGAGCTGAGATGATGATGATGATGATGATGATGATGATGATATATATAGATAGATAGATAGATAGATATAAAAATCTATTCACAGCCGGCACACACATAAATATTAGGAAATCCAGATGCTTGTCCCATAGAAAATCATAAAAGATGTATATTACCAGATGATGGTCCAGTAAGGAGAGACAGCACACACGGGTAGAAATGCAAAAGTGTATTAAAACACAAAAACACACGTTTCGGTTCCTACAAACGGAACCGTTTGTAGGAACCGAAACGTTGGTTTTTGTGTTTTAATACACTTTTGCATTTCTACCCGTGTGTGCTGTCTCTCCTTACTGGACCATCATCTGATAATATACATATATATATATATATATATACAGTATATTGGTCATTTTTTTTAAAAGTGTGATATAGAAATATGTTTGATCCCAATTATTACTGCGGATAAATCCTGGAACACATGGATACGGCTACCTTTTGCAGTGAAGCTGTTAAATCAGAGTATATACTGTAGGGGAAAAAAAGAAACTGACAAAACATCACATGTAGTTCGTTACCTGTCCCAGAGGGTAGGAGAGGATTTTGCGAGACTGCCTTGGAGAATTTTAGGTTGCCATAGACAGGTTGGCACCCAGGAATTTCGTACCCTGCAGCATGAATAGAGGATTAACCATGGCTAGGTAGGACTCATACTGTAACAGATATTAGAACACCAGGGTGATACTGTGGTTCATGAACGGAAGATTGCAATATAATGCCAGTAGTGTACAGCCATCCATCAGTCTACCATAGGGGGAAATCCTTGTGTGCATCTCTCTCTAGTATGAACATACTAAATGAGCACATTAGTCTGTGAATATGATTTCAGTAAATGTTCCTACTTACAGCATCTAAATAAAACAGTAACTTAGCATGAATGAGAATTTATTCATTTTCTCCATCCCAGTTTTACAGCAAAAAGAATGCATTGTAAATGTCTTATATACATAGATTTATAATAGTATTGAGGAATGTTGTCATACTAAGATCGTAGCCTTCTTCCTTGTGATGGGCACAATTAATGGGCCATGGTATATAATAATAAATTACAGGCCCCTTCTTGGTCACTGGCTTTAAACGTGTTGTGCGTTCCAACATAAATGTGGTGAACAGCAGATGATAGAAGAGAACTGGAATGACAATGTGTTCTATTCCATGGCCCAGTCTGTGTTTCAATGCTCGGTATTGGTAACATTAGTAGAAAAGAATCGACTGGTGAAATGGGTAAAAATGAAAAATTACTGGAAAATTGGACTAAATACCGTTTGTGATTGTAGAGACCAGGTTATGGAAAGAAACTCCGTGTTGTAGCACAAGGGTGCTCAACGGCAGTCCTCAAAACCCCCAACTGTTCAGGTTTTCAGGATATCCCAGACTGAGCCACTGATTGAGCCCCCTGTGCTGAAGCAGGGACTGATTGAGCCGCCTGTGCTAAAGCAGGGATATCCTGAAAACCTGACCTGTTAGGGGGGCTTGAGGACTGGAGTTGACCACCCCTGTTGTAGCAGGTTAGGTCTCCCTCACCATGTTCTGCTAATTTTTTTTTTTTTTTTTTTTTAAAGGATTGTCTTTTGAGTATGAACGCATATATTTTTGTACGAAAAAATATATATACCACAAACAACAAAGCAACATGAATTTGCACGTCAGCAATGGACAATACACATGGCACATATTAATGGTCACAGTTGAATAGCATCTTGCATAATGTCTATACCTAGGGCGTATGCCCTAAAACCTTCTACTTTAGTCATCAGCTATGAAGATGCAATAAACAGCAATTGCTTGCAGACTCGCCTCAATAACTTGCTGACAATCTGATTGTAATTGCCTATCAGGTTAGTTTTTTTTATCAGTTATCATTAGTCAATAAATTCAAGATCATTGTGGATAAAAAAAAAAGCTGTAAGATATTTAAGATCCCCCTCCACCCCTCTCCCCCCTTCCCTTCCCCCCTTCCCCCCCTTCCCTTCCCTTCACTTTTTTTTCCTCCCCTCTTTCTTTTTTCTTTTCTTTTTCCTCTGCATCCTTCTATCAGGTCTTTAAAAACAATAAATTCTTCAATTGAAGAGGCTGTTTCCGGGGTATGATATGATTGAAAATTACATCTTTCTGTGGAAAAGCTTGTCAATTGTGCTAATGAACTAATCATTCCATTTTTTGTGAATGCGGTCCTCATGTGTGTGTATACAAAATCGATACGGTGTATAATATAATTCAATCATTTAATGCAATGTTGTAAACACACATGTTTATTGCTTTATAGATACGGTTACATTTGATATATTATCAAAATATGGTTTAAATATAAGATTTTGTCCCCTTGGTTTTTGACCATTAGAATTGACATTTTTAGAGAAATTATTATGAACTTATCAAATGTATGGATTAAAATTCTACTAAAATAATTAAGATGATTTAAATGAAGAATTTGGTGATTGATAGTGGGCTAGTGCCAACTTTGTAGTTACATAGTTGTCCATTGGTCTATTATTACTAATGAATTAGGACATATTTTGTTTATTTTTTCTTTAATATATGTTATTATTAAGTGTCTACTAGTATAAACTTTCTTTATTAATATATTTTATGATATAATTCAAATGTCACTATACATCTATATGAACAATGGTGGTGTAAATAGTCCTGTTTATGTTATTTCAGTTAATCCTACCCCTATTAGTATATTTTGTAATCACTAATTGGACTTTTAATATATTTCTTACTCAGTCTTTATGTCAAGTAATAACTTTCCAATTATATTTCCTTGAATGTGTTTTTGTTACATATTGACTGTTTTGTGTTGTTCAGATAAATAAAATTGTTGTTTTAACAAATTGGGTTGACGTGATGACGCGTTTGATGTCACCATGCCGGTGTGTATGGCGGGAATCGAGAAATTTATTTCCGGGATTCATATCTATATTACAATCAACAAAAAACTCAACAAAAAACTCGGCGTATCGCCCACAGTTGGGAAACTGAAGTGCTGACAAAATTTGGCAGCATTGTTGTCCTTCTCTGTATGAACATAATTATACCACCTTCGTACACTAGGAGCACGCCAGTCGGAGCTGTGGCAAGAAGAGGGTAGGCTGTGTGTGCTGGGCGTCTGTGACCCCTACACTAGGCCAGAGATCCCCTTAGGCCCCAGCTAGGCCCCGACTCAATGTTTTGCTTGTGGCTACTGCAGGGACCATCCCCAGTAGACAGGGACCCTGCCCCTGTAACATAACATTCATTCATTTCCGGGTTCGGCGAGCATACAAAAACCCTTGATAGAGGTAAGATTCCATACACTTTGATAAAGCCCTTTTGGGTGAAACATGTCAGTGTAGTCTCTCTATTTTTATACAATAAATCGTTTTTTTTCATCCTCTTCGCTTCATTATATTTTCTGTGGTGCGGCAGTCTTCTTGGTATCATGCCAGGTTTTTCTACATAATATAAATAAGGCATTCCTTAAAAAAAAAAATAGAATGCCTAAAATGGATTATTCTCACTCATTTATATTGATCCTTCTTGGTCACAGGTGGGCAATCCAGGTCACCATTTATTCTTCATACGCTAGGAGCACGCCAGTCGGAGCTGGGACAAGAAGAGGGTAGGCTTTGTGTGCTGGGCATCTGTGACACCTACACTAGCCCAGAGATCCCCTTAGGCCCCAGCTAGGCCCCAACTCAATGTTTAGCTTGTGGTAGCTGCAGGGACCATCCCCAGTAGATAGGGACTCTGCCACTGTAACATAACAGTGATGGACCCAGTCAGGACGCGGCTGCACCCTGTCATCAGGTGGTCTGGGACCAGATCACCTCCCACAGATAAGAAACTCTCTTCATGGTAGGACACTCCTGCTGGACACCACCCAACATGGAGGCGGACTCGTCGCTGAGGACGATGGTGTGGGACCAGACGGCTCCTTGTCTACAGTCAGCGCTACCGGGTGCTGGAGTACCCAGCAGGTATCAACATTCCACCAACTCTACACACGTTAGTTGTGGGCAGCGCTGTCGCACACACTTAGGGTGGGAGTGCCTATTGTGGGCCGGGCACTAGGACATTGGTGCCCCTGCACCCAGGTACTGTGGGAATACAATGTGGGACTATTGCTATATGTACTATACGGTGTGGTTGTGCAGTATGTGTGCCATCAGTTGTGCTTAGTAAAAATCGTTATACCATATCCTGGTGTGTGTTACTGAGTACATTGTCCTGTGACGGGGTTATGCGACACTGTTAGGGTCCCATGCAGGTGGAGGCGCTGTCGCCAGATGGATCAGGTACACCCCAGGCTTCCAGCAGCGGAGGTTCAGACCTCCTGTGAGCCGCAGGTACCGCACCACACACACAGTAGCCACCACATCTCCCAGAGGGTGGGGGAAAGTGCGCTACATTTAATTGCAAGATACGCAGTGCCAACAATGATGTGAAATTTTTAAGTCAAAGAGCAACTATTCAGAAGAGGTGACTCTGTTGTATATGAATATGAGTATATAATTATGGTTCCAACTATAAATCCAATTTTTTATTTTTTATTTTACAGAAATGAGTCCTAACGCAGCTCTAAGAGAATAGTACTATTTTTTGGTTTATTGGTTTAATACAGGCCTGCACAACATACAGCCCGCGGGCCGCATGCGGCCTGTCTGGCCTCTCTGTGCGGCCCGCGATGAGTCCGGCCGGGCGCCAGTTTAATAAATAAACTTAAAAAAAATAAATGGCGACGATTCCCCGCGGTCCCGGCGCGCATGCGCAGGGCCCGCTCCCCTCTCCCTGCTCCCTCCCCTCCCTGCTCCCTCCCCCCCATCCTGCTCCCTCCCCCCCGCCCTGCCCCCCCCCCCCGCTCGCAACGGGGGACGGAGGGGGAAGTCACAGCCAGCTGAGCTCTTCTGCGGCCGCTCCCCCCCCCCTGCTCCCAACGTGGATATGTGCAGGGGGGTGAGGTGCATTGAGGTGAGGTGCAGGGGGGTGAGGTGAGGTGCATTGAGGTGAGGTGAAGGGGGGGTGAGGTGAAGGGGGGGTGAGGTGAAGGGGAGGTGATGTGCAGGAGGGGTGATGTGAGGTGCAGGGGGTGAGGTGCAGGGGTTATTGGAGGTGCAGGGGGGTGATTGTAGGTGCAGGGGGGTGATTGTAGGTGCAGGGGGTGATTGTAGGTGCAGGGGGTGATTGGAGGTGCAGGGGAGGGTCATTGGAGGTGAAGGGGGGTCATTGGAGGTGCAGGGGGGGTCATTGGAGGTGCAGAAGGGTCATTGGAGGTGCAGGGGGGGGTCATTGGAGGTGCAGGGGAGGGTCACTGAAGGTGCAGGGGAGGGTCATTGGAGGTGCAGGGGAGGGTGATTGGAGGTGCAGGGGGGAGAGTGATGTGAGGTGCAAGGGGGGGGAGAGTGATGTGAGGTGCAGGGGGGGAGAGTGATGTGAGGTGCAGGGGGGGAGTAATGTGAGGTGCAGGGGGGGAGTGATGTGAGGTGCATGGGGGGAGAGTGATGTGAGGTGCAGGGGGAAGAGTGATGTGAGGTGCAGGGGGGGAGAAGGATGGTGCAGGGGGGTTGGGATTTGTGTGGTGTCCAGGGGGGTATTGTGTGTTTGATGTGGAGAGGGAGTATTATGTGTGTGGGTGAGGGGGAGAGATGGGGGTATGAGAGATAGATGGGGAGTATCGCAAAGGTTGATAGTGAGGGGTTCTGGGGGAGATATGAGGATGATGATGAGGGGTGCTGGGGGAGATATATGAGGATGATGATGATGAGAGGTGCTGGAGGAGTGATGATGATGATGATGATGATGATGATGATGATTTTACCCATGCAGCCCAATTTTTTTTCCTTGGAGCAGTTCCTTGGAGCACTTCTTGCTTTACGAGTTGTGCAGGCCTGGTTTAATACATGGATTCGTTTGAAAAATCTTTGTTAGCCGCTTCATACTCCTTAGAGTGAGGTAATGAAGCAGGTAATCTTTGCAGATCTAATTTGCAAAAGTATGCTTGAAACATCTTTGCTAAATATTCTCCATTGTAAAGCTGATAATAAAATCCCTAAACAACACTTTAATTCCACATAGATCTACATAGTTCAATGGGTAACATAACACACACACACAGACGTGTTCTCCCTCACACACCATTTTCTTTAGCATCTCAATTTTAGGCATCTGCTTATCTGCAAATAAATAAACCATATCCTATCTCATTATCACAGACTTCCAAATGTGAATTGAATTACTGAGAATGCAAATCAACACTGTGACAGGACGGATGTTACAAAATTCCTATGGGGAAGATAGTTTTAATTGACCGTGTATCACTCAAGAAAATCCATATTAATCTCCCTCTGTATATGAATCAGAATGTGTTTTTTTGTAGATTCTGATATAATTTGCCACTGACAGAATAATGAAATATTACAACAAGCTGCGCTGCTCATCAGATATCCCGTACATTGCAACCAGGGATAATTTTTAAAATTAACTCCAAATGCTTTCTAATAAAAAAAATACCAAGCCGTAAAAACAGATCAGGAATAGAAACTATAACTGCTTTGTAATCATAGGGGACAGTGACGTATTACAGAACAATGCATTCTGAGCCCTCTAAGGCTGCGTCCATAGATGGACCAGCCGTGCTGAGGGGTGCGGACGCTCCGCGCTGAGCCCCTGCATCCTCAATGAGGATGCCTTGAGAGGGGGCTCACGCGAGCGTCCGCAGGCGTGCTCAGGCGTTGGAGGTTTCAGCCGAGCGCCAAGCTGTTTTTCAGCGCGCTGTCGGCTGAAAACCTCCAATCACTGCACAGCAGCGTCAACGTCACGGCGCCGTGACGTCGGCGCCGTGACATTGACGTCAGTGCGTCGCGGGCGATTGGCCCAGCGACGTCACTGCCCCGCCTCCAACCACTCCCCCCCGGCTCCCTTCGTGCACGCTGGCTCGCCTGCAAGTCCGTGCAATCGCGCTGACTGAAGCAGGCGAGCCTCAGCGTTAGCGCGCCTCCGCTCTCCCCACACCTCTATGGCCCGGGCCTAACACTGGACGCCCTAAAGCAGGGGTGGGCAACACTTTGAGCCAATGATTGAGCCGCCTGTGCTGAAGCAGGGATATCCTGAAAACCTGACCTGTTGGTGGCTCTTGAGGATTGGAGTTGTTCACCCCTGCACTAAAGCAATTTGGTGCTGGTTCCCACTCTTGCTGTTTTTTCATCCAGATACAGTACTTTAGTTATATAAAAAGCACTGTATATAATAATAATAATTAAAAAAACAGATCTCGTTCTCTGCTTGCTATCATCTTCCCTCTTTTCTTTGATTACATGTGAACAACAAAGAAAGTGACAGAGAGAGAAGTCAGTTTATCTGCACCAAATACCCCAATCAATATAAGCAGAATCCTTGTTCTTTTAAATGAGATGTTTTTAGGACTTACGCCCCAAACTTTGGTCATCTTTAGAGATGTGTGTACCTGCCGAGACTCGCCGCGCTGCAGTTTCGATGTTCACACCACGAGCTATACAAAAATGAACCGAATTGTTCTAGAAATTCGCTATTTCGCAGTTTTCAAGGGGAAAATAAAATGCCCATTGACTTTTCAGCGTTCAAGAAATCTTGCCGCAAACTTCTTCGCCAAACTGAAATACAGGTACGTGATATTTTCCAAGTTTGACTAAGCGTGCAAAGTCATCTCTAGATGTCAGGCTTTGCACACCAAAAGTATATAATGGCAATCACCAATATACAACAGATGTGCCCCAATTTTTAAATCCTCTCTCTTTTTTATAATATAAAATGGCATTAAAACAGCAAAACGTGAAAAATCTTTTTGTCTTTAAATAAGTTTTGTAGTAATAGATACTGTAATACTGTCAGCATTTTTTTTTTGTAAGTGAAACTTCTTTGCTGGCACCTACCAAAATTTCCTTTGCAGTAAATCGCCGGAAGTGACGTCACTGCTGGCAGAAGAGGCCGTCGGTAACGTTAGTGTTGGAAGCTCAGCACGCATGCGCAGAGGCCTCCCGCGCACGGCGCACATGCGCAGTAGCCGTTATCCCCTCCCCCACGTGCCTGCGCAGTAGCCACTGGCTCGCAGAAGCAGCACACACAGACACACACAGACACACACAGACAGACACAGAGACACACACACACAGAGACGCACACAAACAAACGCAGATATACACAAGGAATTCACAGCTACTGTAAATCTAGAAGTCTAAATAGCTAAAACAGGGTGTGTGTGACGCGCACACATGTTCGAAGTCAAACTTCTTTGCGTTTTGGCACTGAAATTGTGTTTTGATTTTTACTTAAAAACATCACCATCACAAATATAATTTCTGTGACAAAACAGTGACAAAAGACAAAGAAGTTTTACTTAAAATGCGCACGCTCGGCACACACACTTTTTTTTAAACTCCTAATGCCATTTGTAATGATTTCTTTAACATACTGTACTGATCATCCTTAGGTTGCTACAGCAACCATTTAGAAAGTCATATCCACTTCCTCTTTTGAATCAGTTTCTCAGTGTCTCAGTGTCTCTCTCTCTCAGCTCTTTCCTTTGGCAACAAAGTATCACAAACAGATCTATTGCTGGGTTCCAAACAGCAGACTATTCTAGACATATAGTACTAATGTGTTACACTTAGTACTATACTCTTACAAAACAGTTGCAGCATATCACAGACTGCAGCACTAAATCAGAAGGCGGCCATTTAGTTAGGCACACAATCAGGATTTTTACAGATATATAACGGCACCAAACGATTGCCAGCTTTGGTAAAAATGTAGAATTATACCTTGTCACATTCTTTACATATACAAATAATAAGAAAAGAAAAGAAAAGAAAAAAAGGGGGGGGGGTGAAATGTAGTATTGCTGCTTCAATGATTCTTTCCACCAACACACACGCTACACCATCCACTGCACAAATAGCAGATACCGTATCTTAAAAAACAATGCCGTTTATTTGTGTCAATTAAATGAGTCATGTTTCAGCCGGGATCAAATACATTCACACATTTGTAGTCCTGTTTGGTACACAGAGCATTACTGCGGATTAGCTCATTAATTGGCAGATAAGAAGGACCCACCAGCAATGTATGCAACAAACGTAATGCCACAAAAGAGTGGGAGTACAGTTAATTCTCATTTCACGGTCTATCAGGATACTAATATACTGTATCCTTAAAATGCTTTGGCATGTTAATCTGCATGTGGGTAAAAGTGGCAGCTTCAATATAATAATTCAGCATAGATGCTGAATGAATATATATCCCTCATCCACTCAACATCCCTCATCCACTCACCTTCCCTCATCCATTCACCTTCCCTCATCCCTCTCACCCCCCTGTCATTCTTACCCCCCAGGAAAGCCACAGAAAACGCACAACATCGCAGACCAAATACACAAACGCACACACACAGCCCTCTCACCTGTCTCCGCTCCAGGCTGTTTCCTTCTCTCCGGCTCCTGACACCGTGTCCTGATTGGCTGCTGCTGCATAATGCAGCCAGTAAGGATGGAGGCAGATGTCCAGCTTTCTAGCAACAGCCTTGCTTTCTCCTTGCTCAGGTAGGGTCACTATGTCCAGAGACGTAATACCGGACACATACATTTACTGGGCAGAGTGTGTCCAAATACAGGGCAGTCCAGTTTAATACTGGAAACTATAGCACTAGTTAAAGTTCATTTCCAGGCAGCCTACCTTTGTATATTGAAGGTATTTTTGATAACCACTTTAGTGTTATATTTCACTTATGAATTTATTAGCATAAGCGTTATATACACGTATTTCTGTATTTTTTCACTTGTTAAAGTGTGAACATTGAATTAATGTAACTCTAGCTCAACTGTAACAATAGATTTATTTTGAACAGAAAACCCGCTTTAGTTTGGCTCTTAAATTGTGCCAAATGTAACTCGGTAAGGGAGGCAACGAAACTGTAATGATTTCTAATTGTCAGCACTGCTGTTTTTATTAAAACTGTAGATACTAAGAATGTAATAACATCTGAGAAGAATTATTTCCTTTTCCAAAAACAAAACCCCTTCCCAGTGTGACTGCCGGGAGAAATGTCCTGTGACCAGCGCACATCAACCATTGTGTTGCAAGAATATCTGCTGCCATGGCAACCGGGCTTTATTATTCCTATTATTTCCATTAGGGTTGTCTCAGTGTTTGTGCCTGCATTAGGCAGTGGTTATGGAACAGATAACCAGTCTTTACCTGGGCCTTTCTTCCAGGTGCGGAGATTGAAGTGTCACTTTGTAGTTCAAATGAAACTGAAACTCGGTGTTAAACTGACTTACTATACTATATCGGGGGTGGGGGCTCAACCCCAGTCCTCAAGACCCCTTCAACATGTCAGGTTTTAAGGACATCTGGACCAGTGCAGGGGCCACAGACACCCTGCACATACACCCTCACCTGTCTGTGTCCCAGCTCCGACTGGTGTGGCTCGCAGCATGCCAAATGTAACCACTCTCTGAACAGGGGAATCCTGGTGCCCTATCGGCTGCTGTGTGCCACTTGATCCTGCAGCCCCAGTGGCTGCTGGGGATTGTAGTTCCCCCTGCGGAGCTTCTCATAACATGGCTGCCGCTGTCCCTATCTACAGCACATGCGCCAGCTCCCTTAATGGCTGTTGCAACTTTGGGCATTCTCTACGTATGCGCGAGCCGTGCTGCGCATGCGCACCCATTGGCAAGATGGCGGCGCCGAGCACTCGCTCCCCGCGGAGCTCCGGCGATGTGCTCGCCACTCCGGTGGCACCCAGCGTCTCCCTGCACACTGCGGTGGTTCCCCCGCTTTAGCGGAGTTAAGCGGGGAACCAAGGGGGGCCGAGGGGTAGCCTGGCCACATTGTTATTATAGCAAGCTGAGTTTTGATTTATACAAATGAACACAACTCACATAACTTGGCCAGATGGCTAATATCTGAGAAAACAAAAACAGGGAGGCGGTGTAGTCAGGGCCGCCATCAAGCTTTCCCAGGACTAGAGTTTCCAAATGGATCCCACCATGTTGGTGGCCTGGCGAGCATCCCCTCTTTCTCTTACACACCTCCTCACTCATCCCCATCTATCCTCCTATCATCCTTACCCTCTCCCCCATGTATTTCTCTTCCTCCCTCTTACTCCCCCACCTCCCCTCTCTCTCATTCCCCCCTTCTTCCTCCCACCATCGTCTCCTCTCTCCTCTCTACCCCGCTCCTTTCTCCCCCTCCTTTCTCCCCCCTCCTCTATCCTTCTCCCTCTCTTTCCCCCCTCTCTCTCCTTCACCCTTCTCTCCCTCTCCTTCCCCCCCTTTTTTCTCTCTCCTTGCCTCTCTCTCTCCCCCTTCTCTCCCTCTTTTCCCTCTTACACCCACTCTCTTGCTTATTCACTTCCTCCCCCCCATCTCTATCACTCAATGCCACTCACTCAACCCCCCACTTAACACTCCCCCCACTATCACCACACACAATTCCGTACGACACACTTCCACTCCTCCCAAACACAATACCCCACACCGACTTTACTTTGAACCGCTTGAGTGATGCGGCCGTCGTCGCCCAGAAAAAAAATTCAAAGTCTCTTTAGCAGTCTGCCACCCTGCAGCTCCAGGCGGCGCACACGCCGCTAATGGTATGTAAACCTGCAATTTGTTTTTGCGCCACCGGCGTTTTTTGGTATAATCACCGCCTCACATCTTCTCCGGCTCTGAGAAGCAGCTTCACAGCTTATCAATACCAAAAGGGGACTAATTTCTATAAACCGCACAATTATAATTAAGAAAACGAATTTCATTTTGGGAATCTGTTAAAAATATAGTATATAAGTGTATATATATTGAGAGGCTTTGGTAAGTAAATCCCTAAATACACATGATGATATATTATTGGGTTATGTAGATGCAACAATGTACATTCAATAAGTTAATGTGGATGATACTGATTACCGTGTTACTTTTGGTTTAAGTATATTGGGATGATCTGAGTGCGTGCTTTGTAGCAGGTGTTTGGATGAGTCCCTCATTAACTATTTACAATTCAATCTAGATCATGAATCTCACAGCCTGGGAGAAGTACTGTGAATACTAAGATGGGGATGCTGCAGTGTTATTGGCTGCATGGTGTTACTAAGCAAAGGCATCGTCCCAGTGAAAACAACCTGTTGAAGAGGACGGGCAATTACACTGATTAAATAAAAGATATGTCAGCATCAAATCATTACGGAAAATGCTCGTGTGTTGGTGCATTGTTGTAGATCAGGGGTCTCAAACACAGTCCTCAATGGCCACCAACAGGCCAGGTTTTATGGATATCCCTGCTTCAGCACAGGTGGCTCAGCCTTCGACTGAGCCATTGATTGAGCCACCTGTGCTGAAGCAGGGATATCCATAAAAGCTGGCCTGTTGGTGGCCATTGAGGACTGAGTTTGAGACCCCTGAGTTTGAGACCCCTGTTCTAGATTAATCTTCTTACAGTAGCTATTTTTCATTTGTACCTATTTAACCCAAGATCCTGTATACAGATGCTTCAGAGTTTCTTTGGTGCATTTCTTGGGCAATAGATTGTCCTATCCAATTGGAATATTTGGTCCCTTTCCCTTTCTTAGTTTTCTTTATGCAATTGAATGTAATGTTGTTGCTCCTCAATTGCACTAGTTGTGTAAAACATCAATGTTTTCAATTAAAACAATTTGGTCCCACCTGCGCTCGCTTGCTATTGGGGCAATAGTAACAGATGTAGCCAGCCTAAGGCCTCAGATATAGTACATTCGCACGCACCTGTACAAGAAGTGATCCGTGGCCTGTAGGATTGCACTATGGGGAGGCGTGGCGAGGACGTGCTCCCATTGGCTGAACCATGCATGCGTGCTCTATGACCATCCTCATCGAGGTAAGGCCTTTTGTTAGCGGTGCGCGTGATGTCGCTCGCACCGTCGCACGGACTATGGACGCGGCCGAAACGTTTCTGGGGGCCGCTGCCACGTGACCGCGGTGATCGCGGCACTGAAGGATCAATACTGCGGCGAGTCCCATTAAAGCATGGACCCGCCCCCTGCTGCTTCATCGCGGCAGACACCGTCCCTGGCGCCGCGTACGAACAAGCAAGGACAGTAAGGGAACAGCAAGTCTTGCTACATCTGTGTATTCGCCATACTCTGACGAGGCATAAATCTCTCTGGGTGAAAGGCTTCTTCCATGTGGCTCAGCCCAACAGAAACATTAACAAAAATGTTTTTATTTTAGCGCAGGGGTGGACACGTGCAGTCCTCAAGGTCCACCAACAGGTCAGGTTTTCAGGATATCCCTGCTTCAGCACAGGGGGCTCAATCAGTGGCTCAGTTGAACACTGTTGGTGGTGGCCCTTGAGCACTGGACTTGCTTGTTTAGGGGCCTATTAAATTAGCTTTGAATGGTAATTTTCAGCCGATCGCGTATTGAATAAGCTCTTTTGTCTTTTTGGCTCTTCAAAGAGCTGGTTCAGCCTCTGTAAACCCCGCGACCCCCGTCGGCAGTCTCGCGCTCCCCCCAGTTTGCGCACCGCTGAGGTAGAGAAAAGACCAGGCAATAATGAGAAACCTTGGTAGGCCTCGTTCAGGGTGCCAGAGGCAGGAGTTGGAGGGCGGGTGTTCGCGTGTGCGAGCGTCAGTCTTCTTAGCGATGTGTGTTCATCCTCCCCAGCAGACTTTTTCAAGAGTTGAGGGGGCGGGGCTACAGACGGGAGCTTAGGGATCGGTGTTGCTGTCTTGAAATCATTCTCAAGAATGATTTCATTGGCTGCCGAGGTCCCAGTGACGCTGCTGCAGCTTCAAAAAACGAATTTTTCGTTTAGTGAAACTGTAGCCAGCGTCAACTCCGGGCTTCGGAGACAGGACAGCTGCTACCCTGACAACCAGTATTCAATTTGAATACTTTGTGTCCCACTGCAGCACGCCCTCCCTCCGAAGCCTGCACCCTGAACGAGGCCTTATTGAAACTGTAGCCAGCGTCAACTCCGTACTTTGGAGACAGGGCAGCTTCTACCCTGACAACCACAATTCACTTTCAATACATTGTTTCGGACAGCCGCCCGCACGTAAGCACGCCCTCCCTCCCTCCGAAGCCAGCACCCTGAACGAGGCCGTAGAAATAGCTAGAGTCTGAGATAAGCACAGTTTCTCACATTGTAACTCTGAAACAAAGTATCAATAATAATGGGGAGGAAAGGTTACTGAAGCTGATGTAATCCTTTTTGCTGATTTACCTATATTCATTTTGTTTCTTTATTATACAATTACGTTATTTTTATGACGCACAAGCGACCTCATAAAGGGGCATATGTTTTAGTTTTTAGGGTATAAATATATGTCATACCATATTAACTGTTAGAGAGCTTTTCTATAGAAGCTTTCTCCTGTGTACAGTACACTGAATAAACTCATTTGATAACTACATTTTTTTTTTGCTGTAACATTTTTACAGCTTTAACACGCCCTAAAGGGTTTTCCAGGCGCATGAAGGCGTCACAGCAGAAAATGCGTTTTTTTTGTTTTTGTTTTTTTTAACCTATAATTTATAGCACGCTTAGATAATCACAATGCAACCTTTTATATGATTATTGTTTTCAACTGTCACTGTTATAACTCTAGGGCGATCATTCGGGCCTATTCCGAAATCCTCATTAGATGCAGTCGTTTCCTGGACCGCATAAACATGTAGCATGTAATCAGCGAAATGTCCATTCCCTATTCACTATCATAATGTCCGGCATCGCTGTGAAGCGCCACACAGCTTTCAAAATACTCTTTTCATAGAATAAAGGACGCAAAGCCTAACATGGCTGGGACGCCTGAAGCAAACATTTCATGTGCAAAATAGCTTTGATTTTGGTTTTATTATAGTTAATAGGGCACTCATTTTTCAACGTTAATTGTTTTGATAAAACGTAACCCGAAGGAGTTCTCAGTCATCTTTGAGCTAGTTCAGGGGTGGCCAACTCTAGTCCTCAAGAGCCACCATCAGGTCAGGTTTTCAGGATATCCCTGCTTCAGCACGTCTACATCAGTCCTGTGCTGAAGCAGAGATATCCTGAAAACCTGGCCTGTTGGTGGCCCTTGAGGACTGGAGTTGACCACGCCTGAGCTAGCTGGTAAGAAGGGAGAAAATAAAATGGCTGAGGTGGGCTTTGTTTATTGTTAGGAATCAGACTTATAGACTGTAATCTATTTTATTTTAGAGTCTGTGTTTGTTTGTTTTTAAAGTAATATATATTTGATATAATGAAGTGTTAAAGCAGCACAGTTTCCCCCTCCCTCACCCCACAGGATGGGAACAAGAGGGTCCCTGGAGTTGAACCACGTTATCTTCGGCTCCGGCAACCCCCCCCCCCCCTGTCCCTGAGATTCTTACCAATAAAAGTAGCACTATAACTTCCTGGTTTTTCATCCCCGTCCGTGACGCCGGCCAATAGGAATCTGCAACGGATGATGGCTTCCTGTTGGACAGCATGATGCGGGAGATTTAGCCATTTCCCCTCCCCTGGATTGGACTAAAAAGCTTTTAATTGTACTGATAAGTATCTCAGGAGCTGAAAATATTGGGTTCCATCCTGGAAAACAAAATAGGGGTGTTAAACCCCCACCCGCAACCAATTATGAAACCTCTTTGCCGGAAGCATGAAACTACATGCCTTGTAATTCCCACACTTAAAAGACTCCTTAGGTCTATTAGCTAGCCATGTGGTGTTTGTTGGAATAGTATACTGGCTATAGACGAGCAAATCCTTTATGTTCCTAGCTCTTCTTCTGACCAATGTCGGTCTAGGTCTTAATACTGGACAAAGGTCCTCGTCTGCCAACAGCAAATACCAGTGCTTCTGTAGTATAATACTTGAAATCTGACTCCACCGATTTGTTGTAATTTCCAACAAATCTATTCGTTTTTGATTGCTCGTGCTTTTGTTTATTGGACGACAGAAGTTCTTGTTGGCTTGCCGATTTGGCTTTCTTATATGCCCTCTTGACACATGATGAGCTGTACCCCCTCTCCATAAAGCGAGATTTCAATTCTTGTGCTTGTTGTTCAAAAGCTTCAGTTGCAGTACAGTTCCTGCGGATACGCAAGAACTGTCCTGTAGGTATGTCCTGCACTAGATGTGGCGGGTGATGTTTATTAAACAGTAGAAAACTGTTGGTTGCCGTTTTTTCACGGTAGGTCTTGGTAAGTAATTTACCATCACAGTATCTATAGATAGTGATATCCAAAAAGTGAATTGAGTCCTTTTGGATTTCACTCGTAAATTTCAAGTTTAATTCATTGGAATTTAACACGTTAATGAATTCAAGAAGGGCATCCCGCGGGCCATGCCACAGGATAAGGATAAGTCATTAATATATCGACCCCAAAGCCTAAGGCTGCGCTTATAGTGCCGGCGACGCGATGGTCAGGCGACGGTCTCTGGAGAATCAAATAGAGATGACTTCCAGCGATCGCGACCAATCCTTGGCGGCAATGCTTTTGTTTTGACGCGACATCGCGTCGCTGTCACCGACACTATAAGCGCAGCCTTAGGCCTCGGCCATGTTACTTGCTTGCTGGCGGAGGTGCGCTGTGGCGCGCTCCCGCTCAGCACTGAGCCCCTGCAGCCGCAATTAGAGCGGCTTTAGTAGGGGCTCACCTACGCTTCTGCAAGAGCACGGAAGCGTAGGTCTTAGGGAAATTTAAAATTTTCCCGCTTGCCGGAGCACAGGGCCGGTCACGTGAGCGGTTCGCCCAATGAGGGCGAACCAGCTCCGTGACGTCAATGGCCCGCCCCCTGACGGCGCGCAGGGAAAGCACCCGCAAGGCCAGGGAAAGCACCTGCTTTCCCTGAGCCTCAGAGCGCCTCAGCACGCCAGCGGGAAGCTTGGTCGAGGCCTTACACTAGAGCAAAGGAGCGCAAGTTTCCGACTCCTTACCTTGCCTTCTGCGTCAAATGACGCCGCAGGGTCACGTGACGCCGCATTGCCATGGCGACGCATCGCTGAAGACAAGGTAAGCGACGTTGCAGAGGCCTCATGCGATTCACGACATTATTTTAAATTCTTTGGGGACAAAGAGT